>NC_086371.1:3855833-4481666 GCF_036324505.1 Eleginops maclovinus
AAGAGACCGGCTGCCAAGACAAAAAACACTTGTGGGCATTTGGGAATTTGACAAAAAGAAATACTCAGACAACAAAAGAGCAATGCTGTCCTGCCTTGGGAAGTAAAACCAGCAATCAGCAATCACTCAAACAAAGGGCTTCTTAAAACGGTGAACACCAAAGTCCTACAACGTTGGTGTTTACTAGCAGGGAAATTGTTTAGTCTTGCAGCAAAAGAAACAACAAAAGAACCCTGATGTCATTATCAATATCTGCGGCAGAGAGCGTGGAGATGAAACACAAGATATACAGTGCAGCTCAAACTCACTCCGCAGCCGGGCTCACACACAAACAGAGCCCTCACACCATGACATATTAATTCAACATTTACACAACATTTTAAACAATGCATCCAGGAACAGGCGGATGGGTTCGGGAACTCAAATCTTTACGAGATATGTTTGGACTGAACAAAACAAATACACACATTTCTTGTAGGAAAACAAGCTAAAGGGAAACATCTTATCCTGAGTGTGTACAACATTGTAAAATCAGATCTGCTTTTATTTTCCCCGTTAGTGTGTTTGGGACAGCTTTAACAGGATGTCAAATGATGAGTCTCGCGTAATTAAAACAATATTTGCCCACAAACAATCAGAACCATTTTCGGGACTTTTTCGCGGATCCGGGGAAAAAACCGTGGCAGTATCAGTACCATACGGAGGTCGTGGACCCAACGAACAAAAATCAAAACATTGGTTTGACGGTTGCACGTCATCCAGGGCAAGAGGGGAAACAAAAGCTTTGAATGTCTGAGCCTTTGGACGTCTGGCCACTGTCAGTCAGTGCAGGGAAGAGGATTTAAGTAGGGCCGCGCAGGGGTAAAAGGGTTTACAGTGTCACATATGATCTAGTCCCCGACAGAAACAATCACCACCTCTACCTCCACCCGCAGCAACCCCCCCCCTCCCACCACCACCACCACCACCACAACGGCCCGGTATGCATGGATGAAACCAACCAACTTGGCACAACGGGACAAAGAGAGAAGGGGAGGGTGGGAGAGTGAAAAAAGGGGAATGAGGGCAGCAATTGAGAGACAAGAAAAAGACAAGTGAGGCCCTAGAGTCAATTGGGCTTCCTCTCTGCTTCTTTTCTCTCTGTACTCCTCCTTCCTCTTATCCTCCACTCTTTTCCTCCTCAACCCCCACCTCCACACTCTTTTTGAGTCCCTCTCTCAGTGTCCCTAGACCGATATTGGCTGTTGCTGACATAATGGATATTATTTCTCGAACACAGCCTCAAAAAGTTTGTAGGATTCATAGTCACGTCTGTACCAAATTTTATGGTAATCTATCATAACCCAATGATGTTGTTGTTGGCTCTTTCCTGCCTTTGATCACATTTGCTGGTTTATTTATCCGACAGATCCCCTCATTGTATTATGTCCTGTCTGCACGGTATGTCCACACAAGAAAACATTGCATTAAGGAGTAATACTATTTGCTTTCGATGCTTGACAACATCTAAATTCTACCCCAAAAAAATAATGATAATGAAAGACTTTCGCTTCATAAATCTCTGCTCGTATCAGCCTTTCATATCCACTGTCTGTCAACATAAAGTCCAATCCAGTCACATGAACATCCCTTCAGTCTTTGGCTTTTAATTCCTGCTTCTATTTTTCCTCTGCACGCCATAGCTCCTCTTTCATGTGACCTGTAGTTTAGTTAGTCCACCACCGTTACGTGTTTGAACAATAGTCCAAGCGTTAGGAACAATAATGAGATATTTCCTGCAAAATAAATGCATGCTGTATGTCTCCATTCCAACCAGACTGTCACACAGCGAGAGGTTTATTTTCCATGACGGTGATATAATTTCCATCTGACACGAAATTGGGTTTGTCAGTAGACCATTGAATTCTCATCTTTCTACCCAGGGAAAGGTTTTGCTGAGCAGACATTCAACTCGTCAGCTTCACATTCACACAGTTACACACATTCACACCTGGGAGCTCTGTCAGCGCTAGCAGAGCCATCTACAGTTGGCAACCAGACGCTTTATTTGAGCCGCTGTGGCTTGAATAAGTGGGTAAGTGCCTTTCTCAAGGGCACCTGAATATGTTTTATTGAAGAGGTGTTTCTTATTCAAGTACTCATGTTTTTTTCCTGATATTTAAGCTGCTTGTTGTAGTTTTATGAGACACTTTTCTGACCTGCTCTCATAGCATTAGCAACGTCTTTGGATTAGATAACTGTCAGATTTTGAATGTACTTAATATAAGCCCTAATTGAGTTTTATTGGACCTCTGCACTTACAATAAAAAGGGACCTCAAAGATGCAACTGTGAAGCTAATCAATTGATTAACATAAACACACAGTACATGTAAAAGTATTTCATACCTCACTTACAACCATGTAAGATGTTGCAAGCAAGATCAATACCTAATTTATCAAGACAGCTGTAGGCTAGAAGGGCTTGTTTAATTTTTGATAAGTGATAGAGTTTGCTAGCTTCTTTGAGTTAGCTTAAAGAAACTACCTAAAAATAGTGCTATCTCTGCTCTCTCCACTCTATCTTCTCAAAGGGGCTCCGCGGTAACATGATTTATCCACTGTAAAACTGTTCTTTGTCTCAATCCGTAAACCTTTAACTCAAGGAGAGAAAAAAAAGTTATAAGGAATGTTTTCATAGTTAAGACTTCAAACTGCCTTTCAGAGAGTCTCTGTGACTCTTTAGTTACTGCCTCTCTGTATGTCTCCACATTGTCTAGGAATGCTTTTGCAAAGCACGGTAGACCTAAGACTCGGTAGGCCAAAAAAAAAAAATCTCTCCAGGCCAGATGGTTTGGCCGGACAGACGAGGCAGTCCAGGGAGGAAACACAGGAGCTGGAGCTTTTTCAGTTTTGCTACAAGCTCCAAGCAGTGCTTTGTAGTTCTGTGATTCAAACTCATTGGGCTGCGTGAAGTTTAATCGAACCACGAGATGTTAATCCAAGGAAAGAAATCAACTAATCCAGATTAAGGTCAGTCAGACGGGGAATGGAATTGTCAAAAGAACCTCGCTGGCCCGCTGGGTACCTTTAAGGATCGGCTCATTACTAGAAAGCCAAACGTGCTCACGTGAAACAAACACCCAACGGACTGAAGGGGGTTTTTGTCGCGGCGTGAGAAGATTTTGACATAATCCCACACCAATGACTGCTTGTTTGTTTGTTTTCTGCTTAACTAAAGATCCAAATCAGGAAGAGATCAGTGTGAGAAACGTGTGAATGGACTGATCCATGAGTGGAATTTTAACAAGAGTCCGAGCAGAGTTATTTGATATCCTCTGCAGATGCTTTTGGCATTGGTTTCGCTCTCTTATCTATTTAAAATACAGGAACACACTCTTTCACTCAGTATTTTTTCTCACACACATCCTGACTTTATTTTCCTTGAACTATCTTTCTTTCATCGATGCTCTCATCTTCTAGAAATGAGCCGGCCGACGGCGTTTCCCTAAGAACGCGGTGTTGACGGGACAAATTCGCAAATAGTTTTACATTGCTCAGGTGACAATCCCCATTTGAGGATGACATTGTAACATGATGTGTTTTCTATTCGACGCGTCAATGCAACAGCGGGATATTTGGTGGAGGCTCACACGGTGTTACTAAGTGTGTGAAAAAGTGAATGCATTAATACAGCTTAAAAAAACATAAAGGATAAGAATCATAAATAAAATAAATCCTCAACTGTCTACGTCAATAATTGGCAACACGATTCATTATGCGGCCCTTAATGCTCATGTTATTAATAAACAAACTTGCAGACAGTCGTATTATGTCTATCTGAATCAATGTGGTCCGTTGTAGTTCAGTTATTAGGGCATATCATGCACACTGCCAGGTTTATAAATGTCCCGTGGCGCTGTGATTAATCCGTTGAACAATGACAAATGGCGTCAAGTGCTGTACTCTAATTTTTTTTTTTACGAGTTGGCCCCCTCTGGTATGCAGTAATGACCACAGAATGTAAAATATTTGGAGGTAAGGCCACATTAATGGGGAATTTCATACCAAAAAGACATTTAAATGTAAATCCGCTTACATAGGACTCTGTGGTTATGGTCCACACATAATGTAATAAGGCCTAAAATAAAAGCTATTATTTATTATTTAACAAACAGACCTCTACATGTTTTCACGTCTCTCTCAAAAAATGGTTTTACCGCTTCCATGCAACAGATGGGACGATAATTTACAGCTGAGGACATGCATCCCCCGCTGTACCCTATGCAGCACTTCTCCATCCACCATTGAGTGATTTCAGGTGGGACTGGAGTGTAACATTTATACACAATGTCTTCGTTTTTCTTGGGGGGAAGCGGCGAAGATGGGGGGAAAGAAATGACTCGATTTTGGCTTCGGCAGCTGTGTTTGGGAAAGGAAACTATTTATCAAAAAACGGGGAGTGATATATGCTAGCCTTTCGGCGCTCACCCCAATTCCATTGCATTTGACGTCACATATGCGAATGGTCTCTTCTGCAAATGTTGTCAGAGATCCATCACAGCCTCAAAGACAGATTTGCTGCGCTCAGAGGCCTCCGCAATTAGTGCATCAACAGCTGGGGAGACCATTAGACACTCCTGGGTGTTTGCTTCATCTCCTTTGTTTAGAGAAGGCTGAACAGCACACTAATAAATGGTGTCTGTCACCGTGAGTGGGGACGCCTGGGTGGGAACCGAGGAAAGTTTTTAAGGGCATGATGTGAATTTTGGGACAAAAAAAGGGCAGGGACGGGGGCCTGAAGTGACGTCAAAGCAACCGTGGAACGCCGTTTGGAAAATCTTATTAAGACATGTAATATTTGCAGATGTTCATTATACTTTGGCAAGGTTAACAAAATGAGTACTCATGCCATTCGTCTTTGGATAATAGATCATTGAAAGAAGTCTTGAGCTATTTGAGGCCATTGTAGCAAGGCAATCAAACTCAAATGTGGACGTTATGCTGGCCCAAAAAATACAGTGTAGTCACTGAATGGGTCACGTTATGGCGTGTGTGGGCGCTTACAACACTTCAGAGCCCAATTATCTGCATTAATACCAAATTCCCACCGCCGACATTAAGTCACTTTCAAACTACAGGTGGGATCCAAGTCAGTGACCACGGTGAAATAGTGAGAGTGTGGGAGCCTGAGAACTGTCCACCTTATCTTCCAGAATTAAGATAAACCAGGAGTGAATCACTCAACGTGGCCTAAACCTAATCCAAGCCCTGGCTGACGTATTCTGCATTATCTCACCTACACTCACACACCCTCACACACACGTATGAAAACAAACACAGATTACAGATGCCATTTATCCTCCATAAGTCAAACTGAGGGCACGGTACAGTGTATGCTCGGATGATAAAAACCTTTACTCTAAATGTGGTTAGGTCTGCTTTTAGGAGATGAGATAGTGTTTGCACCGTGCTGCCATGGCTTCAAAACGAGTGACAGAGATCTTTTTTTTTTCTTGGGTGGAGTTCAACAAAGATCGTATATGTAATCCATCCCAAAAGGAGTGCACTCCTCTTTGCACCCCCTCGATGTTATTGCTGGCAAACGCCCTGGAGCTGGCAATCGAAAACAGTGATGCTATTTTCTGTGAAACATGCTTTTCTTTTCTTTCTTCTCATCTATTCCTGAAATGTTATACAGCATATATGTTGTTGATTCTTTGGTCAAGTGCGGGCTTGAAATCGAAGGCCTGTAATCAGTTTTCTAAACCTCTCTCCGTCTTCGCTTGCCCAGGCTGTTTATTTCTATCTCCATGACATTGTCCAAAGTTGGTTCAAGCTCTAAGTATGAAACGTCAGGAGCTCCAAATCCATGCTTCTGTATTATGGTTTAAAACTGTCAGAACAGGCCTGCTTTGTGTTAAATATAAAGCAGCATAAATACTGAGAATAAAAAGGACTTTCTCCTTTCCAGCGTGATCAAGATCTATTCGCTGTCAAATTTAACGGGGAATTAATCTTGGTCAGTTTCCATACATTCCATGAGTGTATTTATGCTGCCCATAATGTATGATATGGAAACTAATGGCATAATTAAACCACTATTGACACTAATTAAACATTCTCCAGCATTCAGATATAGAAGATAAACAGGGCTGAGCCAGATTTAGTTCAAAACGTAATTGACCGTGGCCATCATGTCTGTAAATCAGCTTTTACAACCAGTTCGAGATTTACTGCCAAACCAATGCTACTCACAACTGAACGATACATAAGTCATGCTTTATGTGTGAAGATTAACAGCAGACAATAAGAGGTCCAATTTCAGATTTTTAAAGAAAATATTATTTAAAAGTCATGGCAAGTTTGGAGACAACAGCTGGCTTCATAGTCAATCTGAGGACTGTTTATATAGACTGAAAAACCTATTAACTCATTTGTTTGCTCAGTGTCAATTGTGATTTAGACAAAGGAAATGTGACAGTTTTCTCCATTTCAGAACAACGTGCTTCAAAGGAAGGAAAGCTTTTAGCGGACCACTTGTACAAATGACTTGGAAGGACTCTACATGGAAAATAAAACTCAAGTAAGGAAGAGCTGAGATGGCACCAAGAGTTTCCAAACTCTCTACAGTCATACTTCTGCAATAGGAATAATACACACAAAAAAACCCTGACAAAGAGCAGCTGATGCTAAAACACTAAGCTACATGAACCATTAACCCTGCAACAGTCCAGAGCACATATATGGTTTCTCTCTATTCCATTGCCTCTTGTATAATAGGAATTGTAATAACAATACTTTTCCTCCGTTGGTCTTTGCTTCTAGAAATGAAAACTGGACAAACAAACAATCCCTGAATCTCAATGTGATGGACACAATACCCAGTGGCCCTGCTCCATGTTAAACCACTTCAAGCCAGACCTGACCAAGGCTTAAGGAGGTCGTAAATTTAAGTCAGAGAGAATAAGGGAAGGAACTACAGACCAGGCACAATGAACCATTAATCATACAGCAGTTCAGCACACATACAGAGGATGGTTTCTCAATATATCACTGCCTCTTATATTACAAGAAGTTGTGTACGTTCGCCAACGGCCCCTTCCAAAACTTTTCCTTCATTGCTCTTTCCTCCTTGAAATGAAAACTGGACAAACAAACAATCCCTGAGTGATCGAAACAATACCCAGTGGCCCTGCTCCATGTCAAACCACTTCACGCCAGACCTGACCAAGGCAACACAAGGCTTAACCCATTTAGGCCTAAAACGCCTGCTAAAAAAGGCCTTTTTATGCCTAAGTACTTTTCTGTAAACCTCCTCTCAAAACCTGAGGGTTTTCAGAAAAATATTCAAAGTTTGTCAACGCCTACTAGAACCTTAATTTATCAGGCTCTATAGCAGATAGAAACATGAGATAAACAGCATTTGAGAGCTAACTTATTTGGCTTTCAACTTGGCTGACATGCTTGGCCATAATCTATAGAAAAAATAGTGTTAGCCAACAGTTAGCCACGTTAGCTTGGGATAGCTTGTGTTCCTGTTAGCTCCTGGGCGGCATCGCGTTAGCGCCTGTAAGCTCTGAAGCTAACCAACGACTGTGGGCCTGAACCGGGCGGATCGATATGATGAAGGGCGAAGCATTTCATTAGTCACATGAGTTTAAAAAAGATGTCCAAGCATCTCTGTCACTCAGACCAAGAGTATTTCAGCAAATCACAGTGAATATAATTGGCTACGTGCCTCGAAAAAGACGACACCGCTCAAAATGACACAGACGCGTTTGCCGGCCTTAATGGGAACTACGCATAGATGCGTGATCCGATCTGAATGGGAGGTCAGAAATGTAAGTCAGCGAGAATAAGGAAGGAACTACAGACTTATCATAATGCACAGTGAACCCTGCAACAGTCCAGAACACATGTAGGTTTCTCAATATCCCATTGCCAGACTTGCTTTAACTGACCTCTTCCAATACTTGAACTGTAATAGTCTTAGCTTCTAAATAAGGCAAAGACTGCACAAACAAACAATGTGATAGAAACAATGCCCAGTGGCCCTGCTCCGTGTCAAACCACTTCAGGCCAGACGTGACCGGGGCGAAGCGAGGTCGTAAAGTTAAGTCAGCGAGAATAAGGGAAGGAACGAAACACAAGGGTGGGGATTGTTGGAATTCTCACAGCGCAGCCAGCACAGCTTCCTGTTATTTGTTGTGTAGTAAATGCTGACTCTCGGGGGGGATATGAGTGGCTCTGCTGCCGGACACAAGTCACAGTCTGTCCTCGGACCGCTGCTGCATGCATGGCTTGGAGTGTTAAATGCCTGTGTAGCAATGTGAGCTAACAGTGTTTAAGTCTGTCTGCATTTACCTCACATTCCTGAGTTGTGTTTGTTTGTGCAGTTTTTCCAAATAAAAGGTAAACGTTGATACTGTTCACGAAGACTGATGTTGACACTGAATTTAATTTGTTCCAAAGTTATTTTTATTTGATGCTCGTGATCTCAGGTGCCTTTAATCTTTCTTTTGTTCCTTTCTGGCTCCTTAGAAGCATAGTTTGAGACGTACAGTTTGTGCACCTTCCAACATTTACTGCTATTTATTATTCATTAAAAACAAAAAGCATATTCCGCAGAGCAAAATATCAGATCAGAGTAAACATGGTTTCATGACACTTCCTCAATTATACCTCTTTGTGAGAGTATCTCCAGAAAGCATTTGTATTCTAATAATGTGAGGACTAGTTTAACAATATAAACAGCGTTCAGTGCAGAAATAAACAGGCCTTCAGAGAAGCTAACAGTCTACTTATATGCAATCTTTGCATGGCTAAATTGGATTCCATCTTTCAGCATGTCAGTATGTTTGCAGTTTGTTTGCATTAAAGTGAGTCAGCTGCTTTCCTGCATAGAAATCTAATGAGCCAGGACCCTTCCTCGCTTCATTATCTGCTTCTGGTCTTTCTCAGCAAAATAAGCGTGAAGGGGAAAACATATTTTAAAGGGGCCCTATTCTGCTCATTTTCAGGTTCATAGTTATATTAAGTGTCTCTCCTGGGACATGTCTCCATGCTTTAATGTTCAGAAAGCTCTTTATTTTTCTCATACTGCCTGTGCTGCAGCACCTCTTTTCACCCTCTGTCTGAAACCAGAGCCCAGTCTGCTCTGATTGGTTAGCTGGCGGGATGGCTCTGTTGTGATTGGTAACCGCTTAGAGATGTCCCGACCCTTAGATTATCACGCACAATGTGCAGGAGCGCTAACTAATAGAAGCGTGAGTCTTACGGTAGTAAGCAAAGGAGTCCAATGGAGGCTTTTACAGACCATTTACATGCATATAAACCTATATAACACACTACAGGAAAGGGAAAACGCCCCAAAAAGCACCATAGGTCCTCTTTAAATCAAGAAAGATAAGATAGGAGCGATGCTAAAGAAAAAGAGTTGAAACGGTACAAGGAGGGACGTGGAGAACCACAGTAGGAGGGAGTGAAAAGAAGGAGAGTGAAGAATAAATAAAACGATAGCAAGAAAAAACTTGACAAGACAAGCAGGGAAAAAAGTGCAAGAGATGATAAGTCGAATAGAAAGAGATAATAAAAAGAGTGACAAAGAGAACCTATGAAAAGAAAGGAAGAAAGACGAGAAAAACAAGGACAAAGTGGTGCAGGGAGAGCAGGCAGTGGAGGAGTGAGCAGACTCCACGGCGTGAGTTTTATTGTCTAACTACTTAATTGTAAATAACAGGCCTCGGCGATGTGAACGACCATTCATTCGCCCAGACAGAGTGATTAATCCATGCTGGGCTTTGGGAGAGTGTGCAATGTGTGTGAGTATGTGTTTGTGAAAGAAAAGAGCCAGAGAAAATAGAAGGGGTCTTTCTTCCCCTTTCTTGTCTCTATCTCACTGCCCTGCAGGTCCTAATTGGTTAATTTCATAAACTTTTCAAAGGGGCGCTCACTGAGGCCCTTCTTGCCTTTTATTGAGAAAAACAGGACTCGGTTTCAGCATCGCTACCTGCAGCTCCTCTGGTCTTTGTTCCAGAGTGGGGTGGGAGTCAGAAGGTGACCGCAAGGGGGTTCCTTCACAGGGAAATACAGCCGGGAGATAATGGCCACGTCGCCCGGGGCCAGACAAGGAGGGAGCTCTGCATGAAGCCGGACACTTCGCAGTGTTTTGTCCCTGGGAAGAGTCTGTGACCTGCTCGTTATTTCTTTCTGGGGTGCTGCCGTGATATCATAGCTAACAAGCTGGCCGGGGGAATTGAGCAGATCAGATGTGGTGCCTTACGAGGTGCTTTTGGACGCCGCGTCGTATATTTAGTTTCATATATCTCAACACAATTGCAAGGAGCCAGTTGCGAAACTTGGCCCTAATAACATCGTAAGTATTAGTTTCACATCACTGAATAAAAAAGGGTTGAACCTCTGATGACTATGTGTTCATACACAACTGTCACCACAATAAATGATTTTCTGTCCGTTTCACTTAAAGCAAATCCAAATAAAAAGTTGGCGCCACTACATTACATTCAAGCAAAGGGAGACATTTGGCTTCGTGCACAAAAGCTTGAGCGTTTATTTGCCAACAACCAGGGAAGTTGTTCCATCTTTATGAGGCTGAAAATAGATTGGATTCGCTTGAAATAACATTGAATGAATGAACCATAATTGTGCATTACCAAAAACAGCCAACTATAATCACTCAATAATGCCAACATTAAATAGCCGCCTTCAAAATTGGTGCAGCCAGACATTCAAACGTCTGCATCAGTAACTCTGCCTGCACGCAAATGCTGCTCTTTTAGAAGAAAGGCATCATGGAAACCCCTCCTATCAAAGCTCGGGATCAGGGTCTTTAATGTGTTTTTTGCCCCGAAAATGAAGCAAGCGGGCTCCGAGGCCATGTTTAGACCCCGAATGAAGTCCGGACAAGGAAGGAGATACGATCAAATGTTTTTTTTCATTGCATGCAATTGCCTTTCTGCTGCCGTTCCATCCACCTTCGCCGATTATTCCTTTCATTTATTTATTTACGTAATTTTCTGCCGCGGTATCAAGCTTTTTACAAGAGGAATTCCAGCCTTTGTTCCGTGGAGGGCCCTTCACCGGCAGATAAAACTCAAAGTATAAACACGCTCCCATTAGAGAACTGGCGGCCAACCAGCCTCTACCTCAAAGGGATCTGCGCTATCTGCAAAGCGGCCTCGGTCTGGGTCCGAGTGATTCACTGCAGGGACTGCTTCAGAGGAATTTGAGAAGAGCCAGGTCTAGGTGAAGCCGTGGCCTAAAGGCCAATCTGTCTCCATAAAATGAACTCATTCACTGGAAATGAAAGTACAACGGGTGTCAGCGTGCTTGGATCCGTGAGTATCTTCTGCCAGGGTCATTCTAAACTTGCTATTTGTGTGCATTAAATCAACACGTATGAGCCTCACCGATCATAAAGAGAGCCACATTCTCATGAAACTGCAAGACACATGCCTAAACATACTGACTTTCCCTCAGGTGGCCATTTTTCTTTTAGCTGTTTCACTTAACGGTTGATAAATATTGTCCCGGGTTTGGTACTGAAGGGGATTTTAAATTCCCCCCCTCTCTGTGGTCATGTGCAACACTAGACGTACTGTACTGCAGCTGCCATCCATCAGCATCGACGGGGCAGTTTACTGTTCAATAAAAGTGTTGCTGTGTCTTTGCCTATCTGTAAATCAGGTGTGTGGAAGACTGACATCATATGTAACATTAAACTAATAAAGCAGCAACTAAATCCCATGCAGTTTCACGTATAATGTTTATTAAGAAGGTAGGGTGGCAATAAAAATGGAGACTGGTGCGCCATGGGAATGCTGTCCTGCTGCTGATGCAATTTTGGATTCCTTGAGGAGTTTTTTTTTAAAGGAATTTATAGAGATTGAGCTAAAATTAGCTTCCAGATTTGCAAGATGGGTTTTAGCAAAGGAGCAAACACACAAAAAAAGTCGAAACACAAACACGTCTGCAACTTTCTTTCTTTGATCTTAACTTTCTGTGCCGTTAGCCACTGTTCACATTTGCATTAACACACACAGCTCTGCAGAGGACATTTTATTTTTTACTTATCAGTTGCTGTTCCAAACCCGGCATAAACCCTGAGGATTAAAGGACTTCAAAAAAAGACGTTTTTTGAGGTTTGGGTGAAAAAAAGTGGGGGTTTCAGAGAGGGAGGGGGGAAGCCGACAGGATGAAAAGAAGTTGGGGGCCCATAGAAATGCTAAGGAAGTGGCACTCTTTCCCCCCCCCCCCACAAGTCGCTCAGGGGTAGGAAGTTCCCAGCTCCGCCACTTCATTAATTCATGCTATTTAACAAGCGGGATTGTGGTGGGGCTTCTTCGGCCCCCTTCACACTGAAACCAACAACAGTGCCATCAGTAACTGACAACCCCCCGGGCGGAGGGGCTATGGCCTCCGGGGTCCACGCTGCAAACAGAACCACGGGAAGCAGAACCTTGCCATTCAAGAGTTCAGCCTTTATTTGTCATCCCTGGTTTCTCCCCACCATACACATCCCCAATCATGGGCCTCCGGGGGTGGACGGCCGATTGGAGGGATGAATCTCCCCTGTTTCCTATTAGGACAGAATAGAGAAAGGGGGGGGAGGCTCGCTCATCAGAGGAATCAGTATGCTCATCCATAACTTCTTAACGTTCGCTGACCACAGGGTTTGTGAGACGAGGAGGAGGAGAGACGAAGTGGCAAAAAAAAGAGGAAAAAAAAAAGCAAATCGTCCAAACTTTTGTGGTGCATTTTGCTTTTGTGGGTAAATGATTCACGGGGTGTTTTCTCTCTTCCAGGAGAAATTAAACAACCAGATCTCTGTTCAAAAGAAATGCACAGTCTGGGAGAAATGCACCAGCACGAGCTCATTTAGACAATTCTCCACAGACAGAGCTAAGAAAAAAGCAATATGGGCTACTGAACTTTTTACTACTTAAACTTAAGGTTGTTAATATGTTCACAGAGACTCAATAGCCGAGCCTTTCTAAGCTAAGGCTATGGACCCATCAATGGGTCACAAAACTATTAACTAAATAGGAAAAAAGACTGAATTGTCAAGCTACTTGTTATACTTTCTGTACCCTCTCTATAATACTAAGCAAATCAACAATCTCTCATCTATATTCAAGTGCCTCAAGATGAAGCTGTGAATGTGAAATAATGAACTGGGATGTTCTTTGAATAGATGGAAATAAAGAAGCGTTAAAGTTAATAGAAGCGTTAAAGTATTATATGCATGTTGGTGTTATTGTGCCATTGTATGGGTACTGACAATTGAACATTTGGAGAACTGGCATATGGACACAGATTAACATGTAGGTTTTAAAGGAATAACCCCGAAAAACAAGACATGATAAGGATTTTAAAGTAGAGTGCCTTATTTTTAAACTCTCTATATGTAGTGCATACACACTCTAAAATAACAGTGCCCACAATATGCTGTACATGTGGGTTTGATCCATCAACAGCTTCATGCAAACATGCTGAAACCCCCGGGGAAGCTTTCTAAAGACCTAAGCTAAAATATCATCGCGGCCCGAGAGGGGAGGCTTGTAATTTACCCCGAAGAAACCTCCATGTGAGGTTTCCTATGATTATGGAATAAAAAGCTGGGTTATCCTCTTGGTGAATTATTCAAAATCAAACTATGTCAATGCAAAGTATGTTACCCAGAATCCTTCAGGAGATCCTACCCTGGGCCCCACATCACTCACAGGGCCGGAAGGTGTTGAAATCGAGGGTTAAATTCCCATATCTGTAACCTTAACCTCTGAATTTCAGTCGGCCTCAGCTGTTCCGTGATCTGCTCCTTTATTATCTTACACAACCGCCATGGGACGGCGACTGAAAATAAACAGCGCGCATGGTGCGATATTGTCAAGTGACATTATCTTGAGTCTGTTATCTATTATGGTGAGACCATAATGAATGAGGGTTAAGGAGAACATGGACGGTGTCTTCTCACAGCCCATTAAGCCCCGGCCACAAAGCCAGTGAGATGAAGGAAGACGGTACAATTTGCGAGGGCGGCTGCAGGCTCCGATTGCGGCTTCGTCTCTTAATTGCTAATACAGTTATTACGGGATGCCAGTGGGGAGACCACCATGGAAGGATTGTCCCTGAATGATCACAGTTGCCTTTCAGGGCCGTGGAAATCCTCTAAAGGCCGGCAACTCAGTGTCACACAAGGCTTTTATCGTAGTACCACTGGGGCCCGGGAGGATCCCCACTAAGACCTACCACACACACACACACACACACACACACACAATACGTTGTCTAGAACTAAATTGCTTAGTTGAATCAAAAATTTGAAAAGAAGACCAGTCGATTGCTCTTTTAATAATCGATTATTCCTTGAGTTAAAGTCTCAAACTAAATTGTAAATCATCTTGTACTTTCTGCTTCTTTTCTATTTTCATTTAAAATTGGAAATATTTGATGACAGTAATAACATTGGTCTTTGGTAAAATGCAATTTAAATATATTTAATTATATTTTGTAGAACAAAGTAATAAATAAACTAACAAATAAAACCACAATTAAAACATATATTCACCACCAATCATCAAGATGTTAGAAAATACTATGAAAATCAGTTTAAAGTACAATTATATTACAGATTTCACTTCAATACAACCTATTTTTTTCTCTAAATCTGCTGTAAGATAGGGATGTTTAGTTACGAATATAATTGCGTCAGAAATCCAGAACTTTCTGACAAAGCTTCTTCCAAAAACAGTTTTACGTCTTTGAAGAAGACAGCCAAAATGAATGGTGCAATTTTACAGAGTGTTTAAAAAGATCTGAGTAGAATTAAAAGTGCTGTTTATTCTTCACATGTACTTACAACCAAATGGAAATGTTCACAATTAATATATACACGTCTCCTCCTTGAGTAAACTTTGTTCCCATTACTCGGAGTTAAATGCTTTGTGACAGAAAGAATTTAGATGGAAAGCCTCTTGACTTTTTCTCAATTTCTCAGTTTTTTAAGGCATTTCCCAGGATGGGACATCTTTTCTGAATGAAGTAATGAACAGTAAGGAGGCTTTTGCACAAATTGACCTCAAATTGAGTTTATTCTTAGTGTTTTTTTCCAACTGGCTGATGACTTTAACACACACCGATGGGTCGAATGGGCTTCTTTTTTCCCCCTTAGCCAAACAAGGGGAAATGCCTGGGAATTACCTGTTGGACCCGAGAGATCTTCACAAACCCCATGCCAGGGCGAGGAGGGCCGCAGTGAAAACACTCACTTTAACAAACAAAGACAGAGGCAGCTCAGGCCTCGAGGGCAAAATTTGCTCATTAATTCCACTTAGCTCAATTTGGCACGGTTCTCACTGAGCACTGACAGACAGTTTCCGACAAAGACAGCATTGAGACATCTTCACGTCTGTGGTGGGAATCGTTAAAGTTTGATAAGACTACTGTCACGCTGCTCAAGCGGAGAAACTGACACTTTGACCACCAATTTGGCAGCGAGAAAGTTTCCGATCCGCCTCCCCTCATAACAACTGAGGCTCAAAGAAGAGAGTCTTTAACACACTTTTTCCAAATTAAATGCAATATGGCGTTACATGTGATTGCTGGTGTGGGATTCGCTCAGCTTGGTTTAGTTTACCAGCCGAACGGGTCACTGCTTTTTATTTGTAACTGTGTTGCCAGGAAGGACAGCAGAGCTCAATTAATTGTCAAAGGGAAAGAGGAAATCCTGAGTTTCTAGGACAGTTCTGTCATTAGGCTGTAAAGTTGAATGGAAAAAGAAAAGAAGGAACATTTTGGCTGAACTGATGTGTCACAGTTCATGGCTGCTCTACCCTAATTCTGCATTGTTTCATCTGAGTCACTGTGATAACTAATGGTGGAAAAGACTGACCAGGCATCCCTTTGAAGGCAACAAAAGGCCCCCCGGGCTTGTGACATCTCAGCCTAGTAACACGTAATCTCAGCGGTCCCAGGCTGTGCCACTGTTAGCATGGCAGCAGCGGTGCGCAGAGAGCAGGCTGGCCTCTGCACTTGCACAAACCTCGGCTAAATCTGTCTGATTCTCATCAAACACCAAGGGGGGAGAGACCCCGGGGGGATAAAAAAAAACAAAAAAACTCAAGCCTAGACTCAATACAGACACTGCACCACACAACTCGCCTGGCAGGCAAAGCTGTCACCATTCAGTTTACTCCAGTCCTGCTAAGAGACAAGCCAGCTACGAAAACAGTCTGGAGTTATGGTACAGAGAGGGGAGAGACAGGGGTGAGGTAATCTAATGGAATATGATAAGGAAAAAGTGTCTTTACCAAAACAAGTCAAGAGGACAATTGCAAGGTTGGGTTTAATGGAGTTATCTTGGAGGGTGGAGGATCCTTGACGCCCGTGTCTGCAAAGTTTCATTTCTTCTCAAGTGGGACAAGACCTTTTTTCCATCTTTTGTGTGACCCATTTTACCACCTCTATCGGGCCACTAGGCTCACCCCGACTGCTTTTGTATTTTCGCCCCCTCCCCTTCCTCTCCAAGGGTTTAACCCCGGGTCACCGCCAACTTCTTAATCAGTTCAGCACATGACCATTCTTTTCAATCCCCACATACCAGGAGAGAAGCACTCCCTGATACAGTAAATTACGATAAAGAGCTCACGACCAGAAAATCGAGGGACCATATCCCCATATGAAAGCAGGGTCCCTGATACATCAATAGAAAGATTTGGGTGTGGGGCGGCAGGGAGGGGCGAAGCACTTCTCCAGAAAATCCACACTTCAAAAGGAGGCAGTATTAGATTGAGGGGGAGAGGGGGGGTTGGGGGATTGGGTGTGTGGGACGTAAGGAGGATAGAGTCCCTCTACTAAGTCTGCCATGCCAATCCACTGTGGTCACCAAGAGAAAGAAAAGAGAAAATCTGAAGGGATGTTAATGTTCATGAAATTCTTTGAAGGATACGGAGTAAAAAAAACCCTAATGGTTTCCAGTTGGCTTATCGTCAGTCTGATGTCTTGAAACTAAAAATCATGGACTATGATCTCCCCCTGTCAACACTTTATGATATCTTAAGGTTGGACTCTCCATTGTGTTCCTATTATGGTTCTTTTACCAAATGTCAGAAAGATGGTACAGTGTCGACTGGCTGTCAAAAAGGGGCCGAGGTCATTTCCTGGCAAAAAAACCTTAAGGTTAAAGGTCAAACAGTGCTCTGAAAGGTTGTAAGCCAAGTCTGGAGGGGTCATAGTTCAGCCTGTGCAGTTGTATTTCTTTTCCTGGTCATAAACCTGCAGGGTCAACCCCCCTTTTCTGCTTAAAAACACTAACAGAAAAAACTAGCGGGATCGCTTTTCTTCTAATCTGTTTGCAAGGCCTAAAGACTTAACCATGAAAGGGGATGACATAAAAAGGCCTGATGTCCAATGTCAGACCTCAGGATTATGTCACGCTGATGAGCAGATTAAAATAAGTAGTTTCTAACTGGGGTTCTGTATAAAATAATGCTGCTTTCAGGTCAGAAATTGGACCAAATCGGACCAACAACACAGCCTCAAATCAGGTCAAAACTATTTTTGGGCAAAATGTGGGAATATATTACTTTTGATTTGAACCACATTGGAAAAAACACAACCAGAAAAGATTCCATCCTTCACACTGCTTGGACGTCTGCCCAGAGTAAGCCCACATACAGTATTTATCAGGAAGAAAACAGAGCCAGGGCTTACTTCAAACAGAGGCTTTGATAAGACTGACCCGATAACCTTCAGCCTAGACTAGTGTAGTACACACTCTCAAGAGTGGACAGGACTCTTTGGCTGACACAGACTTGTACACACAAGAGCAAGTACTTGACACCTCACCAGTATTGATCTGTGTTTTATGGAAATTATTTGGGAATAATGGCTGCCAACATGCACATATTTTCAGCCATTATTTAGGCTACTTCAAATAGATACTTGACACATGATTAAAGACCTTGGTATTGGTATTCAGTAGCATAAATGGAAATATTACCATTATTATATCCTTTGTGATAGATGAATCCAATGTTTTATCACAGTTAAAAGGTAAAAACCGGCCCAAATTACAAGTCTAACCTTTACTTGTGAACACCAGCGAGGCCACCCGTACAGCCCGCGACAGACACAAGTGAAGAGCAGCCACTCTCCTGCAAATAAAGATGACAAACAACCTCTGCACTCGGAGGCGATTGGACTCAGAGGGAGGGTGTCAGGGGTCAGAGAAGGAAACGGCAACACCTCTGCAGCCACTTGACAGCATGAAAAAAGAGCGGGAGCCAGAGGGGTGGCGGGGTGTTTGAGAGAGGGTGGGAGTAGCACTTGAGGCCAGAATGGAAGACACAAGCCTCCCAGCAGCAGCAGTCAGAAGCAAGGGGACACAGGGGCTACTGTTCCCATTGAGGTCTTTGTCTCCAAGGCGCTCTCTTGTTTTTCCTCAGCAAACCGTGGGTACAATGAAGGCGGCATGCTCCCCTCCCCTCCCGCAAAAGGCTGTCAATACTGGACCTATCAGACCCTGAATGGCCGAATCAGCCTTCCCATGAAAATCAAGTCAATGACCTGCTTCCCCTGGCTCTCCTCCTTGTGAAGTGGGTGACAGCTATAATTTCAATAAGTAAAACAGAAGGAGAAAGAGAGTGAGAGAGCCGGTAGAGAGTAATGTTTTCTCACATGTTGCTGAGGGGACTCTGCCTCATTCTCGGCATCCTCATATAAAATGCATTAATTCCTTCGCTGTTAGCTCACCGTAAATGATTCGATTGTGAGCGATTCGACATAGTTTTTTTCGAGTTTCCCCTGAGCGCCATAAAAAAACAGAAAGAGAAAAACATGATGCTGGGAATGCTAAGACAATTTCGAACCAAACATTTAACTTCAGCCTTCTGACCCAATCAAGTGGAAGAGAAGACAGGCTTTGTCCACCTTGGCCCATCCAAGAGAAGTTAGCCAAAGGGAGGGAGGAGGAGGAGGAGGGGGGAGGAAGGAGGAAAAGAAATGTAAAGATTTTGCCAAGCTTTTGTCACGCCTTAAGGACTGGCTTAGTCAATTGCTGTCAGATCAAGAAGACAGAAAGGAAGACAGCCGTGGTTGCCTTATATAAAAAAACACTTTCTCTCGCAGCCAAGTCGGGAGAGTCCCCATAGACAGAATTACACAGTTACTTTTAAAGGATTTGCATTTAAAAGATTGCGTTGAGGCCTGAATGCGGGTCGTTTCCCCCCCGTGACCATAGAAACACTAGAAAAGGTGGAAAATTCAGTCCGCTGAACTTTAAACGACTTTATTAAAGTGTCACTAATCAGACGTGAAAGACACAAGGTTTTAGTGTTTGGGCAAACTTACAGAAAAACAAAAAAAAAAGCTTAATGACCTGTTAAGAGCATTACTTTGAAAAGCCTTGTTGATGTCCCATTTCATAATAAAGAAAGGACAATGGCTCATGTCAGGGGGAAATTAATACCTGAAATATTCAAAGAATTTGACTTAAGCATTGTGATGAGGAATTATGAAATCAGGCCAAAATATGTCCATTAAAACCTGCTTTTTGTGTCATTTCGTCATTTATAATACAGCTTTTCCATACATTAAGCTAAATATGCTTTTACATTTAAATACAAGACATCACTTCCTCAATTTAAACACTTATATTTGCTTCCAGACGACAATGTAGTCGTGGAATGAAATATAACACTTTTCTACAAATGACTGATGATTAATGCTTGATTCAAAAACATTCTGGCATGTATTTCCCTGCAGAAAAAGACAAATTCCTAAGCAGAAAATTGCAACCATTACAGCATAATGGGATAACAACCCAAAGAATAATCCCTCGCTAACAATGAGGAGGTTTGAAAAGACTCCTGTGAGTCCTGTGTGGTGTCTGCCAGGGGAGCGCTGCATTTACAGCCACCAACCAGCTATGTAATCTCCCCTCAATGGAGACCTGGAGAGACAGCCTCTGCACCGGGGTCTCTATCCCCTCTATCCCTGCATCCATTGATCTATCCATCCCATCCCTAAAGAAATGGCTAGACCTCATTTCCATTCGGCATCCAACTGCGTGAAGGCGTTGGGGGTCTTATGATGGGAAAGAATAAAACCGCAACAAGACAGGAAAGGATTGAGGGAAGGAGGGGGCGGGGGGGGTGGTAGATGAATTAGCATTGGTGCTCCAGATTAAAAACAGCCTCTGATCTTCCAGGCTGGTCCTAATCATATACACTCTAAACGAATCATCCCGGGACCTCTCCCAAGTTAATTTCAGTGCAGGAATTAATTAACACGAGAGCGATCTGATGTATGCAGAGCAGCGGGAAAACAACAATGCAAACAACAGCAACAATGGGGTAATGATTGCAGAGGGCTAATTTGTGTCATAATGATATGTATTTGATTCATAGCATGAATAATGAGGGAAACACAAGTATTTATTTTAATACGATGAGAGGTTTTCATATGGTATGGAAGGGATGTCTGTACTCCTTTCTTCTGCTTGGCATAAATCCTGAATAATGTGTTCAAGATTGTGCAAGAGGTGCAAGAATTTAGCATTCTGCTTCTGTGAACCCCAGCTCTGACAACCAGTATTACTACTTATATTTGGCACCTTGTAATGTTTTGATATTTTTGATTGATCTGTCGTTCTACTTCAGTAACGTCTGTACAGTTTGACATGCCATTTGCAGGCCAATCAAATCGAATCAACCCTCAAAGTTGGGTAACCCTTTCTTATATGACCCGAACCCTAACCCTACAATGCTGTTATATGCTGATTGTATTCTAACTGTCACTTTGACATCCAAAAAATACGCAGTCTTGATGTTTTCTGTAATGAATTAACAATGTTTTCAGATCCACTGATAGATTTCTGTATCACTTGAATGGAAACCAATGGTCGCCTGAAATGATAAGCTATGATTGGTAGTAAATTAGCTACAAAGATACAAAACCAAAAGGACTTTCCTCGTATTAATACTCCCCACGGCCACAATATTGACATTATTGTACTACTGGCATCCTCATTTTCAAAGACCAGCACACTTTTTCATGATTCAGCTAACCGTCTTTAGGTCAAACTGCTTTTAAATAAAGTTGCCTTAAAAGGTGCAACATAAATTTGGGTGATTATTTATACTTTATAAATAGTCCAACCACGAGGAAAAAAGTTGGTAGGAAGACAACACAAGGGTTAAGGTTTTAGGCCAAGAAGAAGAGTACAGACACCTCTTCCACAGCGCTTGAAAACCCTCATCTTTAAAGAGAAATGGCTTTCCTTAGTTTTTCCTGCTCGGCTGACAAAGTCAAGCAGCAGAAGTCTTCTACAGTAAATTCCAGAAGTTGAAATCTAGAATATAAACCTGGCGTCAGTGTCAAACCCAATTCATATTTCAACATTTGCCCTTGTAGTCATCCTACCCCACTGTGGGGAATAAAGAGGCAGACATACAATCCCAACTCTTGTGAGAGACTGGAGCCGTTGTTGTGTTAATACCAAACAGCACCATGTCCACGCAAGCCTCCGAATGAAGTTGAACACCGAGGGCAGAAGGGGCATTCAGGATCAAACTGGTTCCATATGACCACAGCTGGCATTACTCCAGGCCTGGGGCAACCACGACTTCCTTACAGCCCAGAGAAGAGGGATCGTGCAAACCCAACAGCGGGGGCCGCGGTATAAAGCCGTGGAATAAATCTTGGGTTTCAAAGACGATTGGAAATATGATGCCCATGTCCTATTACTGATTGATTTCCATGTGAAGGATTTTAAATTCCCAAAGAGAGGTACTCAGGATTCAAAAGGGAAACACGTCTTACTGTAAAATACCCTTCAATCAAAACTTGGAGTGAAAAACAATACCGCCGTCCCAAGACATAAAAGGGGTGTTCCCATTATTGAGAGGATAATCTGCAGGAATCACACAGCAGGATGGAGAGCAGCTTTTGTGAATGAGGTCCCATGAGTGCGTCGGTATGTTTCTCAACAGAGTCACTACGCTTCATAAAAAAGGCAGCAAAGTGCTGGTCTCAATAGGCAGCCGTTGAGGGACAAAGAATATACCGCACTGTTTTACGGCCCGGCCTGCAGCGAGGCATGATGGGAAGTAATAACCACATCATTACTAACAGCGCCTCAGCCTTGTCAGACGTCAGAGGAATAAAGGAAGCATGCGGGGTTCACACTCAGGCTGCCAGTCTACCACACTGCCGGACCCTGTCACTCATTTATGCTACATATACACAAACATTTATCGGCCTGATGAAACACTTCCTAGAAAGAGTGTATTCACACACACACACACACACACAGCTGGTTGTTGTGCTGCCAAGACGAGAGGCAGTGCTTCCGCTCAACTTCTGCCAACTGAGGTCAGGGGTCACATGATTCACTGGGAAGAGGCTGAGAGTGTTCCTTCCCGTTGGATCCCCTCGCTCATTATTAAATAACTGCATCAAATGGCACGACGCCTCTGCAAAGATCATGTGTAAATGTCTGGGAGGAGGGATTAGCACCGAGGCAGCTGGGTGATGGGTGTCTGCAGTGATCTTAGAGGGAGATGCAAACACACTCGCAGTATTCACAAGCACATGGCTGACGTCTCGCTAATTCGTCTGGGATTTCTCCTCCGCTCCCGCCTCTTTGGCTTTCTGCAATCTCTCCATTAAAAAAAAGAAGTCTCCAAATACAAGCCTTGATAACCCTGATGACATCACGTGTCACTGCTTTTTTCCAGACTTTGATAGAGCTACTCTGGAGCCACGGAAAACATAACAACGTCAAACTTAACTGTTTTTATAGGTTTTAAAATATGATCTTCTGAGAGAAATCTGCCAATTTAGATTTCCAATAAACACAATCATGTTTCAGTGTTGCCTTAAAGAAAATATATTATTTTTAGCTCAGCTACTCTGTCATGTTGTCAAGACTATTAAAGGTCAATTTATATTGGAAGAAAGTCTGAATATCTGCAATGCATTGGAGGATTTTCCATTTTAGAAATAACTTAATTCATCATTCATAGATTTTTTTTGTTACAGGTTTTAAAGCCCGTTAAGGTCGATTTGAGTGAGATCAGTATAAGTTTCATGTTGATGTGTGCACCCCCCTCTCTCTCACTGGTTTTTGCACTCAGTCAGCGGACTTTCCTGCAAGAAAAGCCCCGAAAGCAGCAGGCCCCGTGTAGGACACAGAGACACAATGTAATATCTGATCACCCTCCATGTAATACTATAAGAACACAATGTCCTGGGAGGCAGACTTCATTACGATCTGTCCGTCAGCAGCAGGCCGGCCAAGTTTAGACAAAGTTTTGGAAGATTCGTTTTTCGGTGGGTTGTTTTTTTTTCATCCCGGGGAGCTATGTGTCAGTGCCAGAGACGCACAGCCTGATAACTGCAGAAAATGAGGAGAGGGCGCCAAGATTTGGAAGATTGTGCAAAAAGTATGCAAGTACAGCAGTGTTTAAAGCTGAAAGCATGCACTGTTATAACAGACGCACACACAAACAAACGCATCGTCAGAATAGCACAGTGTTTGAAAGAAAATACCGTAACGTCAACTTTCAGAACAGCACTTTGTCAAATTACACCTCGACACCTACACACAATAGCGCCTGCTGAAATTAGGCCACTTTCATAGGAAAATCACAGCGTGCGAAAAAAGAAAAGACACAACAGGAGTAAAAATAGCACATGTCAACGCATGTAATCGAAACCAGGGCTGCAGCAGGGACATCGAAACAGTCACACTTTCCTTTTGTATGCAGCTTGAGATATCATCAATAAAAACATATTGTCTGAGAACAGAGCCGGGGGGGGGGGGGGCTAAATTACCCCCGATTGCGAGCGAGAGTCTGAGTCATGACTGGACGCGCACATCGCTGCCCAGATCCCTCCCCAGCTGGTTTCAATTAAACAGGCGAGGGGAGAGGAAGGCCACATCCACCGAAATGGCTAGCTATTTCAAGCCAGGAGTTCTTTCTGCTCTCTGTTTCTGACAGCAGATCAGTTGTTCGCAATTTGTGTAAACACAGAGTTTTGTTTGCCATCGAGGGCCAGTTCTTGCTAGCTCCCATGCTAGGCCCAAACAGCATACCGTGCTAGATGAAAATGTCTGACTGCAAAGCTCGCA
This sequence comes from Eleginops maclovinus, assembly GCF_036324505.1. Taxonomy (NCBI): domain Eukaryota; kingdom Metazoa; phylum Chordata; class Actinopteri; order Perciformes; family Eleginopidae; genus Eleginops; species Eleginops maclovinus. Next base: position 3,879,968 of record NC_086371.1, read on the forward strand.
TCCACTGGAGGAAAAGATTCTTTAGGATTATTGCTTTGGGGGCCGCGCCAGCTAAGAGCCACCTCTCTGATCCAAGAATCTCCTTGAATGAGATAATAATCCCCCGAAGTGAGGCTCACGCGCTGCAGTTATTGTCTTGGTGACCGCAAGCTATTTTTTTGCAGAGACGTTCCACTCGGCTACGTGCTCAAAAGACCGCAGCCCCTCTCTGCAAACAGACTCAAGGGAGGATGATGTGCGTGCGCAATTTAACGAGGAGGGAAGCTGGAGTTCTGAGGAGGTTTTGCAGGACAATAGTGAACACCTGATAAGAAGCACCTGTCAGTTGAATGAAAGCTTAAAGGGTCAGGTCACCTAAAGCATGTCATCTCACGTATAATCTGCACAGTGAGAAAAAATATTGCTGCATTCAGTTTGACAATTTTATTTAACTGACCATTTAACCTTAGGTTTTCATTTTAATTTGCACTGAAATAGCTTCTGACAGTATCACATATAGTCTGCATAACTGGTTCCAACTTTTCAATGAAGATATATGATGTTTACACTGAGGGAAGCAGTCGAACCCAAGAGTAATGGCTGCATTACTCCAATACATGGGAATGTTCTAGGTGATGAGGACATCCTTTTTATTCACGTTTTCCTTAAAGTGTGCATCACAGTTTTTAACAATTTCTACCGTTTTACAGAAGAAGTGTATAAAATGTTACAAACAAAGGGCTGAAAAACAAACCCAGACAGGATTAAACTCCATTAGATCACATCACATGACTTTCCAAGGACCAAGACAATATCAACAAGCTGTCAAATGAAAAAAAATAAATGGAATTATCAGCAACTATTTAAAAACAAAATCGAGCAACGTGCATGGAATTTGAATGCTTCGGGGCAATTTAGAAAGCTGAAATATTTCAATTCCACAATTGAAAGCAGCTGCAAATGGACTGTGGCTTGGCTTATTTTTAGAGTTAAGAACTACACAGCGGGGGGAAAGCAAGGAAAGATTTTTGTAAGCTTGAAAAGCAGCAATCACAACAACTCAACGAGACAACATCAAAAATAAGCTTCACACAAATGCAAAATCACAATATGGTTAACCTCTTAATAAAGTGGGAGCGTGTGCTGCACGCAGGGCCAGAGCTCCCGATGGAAAACTCATAAAATAAGAGGGGAGATAACAATAACACGGGCTCTCGCTCTCTGGTGCCAGTCTATCTTTGCTTGTCTTCTGCCTCTGACACTAAAGCCTCAGCCCTCCCTCCCGTGCTCCCTGCTCAACCCTCACTGCCCTCCCTCCCTCTTTTTCCTCCCATCTTGCTCCTAAATTATCCGTCCAGGCTGTGGGAGATACCCTTTCCTGGCCGGGGTCGCTCGTCCTATACCCCAAGCTGTGATGATATGAAGTGTGTGTGTGTGTGTGTGTGTGTGTGAGTGTGAGAATAGTTCTTCAGATGCAGAAACACACATCCTCCCTCTGCTTCTCGTTTGATGTCCCTGGAGGCGGGAGGATCTGTGAGGGAGGTGACTGCACTAAATGTCACTTTGGAGATGCCGCTGATGGACGGTCAGCAGGAAGTGAGATATGTAAAGAAGCAGGAGCTCTTTTTTTAGTCTTTTTTTAGACAGTAAGCAGAGAGACAGGTCAAAGAGACAGCTTAGTGAGGTTTGAGCTCTGAAAACAATGGAAATTTGCGGTGTGTATTTCTGCATTTGGATGTGTTGGAGTGTTTGTTGATGCTAGAGAGCTCGGTAAGTCACGTGTAAGAACAAATCACTCTGTAGCTGGGATCCATTATTACCGCGGGGAGCATGTGCCAAAATCAACCCTCCACTCTCTTTCTTTCTGCCTCCCTTCGTTTTACAAGAGAAAGTAGTGGAACATTTTTTTTTTCCTCGAAGCTGGACAGAATTGGGCATTTTTTATAGTCCCCTCACAGTCAGAGCAGCACAAAGAAAAGTGATGAAGAAATGGCCGGGATGTGGTCATACTCAGGCAGAGATTCATTTCCCTGTGTAGCTGTTGCTCGGGGAAAAATGAACAACCCAAATCATTGCTATACCTGATCATTCACACTCGAACAATTCCCAATCAACCTTGCCGCGGTTGAGCGACTTTAAAGCTTGGAAACTTTAGATCAGCTTCTGATGAACCTGTCTGATTGCACTTAAAGAAATCCCTCCCTGACGGTACAAAAAAGGTAAACGTCTACCTTTTCATCACGCCTGATCCTGCGCACCACAGGAGAAAGGCATTTAGTATTTCATTTGCACATTTGGGTCCAAGCATGTGTGCTTTAAAGGCGGACGAATGACCCCCCTCCCCAAATGAGGCATGACAATCAAAGTCCCAGAACAAGAGAAATCTATCTCTGATGTGAAAATAAACCCGATGATGCAAAACTCTGCGGAGCATGCACAGCTCTGGCCGCATTCATTTATTATTCTAACCCAAGGTCTTGCATCGACTTTGCATGAGGCCGAAAAAAAGGTGGTGGTGGGGGTTTGGGGGGGGCAACAAATGAACGCTGCCTGCGGACAGTCAACCACACAGCTAAACGACTTTTCTTTTAATACACATGTGCATTCCTTTTATAAACATAATTTAGTGGCAAACCAAGTTTAAAAATAGAGTGTGTAAATAATTTTTGCTCTAACCTGTTTAGAGAAGCAGCAGGGTGGAGTTACCACACCAGGACAATTCAGTACGCCACAGCAGACAACACAATGAGTGCTACAAAGTCAAGACAATGCGGTCGAAACGCTCAAAGGTAATTCGGTGTACTTTTACTGTAGTTCACTTCACTAGACTTAAAAATATGCCAAAGATTTTGCTCACCCCAAAATCTAGGGCTGTGTGTTAAACTTGGACAGGAATGTGTACACAGCAGCATCGAAACCTGCCAAACCTGGGATTATACAGTCAGACGTTCTTATTTACACTTTCCATCCAATAGTTCCTGATTTGAAACACATTTTGACGATTTTATACCATTTTACTAACGCTCAGGCTGTTTGGTGGAACTGGTCACAAACAAAAAGGTAGTTTGTTCATGTTAGGAATCAATTTTGGCTTTAATTTAAATATAAATGATAATATTTTAACGAGTGGGTGGAGCTTCGTACTCATTGACTTTCACAAACTTAAAAAAACCCTTAAAAGCTTAAAGTTCTAAAACATGGGAAAAAACACCCAAACCAAACAACACGTGTTTGCTTTAATCACAACGTAAACACACGGTCATCTATTTTAATGTAGATCGGGACCATGAAATACAAAAAGAACATCATGCTGGATAGAAAAAGTCTCATAGCTATTCATTGAGGCCATAAACTCGAAAGGAAAACGTTTAAAGAGGAAGAAATTCAAGTTAGGAGTAGGGGCATTTTTTCACAGTCTTCTATATAACCACACTTCTATTTGCCATCAGTGGAGTTGACTCCTGTGGGCCGCAGTTGTCACTTAATCAAACATCTTTCGAAATAAACTGCTCTTTATCTTTAACCTATTATAAAAAGGCATCGTGCAGGTTTCTGTAAATACTCAGTTTATTGAATTTTTTGACTGCATTTTACGCTCTGCTAACAATTTGGTTTTAAACTTTATTTATTTTATTTTTTAGCAAGTTAAAACAATTGATCAACCTCAAAAACAAGGAAGCAACAGCATAATGTAACTTAATGGTGTTGAGAAACACCGCCATGGATAATGAATGTGTCTCCTCGGTCACTTGGACATGTAACCAGCCATGCACAAAGAAGTTAATCTCTTCTGAAAATCTTTTGCCAAAACTGACTGCTGAATTGTGGGATTTAACATTGTTTGTGGCTCGATGCCGGAGAGAAAGTACATTTTTCTATTTCATTGCCTACGTGACACTTGGCTCAACTTTAAAGAACCTGGCCCAGCACAACTATACGACCCCACTGCTGACCTCTCAGACCCGAGCTTGACAAACGTGTTCCGTGAGCGGTGCCAGTCGCTGATTTCTGAGAAACAACGTCCAACATGGTGAAATGTGAGACAGATTGTTATACAACTACAGTTAAAATTTAAGAGAAAGCTTAAGAAAGAGCTTTATAGCAAAACACCATGGCTTTAATATTCATCTGAGATGGTCTAATGGGCTGGAGAGCAGCCTTTACTCTCTGCATTTCCAAACAGCTGTGCCACAAAATAAATGGAACATGACAAACACTAACAAACAGCCTCGTAATAAAGGAGGACATAAACGGCTGCTTTCATTAACCTCTCAGTTGGAATCTGCCATTTAAAAGTCACCCAAAGATCTTATTTGACAGGACAAAATCACAATAATCTAAAGGAAACTGAATTATTTTGACTGGGGCTACCATTTCAAGTTTTCCTGCACTTGAGGGGGAGTTTGAACTTGTGGTCAGTGTGTGTGCGTGTGGGTGTTTTTCTGGCAGTATTTGCTCGCATGCATCTGTGCATGAGTGAATGTTTATCCAACTTTTATAGCGATCGTCTCGTAAAAACGGACAGGCGCTCCGGGACAACCTGTGCTCCTCGGCACCGGCTCACCCACAGGTTCACCCGGAGCGACCACCTACCAGGACGGCGGAGCAGATGCTCACCTCGTCGATGACCATTTCTAAACTTGCGTGTCCAGACGGATTACTGAGTGAATTATTACCGTGGCTATGGCCGCAATAGCCTGTTACCACCCTTTCCCAAGCATATGTGAATGCACACTCAAAAAAAACTCAATTAGACCGTGAAATACAATACACAAGAGGTACTTTGTTCTGCATCATTCCTCTTCCAGTTGTTGTAAAACGTCTCTTGTGAGGAACATGAAATTTTAATACAGAGCTTGTGTATGAATCTTCTTCTTAGTTTGATTTGACAAAGAACATTAAATGCTGCGCTCAGAGGGCTATCAGTATCACTGCTCGACCTTTCTAGGGAACTGCAGTCATCAATATTTCACTTTGTGTTAATACTCTCAAACTATCATCCGTATTCTGTTGTCCAATTTTATAAGACCTTCTCCTCCCTTTCTTGTTGACCTGTCTGGCTTTAAGGTTTTTATCTCGTCTTCTATCTTCTCAACGACTTCAATACCGCCTCTGATGTCCTAATCACATTACCCTTGGTGGTGGAGGAGGTTTTCAGCATCATACAAACAGAGAAAGCAGAACGAGGGAATGAAAGAGGGAATGAAAGAGAGGCAGAAAGAAAAGCAAACTTTGAAGTAGCTTGCCAGTGAGATTTATGAAATCAGACTGATCCACAACACAGAGAGAGACACAAACAGATTCCCAGAGACACAAAGCAGACATAAAAGAGATGCAAAGACACAGAGATATACAACTTAACAAAGAGGAGGATGAATAAAACAGAGCTCAAGACAGTCATAGCAACAGACATCAACCCTGGTTTCTATATATGCCTCAACAATCTGCAATCCCTGTGATCTCCAAAAGCTCTGGATAAGAAGAATGAGCACCCTCGCTACCTGCTTAGGACATGATCAAGAGCCCTTGCCTCTTTCTTCCCATGGTTCCTTGCAACTCTGGCTGTGTCTGGCCCTCCTAAAAGAGATTCCCTCCACCCCTCCTCTTCCTTCATTCCCACAACTCCCAATAACACCGTCTGACATGTCCAGAACCCTCCCAAGCTATTTCTTTCCTCAATCCAACAACTCCAAACACTTCTGCCGTACGTTCCTCACTGGTGAGGAGAGGGGAGGAAAGCTGGCTGACAGGGGCATCCATACACACTCCTAAATCTGCCAAGGCAAGACGCTGGCACAGACAAAAAAATAACAAAAGCCTGCCCGATCCACGGCCGGGGCAGCGCAACACTTTATCTGCGAAGGCAAAACAAAGGAAGGCCTGTTGAACACTCCGACTGTGTTTACTTTCTAGCAGGGGAACAATGCCTTTAAGAGGAGGGGGCAAGGACTGATGTGGCACTTGAGGGCCTCTCCGCAAAAAAACAGCACTTCATTTTGATTCACAGTGAGTGTAAGAAAACAGTGGTAGCAGTCCGTAGGGGCCGCAGGGTTTCAATGAGAGGCGGCGGATCAAGGGCGGAAACAGTACAGAGGACAAGAAAGTCAAGCTTCTTTCTTTTACTTGTCCTCTTAGATGTATTACTTATCACAGGGTTGTAATTCTTTCTTTCTTCCTTTACCCCATAAACCATCTTTTGGATAGAAAACAGGTTTTGAAATGTGAGTCTTACACATTTAGCAGCAATTACTTTCACTTTTGTACACAGATTCAAACACAAGCCATAAACATACTGTAAAGATGTCTGACGTTTAAATTGTGCATCTCGTTAGATCTCAAGAAACCACAATTGTCAAAAAAAAGACATTTTTTAAACATATTTTTGGGCAGAAACGTGTGTTGGATACACATTGAGCCTATTTATGGACCATGAGAACTATTGGTACACATATTGGTACTTTTTTGTAAGCCTAATAAAAATGTTTTTCAGTTTCTTAAGTGAAAAATGCTTTTAGGACTTCCATATCATACAACATCTGTCTAGCCGTAAGCTTTGGTAACTAAAGACCATTCTTCATGTAAATCAATGCAATTCTATAGTAGGCTAATAGCTTTTCTAGCACATTGGCCCTCTGTTCAGAATCACTGAGGTGCAGGTGTTTGTCCTTAAACAGCTGATGTGAAAAACCTGCCTTCACATCACTGATGAAGCTGGGGCCAGAGAAAAGTAACTGATACTGAAAATGTCAGCTCATGGAGAGACTCCGGTCTTAAATGATTCAGCGTGGATTTATTCAGTGTGATATATGGAGAGGGAAATGCTTCTCCCTCCACCTCTAAACGATGACATTGAAGGATGTGTCGATTCAAAACTTGGGAGTGAAATTAAAAAAAAAACATCCTCCTCTGGATTCCCCAACAATGGATGCATGTGCTGCCAAGACCTTTTTTTTCTAAACATCTCTGTCTGCATCAGCTATTAGGAGGAAGAAACACAATGATTTTTGGGTAAGGACGTCATCTGCACGACATACCAAACTGACATTTGTAGTGAACAGCCAAATACGCTTATATGAACTTCTGTAAGGCTTCGCAGGACCACTGGTTAGTTAAAATAATTGCCCATCATGCTGTATATGACCCAGATGTGAGGCAAATGTCATTTACAGCCCTGCAATGACAGATCTAATAAACAATCACAGACAATGAAACTCTCTGAGAAGCCAGGCTCAGGAAGAAAAAAACTCTTTCCACTGTTTCCACTGCAGGCCCAGCAGGGTCTTGAATTGCTTAAGATCAGGACCGTTGATAACCCATGTCCAGCCAAATTCTCTTTGTTTGAGTGTTTCCAAAACATCACACATGGCGCATAGAAGAAGAAAAAAATGCCAACTTTCCCCTCATGCACCCAATCAATGGGGAGAATGGGAAATGGAGAATGTGAAAGGGTCACAACCCCAGGGGTGAAAATAATCCCCCAGTTGCTACCGGGTATCTGGTGTATAAACACAGCACTGGAAAAACATTAGTCTAAGTCTGAAGGTTTACACTATTCTACCACACAGTCCTTTGAGATCTCATTGACAGAGGATATACAAATAGCATGAATATAACTTGCTCACTTACTACAACTAAAACAACAGCTATTACATGAACAACAAAAATAGAAAAACAACTTGAGCACAAAAACACCCCACGTTTCCAAACGGTCATTTGAATTCCTCCAAGTTATTAGATCTCACGCTATTCAGACTGGAGAGACTGAATACTCAGCCAGGTGGTGTGGTAAAGTCATCTCTACGAGGGGTGAGAAAGTTCATGCTTAGCACGAAACCAATCTAGAATTGAAGGTTTGGGAACAGAGCGCTGAAGCACTATATTCTCTAATTAGCCCCAACAGTAGAGTCTGCAGGAAAGCAGATTGCCATCTTTGCTGCAGGCAAGAGTGAGAGAACATTTGATATTCCCATTTGGCCTAAGCAAACCTTAACGTTAACTCAGCTAACACGATTTTGCCAAGTAATCCTTGATTTCAGTAATGTGTGAGATGTCTCCAAATAACTGATTGCCGTATTACATTTCAGTTTCAATAAAAGGCATCAATTACAACCGGCAAAGATATCCTGCTTATCTTAAACTGAGGTAAGGAGAAAAACTGATTTGTTTTCATTCATAAAAACCCAATTTAAATGCAATGTGTGTGTTTCATCAAGTTTGTATTAACAGAATTCCTGGTTAAAAAGTCAAATATAGACTCACTCACATTTGTTTTTCATTTGACTGGCGGCTAGGCCTTAGCCCCCCAAAACTGGATTTAGGGTTCCTGCATTACACTTCAGAGAATCTAACTCGGGGAAAGCCTGAAAGAAAAGTGCATCGCATAATGCAAACTCAGTGGACAGCTTAAGTTTCACTCTCTCTGCCCTCAGCGTCTTTTCACAGAGTCTTAAGAGGTCACCCGATTTTAATGGTCACTTATTGCCTGTGGAGCAGTTCCCGGTGGTATAAAAGGTACCCCAAGACCACCCCGGTGCCAAAACAGCCTCAGGTTCAAGGGCTCAAAGTAATACTGGCACTGATGATGCATACCTGCACTGAAAGACCTTATGAATTTCTCTCCTTTTCATTTCCATTTGAGACAGTGAGGAGCCCATCGTGGGCCTTGAATCTGAAACAGCAGCCCTGAATGATTTATGTCTACAGTGGGGGAATTAGATAGGGGTCCATTCTTTTTGATTTGAGTCGTTCATATCCGCTGATAACAATAGAGAGGAGCTTGTGCAGAAGACATGCAACCCTCCTTTCACTTTCCAAGACATCTCAAATATTAGAAGAGACACACTCAAGATGAATTGTAATAGCTAGTATGTTTTTTGGAAAAGGGACAACACATTTATCGCGCCAAAAAACAAGGCCTTCTAACTCACATCCAAGAAAATGGATATTTAATATATTGCAGAGACATGCATAAAAAAGGAATTTAATTAATGAGGAGACAAAAGCAATAGGTGGCTCCGTTTGATGTGTGACTTGGACAGTCTCATTCCCAATTTTCTTCCACTTTAAACCTTGATCTCATTTCACTTATTCCATCCAAATGTTTATAACAAATGCCAGTAAGTGAGTTCATGCCCTCTCGCTGCCAAACAGATAAAATAGACCAATACAGCAACATATAAGGTGGCTTTCCAGTACCTGTAGAGAATAGAGAAGTCAGCTGTGTACTAACCTCAGCACGCTGTGTTCTGGGCTGGCTGGCGTCTGTCTCGATGGCGTACACATCCACCAGGTAGAGGTCGGAGCCTTGTTCTCGGTCCAGCTCCGCAGCCGTCTGTATCACTCCAGTGTGGCGGCCGATGGTGAAAAGGCGTCCCACTGCTTTCCCACCACTACGAACCGCCACTATGAAATACTCCACTTTGGTCGCTGATCCACGAGGACTCGAGGCATCCAGGGAGATGACGTTGGTGCCCGGCGGCTGGCCCTCTTTCAGGATAGTGATGTATTTGGGCTGGGAGAAAACAGGCCCATCCAGCCCCTGAAGGATGATGGTCAGATCAGTCCTGGAGGTCTTGCGGCTGCTACCGTGGTCGGTGGCTGACACAGCGAGGGTGTACACGAGCCGGGACTGCACCAGCTGGGAGGCCAGACGAATATCTCCGCTGTACCTGTCCATGATGAAAGTGTCCGAGTCCCCTTCCAAGAGCTCGTACTCCACCTCTCCGTTGGACCCTTCATCGGGGTCAAAGGCAAAAACTGTCGTGAGGATGGATCCGATAACAATATTGGGCTCTGCCACGAGAGCATTCTGCGATATAAAAGTGGGAACGTTATCATTCAAGTCTGTGACCCATATCGTGACATTTTTCAGGGCGAAGCGGCGGAATTCAACTGGAACTGCTTTGTCAGTGGCTTTGATGGTGAGCTCAAACAGGTTTGAAAACTCTCTGTCGATTTCTTTGCTAGTGTATATGAGCCCGGTGTTTGAATCGATGCTGAAGTGGCCCCCCCGGGGAATCTGCTGCACAATGGAGTACTCCAGCTCCCCGTTTATGTCTGCGTCCGTGTCATGAGCTGCTATTGTCATGACCGAGGCTGAGAGGGGAAGATTTTCCGTGATTGATTTGAAAATGTCACCAGGGGTAAATATGGGAGGGTTGTCATTAAAATCCCGGACTTGAATGACCACGGGAATGGACGAGGAGCGGGGCGGCCTGCCATTGTCCTTTGCAGTGATGTTGAGTTTGTAAAATGACTGAGTTTCAAAGTCCAGCTTTTTAACTAAGAAGATGCTGCCAGTGTTGGGGCTGATGCTGAACGTGCCATGGTTGTTTGTGGCTGTGATGCTGTACGTTATGTCTGCGTTTTGACCAGAATCTGCATCCGTGGCGGTCACCGAGGCCACCAGCTCGCCTATCCTCATGTTCTCCAGGACGTCCACAGACACGGAGGATTTAGGGAAGGAGGGGGAGTTGTCATTCTCATCCAGGATGCTGATACTGAGCATACAGGAGGAGGACAGAGGCACGGCTCCATCATCGACAGCTATTATTTTCAATGAATAGGAGAACGTAGATTCATAGTCCAGCTTGCCTATTAAAGTCACCTGTCCAGTGCTGCTATCGATAGTAAACTGCCCTTCCTCGTTGCCCTCAGAGATGTAATAATGAACCAGTCCGTTCTTGTTCTCATCCACATCGGAGGCCGAGACCCGCAGCAGTTGTGTCATGTTCTGAGCCGACTCTGAGATGGAGGCCTGGTAAATGTCTTTGGTGAATTTAGGCGGGTTGTCGTTGATGTCTTGAATGTAAACCTGCACTTTGGCCTGGTCTCTGAGGGGCTTGGGGAGACCCTGGTCTGACGAGACGACCACAAAGCTGAACACGGCGGCGCCTCTTTGTCTCATGAGCGACTCGCGATCAAACTGCAGAGTGCTGGTCAACTCCCCTGTGATGGCGTTCAGCTCAAAATTGGACTGTGGAGTCTCAAATGTATATCTGACCTCACTGTTGGGGCCGTAGTCTTTATCCTCGGCAAAAACATGCCCAGCCAGCGACCCCCTCTTCTGCTCTTCCTCAAAATGAAACACGTAATTAGTGCTGTTGAAGAGCGGGCGGTTATCGTTTACATCATCTAGAATGATGCTGACATTCACAGTAGCGCTTAGCGGCTCCACAGCCCGGTCTTTGGCCACCACCACTAAGTTATATCTGTCCTGTATCTCTCTGTCCAGCTCTGCTTTGATGTACAACTGCCCGTCTGGAAAAATGCCAAACACATCACCTGTGTTGCCCCCAGCGATGTCATACATAATCTCCCCGTTTAGTCCAGAGTCTTTGTCGGTGGCCTCCACTTTGAAGAAGCGGCTGTTGACAGGCTCCGACTCCAGGATGATGACCTCATATGAAAGCTGGTCAAACACGGGCGAGTTGTCATTGACGTCGTAAACACTGACGATGAGGATGAGGCTGGAGGTGTGCTGCGGGACCCCCATGTCTGAGGCGATGACCTCGACCTCGTAAGAGCTTGTGGTGACCTCCAGCGGCCCGGTCAGCGTGATGAGGCCGTGCTTCTCATGAATACGAAACAGGCCTTTGGGGTTTTGTTTGAGGCTGTAAGCCACCACGCCGTTCGTGCCTTCATCAGGATCTGAAGCTTTGGCCTGGAATATGACATGACCTGTGCTCCAGTTTTCCACCGCACTCACATGCTCCACGGCGAGAATAAAATGAGGGGCATTATCATTTAAGTCCTTCACAGTGATGTTAACAAAGGCCTCTCCTGTGATCTCCCCAGCTCTGGCTACAACTTTAAGCTGATAGAAACCCTGCTCCTCTCGGTCTATCTGGCTCGATGCTGTGATCTGACCTGCACTGTTTACAGCAAAAAGCCCCCTCTGGTCCCCTGAGGTGATTAAATATGAAATGTTTGTGTTTAAATCCACAGTGGTGGCTGACACTGTCCCTATAACTGTCCCAATGCCGACATTTTCAAACATGACAAAAGTGTACACTTGCTGGCTAAAGACTGGTGGGTTATCCTGGGTGTCGATGACGGTCACAGTGACGATGGCCTGAGTGTCTGAGCGCAGGCCGCTACCATCTGCAGCTGTCACCTGCAGCTGGTAGGCAGTTTTCTCCTCTCTATCCAGGGACACAAGGGTGCTAATTTTTCCCGTGTTGCTATTAATGCGGAATTTAGAAGCATCACCAGCTGAAATTATATATTTGAGCGTGCCATTTCGACCCAAATCGGGGTCTGAGGCTGACACGGTGGTCACAAAAGAACCCGAGGGCTCGTTCTCTTTCACATTAGCAAAATACTGGACAGGGTAGAACACTGGCCTATTGTCATTGATATCCCTCAGCGTGATGTTGACTCTTCCTAAAGAGTGCAGAGGAGGGCGGCCTGCGTCTGCTGCCTGAATGTGGAGTAAGTATGACGCCTGGTCCTCCCTGTCTAGCTCAACGGCTGTGCTTAATCGCCCTGACAAGGCATCCAGGCGAAACAGCTCCTGGACACTGGCTGGAGTCTCGGCATCAAATGAGAACCGGATAGTTCCATTAGCACCGAGATCGTCGTCTGATGCAGACAGCACCATCAGCTCAGTGCCTGCAGGAGCGTGCTCCACCAGGGAAACGTGATATGTGCCCTGTGTGAATGTGGGCACTTGGTCATTCACATCAGTGATGTTGACTATGAGTTTAGTGTAAGAAATCTTGGGCTGCAGCCCCTGGTCTTTGGCACTTATGTTGAGCACAATTTCAGATGCTATTTCCCTATCCAACAAAGCAGCACTGGTAACCAGACCACTGTTTTCACTGATGGAGAACCAGCCCAAAGCGTTTCCAGACACCAGGGAGTAGCGCAGGTTGGCATTCTGCCCAGAGTCTCCATCTGTTGCAGAGACCCCTTTAATGTAACTCCCTTTTGGTATGTCTTCACTGATATCTACTCTGTACAGCGTTTCCTGGAATATAGGTGGGTGATCGTTGATATCATTCACAAAAATAACCAGACTGGCAAAAGAGGAGCGAGCAATAGGCCTGCCATTGTCCGACACAGACACTGTCAGGTTGTATGAGGAAATTCTCTCTCTGTCTAACACACTGGCCACTTTGATCAGACTTAAATTGGGCACAGGAGACGTGTGCACTTCAAAGTGTCTCTGTTCGTTGCCTCCTAAGATTGAAACAGATATGTTACCATTAGCTGTGGGGGAGTCTGAATCTGAAACAGTGAGCAAAGCAACAACTGTGCCAATCTGTGCATTTTCATCCACGGAGGCAAATTTAGAAGTTGTGGGAAAATACCTAAACTTCACCACTGGGTCATTATCATTCACATCTAAAAGTTTAATAGTGGCTTCTGTCCTGCCTGACAGAGAGGGCACACCGTTGTCTACTGCATGAATAGTCAGGGAATACTCTTTCTTACTCTCATAGTCCAAACTCTCTTTAATAATAATAATGCCAGCTTTGGGGTCAATTTGGAAAGGTGTCCCTTCATCTAAAAAGTACCTGATTTCAGAATTAGCTCCCTCATCCTGATCTGATGCTGTAATCTGCAGAATACTAGACCCTACTGTTGCATCCTCAAAAACACTGGTTTGATACTGATCTTGATCAAAAATAGGGGGGTTGTCATTTATATCTTGAATAGTGACGTTTACTTGCAGGTAACCAAACTTTTTCGGCTCTCCTTTGTCCTCCACTTCGACCAGGAGCTGGTAGAAGGGAGAAACTTCCCGGTCCAAGCCTCCAGTGGAAACAAGGTGCAAGAATGCCCCCTCTCCACTAGGATTGACTGTAATATCCAGGCGGAATTTCCTCTGCTCGTTGCCTTTCACTATTCTGTACGTGGTGTGATCAACTCCGTTACTTCCAATGTCTGTGTCTGTAGCAGTGTCCAGGATCACTTGCCTGCCACTGCTGGCGTCCTCCTTAAACGAAACCACTATAGACGCGTCTGGAAACACAGGGGAGTTATCGTTGATATCCAAAACTACTATCCGGACCTCAGTGGGGTACGTGGGCTGGCTGGACAGCACCACGATGTTGACGACATCACTTTGCAAAATCTCCCTGTCAATCACCGTGGAGGTGTAGATGACCCCGGTGGTTCCGTTAATTGCAAAAAGTTTGTGGTTCTCGCTGAAGCGGTACGTGAAGCTGGGCTTGGTCTCTATCGTGCCCACGTAGGTGCCGATGGGCTGCTCCTCCAGGACTTGAAACTCTTGTCGGACTTGGCTGGATGCTGAGTACTGCGAGAGAGTCCATAACAGGAGTAAAATCAAATGGAACCGGCCAAAGCCCCTACCTGTGAGCGCCATGGTCAGTGAGCCAGTCCACCTTTCTCAGACAGAGTCCATGCCTATGATACATCAACTTTACCGAGGAGTCACAAAAGCATTATATTCCAGCAAATGTGAAAGAAAAATCAATGGGAAACACAGCAGCGACTCCTTCCACAGTGTCCCAAAAGTACTCCAGAAGTGTTAGCTTATCCAATGCAACAAAATCCTCTGAATGGGGAGAGAATGATCAGGGAAGTTTCAATTCAACTCCGCAAAAACAAAAAGCATTTTCAAAACGGAATGTGAATATTCCCTTGAAAGACAAAACAAAACATAAGTTCCTGGCTCCTTGGAAATGCGTGGAAAAAAAGTGTATCCAGAGTTAGGGCGCAAGTGAGCGGCTGAGCCTACGCACCGTCCCGTGGAATAACGGTGCAGGCACTTCAGTCATATTGTGCTCAGGAGTCCCAGTAAGTTAGGACAAAGCTGGAGTTCCACAAACTCCCTCCCATCACTGATCCCATTGGATAGCTCTGCTCCTGCCCGCCCCCTCACCGCCCTTCCCCTCCATTGTGCAGCGCAGCCCGTCATCCCCGCTCGTAGGAGAGGGTGTCAATCAAAATAGACAGGTAACGATGCACGAGCGCTTTTAATCACTTTATAACTAATTAATGTGAATTAAAACTGTTTCGATGAGTTCAGGATAGGAGAGTTTATCAGAAAAAAATAGGGGAAATGCAGATTATATTGAACACAAAGAATATTATGACAAAAGGTTTAGCTAAACGTATGAAAAGTCGCTTTTAAAATCATATCTGAGAAGCACAACGTCTTCCTTGAATTGGAAATGTGAGTACCATACTATAATGCCCCCCTTAAAATATCATACATTGTGATTAAGTGTGGAAAAAACTTTGAAAAATCTAAATAAACCAACATTTGTTTTGCTTCAGTTTTCTGTAGATAAAACATTGTATTTCATTTAAATGGTCTACATTGGAGGGGTAGTTTATTTCATATGCATTGGAGATTGTACAATTTCTGTTTAATACATTTGTGTGTCTTTTGTCATTTTGGAGCCAACATGTAATTATTTCTTGATTATAATTAGGTGTCTAATAAAGCTCAGAATGGTTCATAATGGCCAGAGCGATAATTGCATAATGGAAGGTGCAGGGAGCTTCATATGCATGGGTATGTAGCGCCATCTAGTGGACAGACAATGGGACCTCCAACCCAAATACATTTCTGTTCAAATCTCTAATGAACAGGGGGCAGACATTTAAACTTATTTAGGAGCCTTTGATCACGTGGACATGTACATTGATGGTAAAACATAGTTATGAGAAGAGACTAACTCATTGGTAGCATTGGTTCTACATACAAAACTAAACCTCACTTCAACTGGGGCTGGTAAACACAACACAGATTATCACTCTCTGCAAATTATAAAATAGAGATATAACCAGATCTAACTTTACATCCAAAAGAGTAACACTGTTTTCTGTGCACAAACATCTTAGCTTCAACTTGGTTAACGTGGCAGAATAACTTCAAATGACAGCTGTTGAATAAGATATCGTATCTGTCGTCCTCCATAAAACAAAATCCTATATTTACTTTCTATGGAAACCAGCGATTAATGTTCTAAAAAGAATCAAAATGTAAAAGCTAATTCAGTCATTGTTTTTCTGCACTGAATAAATGAGCTATTTGCATGAAAGAAATCCTGTGTTGGGAAGATATAAATATATCATTTATTTTATTTGTTGGACAGTTTATAGATACTTTATCTTCATAGTCAACTGTGTATATATATCTCTTTCTATTTTGAGCTATATTTTAGAGTTGTTTATTAGTAATTATGTGCAAGGCCTTGTTTTGTTTTATGGTGCTGCAACAAAAACATTTCCCGGTTTGAGATGAATACAATATTTCTTCTCTTATATCAAATTGGTCAAAAATCAGTGTTTAGACCATTTCAAATGCCATGCTTTACAATTGTTGCTGTTCAGCTGTCTAAATTAAAACTCTGTTACTTTTTAGTCCAGCAGTGGCTCAGTCAGTAGGGGCTTGGACTGGGAATCGTAGGGTTGCCGGTTCAAGTCCCCGAACAGACTTGAAATATGGAAAGTGGACTGCTACTTGGAGAGGTTCAGTTCACCTCCTAGGCCCTGCTGTGGTGCCCTTGAGCAAGGCACCGGACACCTCCAATCCCCCCCCATTGCTCCCCGGGCGCTGCACGATAGCTGCCCACTGCTCCTAGTACTAGGATGGGTTAAATGCAGAGGACCAATTTCACTGTGTGTGCTCTGCTGTGTGCATGTATGTGACTAATAAAGAGGGCTTCATCCTCCCATTCTATCTATCTTTTAAATAAAACTGTAGTCATGCAAACCTTGACATTTACTTTACATTCGGTTCCATACTGTACATGTTTTAGTTATCTAAGAAAAAAACAATGTATACTATCCATTCCTGCTTCATGCACAGAGATTGGCATACTCTTATTACTTCAAACATTACAAATATGGTCGTTTTATTCAATAATTATATGCTGACATGTGAGGCTGTCATTGTTCTACTTCCATCGATTACAACGTGGTAAAAGACTTGATCACGTGGTATTCAGGGCATCCATAATTTCCACAAACATCAAGGATAAGTTGTGTCCAGGTCACCGGAGTTCATTGTGAAGTCTAATTGCAGAACGAGGAAATGTTTGAGTTTCCACATAGATGCTGTGGGAAGTGAACTCCGGCTGTCCTGTGAAATAACATTACGGGGCATAATTACAACCCTGCCAGTTTTGAAGGACTTAAATGTTTATTCAGGTTTGCTATTTGACAATTTGTGGCTTCCGTAATCAGTTCGCCGGCAGCCTGGACGTTAAGTAGGACATGAGTCAACTAAAGTAATTGAATTAGAGCGCGGGCAGGACCGGTGCAGCCTGACGCAGATTCAATGTTTGGGTAGCAGACAGGGCATCAAAGCAGATTACTGCCCCACAGGAGACGCTAACCTGATTACAGCGGCTAAGCCAAGAATTCTCAGGATGCTTTTGATATAAATATCCAGTTGTTGTTATGTTTGAGGTAATTCCCTTCTGCCGATTTCACGTGCTGTCACTGATAGCAGCACTAATTCTGACGGGGAGGAGATGCTGATCTGATTACGGGCCAAATAATGTGTCAGATGAAACATTCATAATGGAATTTGAATTGCTCAACTTAAGAAATTGCATTAGATAATGACATTAAATGCATACATTGAGTTTGTATTGTTTGCATTGAATAATAGCACCAATGAAAGATGTCTGGGTAATATCCAACTGCGCCGATAACTTTGGCAGGAAGATAAGGCCTTTTTCCTTCTGACAGAATTGCAGGGTAATGATAAACACAGCTGCCATTCTCAGGGCATCAATAACTTTGCCAGTATTATTTGTAAAATCCCATCCAGCTACATTTCTCTTTTATGTTCATTCCAGATCCAGGAAGTTAAATGGTTTGTCAGCTGGAAACACAACATAGAAAAAGAACATCAATCACTGGATTAGAGAGCTGATATTAAACAATGAACTGACAAATAATGTGAGGTCACTGGTTTTATTGTTTGTCTTTTGAAGTATGCTTAGGAAGTGGTTTGATGATCCAATACAACAAAAGATGGCGGATGATAATTGAAATTGGTTTGAACTGGAGCTCCATCCAATGTGTGAAATAATGAGTCAGATATATTTTCAAACATTTAAAGTGGCTCAGTCAGTAGGGACTTGGTCTTGGGACCGAAGGGTCGCCGGTTCACGTCCCGATCGGACAAAAAAAAAACAATATGGAGTGAGCTGGTAGCTGGAGAGGTGCCAGCTCTCCTCCTAGGCCACTGCCGAGGTGCCCTTGAGCAAGGCACCTAACCTCTATCTGCTCCCTTGGTGCCGGGTACCTGGCTGCCTCTCCTCTGCATGTGGTTGTGTGTGCATGTATTTCCTCTGTGTGTTTAATGTGTGTCAACACTACAGAGTAGAGAAAGCAATTTCCCTGTAAGGGATTAATAAAGTATGTCTTCTTCTTCTTCTTCTTCATTTACATGCACAAAAACCTATTTAATACACTACAGGAAAAGAAAACTCCCCCAAAAGCATAAAGGTCAAAAGATCATGCTGCTTTAACAAGGGTCTTTGTTGTTTCTAACTACCATACATTTTCCTAAATGCTCTCTATTTAGATCTTGTTATCGAAACTCCAAAAGAAATCAAGTTGCAAATACTGTTGCAGTTATTTTACCATGACTTTATGATCAAATATACGATGTAGAGGGAGTGTTGAGACTGCTGAACGACGTGCACTGTCCTGTAAATCCATCGTGCATCAACTGAGTAGTTTTGTTGTCATTAATTCTCGCCTGGAAGTATCACCTCTGAAGCTTGGCAGAGAGCGGCATGCAAAACAACTTTATGGGGATGATAAAATGATAACCGAGCGAGGACCAGGCAGGCAGATGTCAGATAGAAATGTGAAATCCCCTCAATAAGATCAGAGCATCAAAGGCTGTTTCCTCCACAGTGCAAGTACGCAGTGCCTACTCGTAAAATCTATCAACAAATTGTAAAGTCAAAGCTCGGCCGTAAAGATCAAATGCAGGAGTCAACGAGGAGATGAAGGGCTGCAGTAATCCAAAGCAGCCACTCGTGCACCAGGTTTATCTCCTGTGATGTGCACAGAACCGGTCTGACCTTAATGAACTGCAGCGGGGAAGATCAGGTAGGAACTTGAGTTAATTAAATATGGAAAGATAATGTCATGAAAATCATCAGCTTTTATTAGTGCGGCACTTGAGCGGAGTTACATGCTTTCTCATCTGTCAGGGGGATAACGATGATCAAGAGGAGGGTTTATTTCTTTACAGGCAAGTTTCAGTCTCAGGCACCAGGAGTTTAGGCTTTTAAAAAGTGAGCCACAAAAAGGTTATTGTATGCCTCGGGGGAAGTGAGAGCCAGCAAAACAACACGGCCCTCTTTTTCTAATAACCAGTTTGTGAACGGCCAAGGCCTGACAGTGGATCTATTGCATGTCTGTATTTGTTTAACATGGGGTTTTAAATTGTCGTTCTTTGCAGCAGCCTTTTTTCCCCAGAGTCCTCTTGTGGAGTCTAATGTGAGGGCCTGCTGTTCCCTCGCGTGCTCGCCTTCTCCCAGTTTCCATCTCCGTCGTCTGCTCACGCTGAGCGAATCGCAGCGCGGGGAAATAAATATCAATCAGTAAACTCGCTGCTGGGTGCTTTTACTAGGGCGTTGCGTGAGATATCGCTCGCTCCGGCATTTGCCAAACAAACCAAACAGTCATTCGGGGTTTGAGAGCCAAAACACTGCAGCCATGTTGAAATGTAGAATTACAGAATACAAATCTTTCTGGTGAAACATACAGGAGGTATTCCAGTGTTTTCTCACTGGAGGGGAAAAGGGTGATGAAAATAAGACTGAGTGCTTAAACCCATCCTGGCACTTCGGAGCATATTCACTTAAGGAGCTGCCAGTTCTGTATGATCCAATGTCTGCTAACTTTATTCACTGTGTGACAGCTGTGGTGGATAGATATATTACATAGCTAAATTTCTGTGGACGCCTCAGCCTGTTGAGTATCTGCCCTTCCCAGTTTGGTGTGGAAGAGCTTTACAGAGGCCTGACTTCAACACATTAGTGTCCAACCTCTTTATGGCTGACTAAAAGGTTCTAGGAACAACTCCAACTCTTAGACTTTAAGATGAATTAACCAAGAGAAAGGTCCAAGCATCTTCCCAATCGAATACTGTCTTCATAACACCTGAAACTCAAAGACCTTTCCTTTTTATCACTTTCAAATTTGCCTTATATCAGAGTCTGCTATTTTGCATTGCCATGTTTCTACAGTAGCTCAGAAGGGACAAACACAACTCAAAGCTTCTCTACTTAACCTGAAGGCCACTGTAGTTCTATTACACACTAGTAAATCTGCATAAACACCAGCGTCCTGAATGTCGTTGCTCACAATGTAGGGTTTGGGTAGAGATTCCTTCGCGTTAACAACGTTTTTTGAGGCAAAAAAGGATATTCAGATGACTGTAATCTGCAACCCCAACGATAAATCCTACACACTGAGCCTTTAATGCTAGTGGAACCTGTGTTTAGCTTGATGAGCAGGAAATTATTTGCCATTATAGCTTTTAGAAAAACAAAAGTGTTGTCCCCTAAAACGAAAATAAGTACATAATAAGATGAGTTATTAATTAATCACAGATTCTTGGTCCTTAATGATCTTGTCGCTGAATGAGAGCCAATCCCTGCAGACAGTTTGACAATTAAACTTTAATATATTTAACAAACTATAAAAGAGTGAAGGCTGTATTTTGGGGTGAGATAAAGTTAATGACTCATCAGCAACTTTATGAGGATGCCTTGAAGAGCCGTGTTCTAGGACATACACTCTTTGAATGCTAATTTGTGTTAGCAAAAATAATTATCAAAAATGAATAAATTACTAGATTGAAAATCTATGAATATGCTGGTATATGTAATTTCTAAAGTGAAACTAGAGGACACAATTTTCCTTCCTACTTTAAGTCCATCTCATTATTCTCTTCCAAAGTTGCGATGTCACAAAGTCCTGCTTGTGCTTAACGACTTACTCTCATGTGACGACCCCCGCTTCGCCCCTCGCTGTAGTGTGTGCACCTTTAATGATCCTCCCTTTTTGTCTTAAAAGGAAGCATTGATTGCGAGTACCTGGGGATAAAAGTCCCGATCCAGTGTCTCGCCTGCTCTCTCTTTGCTGGCAGATCTCCTTCCTGAGAGCCTGTTTTTTTGTCCTTTGTTTGGCAATGTCATTGGTATTATGCTCACTCAGCCACACCTACACTACTGGCATACACACTTCATATTGGTAGCTTTCCTTTGGTTGAGGTTTATTTAGTTATAATAAAACTCTGACCTCGTGTCCTTTTCCCATTCTCTCCATGACACATATTTAAAATGAGGATTTACCCGCTTCCACAGATGGATGTGAAAACAGCCTCTACTGACAAACACAGCACATCCTTCAATCTGCACGAAGACGGCAAAACATCTGAGTGAAAAAATGTAACAAACAAAGCAAATTACTTTTTTAAATTGATCTGGGCATGTTTCTTCTTAAAGACTAAATTAAAATACATTAAATAACATTCATAAAACAGAAAAAATGCACATTAAAACAGGCTAACATACAATAACTCATCGTAAACACTACTGACGTTTGTTCTTGCATGTGTTGTTCTTTTTTAGATTGTTGTAATGTGTGTTATCTTGGCTTGGTAATTCATGCTTTTAAATGCATTATATCTTAATGCTATTTAATATTAAGCAAAGCATTTTAAATTGCTTTGTTGTTGTGATGTGCTTTGTAAGTGAACTTGCCTTGCCTGCATCCTGGGAAACATTGACGTAAAGGGCTGCCGCAGTACCTGCAGTACCCCGACTGACCCCCAGGTGTCACTGTTGTATCATTGAAACCGGTCAGAGCTCCACCCCAACAACGAATGCACTGCAAATAATTTCCCCCATGTTTATTCCTTGGGACTCTGGTCTGTTTAAAGCGGAATCATGCTTTTAGAAACCAGATGGAAGGCGCCAAA
Source organism: Eleginops maclovinus (assembly GCF_036324505.1). NCBI lineage: Eukaryota > Metazoa > Chordata > Actinopteri > Perciformes > Eleginopidae > Eleginops > Eleginops maclovinus. The sequence goes on from NC_086371.1 coordinate 3,901,887, forward strand.
TATGTGTATGAGCACACAGAGGAATGACTAGCTGCCTCTTCATCTCACAAGCCTTTCCAAAACAGTGACGCCAAAAATGCTACAGACAGATTATTCATAATATTGACATTTTTCTATAACTGAGTCACAATTAAATGGCAGAAATAATTATTCTAGCTAATTAACAAATTATGCTTTTTGTTTATTTTCGCTTAAACGGTCACTGCTGTGTTTTGACTGATTAGACACAATCTGGCATTTGCATATAGCCTTATAGTCACATGGGAATGCTGCAAAAAGAATACATATTTCTAAGTAAAGATGATAAGCATTATGAAACACAAAGCAGAACCAGAAAGAGATGTTGTTTTGAACACAAACCAATGAAAAACAGCATCTAAATAAAGTTTTCAATGGATATTATTTGCACGATTCTTCAAAGGTTATCTAAATATCTTTCTGATGTCGGTTGAATCAGTTTCTTTGCAAATGTATTATTAATTCTCACTCCACTGCAATTATAATGAAAATGCTCCCAGGTAGAGATTCTCATCCTCTGACGCAGGTAACACAAAGGAAAGAATCAAGTATCTGAAGTCATTTCAATAACAATCTGACCTGTGATGGATACCGACGGGGATTATACAGCAGGGCAGCTTCCGCACACTCTGAGAATTGCTTTGCTCAGGCAGTTGATCTTCAAGATAAGAAAATGAAGAAATCTGTGCTCTTTGAAACTAAAATGAAACTCCACGCTGAGGCTGCAGAGGAGTGAGGAGGACAGTGCAGCGAGTGAAGTGTGCCGCTGATCATAAGACCCTTTATTCAATTTCACACTCACACCAGACCCTCTTTTTTTGGATGCCCTTTCAAAAACACACCCTGACGTACAATTTTGAGATACTTGTACTTTAGTTCACCTGCAGTAAATCCAGCAGCTACCCTGCAGTATTTCAAAGCCATTCAAACTAGCTGCACCTTTACCAGCTCTGAGAACACTTTAATGATCAATCATTATAAAACATATCAGATATTATTCTGAAATGGACCAATCAAACAATGACTACTTTTACTGTCGCTACTTTAAGTACATTTAGAGGAGAGTACTTTCTACTTTCACTGGAGGAACATTTAGAATACTTTTACTGTGACAGAGTATTCCTACACTCTGGTACTTCTACTTTACTCAAGTACAAGACCTGAGTACTTCTACTTTATTCAAGAACAAGATCTGAGTACTTCTACTTTACTCAAGTACAAGATCTGAGTACTTCTTTACTCAAGTACAAGATCTGAGTATTTCTACTTTTACTCAAGTACAAGATCTGAGTACTTCTACTTTACTCAAGTACAAGATCTGAGTACTTCTACTTTACTCAAGTACAAGATCTGAGTACTTCTTTACTCAAGTACAAGATCTGAGTACCTCTTCCACCTCTGGCAGACAGTGATTATGTCATTGAACAACTCTGGGTAAAACACAACCAAATACAGAGATAAATACAAACAAAACAAAACAAGTACTCACAAGTCTGAACCATCATCCCTTTAGCAAGAGAAGGTTTTGGTAAGATAGCTAGTGCCAACTTTAACAGCCAGCTTGCACTCACTGGATTTAGACAGATATATAACAGGTAACAAATCACATGTTTTCCAACCTACCAGGAACTCCATTTTTCCCATTCATTCCTCTAAGTTTTAACTGCTCCTGCTGCAGGTGAACTGCTACTACCTGTTTGTCCTCCATTTTGAATCTCTGTTGCACCTGGCTAACCCAACACTGATTGGCTTACAGAGCAATGACCTCACGGAAAGTTTTGGTTCATTAACCCCTGATATTTGCACCTCAGATGGTTAAAAATGCACTTACAGTTACAGTATTACCTGCTTGCCTCAGTCCATGTGCTTAACATGTAGGTTGAAGACAGCTTTAGTCAGTGTACAAGAATCAAGAATTCATTTAAAGTTATAGTAACTTTAATTGGTGGAGAGAAACTAATAATCAATTAGTCAAACTTAACTTATTTCAATTTCTTCCGTGTTAATGTTTCTGAGGTGCTTGTATGGCTGACTTGAATACTGACGTTTAACCCCCATAAACTGGAAAGTAAATGCCGTTTATTTACCATATATTCTCAATAAGGAATTAGAGATATTAAATGGTGAAACATGATAGAGTTCTCACTGGGAGGTTGTTTCACAGTTTTTTTTTAAGTCGTTAAAGATGTAGTCTACCTCATTTCACAAACCAGCTCCCTCGTCACAAATAAAGGTAATGACTTGGCAAAAACTGAAATGGAGGCATTATGTACCATATCAGCAGGGGCACCGTTTTCTAAATCACATACCAGTTGCAGGAAAGGGTACTTAGGAGGGTTTATGATGCTGGTTTAATGACAGGCTAATGGGAGATGTGAACAGCACACTGGGTTTGTATCGGGCTGATATGGCATCTTGAGTTAAGTACTAGTTGGAATCCTTTCAGATGCTCAGGTAATCACTTGGCCTGATTGCCCTTTCAGATGAGTTCATTTTTTTAACTATCCCGGGGACTTGTGTGGAGTAAAGAATCAATGCACTCGATTTCAGGTAATACCAGGACTTGGCCTTCACTTGTAGATGTGTTTTACTGATAAACAATCTTCACTGGAAGGATTTTAAAGCAATTCCTGCAACAAAATGTTAATACTGGACTTGATGTGGCATCATTGTGAAGGGATTATACTGTAGTTGTAGCTGAGTAACCTTGAAATGAACTAACACACACTCATTTCCTCCAATAAGAATACACTGTATTGTAATAAAGTGCATTGAAATATCCCACAGTGTGTCAGATCGTTAAAAGCAGCTGCAGAGACAACATTAACACTATGAAAACACAAGAACGCATCACTAATTATTCTCAAGTGTAGCATTAGAACACTGAAGTGGGCCATGATGCATGTAAAGTACATCAACCCTCTTCATAAATGTTTCTATTCTTTCGTAAAGTGCTAACAACTGATTTCCAAGTGGCATTAGTGTAAAGATAATAACATAACACTGATATAGTTTAGAATGATCCCACCGCTGGAAGGCCTAAATTAAAGATCGTACACAAGTGACACCATTCAGCCTACACATATAATCACTTTAGCTAATTGTTTATTAATGAACATTACTTAATAGAGTTTTAAACACAATTCAGTCAGACAACTCCCGTGTTTCTTTGATATGTTTGTTAGAAGCAGCATGTAGTCTGAGCGGGCGTCTACGCTCTGGCTTCATCACTCCACAGATTTACAGAGAACATTGAGTGATGAATAGATAACTATCCCCCCGAGCCTACAGGTGGAAGCTGAGGCATGGAGATCTGGCGGCTTAAATAGAGCGGCAGGTTTAGGAGGATGTGTTTGGTTGGTTGTAAGAGTAAATCTATCATTGGTGCTCGAGTTGACTGCCTGAACTAGCTTGCAGGCTTCGCCCCATTTGTGGAAACTTTCTCTTGTAAATGTATATATTTGTTAACCTTGTGGTGTATTATCTGACAAACGTAGTGCCCTAGTTAAGGTTTTGGCTTTGTGTCCCTTGTATTAATCACCAACCATTGTGTGTATATACACTACAACACAAACTGCATAGCGTTATCTCCAAATAAATGAAAAACACCAACACCGGCCGTCGTATAGCTCAGTGGGTAGAGCATATACTGGGGTTTGATCCTTACCAGGAACTCCATTTTCCCCATATGTTCTTCCAAGTTTTCTCCTTAAACTTTAGAGATGTTTAACTGCTCCTGCTGCAGGTGAACTGCTACTACCTGTTTGTCCTCCATCTTGAATCTCTGTTGCACCAACACTGATTGGCTTACAGAGCAATGACCTCACGGAAAGTTTTGGTTCATTAACCCCTGATATTTGCACCTCAGATGGTTAAAAATGCACTGGGTGGACCCAGGTTCGAATCCGGCCTGAGTCCCTTTGCCACATGTCTTCCCCTCTGTCTCCCCGTTTCTGACCTGCACTGTCACTGTATTAAAAGGCACTGGTTGCTCAAAAAAATCTAAAGAAAGAAACACACCAAATTAAAGAAACTGTAGTGATATTTGTTCTGGTAATGGCAGGGTTAAACATCATAAAAGTGCATATTTGAGGGTCCTGATCTTAATTGTATCACGTTCATAGTTAGTGTCATTTGTTTACTCACAGGTAAGTCTTACTAAGAGCTAGAAGGAGTGATCCTGCTGCAAGTTCCAGGAAATAGGCCCTAATTCATAGTGAAGTTGCTGTTTAAAAAATAAATAATATTTAGTGTTTTTCTTACTTCCTCTTTTTGAGAACCCATATGGATGGATGCCGCCCCTAGCATTAGCAGGTACTATATTACCACTCTCCAAGACTCCAGTTGTATCCACTAGGAGGCTGTAGAAACAAGCTGTAAACTCAACAATGACACATTATCAATTTACTAAATGTTATACAGCAAACGTGTTCGCAATATGCTAACACGTAGAGCTAAGGGGAGCTGCACAGCTGATCATTCTCTTGAGGTTTGACACAGCAAGCTGCTGATTGTAGTACAAATAGTTATTTGATCCTTTGTTGATATAAAGATATTGATTAAAGCATGCATTATTCGTGAATGCTTTGTGCTTATCTATTTAATCCGATGTAAAGCATGCAGCTCTGTAAACCGAGTGTGTGATCCTCTGAGGGCATGTGAGAGTGTGTATCATACGCAGATAAAAGCCTGTAGCTGCCTGAGGAGAAGTGTGTAAATCTCTTACTGTACATTGAGCCGCCTCTTTAAATGCCTCCCGCACTTCCATTATTACCCGGGCACAGCTTTCATGTTTGTCAAGGCGGAAAATAATAGCTTTGAAAGTGTTATGTTCATCCCTGAAGAATTTGACAAAGGAAAGCTGTGTTAAAATGTGCTGACTGTGGGCGAGCGAGTCCTGCACCTCCCACCAGGGGAGAGGGGGATCCCTTGATTTGTGTCTCTTGATTCAGCGATCACATCATGAATGGTGGGGGTGAAAGAAGCAGTGCTGCAGATGGATTCCTGAGGCACCCCATTAAGCAGAGTTTAACATCGTAGGCATTTTTTGAGTTACAGTGGTATCCAAATGCGCTGTGAGGAGCCTTGGGATACGCTTTTCAAGTATGCATAAAAGGAACATTCAGACTTAAGCCTTCAGCTACCGCTAGAAAAATTGTTGAATCAGGATAAAATCTATTTATAACAGCACATTGAGCATGAACATAAACGTCCCTGCCCCGGTACGATAAGCTAGGAACAACCCCAGGACAGAAAGGTCTATTTAGCCAGTGAGAGAGAGGAACAGGAGATTCATTAGGCTGCAGGAAGCTGGTTCCAAAGTTGGCAAACTCCTGCAGAGAGTTCCACTGAGGTTGGGAGATGTTCTGTAATTTCCGACCCCGAGCTAATCTGTACAGCATGCTGTGTGGTGAGTGTGTGATTTCCACTCGGGGCGGGGGTTGACAGATTCGTTGCATTTGAACTCCCTCATGTCTTCCTTGTCACGTCTGTAATTAAATATGTGCTCCCTGGGAGACAGTGGGGTTCTGGGTAATAAAAAGGCTGCTTTGTGAGCCTCCCTCTGTCTCTCGCCGGCTACTCCCTCTCTTCTGCTGTTTTAGTTTGTGTTTGTCGGCATAGTGACAAACCCCCAGACACGCTTTACATGGAATTTTAATGCCTGCAAAGTTAATCTCTAGATCTGCCAAGAACTGTTTCTCCTCAAACCGAGCCTGCGTGAGTTTTCATGCAGCTGAACAATCTCGTCTCATCTTAACTAAACGACTCTAACAGACGTCTTCTTTCATTCGACTCGGAATGCTAAAGAACACGTGGAAATATTGAGGAGCTCAGCACTGCACGTCCTCATGGCATTTTTACACTAAAGGTAAAGTTTTGACAAAAGTCGTTTGGTTTTAAAACGACTTCCCTTCAATGCCATTCTTTTTCCTTGTGCGACACCACAACTGTTGCATTTCATCTAACAGTTATTGAAGCCCGTCCTTTATTCCTTAAAGGGGCCCTATTATGCTTTGTATCATTTCCCTTTCCTGTAGTGTGTTGTGTTGGTTTTGGTGCATGTCTGCAAAGGCTAAAATCCCTGTTACCTGCAGAGGGAGTTTCTCTCCCACTCCCCCGCTGCCTGAAACGCCTCCATGGGACTCCTTTGTTTACTTCGCTAACATATGCCCTTCCGGTTCAAGATCCACATTTTTTTTCCCCAGGCGCTTTTCTGGTTCTAGCCGGTAGCACCCCTTGTGTTTCCACCGCTCAGAGGCCGAGTGGAGCTCAAGTGGAGCTGCGTCATTGCGTCATCAATTGCGACATGACGTAACCGTTTACGTGCCCCCCTTGTGACTGATTCATATTGTCTGACTGTCACACAAGCAGCTGATGCATACCCCCCCTCCCCATAAGTGAGTGTGTTTCAGTCTGAACTGATGCTGTTTGGCATCACAACACTGTTATGAAAATCTCTGGCATTAGACAGGTGATGTTACCATAGCAAGCGAAGCTACTCTGACTATACTCTTGACTATCTTCACTACTCTGACTACACTCTGACTATACTCTGACTATCTTCACTACTCTGACTACACTCTGACTATACTCTGACTATCTTCACTACTCTGACTACCTTCACTACTCTGACTATCCTATTATAATAATCACAACAGGAGAACGTCTGCCTGCTCTGCACAATGATCAATAACAGTGAACGGATGGTGATTAAAGTAAGGGAAAAACAAACACGTGACGTATTGGTTCGTATTGGATCTTGCCGGGCAGCCGGACGGGGTCAGAAAGATCCGGTTTTTCGGCGCTTAAAGCCGGCGCCGCTGCGGTGGAAACACGGAAACCCGGATCTTTATCGGCTCCAGCTCCGGCTCCGGTTTTGGTGGAAAAGCGGCAATAGTGACATCACTTTGAAACACTCACACTTATTTTGGCTAGCGCTCTGACACATTGTACGTGATAGGCTAAGGGGGCGGGACATCCTTAAGTGCTTGACCAATCACAACAGAGCCGGCCAGCTAACCAATCAGAGCAGACTGGGCTCTGGTTTCAGACAGAGGGTGAAAAGAGGTGCCGCAGCACAGGCAGTATGAGAAAAATAAAGAGCTTTTTGAACATTAAAGCATGGAGACATGTCACAGGAGAGGAAATGAATACAAATATGAACCTGAAAAGGAGCAGAATATGTCCTCCAATCCTCAGAATAGCTTTCCATAATACCCTCTTTATGATGATTATGAGCAATTTCGAACATTTGTCCACAAATGTTGGACAATATGTGAAAGGCCGTCCTTGTGTTACGTGTTTTAACAATGGAAGTAAATTACGTTTCCACAATGGGTGCCTCACGGTGCCCCCAGCATACATAACCTGGCCATAAATCCACTTTTATCGCTGCTGCATTCCTGCGGATAGATGTCCCGTCCATAAAGCAGTATTAGGTAACGCTGTGCAAACACAAAGCCGAGGATATCTCCTCCATCACACGCATTGCTCATACAGTATCTCTGTGATCGGGGGGCTGAGGGGTCGTTTTCACTGAGCGTTTATCTCATATTTCATCTGTTGTTTCTAACAACACAAGCCAGTTTCTGATTCTCCCCACACTTCTTTTGTCAGCAGTTCCATAAAGCGATAATAACCACGGTAAGCTATTGTGTTTTCCCCGACAAATTGCTGTCCTGAATGCACATTTGCCAATGCTTAAGCATAAAGAAGTGTATCTTAATTTCCATCAGAGTGGAAAATGAACACTGGTTATTTTGAGAGGCTTTCCATGATCATATATCAGGTCTTACGCGCGCCTCCCTGCAGCATAAATATTACAGTATATGTGCAAGGGAAGTGGAATTCATTTCCAGCAAACTGCCCAAGCTCAAACCATATCTCCACTTTCATCAGACTGGATAATGCACTGTGGTTCCACTCAGCTGCCGTCGAGATTGGAGTTTGGACAAAGGGAAACCAGTCTGAGGGAAATGCAGTGGCGCTGAGTTTATCATATCTTCCCCGATGCCTGCGGCATGTCCCAAAGCTGACGCTGTGTTTCTCTGTACACAAGCTCAGGAGGTTCGTCACACTTGTTGTGATGGACTTGGGTTTGTGGTGTCAACCCAGCAAATGATCTGTGACTGTCTCGGAGCCATCAGCAAGCGCATACTGTAGTAAAAGCATGTTTAAAACCCTTGAAATAAATAAATATGAAGTGAAATAGAGGACATTAGCATTGTCTTCCTGTTCCTAAGATACTTTTTCATGCGTATTTTACATATATTTCCATAAAACATTTTTCTCAGCGCCAAAGTATTTTAAAGTCTCATCATGGTGTTTGTTAAAAGCTGCTGAATTCCCCCGATAACAGCCATTATCATATTCTGGCAATCCGATCCGATTGATGGTTGTGGTGTTGTCAGGTCATGCTCTTAAATGTAGGCTTGTGTTTCCAACTTTGAGGAATATGTATTCTGCTGTCAGAACCAATCATCGACTTGTTGTCAGTGCCTCATTCCTGATGTTGGATCCAATCTCCATCCTCCAGGAGATTCAGCCTCTTTGTATTAGTGTCATATTTTGTTCCTAACAATATTCTCCATTTGTGTTTCTTGGAGGGGTTTTAGCCGGTCATTTTTCCAGGTTACATGATGGAGAGGAGGTTGTATGTATTCTCCAAAGCCTGGAAGCCGCTTCGATTCCTCATTGGTGTTTTTCTTCATGTAAGGCGTCTTTATGCTGCTTGCAATAGGTTATTCAATTGGTTGGTCAGTCCTAATGTCTTTGACGGACAAAGTTTTTGACCTAGGAGGCCTAAATTGAATGGTGAAGTATGTGTGTGTGAAGGTGTGTGTTTGCTCTCATGCCAATTGGCAAAAATGGGGCATGGCAGTGAGGTTGGAATGCTACAAAAAGGCCCCAAACTTCAAAATTGTTTCAAGGCAAGGCAACTTTATTTATAGAGCACCTTTCCGGATCCCACACCGACTCTCTCTCCCACTTTCCTGTCACTCTCCATTGTCCTATCCGATTAAAGGCAAAAAGCCCCCAAAAGATATCTTTAAAAAAATAAAAGTTACAGTGCAGAATAAAAGTTACAGTGCAGAATAAAAGTTACAGTGCATTGTAAGATAAGGACAGTTCAATCAAAAGCATACCGTGGCCACACCAAGTCATTTGTTGTAGGCTCTTGTTTCTTTTTTTTTGTGAAAAGGTTTGCAGACCTGGGTTACTTTCTGTATATTACCTTTTTAAAACAAAGCAACACCCTAAGAGCAAAACATGTTCAGCATCAATTCCTCAGCTATTCCTTTAGCCAACATTTGGCTGCCTGGTTTCCGGATTTCTGAATGGCTTCCCATGTCTGACACTATTTCTGCGATAACTGTGGTGTTGTGTGGACAGACAGCTGTTTGCCCAGTTGGAGAATCAATTTATCCGGGACCATTAAGAGCTTTGTATGTGGGATTAAGAATGGGGACTTCCTGTGCTCCAGCCAGAAAAATAGTTTATCCATTACAAATCACAACGGGAAGTGAAGAGCAGCATCAACTGATAAGCAGCTGCTCAGTTGTTATAAGCCAACATACAAAAAGCTACTTGTACTGTACTTCTTCAATAATATATTTTAACTGCTCTGTGCAACAACATCAGCTGCAATAACGAGACAGATATATCCCTTACTGGGGCAATAAACAACAACAAATAGGCTCAGAAATGAAGGGAAATTAAATGGCATTCATCTGATTATACAGTTAAATGTCTGGGGATAAAAAAACACTTTTGAAATCCTTTTAGAAAGCCAGTGAAATGCTCTTCTTCTTGCATTTTCAACCACTGAGCAATTGGAAGGTGAAAAACAATAACAAAATTCCTCTGATGGTGTTTCTGTGCTCTGATAGGGAGGATTACCAGTGTGTTTTAACAGTATGTCAACACCAGGCCATAATAATTCAGGGAACAGCTGTGAATAGTGACACAAAGTCTCTTGAATGTTCTCTTCTGTATCGGAAGTCTTCCCAGCCTGCGACAGAAGCCCGAGACTTCTGGGTAATCTTTGAAAGCGTTGTAATGATTAACACTTCACTAGTCTAATCAAGAGTCACCATTCCCAGCTGGACAAACAACATGAGCTTCATTGTTGGAATAAAGTCTGGAGCTGGTCTTTACATCATCCCAAGGTGTGGTTTTCCTTCTCTTCAACCATAAAGTGGATCTTTGTTTGCATCCCATCATCTCCTGCCACATTATTCCTCCATGACTCAGGCCGGTTCAGAGCTGTCTTAATGGACATGTGAGGGCCTAAAGCCAACAGTTGTTTAACTCCACCACTCTATGAAATGACTCACAATTAGCTCCATTGAGGCAACTGTCAGTGCTCTAAGCCCTCTGCCTATTTTTATATATAATTAAAGGAGAAGCTTTCAGGGTGTTTACACAAAAACATGATCAGATTGTTTTGGGGAATGCTGGCCCGGTTGATGAGTGGGAGCTTTGTGTTTGATCCCCCCCCCCCCCCCCCGAGGCTCCGCTGTGTGTCAGAGACTTGATGGACCGTACGGGCAGACAGGTCACCTGCATCAACCACACCAACCCCCTCCTCCACCCCCACCTCCACCCTTCCACCCTTCCCCAGGATGATGAGGGCGGTGGACAGATGAGTGTTGACTAAGTGGTGCTGACACGCCATTTCTCCTCACCCACGTCTGTGTGTCTGTGCCTCGAGCAAAGCTGCATATCTGTGCAAAATGCTGGATTTGAACTTACAGTGTTTTGTGGTGTTTGTACTTTTACACACTGTAAGAAAAATACACTTTTCTTTTGCACACCACAACAGACTGAATATGTATTTGGTAAATTAGGACTTCTTGTTCTTTTCTTTAATGTTCTCCATTTTCCATAAGTTGTTTGTGATGTTACTCTTATTTGATGGAAATTAAACTTCTCCAAATCCAAGAGAAATCAGGACACGGTGCTTACAATATTAGGGATACATGATCAACTTCCACACATGTGAATGGGGCTTTTCTTTTACCAGTATCCCCACAAAATAAGGAAGTGAGTTAATAAAATGATCTATCTGACTATCGTAGGCTTTATTGGACAATCATTGCCTGAAGACGTGACTTCAAACGACAAATACGTGTCAAAAACAACATTTTATTTGTGAAATTCTTCCACTTTATGCCGGTTGTCAGTCCTTTAAAAGGCTAATTTGGATTCTGATGCTGCAGTAAATGCAAATGTGTGTGTGGTGTGTTTGTTAACTCAGACAAAGCTTAAGGAAAAGTGGCACAAGTGATAAGAGGATGTAGGAAGGAAGGAGAGGAGGATGGACACAAAGAAAAAGGAGATGAGAGTGAAGTAGGAAGGAGAGGACAGGAGGAAGGGGGCAGGCATCCTGGACAGCTGTCAGATTAGCTCACCGGACTCTGAGGCTGTCTTTGTGAGGACGACTGGTTGCTGTTGGGGGTATGATACGGTGGGGTGGGGGGAGCCTGAACCTGTGACTCACTGGCCACAATTGTCAATCAAACTCACCCTGCTGCCAGAGGAATGTGGCAAACAAGAGTGTGTGGTCTCAGAGAGCTGCTTGTGCGTTCAGAGCAGCAACGGCAGGCTGGAGGACACGCTGCGGTGCTGGAGGTGAGGAGGACAGAAAATAAAAACTCTTCCTCTGCTATGTGCTTTTTTTATTTGGAGCTGTAATCGTACGTCAGGTCTTCCTGCCTGCAGGCCATGTGAGCAGAGGTTACTGTTCAGTCGTCTCACAGAGCACCGTTCTTCCCTCAGCTGAGCACTTTCATTCGTCTGAGAGATTTATTTTTTTTAGCCGATATTTCTACAAGCTGAAAACTCAAATGCAGTATTTATGCAGCTTCATGGGATTATTAAATTGTCAGTCTTTTAATAAACTAGAAGCATAAAGACTGCTTATTGATTCTGCACCACTCTTCTATATGTATACTCTTATCTTGTTATGTTCTTTTATATTTGCACTGTGGGACTGCCAGAAACGATATTTCAATGTTCTGTATGTATTACACATGTGGACACTTTGACAATAAAGTGGACTTTGACTTTTGACTTTGACTTTGATATCTCCTATCTGCAGCAGCAACAGGGATGTAGCTACCATTGAGGTCATTGAGGTCATGTCCACTGTAAGTCATCATTCTCGAAATCCGTTTCATTTTGAGATCATTTTAAACCTTCTTTTTCAGTAACGACGGCCGTGCCATTGTAAGACTTGATATTCCACACGTATTGATTCCTAAAGTCTGTCTCTTTGGTGAGTTTTACTGTAGCTTACACATCACTTCTCCATGATGCATTTGCTGTTGTGGCCGTGCTGTGGAAAGTGCTGCTCTATGCTCCCGACAAGTAGAGCTTTAATCGCCAATCTGGCATTTCGGAGAACAAAAGAAAAAGCTCATTTTGAAACAAAACATTTCTCAAACTTATTCCACGTGTAGTTTGAAGACTAATTGAATAATTTCTTTCAGTTTTAGCTTTTTAAAAGCCACAGTTACTGAGGGAAATGTTGTCATTATTAAATTAGCGGCTGGAAACAGTGTTGTTGGTGGCCTCAGGTGCTGTGCATTGGTGGGATTTGGACCCTTATCTTTTCAGAAAATACAGCTTGGCAAAGACATGTTGCTTGAACATGTCTATGCCAAGCCCTCAGAAAGTGCGCCTGGCGTAGAGGCAAATCTTCATAGAGGCCAAACAGTGGTATTTCATTGGGCCTAAAACTAATTTTTCCCATTGACTTAGATTAAGATATCAACTAGGATTTAATATGTATATGAAACAAACATGCTTTCTGCTAAAAAGCAAATAAGGTTAAAGGTCCCTTCATTGCCTGTATGCATTTTAATGAAGACCAACAAGCAACAATGAAAATGAACAAAAAAAGGCTTAATTGTGGATTTCAACCAGAGACAGAGCGACTACATGGGGGGGTAACGCTCATACACACATGGGTACAACATCCTTTATAAACCTCCCACCCCTTTAGTCCCTGCACCCACCTTCTGGCTATTTTGGTAGATTATTTCTCTGAGTCTATCTGTATCTATACCTGTCATGCCACCATGTAACTTACTGCTGTTCCTCTCTTATTGAAGGAGAAATAAAATCCAGCAGTGCGTGTCCTCGCTGTCTGGCTGCTGCTCACCCTCAGATGACCCCAAGTAACTGCGGATGTTTCAACATTCAGCTTCTTTTCTTTACTGTCTGCTCTCAGCAGTCACTTTGCTTGTGCTGTGGGAGAATAAAAAGGGACATTTGATATAAATACAAGGTGCCACAGCATAGAATAGGCTCAATATAGACTTTAATAATGTCAACAGTTACATTGTACCTTAGTACTGTATGAACCAGAAGGTCTGATAAATAGGAGATACATTTAAAGCAAAAATAATTGCTGTGATATTTATGATAATTCATAAGTAGCTTTTGGTTTTGGACTCTTGGTATATGACACTTGGACTCTAGAAACTTGAATTGCTGCATAAAAAAACTACATTTGCAGCATGCAGCATATATTTCACACACCAAACCTGAAAGAAATGTTGTTTAGTAGCATTTAATTCAAGCTAACTACTGTATACATGTCTGGAGACTGGCCCAAAAAAACCCCAAAAGTTGGAGTAACTCTGGGCCAGGAACACCGTAGGAACCAGAACTCCCTGCCCCATAAAGAAAAAGAAACATGCATAAACTAAACAAAGAAATAAAGCGGTGAAAACTTGACTACCAGATCCTCCAGACTTAAAGAATCAACAAAAAAACATGACAAAATAAAGAGTGAAATCCATAACTGAGCTCCTTTTCCTCCAGCCTTCCTTTATACTGGCCATTAGTGGAGATCAGGAACACCTGAGCAGAGAGGAGAAGGAACAACAGAGGGGAGCACCAACATGTCCAAAGAGGTCAGGGATACCACGCAGCCTGTTGCAAATCTAACATTTAAAAACTCTACGTGTGACTTCCAAGCTTTTCATGCTAACAGTTAGCCGAGTGTAGCAGCATGGCAGTGACCTAAAAATCCCTCAGAGAAGAGTGTGCGTTCTTCTGTGTGTTTTTCTCTTATATTTCTTTGAGTCGTGCCTGACAAATACTGTAAAAACAGGAAGAAGCAGACACATCAGCTTGTATAACAATCAGGTAAAGTTTTTGCCCGCCTGTTTGATTTTCAGAGCATGAAGGATGATTGGCACCTGCAGGTGTTCTGCTTGTGTCGACACGCATGGCAGTCAGTGTTTGCTGTTAAACACACTCCTGTTTCCCGTCTGTCTTAATGTCTGCACAGATCCATGAAGAAAGTCCATCCTGAAATGCATCACTCCCCACAGCATGATCATGATTATGAAATGTGATTATGAAGGATTTTAACACGCTCAATAAGGAGCAGTTTATTTGTCACCTTGCCAACATCTTTATGGTCTTGGTCTGATGCTCTGTCTGCTCAGTGTTTATGTGATCTTTATTTTATGGGTGCTTTGGCATGCTTCTATATTATTATTATTTTTCAACCCTTTTTTACTGCAGTATATTATTATTTCTACCAAAAGACGTACAGCATGTTTATAAGATAAGGAAATAAGAGAAGATATAGTTTAATGATCCCAAATTGGGAAAATTGTTTCATTGCAGCAGCATGTAAAACAAGTATTGCACATAATTAAAAATATAGTAAACAATTATACAATAAAAACATCTCAAGATAGAAAATAAAACAGAACTGAAACAGTAAAAAATATAAAGGTTGACCGTGAGAAAAATTAGGTAAACTATCTGACACATAAAACATTATTGACCGAATAAATTACAGATAACACAATTTAAAAGTGGGATATTATTTACATTTAGGACATATCAAATTAAATATAGATGTAAAATGCAGAGTGAGAAGTTATCCGTCCAGCTAACAAAAGAGAAATTGTGTTTTAGTGCTTCTTTTTTTAACCGTATAGGTAAAATAAATGTCAAGATAATCTGAAACGACACCGTAGCCCTGTTCCCTTTTTATTCATTTACTATTTGATTTTTTTGGCTGTAGCTCAGGGGTTCATGTTGTACCAATCAAATGGTCAATGGTTCAATCCCCAACCACTGCACTCAACATGTTGTTGTTGTCCTTGGTCAAGCTTTCTAAAAATGACAAATTCTGCTCATTTTCAGGTTCATATTTGTATTTTGTGCATCTACTGTGATGTGTTTCCATGCTTAAATGTTCAAAAAATACAATTAAAGTAGCGGTTGTGTGCTTATTTACCTTGGGACAGAGTGCTCAGGCTCTCAGAGTTTCCTCATAGTTAAGAGATGCCACTAAGTGCTCCACATGGAGGGACGGATCAATACCTAAGCACAGCCCAGCAGCTGCCCTGACAGAGTGATTACTCCCCCCATGTCTAATGCAGCAGAGAGCAAAATCAAAACATCAACTGTTGGGAGGTGCGCCTCATGCCAGCCTGACAACCGTTTCTGTCAGTCTTGAGTTTTTGACAAATGGCTCAGTTTTGGTGGTCACGTTGCTCTGCAGATTTTCCCAGTGTTTTGTTACAGCTGAGGATGATATCTTCACTACAGCTGGACCTTGAGTTCCTCATGCTGATAGCTTCCAGCTGGCCGGTCTTCAATAGAGCAGTGTCCTCAGCAGCAGTGCAGATGGTCAGATACAAGAACAGAAAGATAAGAAATACAAAGAAATGATGGTTGTGTTTTTACGATAGAATGGAAACAAATGATGACAGTCTGTTCGAAACGTGACACATGATAAGAGCTGTTTGAATTCTCTAGATGATGGGAAAGGAGCTTTGAAACTACATGTGGACCGGTTTCATTTTACTTTTTGATTTCAATTCCAACCGTAGTCATGAAGGATGTATTTTCACTGTTCATAAAGCATAAAACAACACCAAAAGAGCACAGGATGTAAAGTATCTAGATGCACTTACAGTACTGCGCTGAATAGAAAGCTGTAGTTTATCCACAGCAGACGCACGCTAATAACATCCGCTGGTGCATCATCAATACGTCAGACAGTGTAAGTGCAGTGCGATGTCTTCTCCTATCCACGATTCCTTAACCTGAGATGTTTCACACAGAGGTCAAGGAATAGAGCGTAGGAAAAGACGATAGGAACTGACAAATCAACCGCAACCCAGGTTTCAAAATCTAAACTATATTTACTTTTAGGACAAACAAGATACAAGACAAAAATCCCTCTCAGAAGCCAACATGTAGTAAAAGTAAACTGCAAAAACACACAACTAAATAAACTTGACTGGGAGAAAAACTACAATGGGTCTTGGATTGAACCGCTGGCACGGGACAAAGGGAGACAAGGAGTAAAGCCCTTTCTCATTCCTCATTTGTTTCCTTTTTTCTAAATTTCGACTTTTAAGAAAGTCCCAGTATTTTCTCATTGTTCTGGCTCCTTCTTCATGTGGTCCTAATCGTTTTGTTTAAAAAAAAAATCACATTCTTTGCCAACATTTTTCCTTTCTAGTCTGTTTTTCGACTTTTTTGAATTTCCGACTATTTCTTTAAAATCATCACTTTTCTCAAATTTTAGATTTGTTTTCTAAATGTCGACTTTTAAAAATATCTGATTATTTTTCCAAAAAGATCTGACTTTTTTTTTTTAATTCCAGAATTTTTTAGTTAAGTTCAATTTAGCCGCTTAGGCAAAATGCAGGGGTTTCGTTCCGACACACTTTGTCCATAGAATAAACAGTAAAAGTTGTAAAGTAAAGATGAACGATGGTACAAGGCGGTAAGTATCATTATTGTTGTTGTAGTTATTTAATGCGATTATAAATGCTCTCTTGTGTAGTTTGTGCGGTCAATAGAAATATAAGGCTCCCCGAACTCTCCCCCCTCTCCATGCCAAACAAAACTAACTATACAAGTATATACAAGTAGGTTCACCGGTGATGCTTTTGACCCCGTGACAATGACACAGCTCCACCAGACACACACACACACACCAACAATTACCTACAGTAAACCAGTGAAAGCACAAAACTCATTCCTTGCCTCTACACAAGACGTGATGTTACACAGTCTGACTGAGAGTATCATGTGCAATTTGTTTTGTTTGATATTGAAGATGTCCTCGTGTGTGATCTTCTTCTTTTTCAATATGTTTAATTCTTCTGAGTTTAAGAGGGAAAAAACCCCCAATTTGCCAGGATAACCGTTTGCTGTTGTAGT
Source organism: Eleginops maclovinus (assembly GCF_036324505.1). Taxonomy (NCBI): domain Eukaryota; kingdom Metazoa; phylum Chordata; class Actinopteri; order Perciformes; family Eleginopidae; genus Eleginops; species Eleginops maclovinus. The sequence goes on from NC_086371.1 coordinate 3,919,119, forward strand.
AATACTGGTTTTAGCCACTAGAGTAAAACACAGACAAAAATAACTTCCTCTTATCTTGGCAACACTTTTCACAGACGAAGATAATAAATAAAGGGCTCAGAAATATTAACATAAGAAAACAATTGAAATCCGACTTGGAAATGGATTACTAGAATGTGTTTTTTCTCGCTTGCCTTATGGCTTCCGTATAATTGGATTGGACATTTAACAATGTGAAGAATAACACAACCCTGGGTCCAGAGGCCTGAACACTATTACAACCTTCCAAAACAACATCGACTTCCAAAATGTTTTGAACCAGTGCCTCTCAGATTAAGATCACCTGTAAAGCAGGATGTGTAGCATGCACTGCAGAGCTGTTGCGTTGCATTGCGTCACATCATGCAGGTGTTGCTCCCTCTGCGTCACCTCAGCCTGTCCCCCTGCTGAACACATGACGATAATTCACATAATGCCCTCTACATCTACACTAAATGATCTGTTGCACAACACAGAAGAGGTTTTAGGATCGCTGACATGTGAGCCGTGCACAGGGCAGATGTGTTCAGTGCCCAGAGACACCCTGTGGCTCATGGTGGGTGTGGTGAGTGCGGTCGCTCTTGAAGGGGGCATCTCAGCCATTAATTGGACTAAATCCTTTTCATTCCTCCCCCCGCAAGATGAGTCCGGTCCAAACGATCTGTGGTTGGGAGGATGGACAGGGATCCCCCCTCCCCGGGTTGGACTAAAAATAAAAGATCAAGAAGTCTCAACCTGACATGTTGGTTTGGTTAGAGTCAGAGCAAAAAATAAAGGTTTCAAAAACTGTTAAAGTGTGTTGCATGTGATCAAGTATATACATAGCAACAAAAGGGAATGGATACATTGAATAATTTGTAGTAAAGAAAGGGAAATATCCTCATCTGCACAAAGATCGGAAAAAATAAAATAATAATCAAACAATTAAATGAAAAAAAAATAATGAATGATAAATAAAGAATCAAACAAATAAAGAATAAAACATAAAATACATAAATAATAAAGAATCAAACAAATAAAGAATACAAATTAAACATATTTGAATAAATATAAATATTAAAACATTAAAATAATGTGTTTTAACTGGCGGGAGAAAATTGTGCACATAAAACATTTTTGCATGTAATTGTTTGCCCTGGCATTTATTTATTCAGCCAGCTTTAAAATAAAGTACTGCTAGTCCAGATACTGTATTGATTTCATCAGCATGAGTGAAGGTGTCTTCTATTTCCAGGGGGTTTAAATTAAGAATAAAAAAGCAGACATTTCATAATCTTTCCTTCATTTTCGTGGTTGAAACGAGTTAAGTAGGAAATGCAATACCTGTAAACAGGGAAGAGAAAACAAGTTTCCTTTAATAATTAATTAGCAGATTCATTAACACACACATCACATGGTGAATTTCTCCATGAAAATGCAGGGAGGAGAGTTCATTTAATCCTTACACACACATGCAGTTAATTATTCATACCGTATGCAAATGCTGTATGTATGTGCTTTGTAACATACATTATTTGTAATATACATTCATATTCATGCATATTCATAAATCACACAGATGGTAATTTGCAAACATATCTAAAGCAATGCCAAAGGCCATAGAATAATATAGTAGAATAGACTTTGAATAAAAACTAATCATTTGGTCACCGTATGAAATGATCAAGAATGATCTGAATCAAAGCCATCAAAAGTTAATATACAATGATCAATGGCTGGAGGACAAAATCTCTCATTAATAAAGAACAACTTTGGCAACTAAATGAAACAATTTATATATATTTGACAGAAATTCATGTGAACCAACCTTTTAACAGTTTCCTATAAGGCTGACATTATAGTATATTTTGTACTGAAGATAAAAACCTCTAAAAGTTTTCCACAAATATTTAATAATACAACTATAACTTTGGAAAAAGACTAGATGATTTCCTCAAACAGCTATGAAAGGTAGTTTCTAGTAAATGTTCCTGAAACTGGACTACATGTTATATTTGCAAGGGACTATTTTCATGTGCGGATTAATACATAACTGATGTTCTTGTGAGTAAACCTGGCAGTAGCACCGAGAGTACAGGTGACAATGACTTTAGTGTCCCTGAATTAAATTGCTAGTAACTGATTAAATAATTAGTTTCAAGAGTCCAAAGCCACCCTGAAACTAAAACTGTAGATCCTTGTTAGTTTTCACAGATCCAGTTCTGCTCAGCAAAGCAGCCATCATCATTCCACTCTCCGACTCCTTGGTTCTTCTGCACGGTCTCTCCACAGTCCTGGTTCCCATTGTAGCTGTTGGGCTGCCCGGGCTGCCAGAACCTGGTGGACAGGATTGGTTTTGAAAGGGTGTTATATCATTGCATCGCAAGGGCTTCCTCGACAAACAGCTTTGATCAAATAAATGAGGATAATCTCCACATATTTACACTACCTTTATCTTTTGTTCTGATTTAGAATAGATGCAATCCAAAGGAAATATCTAACGAAGGCTATAAAATAACCTCCAGCACGGTCACAGGACTTTACATCACCACCGCTAAGCTAAAGGCGGCTAATGTTGGACGTGGTGACAATTAGTCGTCTCATTCAGACACTTTTATAATAATATAGAAGCGGGCCAAAGCACCCATAAAATAAAGATCACATAAACACTGAGCAGACAGAGCATCAGCGGCCAAGACCATAAAGATGTTGGCAAGATGACAAATAAACTGCTCCTTATTGAGCGTGTTAAAGCAACCGCCGTTTTTAAGATGCATCGGCTTCAGACATTAACCAGCAGGGTATTTACTGATATTGTATGTCGTAGGGCAAATTCAAAAGAAGAGGCTTAATTTCACTGTGTTGGCTGCTGAGTAAAGAGAACTAGGGAGCAGGGAAACAAATGGGATGCTGCTGAGTTTCTAATCATGGACGGAATGTTGGGACTCTTTTGAGATATTTCAGTTCATACAGTCAGGCAGTTTAAACGTACGTTGTGGTGACGTCGGTCCCGTCCACCCACATCCAAGTCCCCTCGTCCAGACTGTCAGTCAGACCAATCCAGGCATTTTGGGCTTCAAGCATCATCTTATTGACAAATTGCTGGCATGTAACACAGAGAGAAAAAGGGAATGATTTAAACGTGTATGAACAATTCTTCCAGTCAAACGGTTTAGTTTTTTTCCTTCTTTCTCACCTGTTCCTCCTGGCTTTCTATGACCACCAGATCCGCTCCCTCTTCGATGCACTCCTCTCTGCTTAGGGTCCAGTTCTTCTCCACAGATGAGACGAAGTAGCAGCTGATGTCGAACTTTTTCCAGCCTTTCTTACAGGGTCGGGCTGAGGGTTGAAAACACGGAGAGTAGAGGTAAAACATATTTTAAAGAACTTAAATATCCACTTTTTCCTGTTGTTTATATATAACTGTGTCCTCTCTTTGTTAAGAGACTCTGGAAGTTACAGGAACAAACACCCTCTCTCTTTTTGTCCTGATCCATTGGTCTGAAAATGAGCTGATTAGATTTGGCCACTCTGTGATGTCGCAATGTTTTTTTATGGGTTGTGCAACCATTAGCCAATAACCAACCAAGGTAACACCCGCCCCCCTTATCACCTGGATCTCCTCCTAGAGCCCCATTGTTTTTTTAAACCAATCACTAATCAGAGGGGCGTGGCCAGCAGCAGCAGCTCATTAGCATTTAAAGCTACAGACACAGAAGAGTATGTAAGAGTATGTTAGGGGACCTTTAAAATATCAATAGAGTGATTTGACTTATTTGAGGTAAACTCACCTCGTATTTTGTCGATCTTCTTCTGTAGCTCATCCTTTTCTCTCCGAAGGATTCTGTGACTGGCTTGCTGCTGACTGTGTTCCCTCTGCAGAGATTTAAACCTGGTTTCCAATTGTTCTTTGTATATCCGTAGTGTCTTGTGCGCTGCATCAAGGAGGTTATTACTCCTACTAAGGGTATTGTAGCTCTTCTGCAACTGGTCCTTCTTCCTATTCAGGGAAGTGTAATTGCTCTGTAGCTGATCCCTGTTTACTGTCAGCCTTGAAAACCAAGTCTCTGACCCATTCTTTGCTCTTTGCAGGCGACTGCAATCGCTCTTTAGCTGCTCTTTGCTTGCAGTCAGATTTTGCTGGATAGTGTGAAGCTGATCGCTCTCTTTTTTCAGATTGTTAAAACTGGTTTTGAACTCATCTCTTTCAGCAGTCAAAGACTTGTAACTAAGTTGCAACTGGTCATGGTTCGTCTTCAGTGAAGTGTAATTGCTCTGTAACTGATCTCTGTTGGCTCTCAGCGTACTAAAGGAACTCTGCAACTCGTCTTTTTCTTTCTGCAAGGTATTGTGTTTGAGAGTTAGCTGCTGTTGTCCCCTCTGCAGAGTGTCATACCTGGTTTGCCATTGCTGTTTGTCTTCGCTCATTGAATCGTAGCTGACCTTAAGAAGATTTCTACTAATACTTAGTGAACTGTATCTTTTCTGCAAGTCGTCCTGACTCATCTTCAGTGAAGTGTAATTGCTCTGTAGCTCATCTCTGTTTGCTGTCAGTGTACTGAACTCAGTCTGCAGCTCGTCCTTTTCTCTTTGCAGGCGACTGTAGTCGGTCTGTAGCTGTTGTGTCAGATCATTTTGATCAGTCTGAAACTGATCGGTCTTTTGTTTTAAGACGGTATAACTTACTTGTAACTGGTCCTTTTCTTTTTGCAGATTCTTGAAACTGGCCTTGAACCCATCTCTCTCAGCAGTTACAGAATCGTAACTAAGTTGCAACTGGTCGTGGTTCGTCTTCAGTGAAGTGTAAGTGCTCTGTAAGTGATCTTTGTTTGCGCTCAGCGTACTAAACTCAGTCTGGATCTCATCCTTCTGTCTTTGAAGGTCACTGTAATTGCTCTGTAGCTGCTCTTTACTTGCTTGCAACACGTCCCTTTCACTTTTCAGATTGTTGAGACTGGCCTTGAACTCATCTCTTTCAGCAGTCAGAGAATAGTAACTTTGGTGCAGCTGGTCCCTTTCTTTAGTCAGGTTTGTCAGTCTGTTTGTCTCTAACTGTTTCCTCTCTGCAGCTGAATTGTTATCACTGCTCTGCGGACGATCTTGAACGTATCCTTCCTGCACTGGGTCTGCTGACGCTGGACGGCTGAATATCTCATCTGAAATGCAAAAGAAATTAAAAACGTTTGATTGGATTTATGGTTTTTATCTTAGATTTTCTTCATCATCATTTTCAGGTTTCTCAAACTAAATATATACATTTTTACATTTCACTTACAGTAAACAAACTGTCCGATGTTACCAGCCAGCAGGACGGCACACAGTAACCCGAGACACACAGACGCACATCTAGACGGCTTCTTTCTTCTCTGGAAATCACCTAAATCAGACATAAGAAATACGGAGGGAATAGAAACACATCATATATCTTGACGCCATACTGACTGTACTATACTCATACAGTAGAGCACAAATGAGATGTAAATGGATCAAGAGGTTAGTTTCCAAAAGCACTTATTCCTAACATTGTGATTTCCAATTTGTTTTTAGGTTGATAATATACCTTTGGTGATGAGGCCGTCCATTGAGAGGTGCTTATTTATATATATGTCGTCATCGATTTCCATTGAGTCCATTCTGTTAATCGTTCCTGTAAAGACATGTATAGATGTTTGCTACAAATACACACAGATTTAGACATAAGAATAAAACCCTTTTTAGAAGATTTTCTAATCAGTATTTATAAGTATGCTCCAATAAATTATTTGTGCTAACTTGGGCATGACTAAGTGTTTTATATTCACAAGTGTGCTTTCTAGTCAGATGTGATATTTACATAGAAATCCTGCTTAATTAAAGCAAATATTCCACGGGTAAGCGTTCAAATGAATTGCGAGCATCGAGCCAACATCTATCATCTCCTTTGCTTTTGGAGAGTGCACAAATTAAGATGGCTTAAGGTTTTCCAAGAATAAAAATGTAAATTAGATGACTTAATTATAGGAGAATAATAATGTGAACAAGCACTAAAAGCTGGATTTACAGAACATTCACTTTAAATAATCTAAATAGGAAAAAGCCTATAAAAATGCACTTACTTTGGATCTGTGAAAGTCAAAAGAAGTCCGTATCAGTAGGACCGCATCACATGAAGTTGCTGCTGATTATTTATTACAGAAAAGGCAAAAATGAAAGCTAATGCAACGGTATTTATTGTGCAGAAACAGGATGCTCCTTTCACCCTGTCATCAAACGTTTGACTTCAACTAAACTCTGATTGGTCTGGAATAATCTTGACCTTTATGTCCACAGTCTCAGTTCAGAATCCAGGTCATTTTCGGCCAAAATTATTCAAACAAACAGACTGGAAGTAACCATTCAGATTCACTTACCGCAGAGTGGTTATCTCTCAGGCTCCACTCTTTCATCCTCTGTGCATTCGGTTCCCTTTTCCCACGGATTTACTTCCCACTGAGGTCAAACCGCTGACAGTGTTGCAAGACTGAGGAACAAGGTAAGTCATAATGCAAATATTGGCAGAGAAATGTGCCGACTCAGCTTTGTTGTGCTTGATTTCAGTTATTTAGCCACATTAACATGACAGTATATCTGTTGCTTTTCGAGCAGATTGCTTAACGGTATTCTCGCCTACGATGGTCCACAGGTGCAAATGCGCTACACAGATTCAAAGGCTTTATTGTCATGTGCACACAAGCTACAGTGTAGAAATGGCAATGAAGCTCCTTTATCAATGCAAACTAGTTATATAACACACAAGACAATCAATCAAACTAAAAAAGAAAGGAAATGCACCTGCAGTTTCAAAAACGATGCAAATATAAACCCAAACGTGTCAAAACTCATGCAAATGAAGAAACGGCTCCACCAACACATGCACAGCATTTAGCAAACATGTACCAACTTGACAAAGCATGTGCAGCGTTAACTGAAAGCACTGCAAATACCAAACACTGCAAGAAGCTCATAACACAATGGAAACGGGGACACTAAACAATGATGCACACAGCTGGGACCTGCGCACTTGTTGACGTTCGGGGATGCTGGCCAACTGTCTGCAGAGTGAGTCTGTTTCATAACTGTAGATGTTTAGTCAGTTTATTTGAAATGCCTTGGTTAGCTACATTAGCTAGCTAGCTTACAGCAGATCTGCAACAAATTGAGAAGGAGTCATGCGGTCAAATTGTTAAAATAAGGCGATAAAACTTAAGTTTTAGGCACATCTCCAGAGACAGTTAGCCAAATACCGCACTTCCAGTTAACCCTACTCACGTCTCATTAGGTTGGTGAAGATATTTCTTCAGTTGCATTTGTTTCGGCACATTTGTGTTTGGATAGTTCTTGAAAGTTGTAGTTCATTTGCCCCTGTCGGCCACCGTAGATGCCAGCTTGAGAGAGAACAAAATTGGTGTCACACATACAGTATATTGCAAGTAATGAAACACAAATACATGCACATGGAAACAACCAAACTCAGCGATTACATGAATTCATGCTCCTGATTAATTAAACATTAACACGTGTGTAAACAGGGGCTGTGTTTGTAAGAGCGTTATCTGTTACTGATGCCATTCACATGCCTTGTTACCGTTGAATGGTGTAAATGGATTATCGTTATCGTTCCCCCTGCAGACAAATGCTTAAGCCTGGCAGGGGTTCAGGATTTAAGGCTGTGCCAGTTTGGTGGTGAGGGGGAGTGAAGGGGTCTGTTTATACAGGTCAAGTCCACATTGTACCGTCAGTAAAATGTTTGAAAATGATTTAATGGTAGAGTTTTTCGTTGCAAAACACAGCAAAGTGATATTTACATTGACTTCCTTACTAAAACACATCACTTTCTTATGGTACATATCTTTATTGTAACCCAAACTCTCACCTTTCCCCAGAATGTACAACATAGTCAACTTTTTTTAACCTTTTCTCCTCTCCTCTCCAATTTGGGTTCAAGAACAGTGTTTTTTAATGATGTGCAAAGAGCTTGAATGTGTGGCATGACACTTTACAGTGATGTGATATTTGCATGCCTTCCTATGAGATCACATCTTTTCCTGACAGAGTGAAGAAGCTGTAACTCAGCCCAGACACTCTGATAAAAATTCAGCAGCCAAAAAACAAGCGTCTATTTTTCGAGGCTGGACTGAATTTCCTAATCACCTCCAGGACTCCTGAATGAATAATGAATCTCTTGTCAGTAATATAATATCACAAAACCAAACCAAGGCTGAGCATCCAAAACATAAGGGATGGAGCCCAAAAAATGTTATGCATCAGTCTGTGGCCCCAGTGGTTATCTCGCAGCCCCCCATCTGAGCTTCAGGAGGCTGTGGATGAGGAGGGTGGAGTTGCTGAGTGTGTGATGGAGATAAGGGAGGTGAGGGACACCATCCTTCAGCCTGTCACACCCTGCACCGCCCATATTAATCAGTCTCAATAACTCACGAGCCGCTCCGAAGAGGACACTTCAGGAAAAAAGAGGGGAGATGAGTTATCGACAGCTCTGGATTCTGTTATCTCTGCACCATCACCGTGAGTCTGCTTTCATAGGACACAGGGAGTGGCACCATGAAGGAATACAACTACAATATATTTTATAAACATAAGAATTTGAAGTAAAAGGTGCAAAAAAAGTCCCTGTAGCCGCTGGTGAAGACATGATGAAGACTCAGGCTCGTGATGAAGACTCAGGCTCGTGATGAAGACTCAGGCTCATGATGAAGATTCAGGCTCGTGATGAAGATTCAGGCTCGTGATGAAGATTCAGGCTCGTGATGAAGACTCAGGCTCGTGATGAAGACTCAGGCTCGTGATGAAGACTCAGGCTCGTGATGAAGACTCAGGCTCGTGATGAAGATTCAGGCTCGTGATGAAGACTCAGGCTCGTGATGAAGATTCATTCTCGTGATGAGACAGGATGAAGACTCAGGCTCATGATGAAGACATGATGAAGACTCAGGCTCATGATGAAGACTCAGGCCCATGATGAAGACTCAGGCTCATGATGAACCTTGGTATAACTCTTGAGGCAATACCTCTTTGCCCAAACCTGAAGCTGGTAGGGATGGTAAGACAGTTCCAAATCGGGCTAAGCCTCTACAAGTTTATCAAAGAACTTTCTAACCCGGCCCATTTCTCATTCCTTAAGATCTCAAAGTATGCTTGACTCTGAAACTCTTACTTTAAAGGCAGTTCCATGTTACATGCAGATGTGGAGAGGCTTTGTCTCCATGCACCTTCACTTCAAAGTGATGTTGAAGCTTTGACTTGCAGATGATGTTGCACAGATCACATTTCAGAACATACCTGAGGCTTTTTATATCACATTAGCAGGACTTAAGAGGATAAGAGCTGCGGTGTCGCCCTCCCCCATAAAGACTCTGCCTTTTTTTTTTTTTTTTACAACCTTGAGATGAGAGCATTCGGGTCCCAGAGGAGGAACTGGAGGAGGGGTCCTTATCATTTTTGGCAGTCCTCCCATGTAAACCCAAAGGCCCTCCTCCATATTCATCAGGGTGATTATGTGCTGACCTCCGTTTGCCATTAATCCTGAGCTGATGCACGCCCAGCAGGCAGAGGGACTGACACCGCGGCCAATTAGAGGTTGTTATTTGAGGAGGATATACAATAATGAATTGTTATTTATATCCTGCAAGAGTCGAGCTGGAAAAGAAAACTGTGAAGAAAATAATACTAATTCACGTGTCAAACTTTCCGACCTCTAGAAGAAATCATGAATATATAATACATGAAATTTAATTGAAGATTACATTTATATTCCATCCTTGCTTTCTGTTAAAGATTTTGAGGCAGAAGTCTAAATTAAAATAACTAGTGGTTAATATGGAAAGGCACATATCTGAATCCCGATTTTTGGGGATTGGAAACAGAAATCTGAGTGAGGATTATCTAAGTTTTGCACGAAGAAGCTCAATAATAAAAACATTGCTAGTTTATTTGTACTCAAACAGAAACTTAAAACTCAAGAGGCGGCTTCAATCTGCTGAGCCGAATCTTAGCAAGAAAGCCAGTTTCCCAAAATGTTCCTTCAATTATTTGTATCGTCTCTGCAAACAGTCGTGAGTCACTGTTTCTCAACTTTGCAATATTTCTTCTGCCAAAAACTGTGACAACCGACTCAGATATCGTCACAAAGCTGCCATATTACGGATGCATGGCTTCAAATGCACGTCTCGGTTCGTCTCCAACACGCCATCCTACGGTTTTGTTATTCATAGGAACAGAGTGCAGCCCTTCACTCTTCACACTGACACGGGGACAGCATGTCTGCGTCACATGTGAAGCAACAACATCAGATTAGAAATGTTTAAATGCAGCGTGAATGAAGCTACACAGATGGAGAGCATTAGATCCTGTTGAGAAACAGAGAGAAGAGAAGGCATAGTCTTAGGGGTTAGACAGATGTGTTGGTGGTCAAATCACAGCTGGATCAATCCCTGCTGTTTGCACTGGCCACATTAATAAGAACAGCAACACCCTGTGGGCTCCAAACATCCAATTTGGGAGTCGTAGAGGCAAAAAGGAATTCATATTGGAGAGCTACAGCAGCAGGGAAGGATCTCGCTGTATCAAATTAAAGGACCCATATTTCATGTGCACTGCTGCTGCATTATTAAAGCCTCAGCTTTTTCGTGACAAGATCAATTATGGGTATGTTTTCTTTTCCAGGCTGTAATTAGTGGTGCAACCATGGAAAGTACGATTTCCAAAGTATTATCTTTACATTGTGAATGTTCATCAGACTGTCACTCAAAATACAACTTCAGGTCGGTGTACCGCCAGTGAGAGAACTTCTTTCTAGAGAAACATTTAAAGCAGATGTGTAGCAAATGAAAACTCTACAGTGATTATCTTTTGAAAAGCTGTCAACGGTGACTCAGGAATTTGTCTGCTTCATGTTTAGAATTGATTTTACAAGATTGAAAACAGGTGATTTCACGGTGCATGTAACAAATGATTTCACACGGCGTTGTCTATTGATGAACATGAGGGGAGCTATTGTCGGACTAAATTTCCCCGGGGAGAACGAGAGTCCTTGAGTGACCAAGAGAGGGAAACAGATTTGGTATGAGGTGACTGTTTATTTTGTGATGAGGCTGGAGAACCACCAGAAAATAACTTAAGTGATTATTGACTGAACAGAAACACTCCAATTAGTGGATTTTATGATTTGTGCGAAAAAGTTTTAAATCAAACAATTTGCTTTAGAGCAGTCAGGAAGAATCTGGAAGTTGGAAGAGCTTTCTTTGCAGGCAAAAGGTGACATCTGCACCGACTGAGCAACATTTGCATCAGAATGTCAATCAAATGTGATCCGCCCTATCCCCCTAGTCCTCATGAAGGAGATCAGCTTCTTCAGGTTTTAATTGTTAGACTCTTAATAAAACATATATATACTTACCAATACTTTGACTGTGATTGTGACCATGTCCACGAAGTAAGGAGCGCAAACATGTACAAAACAAAAGGGACAAAACTAGCCTGACCTTTCACATGAATAAGTGGATTCCAGAAGGACACTCATTTACTTTGAGTTTATCCAATGTTTACCTACCGAAGGAAACTGGTGTGTTCTTGCATGTTCATCAAAAGCATGTATTTCACGTTTCTCCTATAATATACTACCATATACACTTTATTTTCTATACGATGTAGCTTTCATCAGGCCACCCTGATAAGAGATGCGTTACACTCAACTGGGACAGCAAAATTAACTTTGAAGTGTCAATACAGTTTAAATATTAGATAACAACTTATGTTTTACAATTATCGGGACGGCAATGACCAACACGCTAGATTATTTTTGTTAAGCTCACGTTCTGTCACCCAGTTGCTATGTTTTTATGGATGTTGACGGACAGAAATGTACCGAAACACAGCAAGCTAAAATAAAAAGAGAAGCTCCAGACAGAGTGCTGCGGGGTGTCTGGAAACACAGACACCACCACGTACTCCTAGTGGGTCCCCAGTGACGATAGAGAGAGATTATTTGTGTATATCATCCATTCATTGCCTTTAAAATTGTGCAGTTAATTTAATATTCCCCTCCCCTTTCAAACAGATCCAATAACCCTGGCCCCCGGGGATCCAGCAGCCTATGAATGATAATCACTTGTAATTAGTGCTCTGCTGAGTCACTGTTTTCAGACGTTTGAGACAAAATCACCCGGATTAAATTACCAGTGCGAAGACACTAAACAACTCAATTAAAGCTGCCGGACTCCATCAGCTAACGGAGAGCAGAATTTAATCTGCGGCGGGCAGATCCTGTCTGGATAACGCCGTGTGGAAGATGTGTATTCTCTGCTGCGTGTCGACGCTAAGCACCTGTCCGGTTCAATCAGGGAGTCAGGAGTGAGTTACAGGCCTATCCTCTGGAGCACCCAGCCTTTACCCTGCAGGAAGTAAAAGCTGGGTTTGAAGGGCCAGAGAAGACGAATGCAAAAGTTATATTACTATTGGATGTAGTTATTGATGATATCATTCAATAGTTAGACTTCTATTTGTTTTCGTTCATAGGTCATTTATAATTGTTAATTATAATGCTTTTATTTTGAAGGCAGCTCCGGGCACCAGGTGATTCAGGAATGGCTATTTATTGGAGACAAGTGGAGGAGGGATTGGTGCACCCCAGAGGCATCCTTTTTTAACCAGGGAAAGCAACAGGAGAGGCAGGAAGGTAAGAAAGGTAAATGTTGCTGTTTGTAATGTTGGATTATTGAAACCCAAAGGAAATTAAATGAGTTTTGAGTTCATTTTCTTTTTATATCTTCTGACAAGCTGACACTTGTATCCAAAGTTACTTACAAACTCAATTTAGGGTTAAGTATCTTGCCCAAGGACCTTTAGGGGTCAGGGGTTCGAACCAACCATTTACCCCCTGAGCCAAAGCCGCCCTACATATGTTGTGAAAAGTTACTATACTTAAAATCATGACACGTTTGACCTCACTCCACTGTTTGACTTCATGTGACTCAGGAAGTGCAGTCTCTCTCCTGCAAACCCTTCAGCTCGTCAGTGCTCGTTAAAGCTTGGTAGATCTCATTAGTTTGTAAGAGCTTGTGTGTGTGTGTGTGTGTGTGTGTCAGGCATTTTGGCTATTTGTTAGTTTTCTTAGAGTGGCTTTAACTTAGCTGATAGATTATATTTGTTATTTAAAAGTCAAAATCACATAGCAGTTGTTGCTGGGCAAAGGCCGGTGAGATAACATAAGCATGAGAAACAGTTTTCAGGAGAAGTCTCACAGTTGTTTATTAATTTATTGACTTATAGATTGATATAACTCAATGTTTGCCCATATGGAGCTGGAGCCAGGAGGCAAATCCGCTTAGCATTAAGCTTATGTGAAGTGTGTACAGGTTCATTTAAATCCTGCTAATCCAAAGCAAAACCATCTGTGACCCTACATAAAATCTTTGGAAAGGCACCGTTTATTTTTTACAGCTGACATTTAAACATGTCAAACCACGGCTGTAATTAATACTGTTAATAAAGGCTGCATTTAGTTCAGCAGCACCACTTGCATGACTGTTCGTGCTCACTAACTGGGACTCTCAAATGAATTTGATTAGTTCCAACTGCGCTTTTCCTGCTACGACAAGTCACGATGTCTACCGTGGAAATCGCACATTGTGTTTGGTTTCATGCTTTGTCATCGGATCATCTTCTGATTGGCCAGAGGATTTACAGTAAGTGTAAACAGAGACTTTTGATTCTACTTAGAGGTAATACGTCTTGTCGTGCAAAGTCCCTAAATCTCAGTTGAGTAATTTGTTTGCTGCGGCTGCATTTTAGGTCCATTCATTCTGAAACCTTTGACAGAAAGTGATACCTGATGAGTGAACTCTCACCTCTTCTTACTTTCTCTCTCTCTGTGTGTGATGGAGGTTTTGGAGGCGATGCATGGTTGTCCCCCAGTCCTCCCTAGGTAAACCTGTAAGGCTTTCATCAGTTGAAACACACCGACTCAAGAGTGTATTAGGTTCACCTGCTCAATCGTATGCAAATATAATGCCTGTGCAGTAAATCCTGTCCTAATCTTGCAATCAGTTTTTGTTGACACTTTCTAAGAGCTGATTAATCTCTGAGTTCATTCTTGAGTCCTTGTTGTGGAAATTTAAAGCGGCACTATAACGTGGTTTCCCTTTCCTTTACTGAGTTTCTGTGCATGTAAATGGTCTGCAAAGGCTAAAATCGCCATTTTCCTTTCTGTCCCACACCATGGTTTTATTTTGGCATGATGTCCATTAGGATATTTGAATAACCTGAGGCAGACTTTCTGACTTCCCTCAGTGAACGATGTGCAGTCACCAAACATGTTTTAAAGTAAGAACAGGAGTAAGTACTTCCTGCTTTTTTAACACTCGTTACGGACGGGTGGGGTTGACCACTAAGCATAATACAAAAGAAGCCCAGAACGTCGAGACAAAAACAGGAAAAGTTTCTGAGAGTCAGTTTCCTTGTGACTGACAGCTGAGTTGACACTATCTGATGTCTCTGGTCATTCCCAACTGCAGCATACTATACTCATGAGAGAGTCTGCAGAACGCTGTCTGAGGATTGTTTGTGAACACATGTTTAAACCTTCCAAATACAGAATAGTTGAAATGTTTCCATTCTCTTTATGTCTCACCTAAACTTTACCTTCATAAATGCTTTCAATAAATCCCAATCAGGCGGCAACCTCTGGGTTTAAAGACCAATGCAAAGGTTCCTCAGAATTGAATTCGAATTGCCAGCAGGTCTCAGCTTTACTTTGGTCACTTTTGTAGAAGTTAATGAAGAAATTGACCCTACATCTCTTTTCATTCATAACCTCAGCTACAATTATTCCATTGACATTATGCTCGCAAGTTTCAAGTGATCTACATTTGAGCAAGATGTTCATTTTGTGGACTAAATAGACAGGAATGCACGGTATGCTTAAAGACGTAGCTTGTGATTGACAGGTCGCTGCCACACAGTTGCTTGTTCCATGATAATTGCGACACTTTGGTCCAAATGAAGGCACTTGTTTGTATTTCTCAAATCTGACAAAATAATCTTTAACTCATTTTGTTCCCCAAGCTGTTAAAATGCAGTTCTCTCAGCATCAACTTCATGAACACTGGGCAATTTTCACCAACAAAGACAGCAAGATGTACTTAAAAGCTCTAGAGAAGAGACAAGATTATTCTGCCTGGTTAAATTAGAAGAGAGGTGGAACACTACAATGTGCATGAATGGATAAACAGATTAGATTAGATTACTTTATTGTCATTACATAATGCAAGCAGAGTGTAACACGATACAAATTCACCTTCTTTTTTGACCGTGCTTTCACTGCAGATGGGAGGAAGATCCTGGATGAATTGTATCTTAAGTAAGGTGGACATGAATGTGGGAGGAGGAGCAAACACTTTCATTCGGACCATCTGGATGGAGGATTAGACACCCTAGTGCTTCCATTCAAAGGGCTGTGTGTGGGGAAGAAAATCCTTATTGATTGGAGCAAATGCGGTGCTCAACAGATGCTGCTGCCAATCACTCAGAAACTGCAATCTCCACATAAACACAAACACGGCTAGATGTGGGAGTAATATTTCAGTGAGTTTAAGGGAGGATTTCAAGGCAGAACTTATTATGTTCTTCCTGCCGTGGAAGATGCACGTACATAGTTTATCAAGCCACTGACTTTTCCACTGCTTTGGGGTGGTGAGAAGCCGATCAGGCACGATGTTTTGAGACTCTTGCTGTTTGTGCCGCATAGCTTCTTCTGTGTTTCCTATTTTATCACCAGTGTTGACTACAACTCCTCGGCTAAATATTGTTATTTCAGAAAGTGGCTCCACCGTTGAACTCTTGTGGTTAGCAGATGTGGAAAGAGCTGTGTCTCCTTAAAGATAGAATCTGATCCGCCGTAGTCAAAACAAATACAAACACAAGGACGAAATCCAAGGTTGAAGGAGAAAGGGAGGAGATGTTAATCAACAAAACTGAGTCCTATTTCACCACGTGGAGCATATATATCTGCTCTCAACATGTCGTATCAGTGCCTTTCACTCGGTGCATGAAGAGATGAGCAGACTACAAGTTGCAGCAGCTTCCTTTTATCTTGTGGTTGTGCTTATTTTAAAGGTGTGAAAGCTGCTACTACAAGTTGCATACAAGGTTAAGCATTTTGACATTTCTTGACATCACAAATTCATCCAGATGTTTTTCTTTATTTTGTGAGATCGAGTGCACGCAATCTTGTTGAATATAGTAAGGTTTTCATTGTAAGGGCTAACTGATCTTCTGTCAGTGTTGCTTGCCTGGCAAAAGCCGGAGCTGCTGAAACACACCTGCTTAAGTGGTTGAGTCTGGATGATGAGTCTGATGAGCAACTTCAGTCAAGTTTTCAAGAAGAGCAATGTCTTCTCTCCCCTGTAATCAACTCTGGACTGGCCAGCATGGTTATAACACTCTGAAAAAAGGAAGTCAGTATTTTAAAAAACTATGCAATAATGAGTTTATGTTTAGACTGAGATATTTCAGTTAATATTATAAATAATTCACCTTTTCTTTCACCGTTGTTGGTGGTGATACCCATCCTAAAACACATTTTTTTCCAAACTTTATTTGCTCCCCCAGTTTTTTTAATATCCTGATAACTTCACCCTGAAAATGTCCTGAAGATATCCCATCATATTTCAGAAATGCACCAAAGAAGCACTCGGGGCCTCGTATCTGTATGTACAGCCAACTCTGTACACCGAAACATCCAGACAGTTTGCAAGGCTGTGGTAGAGATGCTTGTCCAAAAGAAAACACATTTCTGGTCGGAAGGATAAACAAACCTTTCAAACATTATGAAACACATACTTCAACACGTTTCGGGGGTTCAAAGGGTTTGTCGTATGCACAGAGATACAGTCTTCGGTTCCTATAACAATGCAACACTTAATATTAAAAGAAAAAGACATACAAAGGTGCAATAAAATAGGGAGTTTATTGGCAGATACGTTTACACATACAAGGAATTTAATTTGGTGTCTGGTGGTGCAAACATAAACATCTAAGAACATGAGTTGCAAAAGTAGGTCAAAAATAAGCACTTTGAGGAAGAAGAATAGATGTAATGGGGTAAGTAAATTAATTCAAAGTTAGGGTTAATTAAGTCAAACAATTTCCTAATCTGGGAGGAATAATGTACATCAATAAGAAGACATTTTTGGAAGTGCAAATATCACAAGGCTTACCTTTTTTAAGAGTTGAAGAAATTAAAGAGGTCAGACAAATCCGCCATGCACCGGTGGAAGTAAAAAGAAAGTACGGTACTTGTGGTTTATCTGTCGCCACTTTTTAATTTAATTTCATTTCATTTCACAAATACAGATGTGTAAAAAAAAAAAAAAACTATTTTTTCACCCAAATTATTTTTATTTCTCAAAATGATAAACATTAATCCGGCCTCTCATCGATCTCAACCACTGTTCCTTCGCCGCCGATCTGAGTTTGCTCGAGGTTGGCTACGCTGTTGACGCATACCTCTCTCATGTAAGTGTTCCACTCGATCACAGAGTTTTTCCCAGTTCCCAGTTCGCGCTCGCACCATTTAACGGAGGATGAAGCAAAGCACAGTGACCAAGTCAAGGCGTGAGTTTGACAGCCAGTTCACAGTGCGGAGTCCAATTTGCTGCTTGCAGTTCTTAGAGTGGCGACAGATAACCCACAAGTACCAAAAATACAAATATCATTTCAGTGTTGACATAAATAAAGTATGATTTTTGAACTTTCTGTATGGTAAAGACCATACCGCTTTAATATTGATTTACACTCAATTTCAATTACTTAATTACAATACTATGGAGGGATGTATTTCATTATAATGTAAATACTTAATTTTGTCATCTCCGGGCCTCCATGTGAAGATGATGCAATGATAAATCACTACATGCAGTCATCCAGCATTTCTGAATAATTCCAGTATGGACAGGAGAAAAGAGAAACATATTTTATTGCTTCAGTCAGGGAAACAATTACAGATGGAAGTCGGAGGTTTGTCTTAGAGAGATATAGCCGAGCTCCGCTGCGGATTGTACGCTCTCATTTCGACACAGATTTTCCATCAGAGTGGTATTTAGTATAAAGACAGAGCTTTGTTCGCTCCACTGTGTGGGAGTGTATTCCACCACATGTGCTCTTATTTCACTTAAAGCTGCAGAAAATTATTCCAAGGTGGTAAATCTTGAAATAACTGTGTCGCTGCAAGCTGGGGGAAATAAATATGAAGCTAAAGTTTGATGTAGAAATCAGTTCCTCGTTGATCATCACAACTATTTTACAGTAAAAAGAAGAACTATACATTGCATTTTCTAATATTGCTCTCATCTTCCATGCTCTTTGCTTCAGAGGTTCAAACAGGGTTTCATGTATTCTCCTTGGGCCTTCACAGTATGAGGAGGCCTCCGAAATAGAAACAGCAAAGCCTGAAATTATACTATCTAAAGCACTGAAATATGGATCACAGAACGGGGTGAGACCGATTCCAATCTGCATAAATAGACATGAAAGAGTAATGACTCACACACACCATGCTCATTTCCCTACCGAGGTTTACTTTTAATGTTACTGAATTTCACTTCTAACCTTGGCAGACATGGTTTGGTAATGTGATCCAACTCTGAAGTTAACAACCCTCAGGAGCACAAACAGCAGATTGCTTGGAATAAATAAAAGAGCTAGGTAGAAAAAGAATCTAACACGAGTGTACAGATGAGGAAAAAGAGCCACATGGAATTATTGCTAACATAGAGATCCATAGACAAACACATCAGAAGTTTTGGAAAAGCTGAGAAATCACAAAGTTTTTACACTTAGCTGACGTGGAGAAGTTGGTACTTCATGATGTGATAAAGGCTGACAATGTTTTGACACACCTCGACATTGTGGTACCTTCTTCTACTTCTTTCAGTGTAGGCACAGTTTTCATGTAATGCTGTCGCTCACCCTCACACACCTCCAAAAATAAAGAGTCAAAACAGGGATGGAGTGTCTGGGTTGCGCATAACTGAAGCATCCTGGGTCGAGTTAAGGAGCTTGACCTCCTGAGACCCACACTTTTTTAATTTATCCTAGCTATTTGGGATTAGTAGGACCTAATTAGTATACAACCAACAAAGTATTGTCTTCGAACAGGAAGTCGTTTTTGAACATTAGGATGTCCTCATATGTGGACAACGGGTTGATTATACTATATAAAGTCACCAGTGTTTCAGCCTCAACACGGCCACCTAGAATGTGTGATAAAGTATTCTTACTGAACTCCCCCCACATCCAGGGGTAGAGCTGAAATAATTCATCTATTAACAAAGCAGAAATTAAATCAAACCCCCAGGAAGAAGGTTTTCGTAATGGCAGCACGTTGGTAATGCGTCGGTCATAGATGTCATTTAGCCGAGTGGTCCCCAAGCCCCGGAAAGATGTGTGTTTGGAAATACATCGTTCTGTGTCAATACCATATGTCAAGATATGTCTCAGTCACGTGATGCTTTAAAAATTAACGTAGAAATGTTGGTTTTCCTCAGAAAAAACGGTGAGCTCTGGCAGCACTTGAGCCCTGTATCCCTCCATACTTTGAAGGCCGGTCCGTGAAATTGTCGTCTTAGGTGAAACCGGTCCGTCGTGCAAAAGAAGTTTAGGGACGACTGGTTTCAGCCCACTAACTTAAATTGGGAAGCATCTGTTAATCAGCAGTTATTTTTTTTTAGCTGAATCAACTACCCAGTACTGGCACTTAAATTGCCTCATACCTTTTAGATGTTGAAAAAGTTGCTAAAAGTAGAATACAGAGTTATTGTTTCTCCCCATTGAGTCAAGACCGATGTGGCTAAGCGGATTGGAGGAGAGACTTAAGAGCAATGCAAGTGCACATGCCCAGATCCTCAGGTTGATACAGGTGTTGTTGTCGAGATTCAGGCCATTTAAGCTTCTTGCACCACTGAGCTACTTCATATTTTAACAGGCCCTGCCTCCGACACTGTTTCCAGGTCCCTTTACACACCCAAAACCCAGATCTACCAGAGTTACTTCTCCGATAGAGTTGTGTGATCTTGATGCAAACACTTACATTATTTTAAAGAGTTTCAGGCTGCACAGTTTTAATGAAAATCTAGAGATGTTGCCAACACCTTTGCACAGATATGCTGCAGCTGTATAGTAGTGGTAGCTTCTTTTAAGACATGCATATTCTCACAGTTAAGATCCCGGTTGAGCCGTGGTGCACAGAGCAGACGGAGAAGGAGAAAGCAGCTGCCGGTGTGCCGTATCAGCTCGATCTGCTCCAGTTAACCCCGGTCTGCAGCTCCAGCTCTGTCTAATGGAGGCTGTCAGCTGCAGATCTGTCCTCAGCCCCCCCTCTACCTTTTCCACTCATTATTTCCCCCCACACACACACTCTGGTGTTTGTGGCTGCAGCTCTAAAAGCTTTATGGCTCCACAAAGTCAACTTTTGAGGATTTAAGAAAAACAGGTTCATCGAATGATTAATGAATCTGAAGTTTAAGAATATACAAAACGGTTTCATACGGTAAGATCAGATATTTTCTTAAACTTCTGAACTCACTGAGGACCTTTTTTTGTGTCAGTTAACAGATGGATGAAAGATAAATGGAAACACCAACAATACGTGTCACACTGAGCTGTTGTTCCCCTGTGAGGCTCCAGAGCAGCTTCAATGATTCATGACATAGAGCTCTCCAAATCTCTAGAGCTGCAGAACATATTCCATCATTTGGTGTTTTGATGGTAGTGCTGAACATATCAATCTCAAAATCCTCCAAGTGAGATGACCACAGCATATTAATCTGTCACTGTTCGTACTCATCCAACCAGTGAGCCAATGTGAACTGAATGGCATCATCTGTATTTGTTAGGCTTCTCTCTTAAGGTTTTTCCTTTAATTCACGAGTTATCCGTAGCTTAATGTTGGCCAAGCAGATTCATAGGTAAAACTCAGGCCGTCAAGAGTCCGGCAACAAATCCTCACTTCTTCGGAGTAATTGTGTGAAACTCTTTCAGAGGTGTTGACTCTACTTGATCATCGTGGATGATG
The DNA here is from genome assembly GCF_036324505.1 of Eleginops maclovinus. NCBI lineage: Eukaryota > Metazoa > Chordata > Actinopteri > Perciformes > Eleginopidae > Eleginops > Eleginops maclovinus. The sequence continues at coordinate 3,940,219 of NC_086371.1, forward strand.
CAGTATTCAGGTGAATTGATATAAATCGCACAGAGAGCTATTTCTGGTATTTAGCTTACCTTCAGTGATAGTCACTTTATGTAGCCCCACGTCTTCTCCCACTCCCAGCTAAATGCTTATCTCATAGTTCTTCTGGTTTAGGTTTAGTAGCGCTGTAAACAGCCGGCGAGTGTTCGCTAATTTGCTAGCAATTTCTATCCATCCATCCATCGTTCACTATCTATGTAGTTACCTAGCTTACATTAGCTAGCCTTCTAAACAGCTAGCCAGCCAATGTTAGCTAGAGCTACCGCCAAATTGAGGGCTTCCGTAATTTACATTCAAATGATTATTTAATACCCTATGGTTAGACTTGCAGTGCAGACCTGTGTCTACTGTTCAGGCAGTGAAAGTTATTATAAAAACATGTATTGTTTTTTAACAGACTGCCCTCTCTCATACAGCCAGCAGCCCCTCACAGCCAAACATCGCTGTATTTGTCATATATACGTTTATTGGATAAAGTAATTACATATTGGTAATCTAAATAGTTGGTTAGTTGCCTAAAAAACTTAACTTAATTTAAAAGCTTAAAAACGGTATATTTGGCAAGTAAAGGTTGATAAAGCTGGCGAAAGTATGCAAATTAATAGCAATTACTCTCTATCCGGAAGTTCCAAGACATTATACGGCAATGTTGAAGCGCCCTTGAGCCGGCATTGCGTAAGGTGCATAAACGGACGGGAGAAATTTGAAAAATAACACCTCCTCTTGGTATAAAATAGTTCAACTGTGCATGCTGCAGCCTCCAAACCACCCTACAGATCAGTATCACACTTCTTAAAATAAATTCACACAATTTCAGCACATGAAAACTATTTTAAACCTTTTTCTTTATGGCAAAAAAGCAAGTTTGTCCAAAAGTTTGGATGTAAAAGTGCTTTAACTAACTGAAAGTTTTTATATTTGTCTTCTTCCACATTTTCACACCGACACATATCCACAAACAAATCCCCAAAACAGACTGCGTAGCTCCATGCTAGATAAAAAATGAACTGTTTCTGTCGTATTGCAGAGACTCCTCGACAGCTAGAGGATGCAGTGAAGTCTTGTTCTGCTTTAGCCAGGAAGTGAGTGCCAAGATAAATGTGTTCCCGTTTCGTGGCGGAGACACGCTGTGTGTATTTTCCAGGCAAGGACTGAACGCCAGATTCACAGCGAGGTGCATCATTTCACGTTTTTTCAGCGACAAAAGCAAAGACATTACGTCTGGCATGACAGTGTGTATGTTACAAACAGTGTTGGGAAAAATGCTGTGTGTCTTCCTGTTGCCCGTTTGATGTAAAGTGGCCTCAGAGGGTGAAAGGGCCAAACACACATATTGCTTGATTTCTCTAACCAAGCATGTCAGAGTATTAACAGCCATTCAGGATGTATATTTAACTACCTGCCCCTTCTTAAAAAACAAAAACGAAATAACAATAAAAAAGCTAAATAAAAAGCAATATTCTGTCGATCACAGATGCTTAAAAATACTTACAGAAACATAAAACCACAACACAATTAAAAGTCATCTTCAGACTTTCTTTCTGTTGCTTCAATTAAGCTCAACGCTCAAACTGCTGTTTTATTTTGTAGGCAGATGTCAGGGTTTTAGGGAAACAGGACCCAAGTGCAGTAAAATGAACGGGAGGCATGGGTCCAAATAAAAGGCGAGCTTTATTTAAATTAAAGCTGTACGTTCAACCAAAAATAACCACACCAACACTAACCAGGGGATACAGGGACACTGGGAACAGGAGCAGACAGACGGACGGGCAGGAACAGGCAGGTAACATCTACAACATCAGGTAGCAAACGACAACGACCGAACAAGAGACAAAAGGGGAACCAAGACTAAATACACAAGGCTAATCAGAAGACCACACACAGCTGGAGAGGGGAGGAGAAACACAGGGCCTACAGGTGAACACAATGACACAATCAGGGAAAGGAGGGAAACTAAAGACAGGGAGTGAAACTTATCACACAAGAGGGGAAAACCTTTCAAAATAAAACACACAACACAAACACATGACAGACACGAAACCAGGATCGTGACAGCAGTAGCATCGAAAAGAACATCTGAAATGTTGTTGTGATGTAAGGCAAGGCAATTTGTTTTGTATAACACTTCAGCAAAAAGGCTATTTAAAGTGCATTAAGATATCGTACAATAGAAAGCATTATGGAACATTATTTAATTACATAAGAATAAAACCGGTATTGAAAAGCCAATAAAGACGATATAAAACAATCTTAAATTGGACAAAAATACAAGAATATAGGTTACGGTGAAGTGTAAGATATAAATACTTATTCGATTTAATAAAAGGCAGCTGAAAGTCATAACATTTCAACTCAAATCCAAACCCAGATTGAATAGAAAAACTCCCAGAGAGACACGTATTATCTAGAAAATAATAGGTATGAATTACTTGACAGAAGCGTCAAAACTCAAGAGTGGGATCATGCAAAAAATACCTTCTTAACATCAGTTGTTTTTATTTTACTCTCTCCTGCACTCTGATATATTCGAACCTTTGAAGCTGTGGTCTTTGCGGCGAACAACACAACTTTAAAACAATGACAAACCAAGCAGAAAATGTTCTATCTTAGATATTCTTTTTCTGTTGAATACCAAAATATAACAGCATGAAAAAGGACTCTAAACTCTAAAACTTGTACCACAGTGTCAAACACTGTGGTACAAGTTTTAATTCAGTAAAAAAAAAAAGCTAAATGTCTCAAAATACTACAAATAAAAGATGTGGCCTCATTTAATCATCAACATATGAAGGACACAACTGAATAGGTTCAATTACAACATATTTGTATTTGTTTTCCCAACAACAATCTGCCCTTCCCCTAAAACATCAGCTTGTTTAGCAACTAGAGCATGATGAATGTTTTGTTTTATGCATCAATCCTCTTAGTTTGACCTCAAATAAAGTCAGCCCTTCTGTCCATATATTGTGCATCATGCATTTGGAAGAACCACGAATGCAAATGAGGTCAAAATGTTGGTCTACATTTCCGTTAGATGTGTCTTCATTAGGGATAAAAAGCATCCATAAGCGCCGCATGGTTTCACAGATACGCCACGATTTATGACATGGTATCTATCAGTGTTTAAGGCAAATCAGGTCATCATTGTATTTATTTAAAGGGCCACCATCACACTTAGTTTATAATGATAACACTTGCAATTCAACACCAAACATGTGCACAGTTTTTTTGTTCTATGCATTTAACTGCAGACTTAGGCTACATTTGATTTAGACATGAACATAATTAATAACCCAGAAGTCATACAAATGAAATACCTCACTTGTTGCATTAATTCACGTACAGTCATGCATGATATACCGTTAATTATTGTATATCCCTGATTGTTCAAACATAAATACTTTAATAATAAACTCAGTTTGAGGAATAACTCACGACAGGTTCATGTCAGGTGAAGCACGAGTCAGATTTAAATCTACAAACTTTTGTGCCAAAAAACAAACTTCACTTCGGATTCCAACGAGAGGAATTATTGTAAACTCCAGGCTGATTGTTCTCAGTGCTTTCACTCAGAGTAGTCTGATTAAATCTGCCACACCGTGCTTTATATTCATTGTTAAAGCCCTTTCTGTAAATAAATAGCTGCTGTTGCGATGATGTGAATGACAGGAGCTCGCCGCCCACTCTCGTTGGTGCATTGAGATGTTCTGGCAGTTATTGTAACGAACCATTATTAGCTGTGGGAGTTCTGTGCATCATCATCATCATCGTCATTCATTCTCTCTCTGGCTTTCTGTTTGTTTGTTTTTTCTTCCCGTTTCCCTCGTGTCTCACGCGGCCCTCTTCGTCGTGGTGAGGGTTGTTTGGGTGGAATAAAGGAAGAGTGGGAGAGCCGGAGAGAGCAGGCGGAGTGTTCTCTGGTTTGCTGTGTAAGGCCCGGGTGAAAACCTAATTACTTGTGTCTGTGGGAGATGGACGTGTTTGGCCCGTCAGCAGAGAGCAGCCGGAGATTTAGGGGCTTCGACGGCGCTCTGCGGCACGGCTGCAAGGCATTCTGGGAAGGCTGCACCTGTCAGAGGACCACTGACAGCTTGTGCTGTTCTTGTTATACAGCCATGCGTGATCCCTCCCATTAGCAGGCCAATGACACAGTTGACTTGCTGTCTACAGGAGGCTGAGGGGCCGGGGGGAGGCTGGGAGGGTGGGAGGTTTCTCTTTACCAGCCATGTTGCTCCTTTTTGGGGCATTAAAGCTGTCACTGCAACCTGGTGCACACTGCTAGCTAAAACTGCTTCCTTTCTCCGTTTATTTGTTTTTCTATCAGTCTGTTTTCTCCTGAATCATTCAGTTCAATTACCCATCATCCTCAGGAGTATCACTGATATTAGATGACTCAGAGTCTGCAAGATTTACATCAAAAGTGTGCCAAAGATGATTACCAATGGAGGAGGTAGTGTGTCATCTATGTAATAAGACAGTCATTTCAAATGGATGTGAAAAACATCCCACTTGTGTGCAGAGTTCGCTTCAGTTACTGCTCACTTTCTCATAATCCACGATCTGTCCTTCACCTTAAACCTATTGAAATACACAGATATTTCAAAGTTAGTCCATATTGTAATAAACTGCATATACAAAACAAATGCAAATGGAGAAACATGTTCAATAACCTCACAACACATGCAGCATTTAGTAAATTCAGAAGCAAAATGCTGGATATTGCACGTTTCTCCTGATGGCAGACCACATTTTGGGCGGTAGTCTTGGCGATACAGTAGTTCTTGTTTCTATCATTCGGTAAACATATCCTCACACAGCTGTTCATATTTGTCATGCATTTTCATAAAAATGTCCTTCTTTATTTGTGCTTGTGACATACATTCTTCCCTTTGCTTTCTTTTGTTGCATTACAATACCTCATGGATTAAAAGACAAATTCAGAGTAGCACAAGAAAACCAAACAAGTGGTAAAGTTACTGGTTGTGATGCTGCAGTGAGCACCACTCCACTCCCCAGTTGCCCTTGAGCAAACCTCCACCTTCAATCTGCCGCAGTGGATGGGCTGTGTGTCTGAGAGCAGAAGGCTGAGCTTCATCCTGCTGTGTTTTCTATGAGCCCTCCGTCTCCCTGCAGCTACTCTGACAGGCCATCTCTGTAAACAAGAATGTGTTCTTTCTTAAGTGCGCTGTTAAATAAATGTTTTTAGGAAAATTGATCGCTGTCTCCTAGCGCCGGCCATCTGCAAGGCGTATTAAAATAAACAAAAACATGCAGATGTTCCACAACATGTGTGAGTGTAGCACATTAGTTTGGGCCGGATTGCGCAGTGACTTGTCAGGACTTTAAAAGACTCCGCGGAGGATGGAGATCTGGAAGTTCACAGCTCTCTGCACGGTTTTCCAGAGTTTGAAATGACCCAATTGCACAATCAGCAGGAGAGTGTTTCCACACAAAGACAGCTGTTTCTAGACACGTCTCCTGACTCCACGTGTCACAGTGTGTTGTCACAGCAGAATCAGTCTGTGTGTGTTTCGTTGTGTAAAGCCTACATGAGTGTCGGTGGGGCTGACAGTTTTTCATGTATTTATTCCCCCCTTTTCCCCTTAAAACACCTCTTACTTGTCACCAAAACACTCCTTGCATTTTTATCTGTCAATCACAAAGTTACGCCCCCATGATGCTTCACATTCTCAGACAAAACTCTCCTGTCCAAAATGTTGGAGGACAGACTGATTAATGGCAACCCTCATCAAACAGACCAACGCAAAGACTGTCGTGTGAAATATGACGCTCGAGTAAACCATGACACTTGGTTTTGTTAAGAGACGAGCAAATTATAAATCTTTTCTGAGACATTTTCAATGTTTTGCATCCAAAAAGCCACACAATGTTGTGACCACACACATTGAATACAGTTCTTTATGCGATAATCAGATTCAGTCAAGTGTTGTGAATATCCAAAGCTTGTAGATCATTATAAATTACAGCAGATGGTGAACTTCATCTTGAAGCTAAGGTTTTATCTGTGATTTATTGTACAAACTACACACTGTAATATTTGAAACATAAAACACGACACTTTAAAGTTTCCTTATAATGCAAAATGCACTTTTTAATGTCTTTAACACATATATTTGACTCCCCCGTGTGAAGAGGCTCAGAAAGTGTCAGCAAAAAAGGTTCTCTGTCTTTCCCTCCTGATCCAAGTATGTGAAAGCCGTTTAAAAAATGGCTTTCGGTTCATATGTGGCGTAAAATTCAACTTTGACGTCATTTGTGGGTTGTAGCATCAGCAACAACCAACCACGGTAAGCCCTGCCCACCCTCTTACCTTACCCGGAGCACCTCTGTGTGTTTCAGCAGGATGTCTAAGAAGAGTCATCGGAAACATCCAGCTGCATGCACACATTTCAACTCCAGGGATCATAAATGACCCCTGAGTTTCTGCCTGTGGACATGAAAACAAGAGACCCAGAAACACTTCCGCAAAGGGGCGTGGCCAGCTGCAGCTCATTAGCATTTAAAGCTACAGACACAGAATCAGCATGTTTGAAACAGGGCAGGGGGGTTAATGGCATGCTATAAGTCATAATCTCTTTTGGTATTTTGAGCAAAACACTTCAGAAACATGTTTTGAGACATGAGACCTATAATATATTGTATAATACGTGACCTTTAAACCATTCCTCAAGCCAAGGAATGAAACCATTGGAGTTCAACTCAAATGATGTGTATGTGTCTGCACAGCAACGTGAGGTTCAGTGTGACAAAAAGTGTATTCAGCTCATGTCTTCAGGGGACAGCAAACACATCAATGCAGCAGCCGTCAATTTACGATTTGCGCAAGTGAACAAGGTCAGATCCAGTCCCTCCAGAAGAAAACATCAACATTGTTCACAGAAATGTATACATTTTGCTGCAGATGGAGACCTTTTGGCAAATACAGACATTACATTGCATTTATTTAGCCCAAGCTTTTTTCCACAGCCAAGTGCATTCAAACGTCATGCAAGTAAATCAACTTTACCAGATGTCCTGAAGTGCTTAATTCCGAATGACTTTGATAAACAAACGCAGATACAGCCTGACTGTCATATCGCTGGAGATTGCAGTGATTTATGGGATGCACAAAGAGTCTGAGTTTAACACAGTTTGCATCCCCTCCCCTTCCAGCAGTCATCGGTTTCTTTTAACCCCGACCGCAATCGCCATGTAGGCGCCCTGTGGAGTTTGGTTGTAAACAAACAAAAGTGATGTTTACATTGAGTGCTCTGACCACTGACCAAAACCAAGTGTGTGTTTTCACCGAGGGCACACAAACAAGCTGCCTTCCAGGACTGTATGCGTGTTGGAGATTACTCCACTATATTTTTATGGAGCCATGACTCTTGGATGAAAGAATGAATGGACCATGATTAAAGGTTGTTTTTTCTAAACCATTGGTATGGTTTTAGAGTTGCTGGGTTGACGTGGTACATCATTTGCCATGTCACTAAGATGAAGTGGTGCATCTTGCTATCACTGTCCCTTTGCTTCTTCCCTCTTTGTTAATGGCTCGTAGCATCACAGACTGCGACCGCCGTTCACTCATACTGTAACGCTGACGTCTTTCTAGCTGTAATCGGACAATAGACGCCTTATGAGCCGTCACGCATAATTCAAACGCCTCTGAGTGCTGGAAGAAACATTTGGCTTCACTGTTCAGGATCGTGATGGAGGACTCCTACAGTCAGATGACCTCTCACTCTGTTCTCATGTGACAGAGTAAAACTAAAAGAAAAACAACAGGAATTCATCCTACTGAGTCTCATCCCCGACATTTAAACCGGACTTGTTTTGGGGTTTTTAGTGGCCGTATTCAGGCCGTTCTTGTTCCCTGTTCACAGCTATGCTTTCTTTGTTGTGTACATCCCAAAATCAATCAATTAAACAGTGAACCGGAAGGTCTAAGGCTTTGATAGGCTGTGTGCAAAACCCTAACCCTAACCCTAGCCCTAAAGCCTAATCAATGTCTTTCCTGGGAAGAAGGAACTTTATTTTGAAAGGACTTTATGTATGTAATAAGAGGAAACACACACACACATTTTGGGAAATGACTATTTTGGAAAGATATACCAAATGTGAAAAACATGTCCTCCTATTCCACGTTTAATGAAATACAGACATCCAACAGAAATATTCCAAACATAATGTAAACGTTCGTCTCTTTTGAAGCTCCATAATAACTCAAAGGCAGGTGTCAGCTATGGATATTGTGTCTCTTAGTTTCCTTCAGCCAACATCAGTTCTGCTGCCAGATTTCCTGCGGGATTTTTCATCTGGTTTGTTCATCATGTAACTATTTATGTCGGTGTGGATGACAGGAATGTCTTTGGAGCACATGTGTTTCGCAAAGACAGTTCAGCATAAAGAGGTGGAAACCATCACTGAATATGTATTTTTGTACATTAATTGTTGAAGTGTTTATTTGGTTTACCTTTTCCTTTAATGTTAGTCTTCCTTCTCTTCGCTTACATTTGTATATCACCAAAATACTGTAAGAATTGTGACCATCATTATATGAGTAAGTGTTCATTAACTTAATCCACTCTTTCAAGTACGTACAACAAAACCCAGTCTTGATTTACTTTCTGTTGTTTGATTTGACAAAGCTTTCCGGCACAATGGACAGAAAGAAACTCCTTATAGCCCTTCCGTTCTGAGTTATGGCATTCTCTAAACAATAAAGCCATATTTACACAAAGAGGAAGAGTAATCTGGCAGATTAGAACAGAGGCCCAACTCACAGGCTGAGCAAATAAACTCCGGGAACAAAATAACAATAAATCTTGTTTCTTGTTTTAGGTTTTAGATTAGAGTTTTCGCTCACACATTATTGTCATTTAGAAGCAATGGTTTATTGGTTGATTTGGAAGTTGAGTGCCAGTCGCAGTGTTCTCTTTAAAGTGTAGGGGATCCTTTCTGTAGGGAAAGTGTCATTTTACATCTTCAATCCCATTTTGTACGTCACTCTTTCCCTGTGTGAAACTGTGTGTCTGTTGTATCGGGTCAGAATCAGAATATTTGATTTGTCCCCGAGTGAAAATTGCTCCATTTGAATGTAAAATCAAATAATACAAAGGTAAAATAAAACGAAACAAAAAAACAAATTGAATAAACCTTAGTAATAAAATAGAAACAGATATTCATGTTTACGTAAGAGGTAAAGAAACATGTGCAGATTGTGCTGCATGATATGAGATTATACAAACGTTTAAAAATATGTACAATACATCCACTGTTGTATAAGATATCAAATACTCATTAAATAAAGGATTTTTTACTGTAAATGTGCACACTTATCTATCAACCCTCTTTCCATTATGGCTATTAAATTAAATAAACACATTTTATTGAATAAAAGCCAAGGCATGTAGGTATGGCAGTCTTAATTATCAGTTCTAAAAATGTAAACGACGTGTGAAAGAGGTGAAGGAGATGTGAAACCTCTCTTTGACCTTCTTCAGAAGCTCATTAATGATCAACATGAGCATTTTAACAGCCCCCCCCCCCCTCCCCTGTCTACTCTGATACAAGGTTCACAGGCCATATGCCCCGGTTTCTCTTTCCTGCACACACATAAACTCACACTTGACATGCTCAACACACACTGAACTCACATGAACGCTCGCACACACACATCTGATACGTATCACCCACAGGTCTCCAGAATACATCAGCAGATGGTGAGAGGAACTGTGGAGCGCTGAGTCGGACTTCCGCTTTTCAGATCGGTTTCCATCAGAGCAGATCCAAACGAGGTCCTGCTCTGTGGAGTGTTGAAACCTAGCTTTAAGAAGGATACAAAAACAGTGTATTTAAGACTTATTCTCAGACAAAGAAAGAAAGGAAGAGGAGAATATATAACAACCTTTATTCAAACTGAATTGAGAAAACCTCAAGTCATATTCAAGTCCAGCCCCCAGACTGTACAGAAACCGGACATTTTTGCCAAAGCATCAAAAATAAATTAAACAAAAGTAAAAAAGGAATAAAAATGAAATAAAAATAATAACAATAAAATACATTTCAATTTAAAGATAAATACATTTGAAACAAAAATCATATTGATGTGATTTCTGATTTGATTATATTTAAATGAATACGACATGTATACACAATCTCCTTCTCATAATGCTGCATTGCTGGATGTCCTCATCTCCTTAAGTTTGAACCTTAAATTAAATCTAGTCAATTATTCACTATCCTGTCTCAAAAGCCTCATTTAAATGAATGAGTGCGGCTCAAAAAACATTAAGCTAATTCAATTAAATATGTGGACACTCGTTATCATAGATTCTTTAAAGAAGTTATGAAGGAGGAGGAGATAAAAGCACAGCAGCAAAGCACATACCTTTTCCTTCAATGGATGTTCATCTGTGAAATGACCTTGGTTTAAGGTTAACAGTGGGGGCTCTCTTTTAAACAACACCAATACATCCAGCGCTGTTTCACTCCTCCAGAAGTGTGCTGCACATTTAACATCTACTTGTGATGTCACCGTGTACCGACACACCCCGGAGTACACCTCCACATCCCTGCAGCAAGAGGAGAAATGAAACCACTAGAGGTCAGCAAAAACACGATGCTCTGCTGCTGTTAGGCTGCTCTTCAAACTTAAAAATCATATTCAATATCTCATCAAATATCTGCAAAACTTCGTATTTATAAAGTATTGAAACCTTGCTTTGTCTGTACAAAGTAGCTGTCTTTACTTACTGCCTTTTTCTTGGAAATTCACTGCATTTTACATCTCATAAAATGTGCATTTAATGTTCTGTCGGTGCTGAATATCTGTTTTAAAGTACGAGTTAATGTATTCAGCTCTGCAACTGTAATAAATGCTTGAAGTTTATACCAATATTTATTCAAAAGGTTTAGTCCTAGCTGAACTCATAATGAGAAACATCCATCACTTGAAATCAGAGCTCGATTGGCCTTTCTTCCACTGCTCATCATTTGCACTCGGCCATCTGGGCACTCTCTGAGCTCCCTTCAGTTCAGCCTGTCACTATTTAACGAGAAGCAATCTTCATATGAGACGTGTCTCAATGGCGCTGCGTGTCATTACCCAGCATGCCCGGGAGGGTAGCTGGTGCCACTGTCCAAGAGAAAAATAAACAGGCGATAGAAAAGCCCCTCCACCCTGAATACAGCATTGTTGTTTCTAACTGTACACAAAGGAAAGTCATTGTACCAGAGCCAGAGAAATGTAAACGACTGTCATATGATTGTAGTATGTTGGAACACAATGGTGCCTCACATTCATCATGAGTCTCAGGAAAATAAATACTGTACGGCCTACACTGCAGTCCAAACACGTACCGGTGGGGCGTCCCTGTAAGGCTGGCCACAACCCGTTGAACCCATGCGTATTATTCTAAACCTATTTGTGTATTTTTATTTTTTTTTCCCTTTCAGAGAGCTACCTGCGGCTCAGCGTCAGAAGTGATAGGGAGTTTTTTGATAAGGCCTAATACTGGGTCCCAGGGAGTACGGAAGGATTTCAGAGATCCTTTTAATGAGAATCTTAACTTCTCCATCTGAAGGCACTGTAAGACATCCCGTATCCACTGATCATGTGTTGGTGGGGAAGCATGTATCCATTTGAGGAGAATAGAGCGTCTAGCTAGTAGAGTGGTGAAGGCAATGACACGGCGTATAGTAGTGGGCATATTCCCAGATGGGGGGAGGCCGAACAGTGCAGTCTCGCAGGGAAAAGCAGTGCTGGCTTGAAGCCCCGTTGATAAAGGTCAGACATCACCTCTTGGTACTCCCTGCACTGCTCCACTATTTCAGACGGATAATCCTCGTAGATTGCAATGGGGGTCCCACGGTACTGGAGTTTGCCTCTTTTAGCTCTGGCCTCACGGATGATCTTGTCTTTCTGCTGGAATCTGTGGAGCCTGATGACCACGGGTCTCGGTCTCTGACCCGGTCCTGGCTTGTTGGAGAGTGTACGGTGTGCTCTGTCGCACTCCGGTGGTGACTCAAGAACGCCGTCACCAAGGACCTCAGACAGAAGCTCAGAGAAGAAGATGGAGGGTTGAGGTCCTTCGATGGACTCAGGTAGGCCAACGATCCTGATATTGTTACGGCGGCTGCGAGACTCGAGGTCCGTGAGCTTAGCCTGTAGCCTGGTATTATCCTCAGCTAGCTTTGCACACATTGATTCCAAACTTTGTATGCGTCCGTCTTGTTCGTTAGCGTTGGATTCAAGCGAATTAATTGAGTGGGTGTGGTCGGAGACTGTGGTTTGAATGCAGTCTCCTCCAGTTGGCTAGCCAAGATCGCCATGTTGAAGTCACCACCAGTTGCTGCCGCGAGGTCGCCCTTGGCAGACTGGTCCTTTTTGCCCGATTGAAATTGTTTGGAAGCCATAATCCAGCACCAAAGTGTTCAGAGTGGAATAATTATCTACCTGGCGATGGCCAAAAACAAAACTATGGGGATTTGAAATAGTAAATTAATAAAAGTAACAGGAGATAGACTCGACACTGACTTGACACTACCTTACTAAAGTTCATTATTGGATCGATCTGTTATTGATGTGTCAAGTTCAAATCTGTGAATATCTTTCTAACTTTACGGAAGCTTCCGCCAACAATATATATAAACCTTTATCTATCATCAAGTGTCCTTTACCGGGGAGAGGGCTTTTATTTTGAAATCATTTTCAAGAGTATGTATGGCCCGCCCCTTGCTCCAAAGATCCTTTTGTCATTAAGTTATGTAAAAAGCATTGCAACTGTTTTTCCGTTTACTGGTTTAAGAAAGAACATGCAACTCCTGCTTTTTATACGCAAAAGAAGTTGATTTTTTTTAAAATTCAAAATTGAACCTGTATTCATTCTCTAATGCTGAGGTGGCGAAGACGGTAGGGACTTAGCTTGGGAATTGGGAGGTCACCGGTTCAAGTCCCTGAAAGACCAAATACAACCGAGGTGTCCCTGAGCAAGGCACCAATCCCTACGCTGGCACCCGGGCGCCGTGCATGATGACAGCCCACTGCTCCCAACACTATGATGGGTCAAATGCTGAATGAAAATGTCCCCTCTGTGGGACGATTAAGGGTGTCTTCTTCTTTAAAAATGTTGATACATCATCACTTAATGTTTCATCTTATAAGAACTTTAAAACTGAGGTATATCATTAAAGAGAACCACCCCCCCCCCCCCAAAAGAAAAAATGCTTTATTAGAAAGTGGAACCAAAATGTGAGCAACAGCATCTATGTGTTTTTGGTTCAAGGTCCATCTGTCCTCTAAAAATATGAATAAAAACACTCGTGTATCTTTGCAGACAAACTGCTGATAGACAGAAAGCAAACAACAATACTTTTGGCCTCTTTGAAGCCGTAAAGACACCCACTGTTTCCTTTTTACTTCAACTGGAACTAAAGCTAGAACATTTACAGAAACTTTTGGGTCATATTTGGGGAAATATAAAGAAGTTCAGCTTTGAATAAAAACATGAAAGCTTGTTGTAGGCGGCTGTGGGCTTGCGTTGCACATAAACAGTATTTTTCAGCATCTTTCTCCCGTCTCAGCACAGAAACAACAATGGAGGCACACATGCTATGTTCTTAAAAAAAAGAGCATTTTCTGCAAAGTCACCAACATCGTGATTTAAAATGCTTTTTAAATTCTGGTGTTATTTTAAGACCTGCTAGGGAATACCAGTAGATTGTCGTAAATGGCCCATAATGCCAGAGTACCCGGTGTGGATAACATTTCCAACAAAACACACAATTTTCCAGCACCTGGTACGGAGTAGAGCCCACTTTAGGCAATAATTGCATATTGGTTGCGGAGGGGAAGGAAGTGGCATGCTGCGAATGGCCACCTTTAAAGAGGTTGACAAGGCAATCTTCTCTGAAATGCATCGGAGGAAAGCTCCGCGGGGGGAGACTGGGGGAGATGGAATAAAGGGAAGAGAGGAGGACAGCTTGCAAATGTTCTGTTGTCTGCCTATTGTAGATGCTAATGCTTTTATATCGCTGAAATGAAGAAACCATGCTGCATTCAAAGGAATCAAATCCATCTAATGGGTGAATCTTGGGACTCAAAGCTACACTGAGCAAGGTTTTCATGTAGAAATGCAACTTAAATGACAACATGGGAGAGAAAAGCCCCACAGTCCCTCAAAACAAAAAATGTTTGCTAAGTTTTGTTGTCTAGTGCCGTCAGTTGCTTCAGCACAGAAAGTGCCTTAGGTAGATCAAAGCCTTTTCAGATGGGTTTATCATTACAGGCGGGGGTGGTGAATGAGCATTAAACACGCCTCATGGTTAATTTAACTAATTATTATAGACGCCACTAAAACAATTGTCAAATTATCTGCCGGTGACTGGAAAAGACATTCAGCAGGACAAAGCCAAACAAAGCATGGGTCTAAAGTCACAAACAAAAGGGAAGAGGTGTGAGTACTTCAATATAACCATAACAAACCTGCTTAAGATGCCAGATAAAGTATGAAAATGTAATGTGGGTTGAATTACATTTTATTTCACAACATGTCTAAAGTAGGACGTGTTAAAGGGGCCTTATCACACAGATGTTCAGGTTGATATTAGTATTTAGCTCCTCTCCTGGGACATGTCTCCATGATGTTCAGAAAGCTCTTTATTCTTCTCATACTGCCTGTGCTGCAGCACCTCTTTTCACCCTCTGTCTGAAACCAGAGCCCAGTCTGCTCTGATTGGTTAGCTGGCCGGCTCTGTTTTGATTGGTCAACGGCTTAGAGATGACCCGCCCCTTAGTCTATCAAGTTCAATTTGTTAGAGCGCTAGCCAATAGAAGTGCGAGTGTTACAAAGTAATATCAATATGTTGCAGAAGAGTCCAACAAAGGCGAATTGTAGCTTTTGCAGACCATTTACATGCACCAAAAGCCCTATATGACACACAGACACGAATGGAAGCCCTCAAAAAGCATTATAAAGCAGTTTTAAAGTTGTTGGTGGCATAATGAAATAAAGGAACACATACTAGTTGTATTGCATTGCTCAAATTAAACATGAAATCAAATCATAGTTCTTGCATTGAGAGTAGAAAGGGGTTTAATTTGTTCTTGACAACTTGTACAAAAACCTGCACATCTCAGGGGTTGGTAACAACAAACACATCTTTTCTCAGCATTAGGTTCACCCCTGTGAAATAATGAAGCAGATTAATCTCAGTTTCCCAGTTGCACAGTTTGCACTTTACTTCAGATTGTTTTACTTCTTATGCAAATTGTACGCGATGATTTAGTCAACTCATTTTACACCGGTCTCCTACATTTGCATTTTAAGCACTTAGTTGATTCCCCAAAGCAATGTAGAATGAATGCAAGAGGATCATCTCAAACGTGTATTACAAACTTTTCAGAAAACAATCTGTGGCAGTGACTAGAGCTAAATGTGTGACAGAATACTGCAGCCACCCAGAATGATCTCATGTTGGAGGAAAATGTTGTGAACAGAAGTTCCAGGAAAAGACTGGGAGGGATTTTTAACATTTGAGATTGATTTTCATTTCACATTCCATCTCTGCAAACAGTACGTGGGACTTCAAAATGTGGCGGTGGTTTTATTTAAAGGCTTTAAGTGTAATGAAACAGATTTAGATTTTAACTCACAATGCTTTTCACTGTCCTTGACTGCCATAGGACAAAAAAAAACAGCTCCTAAGGAATAAAGAGGTCCTTGTTTAATCCCACATTTTTTAACTGCAAAGATTCTTTACGACGCATTTTATGACTTTAATACACTTTACCTGGCATTTATGAGAATTTTTACTGCACATGACTTCAGCTAACCCTCATATAACCCCCTGCAGGCCTTCTCCTGCTGCAGGGCATTCATCATTAAGTCACCAAATTAGTCCGAGTGGAAGACAGAGAAGAGAAGTTAAGAGGCTCTGCTCAGAGTGCACTGACCTCTGAACTCTTGAGCCGGTGCACACTTGAGTGAGCGTGTGTGTGACTGTGTGTGACAGCAAGGGGTTAACCAAAGAATGCATGCAGTCTGCTGGTACCTCGGATAATTGAGCCATTTGTTGCAAGGTCACTGCAAATCAAACCCCCTCCAACAACCTCGTGTTATCAGCAGCCTTGACCAGGGGGCTTTTTGAAGACCCGTTTTGGTCATTTCTCAGTCTCCAGCTCTGATATACAGCGTCGGTACAGCAGGAAACATCAAATTTATAGCTGGAATGAACGATCATGCAGATGCAGAAAAAGGTTTTATGTGGTGGGAATCTGTTCAATCGCTGCTCTGTCGTATCAAATGACAACACAGAGTGCAAAACCAGATATCGTTTTTATGATATGTTGGGGAATATTTCTCTCGTACAGCACTTACCCATCTGTACTGTGTCGTAGCATCAAAGCAGTTGCTACAACAGATATTTTTATAACCGCGCTTCTGTATCCGATGACAATGTGGAAACAGCATGTCGGTGGGAAGGGGTCGCTCATAGTGACGGAGTATTATCACCAGAATCTGCTGCTCCCCTCGGCTTTACGCTCCCCGGTTATTGTTGCTCTCAGGTTTACAACTTCTACTGTTTTAGATCGGCAACAACAGGCAGCTGTCTCAGAGAAAGAGCTCTAAAAAGTCACTCCACACTAGTTGAGCATTTCGCAGCTAAAAGCAGATCTTTTTGAGTTGATTCAAGCAGAGCCTGAAGGACCTTTTTCCATTAAGCTTCTCAACACTCAATGTTATGTAAGACAGTTTGTTGGCCATGAGGGTTGTACAATAGGTCTCCATGGTCAGTAGATGTGTCTGTGTGTGAGAGACTGTGTGTATGTACATAAATCATGTGTCTATATGTTAATGTCTTATATTAAGACCAATGTAGCATGTTAGAGTTCTATCTTCCAGAACAAATTTCCTTACGGGGACAATAAAGTATATCTTATCCGTCGTATCGTATTGTATCACGTACAGCTAAATAGTGTGAATACTGGACAGAAATATAACTACAAATAAATAATAATGTTGATTAGAAACATGTTTGTGATATGACAAATACAAATGCAATCTGGAAAATATGTTTGCCTTTAAAAGTCATTTACAAACATTTTATAGGGACCTGATTTTAGGGAGACTCAATGACTGCTTCCCAAAAGACTACCCTTATAAAGGATTCATAAAGGGTTGATAATCAGGTTATTAATTAGGTTGTAAGCTATTTATTAAACATAAATAACCATTTATAAACCAGTTCTAACATAGTTTTCACACATCAACACAGGCTCATTATTTGGCAAGATGACAAAGCCTTATATTTGCTACATGGCTTACCTTCGTCTTCTTCATCAGCCAGCATCCAAAGGGGGAGAGTCAATTCTGTGAACAACAGATACCAAGGCTGCTGGCTGATGAAGAAGAGGATGAAGTAAGCTAAGTAGCGAATATAAGGCTAAGCAGTACAGATAAATGTGGGCTCACTATTTGGCAAGCAACGGTTCACAGTGGCTCTGTTTATCTCTTTTCTTATAAAAGCTGATTAATGATTCATAAAGTGTTCACAACCTAATTAATACATTAATTACAAACTATTCATAAACCATTTATATGGGTAGTCTTGTTGTAAGTGGTACCCTATGGCTTTTACAAACTTTTGGAGGTTCCAAAGTTTTCCTTTTGAGTCCTAAATTGTTGTTTTAATGCAAGTCAGAATGTAAGTGATAGTTTTTCCTTTAAAATGAAACCAATTTTCAGATACATTTCTGTCCTTTTTACTATTATAGAAGTGTATCTGCATATTTAGTTGTTTCTAGATACTGACACATTTACTTCAAATAAAAAAAACTGCATTATATCAGTAAAGTGGAATAACATCTATCATCATTTATCAAATAATTACAAAGATGTGGTATCAGTATCATCCCAGTTAAAACCTTGTGAAGTGATGACTTAAAAAATACTCCTTACAACCGATGTCAAGATATTACCCACAAGTCTTTGCCTCGGTTCATCGGATCACTCAGACAGGAAGTAGAACAAACAGCACAGTGTGTTGAGGCCGTGCTCTAATTGACTTTATGGCCTCCACAAACACAAAGTGCAGCCTCAGCTGAGAGTGTGTGTCCTCTAAACAACCAGACGATCCTGGTCGTAAACTCACACAGACAAGCTTCTCCTCAAACACCAGGAGAGGTTGAGTTTGGGTTTGAAACAGACGACACAAAGAGGATCTCATTTGTTCGTTTTGCGGAATCCCAATTTGATAACAAGAGTATTTCAGAGCAACACAATTCTGTTTTATAGAGGCTTGTTTCTTATAGAAATTATACATAAACCAACCATTATTGGGAATCAGATTTTGTATTATTTACATTCATTTATGTTATTAGTGTCTATAAGTTGTTTGCAACTGAATTTGAGAGAGGAAAGTGTGTAGTTTAAAACTGATAAACCCGAAACTTGAATTTACTCGTACGCAATTGTGCATTTTATATGAGTTACATATGCATGGCAGTCTTAGTTACGTAATGGGAGAATCTGTCTACCTGTTATAAGAAAGATAGATGCTTTAAAAACGTTTTTGGTTACCCCACATCAAGATTTTAGGATCATTAATGCATTTCCTAAGAGAGCTGAGAAAATTGGAGCACAAAGATTGCTTATTATTTCCCATTTAACCCTTAAAAGATCAAATGTATAAAGTGAAAGCGTTAGCAAAAACACATCAGCTGCTATAGATCAACATTATAATACATTTGGAGTCACAATAACGGCCACCTGGTGAATGTAGTTCCAATATTCACTCTTCTTTTAGCTCTGTTTTGGTCTCCTCCACTTCATGAGAAACGTTTCAGGCCTTGAAGCGCACTTTTTAGATAATTTAATGAACATATTAGATGAAGAAAAATAGTTTTAATAAGCAAAGAAACATTATCTGGACGCTAAAAGCTGTGCAGTGCCTTTGACCGGCGTGGACACATGTCGTTGTGTCATCCTCTGGGTCACCAATTACATCACTTTTGAAACAAAAACCTGACCCTGCAACTCAGGACTCAGGAATAAAAGGAACAATGACGACTGTACTTTTTCAAGTGCTTGTTCTGTAACAGATCCACGGCATGATAAGGATATTTAAAACCCCGTCCTGTGCAGAGGAACAAACATCATCCTCTGCAGCAGCTCTGCCTTTAAAGATGCACAAACCGTATGAACTCTTGTATAGTGTTCACGAGTCAATTTCCATGTCCCAGATTTCTGGACATGACATGTAGCTGTAAGACGACGCACTGTGTTATTTTAGAATCTATTATTCAGAGGGGTTATGAATTTAAAATGAGACGTTTGTGTTGACTTTGAGAACAGTAGTGAAACCATAAGCCCACAGCGGCGGCGGAGTAGTTATTCTCTCATTCATGAATCCATTACAATCATCAATTGTGTATGTGTTGGTGTTTCATATGAGTCATAAGCATCCTTACCATGGCAAACATTGAAATAATTGTGAGGATATTTCAGTTTTAGACCAAAGGGATGGAACCATCTTGTGCAGCTCTGCCTTCAATTTGAATAAATCACTCAATGTCAAACTCATA
Organism: Eleginops maclovinus; assembly: GCF_036324505.1. Lineage (NCBI taxonomy): Eukaryota > Metazoa > Chordata > Actinopteri > Perciformes > Eleginopidae > Eleginops > Eleginops maclovinus. The sequence continues at coordinate 3,959,834 of NC_086371.1, forward strand.
TTTGCTCACTTTCAAACATTTGTATTTCTTGACTATGAACCAAGATCTCAGTTTTCAAAAACGTAGTCAGAGCCTTTAAATAATAGACTATAAAAACTACGAAGATCATTGTTGTAACATCGTGGAACTCTCCTTTAAAGCCAATAAAATAAAATAAGACATATGGGACCTTTGTTTGATTTAACTTGTGACACATGCTTAGAATCCTCAAGATCCTAAAGCATTTAAGGAGCCCTATTATGGCAATTTTCAGGTTTCCAGGACATGTGTACATCCTCTTTTCACCCTCTGTCTGAAACCAGAGCCCAATCTGCTCTGATTGGTTAGCTTATTAAAGATGGCCAGCCCCTTAGCCTATCACCTATAATATGTGAGTGCTAGTAATACCGATGTCATCACGTGACGGAAGTAAACAAAGGAGTCCAATACAGGCATTTTCAAGGCAGGAACTTTGGGATTTTAGCCTTTGCAGAACATGTACATGCACACAAACCTCTATAACACACAACATGAAAGGGAAAACCCCCGAAAAGCATCCCACCTGCTTTAACATCCAAACAGAGGAGATATCGTTGACAGCGACAGAGAAAGAAACAGCTTACAGGCACACAGGGAGGAACCTTTGCTTTAGTGCAGTGCACACATTATCTTGGTTGTTTTGCCACTTTTACACACACACAGGCACACACACACACACACACACACACACACGCTCTCTCTCTCCAGGGACATAAATATTTCAGAGAGTGGTTGTTAGTTCCAGTCTGCTGGGCTGAACGTGCCCATAGCGAGGCAGCAAACACCGGTCTCTAGACAAGAGGGACAAGTTCATGACCCAAATAGAGGAAATAAAGTCAATGGGAGCAATGTGGCATCATGATTTCATAGGTTGTTGCACCTAGAGGAAGTCGTTTGGGTTGAAATTAACTCAGAAAATAACTTAATTATTAAGACAGCAATGCAGGTTGTTTTCTCTGAGATCAATTATTTTATTGCTTGTTTATTGATCTGTAGCCAAAGTCTCAGATTGACCCTCAGCTTGACCGTTGACTTCCAATAAATCAATTAGCCTTATTATTTTCATAAAAGGAAAGGAATTGGATACCAACTGATGGAAGGAGTGATTCACTTTTTCAAATGTCAACATTTCATTTCCTGGAGGCGACTGTAAGATAACAGAGATGCGTCTTAATGTAGAGATTTGAAAACAGTTTTGTGAGGTTTTTTTATGTATGCTTATTTATTTCAGATTTCCATTTCAGGAAACCCAGTGTTGACATGTAGTATAACAAAAGCCATAAAAAAATGCACATCATAGTGATATTTCATCAATTAAATGCATATGAATTTATGTAACACACGTTGAAGGGAAATAGGAAACAACATGCGTTCGATGAATCCAATGATTGATGGTTCTGCTTTGCAAAGACGTGGATTTCTGATAAGAAATCATTCGTTTATTGAAAGAGAGTTTCCACATTCCCTCAAATAAACATGACATTTTAATTTGGGTTCCTTTTTTCTATAAGGCATATCACGTTTTTCCCCCTAAGTTAAATAATTATGTTTCTTCCAAACTCATGACATATTTATCAACACATTTCTCTGAATTTAGAGAAGCAGTGCTGTGAAAAACAACTTCCTTTTCTGCAGCTCAGTAGCCTTCAAACTGCCAAATGTGCTCCCTCATTTCTTCGAGGGGTCACTCATGTGAAGCACGATGTTTGCCTGTCAACTATTCATGTACAAGCCTGGGGATACTGAGCACGGAAGACTTGTCGAACCTGACAGCGAAAAGAGAAAATATCTATTACTCCAAAGGCCTTCGAGCTCTACAGACGTTATTGAAAAAAAACGTAATCTAAAAACTGACATGAGTGAGGAAAACACAAACAAAAAGAGTTATTTGTTAATTATTGAACCATCATTTGAACAAATACAAATGTAATGAGAATACTTACGTGGGCGCATAAAAGGTAGTAAGTGAAACATCTCAAAATATTTCAAATGAAGGTCCATTACCGGCATATAACCAGATACAAATTTCTTTTAAATTAATATTCGTACATATATAAAATACAAGAAGAAAACTGAACAGCTTTTGAGTCACTCTTGTCTTGATTTCTGTTTAAAAACCTAAGAAAATGTAATCTGAAAATACTAATTATTCCCATAGACAAAGATTAAATTTTCACCAGAAACTGTATATTTACACTGAAATATTTACAGCACTAGCTTGTTAGCTAACAGTTACAAATGTAAACAGATATGGAGCAGCATTCATATGTACGTTTCTGGATACCTGATAGATTTAATGATCACTCTCTTCTTCCTCTGTTTTGGTCTCCACCACCTCCTTAGAGGAATATCTGTCCCATTAGATGCTATATGTTCCACTATGTTCCACTATTTCTAACTTATCTGCCTAGTTTTTGGTGCTTAACAAGAAGTGTAGGTGGATTTATATACCTTTTTTGATGAGTAGAGTACAGTAAAGTTGCGGTCCTTAAACCAAAACAAGAAACTGAAAGACACTAAAACGGTTTGAGGAGGGAGCTGCAGAATCAGCTGCTAATTTTGACGTCTTAATTACTGACAAAACATATTTGATAGTAGACTTATCTCTACTTAGTGTTGACTCATTTGAGCAGAGTAGAGGACTGCTTTATGAAAGGACTGTGTGCCGCGTCGAATCACTTGGAATATTATTCGATAAAGAAATGGACACACTAATCAGCTGTGAATGCTACCAAGGTACATGCCAGGTTTAATCTGTTTCTGCACAGCTTATCATCGCCCACAGTAACAGAAATTGATCATGCATCTGAATTATATCTGCACTTGGTGGCTCATGAGCACACCCACGCGTACATTTTCACAGCTATTTGTACACTCGGGGCATACACACACACACACACACACACACACACACACACACACACACACACACACACACACACACACACACAGAGAAAGTGAACTCCAGCTCTGCCCCACCCTGTGATTGCAAATTTGCGCTTTCAGGCCTGTAGCTTCGGGCTGCATGATTGCCAATTATGTTTTACTTAGCTTCTATTCAGAGACTGAGTGAAGTGCTGTTGCATGAGCTATCACGGTCAGCATCCTCATTGTTCATTATTAGCACATTATCATTCTGGGGGTGGTGAAATATTGATTTGCTTGTCATTGTGTAAAAGTCATTCGTATAATATGACTCCATATTTGTTCAACAGGGACCAGTGCGTCTGAACTTTAAAAAAAAATATCCCCCCTCCCCCAATGGTATTGTCTACTCATCTCATTCTAGGGTCAGCAATACTATTTCAATTGAAATGCCATATGAGGACACAGACACTCATCTCTCATAGGTATGCACATGCACACACACACACATTGACATCCTCTCGTGTGGTTTGTTATTTTCTAGATCTTGGATATTTTTTATTGTTGAACTGACTGTTTTTCACAGCAGGCATTTTGGCTTGCCATGCAGGAAAAGCACATAAGATGAATGACAAGTGCATTCCACTTAGTCGAGCTTCTTCTGTCCTTGGAGGATGGCTGTGTTTTTATTTATTACGTGGTATTTTTCACTCGATATCAGTGGTGGGTGTGTTCCCTGGATTTTGGTGGTGGTTTTACAGGACTGCATTCACATGGGGTTTTGCATGAGCAGAGATATGGAAGTTGAATATTTAGTTGATCGCAATTTCCCTCGCAATCTTACTTGCACTGCTGCTACTGTATCGGATTGTCTTTGCCTGTTATTTTTATAAATTGTAACACCGTTTTAAGCAGATTTGTTTGTGCGCGTCAAAGTGTTTCCTCTCGTTAAACCCCTCACAGCTTTCATTTTTTGGACTGCCTATCAGCCCCAACAGTCTTGGGGTCGTTCATTTTATTTTTTTAGGTCAATTTATTGAACATGTTAACAAAGATTTTTGTTTTACAAATTATAAATAATAAAGTTTGTGTTCTAAAGGGGCAACAAAAGGCATACAAACTTTTCTAGTCCTACCCCCTGTAGCAAACATTGCTAGTCGAAAGTCCTACAGAGATCAGTTCATGGTCTTCAGCGGTCGTGATATTTGCCTAAAATTAATCTCTTTGTACAAATCCCCAAAATAAATAATAATAATAATAATAATAATAATAATAATAATAATAATAATAATAATAATAATAATGAAATGATCTTTTGAGGTAAACCAAAAAAAATCGTCAAAGACAAAAAATATATATATTTTTTTTACCCTTGTGCTTTTAAAAATGCTAGTAGCCATGGAGAGAGAATTTTGCATGACATAAGTTGTCATAAAAGATTCAGAAAGAAATGTGTTTTCGTACGGTGTGTGTAAGAAATACCTGCTGGAAGTTTCCGTCATCAATATTCAGCTGTTGGTTGACTGCTGCTTGGAAACCAGCTTCACAACAAAGCTTCCTTTAGCTGCCGTCTTCCATCTTTTCTTTTTCTGAGCTACTGTCATCTCTATTTATTGGACACTGCCACTGGAAACAATGTGCAGCATCAAATATGGGGCTTTTATTATAAGGCACGATATGTCTGATGGTGCAAAAGCAAAGCAAGAGTTATCAACAAGATTCCAAATTGGGACATTAATGGCAAAGTAATGGTATAAATACTACTTTAAGATCATAAATACAGACGTATACACATTACAGTGCCCTTTTGGGTAATTACATGATAACTGCGGAACAAGCAGAGCAAAGAAATACTTAGTTTTTAGCCGTATTAGTCAAAGATGCACCATAACCACAATTACTGCCTTCCATAGCTTACTGGTTACAGCACCGTGGAGCAGCAGCCGAGTGAGAGAGAAGAAGAGACACAAAACAGAGAAGACATGGACGAGTCCAACTCAATTTTCTAAAGCAAACCTTTGTGTCCCCGAGCCAAACCCCAATCAACAAACGTGCGTCATCAAGCTGTTTATAAGAAGGCGTAGAATATTTCAGGATATTCACAAAAGAGGGGGGAACAATCACGCTGATCCAGCCTTCGGAGGAATACGACTTGGACCAGTTTGTTTTTTTGTCTGCAAGAAATTACTTCAATTATATGAATTCGGCAGATTGGTGAGCACAGTGGGAGTGGATACACACATTGGTCTCGGTGTGATAAAATGGAATAAACAGCAACATGCGGCGTTGCAGTTTTCCTGTGAGGGGATTGGGGGGCGGGGGGAGGGAGCTTGTAACTTGGCTCCTGCTGATACTGGAATGGAAGAGAGTTGGGAGAGTACTCGTGTTTTGCTGAGCACTCTGTGAACTGGCCACATTATATGTGTGTGTGTGTGTGTGTGTGTGTGTGTGTGTGTGTGTGTGTGTGTGTGTGTGTGTGTGTGTGTGTGTGTGTGTGTGTGTGTGTGTGTGTGTGTGTGTGTGTATGCTTCTACTATCGAAGGCCGATGAGGTTCATTCTTTTTACAGAACATCTAAATGGACTTTACAGAACAGATGTACTGCCAGACACTAGACGTTGGGCCTATTCACATTGGAATGGTATAACCTTGGACTGAAGGATTTGTTGATATAACGACGTCCTCTGTTATCTCAAGCATTTGCAAATCTGCCATATCCATAAATTGTCCAGTAGAAATTCCAATGCATATTAGCTTTACTTCACCAAACACAGTAGTTATATGACATTACTAGCATCGTGCAAATCGGCATCTCATAATTTCTGGATGTCAACTTTTTTCCCTGGTTGAGGGAATTTGCAATTATGAATTACATTTTTTTTAAGGTTTTTGGGCAGTCAGTGGCTTTATTTGAGTGTTGAATGGAGGCAAACTGGTCCCAGACAAGATTGAAACCTGGGTCCTCTCCATTGGTACCTTGGCCAAGTTCAGGGGCTGCTAACTGAGCTATACGGCAGCCCATAAATGACAGTTCTGTCAGACAACTCACATTATTAGAAACAGTATATAGTGTGAGTTTGGCATCCAGGCTCGGACCTCATCACTCCACATATTAACATAGAACATTGAGTGATGATTAGTTAACTATCCCCGAGCCTACAGAAGCTGGGGAGGAAGATGGGGTGGTGGTGGGGCAGACAAGCATCGCCAACGTGAACGCAGCAGCAGCGAGGTGAAGGCGTTAGCAGCGTGGAAACAGCAGTGGCGGCAGCAGCATTAGCGAGGCAGAGGTAGGCAGATCCAACAGCTGAGATAGAGCGCCAGATTAGGAGACTATGTTTGGTTGGTTAAGTGTGACGAGAGGCGTTATGTGCGAATGTATCATTGGTGCTCGAGTTGACTGCCTGAACTAGCTGCAGGCTTCGCCCCATTTTCGACACCTGCTCAGGTGTAACTCTAGGGTGCCTATCTGCATGGTGATCAATTTGCACTGACACTGGAGCAAGAGGTTTAAATAGTAAATAGGTAAACAGTATAATTTTATGAATAAAAGTCGTACAGAATCATTTATCATTCCCAGGGGATAATGTTAATACATTTGAATAAAATACAGCTTCTACTGACTCAATGTGATAGGGGGATCATTTATAAATCCCATGAGAAACCAGTCCTATGGGAATAGGGCTCAACAGTAGAGCGATGCAAGCAGCTCTTTGAGGCTGTACTTATGCACAACTGTACTTGGAGCTAAATGCTAAAATCATGCTAACATGCTCACAATGATAATGCTACCTGGTTGAAGTTTAGGATTTATTTTCTACTTTTATGACCATCGTAGCGCTAGCTTGTTAGCATTACTATTGATAATTAGCACCAGACACAAAATACAACTCACACTTATGTGTATGTCATTCAAGTATTTGGTCTTAAACCAAAGTAGATTTCCCCCTGACGATAGCATGCAATGAATTCTTAAGGGATTACCCATTGATTGACAAATCAATGAGGAAGAAATTAATCATTCACTGCAGATTACATCAAATAAAAGACCCGGACTGTCCTTCTTCCTCCCGTCGTCCTCTTGCTTATTTGTGAAGGAGCAGATGAAGTATCATGGGCGGTCGATGCGTCGTTGTGATAACTCTGGAGGGCGGTTCAATATATGGATTTGTTTATCTCCTCTCTGCCTCCACAGGGGGCACCTCCACGCTCCTTGCCCCGCATGGTAACAACAGGTTAGGCATCAGACAGAATCGAAAACCCGATGAACATCAACATCTTTGAGTTTTCAGCGAAGGAAGTTCGAACTACGTGAGTCCTTGATGTGATATTTACTGTTTTAAACCCTCTGCGGGAGTATCAGCTTGATTTGTGACTGAATTAAAAGCTGGTAAGTAGAGGGAGAGTGTTTTTGTTTTCCCCAATCAGCAAGCCTCCTACTGTTGTTTCCAACACTCTTAATATCTCAGCAGAGAGCTTATTTTGGCTCTTCGATAAACCTAACAATGGGGATCATTATAATTTTCCTACAATATTCCAATAGGGGATTCTTATATGTTTGTGGAGCTCAGTAATGACTGTGTTTAGAGGGAGTTTATCAAACTAAAGCTCATTACAGTTGGGTTTGCACACATATACTGTAGGTAGTGTAGCTTGCAGTTCCTTTGATATTACAACGTCGTAAATGGAAATGTTCTTTTTGGTAAACTTCGAGGGAGAAGCAATTTAAAAGTTTTAGAGACACATGAGAAGTACAGTATATGCCGATGCTGATGTTCTGTATATGAAGGCCAGGAAATTTGTTTAGGGGGCTGCTCCTGCTCCTCCACTATAATAACCAGGGGGAAGCAGGACCATAACTGCCTGGTTGGGATTGGAGCCGTTGGTCGCCATAACAAACTCTCACTCAGGCGTTTTGGATTTGACATTTGGCTTCTGCAGCACCATCATCATTATCATCATACTACTCTGAGACTGTAACAAGACTCCCACACATCTTTTCCTTCTGCAAACCCTCCCTCTCCTGCTGGTTGTGTAAGTTGTGTAAATCACAGTCATTCTTCTCACTTAGTCGATGTAAAACAATACGTCAGCATACTCAACGGTTAGACAACGGGTTTTAAGGGTCACTGTCAATCCTGACCTTAACCAAAGTCTTATCTTAAGTGCTTTAAATGTCCAACTGAAGCATAAAACATGGAGCTACCCGCTTTTATGTTTTTGTCCTGTCAGAGGTTATGTCGCAGTCTGTTTCCATACCCTTACATTAACCTGAAGCAAACCTTAGCCCGATCCCAAACCAATCCTTTCTGTGACGCCTAACCATAATTGTTTACCCGGATTACAGCCCAACCCCAAACACGGGTGGCAGCAAGATGGATTGGAAGTGCAAACCGACTCAGCCAGTGTTATTTTCATGTGAGCAGGTAGCAGTGTCAGTTATTAGAACCTACTGCAGCTACTCCTCAAAGAAAAAGTCCCTGAAGGCCTTCCTCAGTGAGCGATAAATAAGCTGTAAGATCAGCAGCCTCCAGCTAGATCAAAACACATCAACCTGTAAGCCCCATGTGCATCGCTGCTGGAAGGAAGGGAGAACATTTAAAAAGAAATCTCGCTTTTGTGTTCAAACTTGCTCATTTTTTAGCTAAGGTTATGTAACAGATTACATTTTGTTCTGCAGCTGCAGCAGAAACACAGCAAACAAAGTCAAATTCTTCAAATTAAACTAACCCCAACCCTGTATTGAAACAAAACAAGACACAAACATGAAATCAAACACCTCTCATTTCAGGAAAAAACAGCACCAATCTTTGGACATGGCTAAATAAAAGCAGATATTATACGCCTTCATAATAAGGCTGCAAAATAGTGGGAAGCTTCCTCCAATTATTCTCAAACATAATTCCAAAACACACATCTGCCTGCTGCTCCCTAACAATGACAACATCTGGCGTATCAGCTGTGCGGTTTGAAACCCATCACAGGTAACGATTGGACCGTGAGAAAAACCTGGACATGTTTCCAATTATTTTATTCAATTTCCAGATGATCCATAAACGAATAATTGCGGAATGATATAAGGAGGTACATTAATAGTAAATTGTCCTTGTGGTATTGCTTAAATGATAACTTTCCTTAAGAAGCGTTGAAGATATCATTACGCAGATTCTTGCTCGCCTGCCAAATGTTGTATTATAAATCTCTGGTGCTGTTTGAACACATTTGTCACAACCATGGATGATGTTTCAAATGCACGGGATCTCTTGAATTGAAAGGCCTTAGGCAGGATAAAAAGAGGATGCCAACAAATGTTACATCATGTGTTTAAAGAAGAAACTAGTATTGCATTTAATGCCAAGTCCAAAAGATATACTTCAGGGTAACATCAAAGAACCATGTTGAATATATTCTCATCAATTGCATCTACTTTTTTTAAGGCTGTAGGTTTATTTGCTTGTGTGAAAACCAAGTTGATTTGAGCCATGAGCAAAGACAGTGATGCAGAAGTCTAACCAATCAGATTTTGGATTCCGTTCTTACTTTGTTCCTCAGATTTATATCAGTTTTAAAAGCCAGTTGCTGTGGTTTTGATTCTGCCTTTAATCAATTATTTTTAAAACAAGATTTAAGATGTTCTTTGAGATGGACGAGGGACAAGGACAGAGAACAGAGGGGAATGTTTATGAGAGAGAGAGAGAGACTGATAAAGCATTTCAGTCGGCTCAATCAATTTACTTTCCACAAAATAATCCGCTCAGTATTAATGCTGTTTTTCAAGAAGTCCCGCTTACATATATTTAGGAGGTGGTTTATCATTGAAAACCAATTCTTTTTCAATCTACCTTTTACCTGTTGAAAGTACAGCAGTAATAAAGTAATAGATAAATAAAATGACTGCCTTTCTAGTGTTTCTAATATAGGATGTAATTACAAAAACACCTGATCATTTTGCCTTTAAATATTACATTAGCATACGTCATAGGCGAGTTACACATGAGCTTTATGAGGGAACAATTTGTTTATTTATCAAACATATGTTTTTTTAAAGGATTATAATGTATAAATAATACATATTGTATTCATGATAATCCCAACGCTGGGCTTTAACTCTTTTTTTTATTACGTTTTTTTTAAATATGTATTATACAGTAGTTAGCAAGAATATTATAGTATATTTATGACATCTTTCCATTTATAATTATGTATAGGAAGATACTATACAATTGCATACTGTTTACAGTCTTATTATATATTATTACAACATTTCATTCAAGTGCAGAATATCCAATTTTATATTTTGTGATTATTTTATTTGACTGTATTTTACCTATATGCATTTAACTTATTTTTTGCATTTTACTTGTGCCATTATTTCCCTTGCATTATTCCCTTGCACTACTTTAATTTAATTTCCTTTTTTTTTATATAATTGTGTTTATTTGTATGTCTTAAGTATAACATATGTTGCATTATTGGAGTTACATGGGATTTAAAATGTCTATTACCAAAACAACAGTGTAGCTATTGTGTATATGACACTAAATCCTTTGAATCTTCATTAATCTTGAGAAATAATGGATATTATTATGTAGGCGAGGTAAACAACTCCATGTCCCAGAAGACACCGCGCGGCTCCCTGTGTGTGTGTGCTCTGCATGCAGCGCTGAAGTGTTTGTAGGCGGAGAGTCAGTCGGCTCACTGTGGAGCTGTGTCGGGCAGCAGGAGGAGCCCACGCCGACAGAAAAGAGCGATTCAAAGAAAGACATGACCGTCGCTCAAATGCACAGATTGTGTCTTTGAATTGCACCGGAGGAAAAGGACAAATAATGTATGTGAACCCTTCGCTTTTAACGTGGACATAAAGGGGTGTCGACTACGGAAACAGCAACCCCCACAAAACAGCAGGAGCACCAGGCAAGAGGTGAGAGGAAAACCGTTTGGGAGATATTTGAAACTGTACCGAAAACAGTGAAACGCTCCACAATTGGCTTAAATTGAAGTTGTTTAAGGAGCAGTTTTGTTTGGCTGCAGTTACACGACAGGTTAGGGTTTTCCCCCCTTAAAGCATGCAACTGATAGCTGGTGTGGACGGGTTTTAAAAAAAAGCCCCCATAGGTGTAAATTGTATCTGAAATGGGTGAGGTTTGTGCGGCCATACAAAAGACTTGTGCTGGCTTCCCAGTCACCGGGGTGAATTCATGTCGCCTGCTCTGATGGATAATGTGTCGCCTTTCGCATCCAAACACAGCTGACCCTTGATGTGTTTTATTGCGGGAGGTGGGGAGCGCCTTAGAAAAACAGAAAGGTGGCAATGTATCGCAGCTTGTTATTTGGCAGCGGTACAAAGTAGCCAGCAACACTGTGTGTGTAGTGTGTGTGTGTGTGTGTTTTTCTTCACTGGAGAGACTGGGGAATATTTGCATCTGCTCCAGAATAGAGAAGCAGCACAAAACTGTGATGAAGAGCTGCATAAAAAAAATGCATTTAGCCGAAAAAGCATCGGAAATCAAGCTTAGATTGTAGGCTGTTCCTTCTTCCTCATCATCATCATTGCATTTTACACCATCCCTGATCCAGGACTATCATGTATAACATACCTGTGGATTAAACTAAGATTACTGCCACTTTAAAAGCAATTAAACCCCCTGTTTTAGGTGGGTTGCCTTTCACTTCCACCCATGTAAACGACCTGTAAGTGCAGGAAAAGGAAAAAGGGGGTCCTCTGGTTTGGACCCCCCCTCCCCTTTCTACAGTTCAGGACGGATGTGGACTGTTTGGGATTTAAAGCCACATAGGAAGGAAGGGGGGATCAGTGGATAGACTAGAGAAACTGGACAAACCCCTGCCAAGAATTGAGTTGCAGGCAGTGATGTGGAGGATGGAAGCAGCAGAAAACAACTTGCAGTACCCACCTTTTTATTTGTATCTGCAGGAATAGAGTCAACCCTTTCTTTGTAGGACGTGCAAACTGTTGCAGCGTATATAGGACAAGCTAATGAATGTGCAGATTTCTTTATATGAATGTTTGTTTACCACTTCACCCTTGGCTCTAATGTTGTTTTAAGCCTCGACAATGTCCTTGAGTTGGACGGTTTAATATGTGACCTAATTTAGCCTTCCATTCTGTCTCTGTTTTCCAGGGAAAGAGCCAGGCTTGAGTATGTTATTGGAGCGATTGACTTGGCGCTGGCAGTCCCCTCCATGTTAATGTAATGGAAACACGCTTTGGTCACCCTCGGTAGCATCTGAAATGCATCAGCGGAAATATATCAGCAGCTCCCATGGCTAATTGTATCAAGCGGCGGTGGCTCGAGTTTGCCAGTGGATGCACTCAAGAGCCGGGTGCCCTGCCATGCCCAGCGCCATGCTAAAGCAACACACTCATAATAACAAGGAGCACTCAGTTCAACCAGTGGGAAAGCTGTGGAAGAAGTTGGTGGAAAATCTATGGTTTGAGCCTCAGTTTTGATTTCCTTTTTTTATTTTGACCTAGATATTCTGTCATCATAGCTCGTCTGCTTTTCCTGCCATCTGCAGCAGCTTCCTTTAAGTTCTCTCCGGCTTCTTGTTAACACCAACACCGAGGACGGACACACTGCAACCGGCTCTCCGATTCTTCAGCCAGCAAAATGGATGTTCGAATTTACTGTCGACCTCTGCTGGAGTTGAAAATGTGAGGGTCAGAATGAAGGGACCCCTATGAAGAGGAGGATTAGGCGGAACAGCAGCACTAGATCAAAATGGCCCAAACCAGTTTGCTGCAGGGGAAGCGCTTTTACTGCCGGGAGTGGGTCTTCCATAAGATCCAGCATTGCCTCCAGGAGAAAACCAACAGCCTCAATGGGGTGACCAGCACTCCATGTAAACAGCCCCCGTTGACGCCCGGCGGGGGTGCGTCCAACCCCGGCACTCTGACAGCAGGATCCACAAAGTCAGGTAGCTCCTGGGGCGTGTTGCTGGTGGGGGGCCCGGGAAGCGGGAAAACCGCACTGGGCACGGAGCTGTTGTGGCCCACGTCGGCGCAGGGGACGCAGAGGGGTCTGCAGCAGCAGAGCCTGGCCTTCCACTTCTGCCGGGCGGACGACTCGGACACACTGTGCGTCGGCGGGTTCATTCGGGGTCTGGTGGCTCAGATCTGCCGCAGCGGGCTGGTGCCGGGGTACGAGGAGAAGGTGCGCGACCCAGCTGTGCAGAGCACACTGCAGCCCGGGGAGTGTGAGAGGAACCCCACGGAGGCTTTCAAGAGGTAAGGACGAACACACACACACGCTGCTATCTTCATATTTCTTGCTCCTTACTATCAGTTACTGCCACCGATAAGCACACTTTGAGACAGAGGAGCAACTAATCCATGAAGTGTTGACTGATGAAGAGTCGATCAATGCTGAGTTAATTGATAAGTATTTGTTTCCTTGAGGGAGATGTCAGTAAAAGGACCAAAAAGATGATTCCCAAATATGAGTATTATTCAGTTTGAAGTCATTATCAACTGAATATCTGTGGTTTGAAACAAAATCACAGTTATTGTCTGGTGAGTGCAAATAAAAACAACACATTGTTGCATTCCTGCCTGAAATCTCCTGCAGGATACATTTTTAGGAACTAAAGCATGCATATTAATATCTTCCCCTGACATCTACTTGTTTTTAGAGGCATATTAATCTACAATAAGGCGTTCAAATGTGTACCTACAACACCAGGTTCCAGGTGGTGTTTGAAATCTAGGAATCCGGTTTGCCTAGAAATGTAAAATGCAAAGCCAACCCCTCCCCCCTCCCTTCCCTCTCCACCTCCTGACCCCGATGCACCCCTCCCCCCCCCTTTTATTTTTTTTGACTGCTCACACTCATCGCATAGCTCCGCCTCAGCAGCCTCTCCACTTATTTGATGTCACGGTTTTGTTGGTTCCCCCCCCCCCGGTGTGGCATGCTGGGTGGGACTGTCTCTCTGCTTGGCTTCCGATCTGAGAAAGGTCAGATATTTTTAAAGTTGCAGGCAGGGGCTCAGGTGGCCGGAGACTCATGAGGAAGACGCTTTGAACTGCGACTGACTCACTCTCTGACGGAGCCGGGCCGCTGCACTGCAGAGAGATGAAGTGCACGTGTGAAACTGAAGTACAGTAGACCTGTGGACTTCCAGCACCATGCCCGGGCATGTAACATGATCAAGATGAACTGTTGTTGTAGGCACAGGCTTTGAACGTGTGTGTGTGTGTGTGTGTGTGTGTGGTTTCCTTGCACGACTCGTCTACAGTGTATAGGTCATGCAGGCTATGCGACGCAGGCTGGAATGCAGCACTGAACACACACACTCACACTTCTAGTCTGGCCATCTGGCGGTGCTTATTCCACCATTTCAACATGTCACACACGGGGGGGACGCGGGGGGAGGTCAAACGTTCAGCAAGATAAATAATTTTTAATAGCTCGACAAACCAACTTTTTTTTTTCTAAAACACACTTGTCCCCAGGAAGTAAAGCGGTCCTCTTCTCATCTGCTTGAAATCAAGTGGCCTCTACCGACTTCGGTCTGACCCTCTCAGATGAAAGGCAGGTTATCGTAGGGACAGAACCAGACCCTGAACCCAGCTGCTTCTCACTCTGTGTCACGCTTAGTGCCCGGGGCCTTTTTTTGCAGTCACATTTGCTCATCATAGCATCACTTCTGGCAAAAATCCTCCAGCCCGAAATCTGCGGACAACAAAGACACCGTGCTTATCGCCCCAGCCTGTTTTTGTTTACGAGCCAAATAAGCACTTCCGCAGATGCCTTATCGCCATCTCGGGTGTAAAAGCGTTCAAAACACCATTGTACACAAATAATGCCAACAACTTTTCTGCTGTTCTAGATGCTATCTGCTCCCAGGAAGATTCTCTGGCAGTGACATTTGGAGAATAAAAGAAAATGAGGGGCGTAAATCTTAATTATCATTCCCACTCTATGACCTTTAATTTACAGCAGGGATAAAAAATTGCATACCTCGTTTTGATGGAGCATATTCTGGCCTGTACTTTACCCAATAAAAGTTATACACTGAGTTAAGGGCCTTGTTTAACACAGATATTCAACACCCCCACCCAACTTCCTTCCAGCTGTGATTCCAAATGTTAGTTAGTGAGTGAATGCAAGAAGCCCCGTCAAATTCTTCAGGCTAGTCAAAGACAAACAAGGGTGTTTGTTGATAGTAATCACCCAGCTTGTGCTAATACATAGAAACTGGTTCAGACACGGGTTTACGTCCGCTCTGTGCAACCTGATCTTTGACTTTCCCATCTGTATGTCTCCAACCAGACCTTTTTAAAGCTGGGTTTTATATCAATAGGGGCACACTGTCTAACACATACAGATGTATACAAAATGATACCTATAGAATGGTGCAGGGATCACATATTTTTGTACCCGGAAGTAAGCTGCGCATGGGTTCCCTCGATAAAAAAGCAATGCGATTTCTCCAGAGGATCTTTTTGGAATATTGTAAAAAATATGATCTGTGGAAAACGAACCCGTTTGATAAATGCACGTTTGGTTCAGCCGGATAATCTCCACATGTCTGCCCTTCTTTTATCCTTTTCGAATCATAAATCTATCGGCAGATCCAAAATGCTCACGGTATGCTATAAACGAACTACAGACAGCAGCAGGGTTGCAGGACTTCAACGTCACGCCGCCTTAGGATCCTTTCAACTGACTTTTGCACGCTTCTATGTTTTCACAAAGCTTTTCCTTTTAGCCACACTAAATTTAACTAGAAGTCATGGCTGTTCAACAAGGGCTATCAAACTTAGCGGGAGTGTTCGACGTATTGACGTACAATGTCCTCGACAACTTCTGTAGTCCTATTCAACCTTTGTTTTTCAGACACGTAAACTCTTCAAAAATCACCAGTCTCTTAAATTTGTGTAAACTACAGACCTTATTTTGAGTTATTTTACAAAATCCTATGGAGAAATCCCATTGACTCTGAGACGAGGGAACCAGAAGTGGTAAAATGCTAACTCACTTCCGGGTTTTATGACTCGTTCCTGCACCACTCTATTAACCATGGTTTGGTGCAAGACCTTCACCCGGCATGTTTTTCTGCCCAACGCTGGGTTTTTTATCAATGATAAAACATTACCTTCCTTCCATAACACAATACACACACAAATGGGACGGTTCCCGCTTCTCAAATGGAAATATGCCTTTGGTTTTGTCCATCTCTGGTGATAGCTAAGTGAATATTGTTCGATTTTTGGACTGTTTTTTGATAAAATGGCACTTAGCATTCCCCCCTCGACCTATAAAAACAGACTACTTGCATTTTCAGTATTTGTTGATCCATTAATCAATCATACAAAGAGAATATAGTTTGAATTACCCACACAACAGTCCATAGTTGCAGCTTTAGTATTGAATGGAAAACCATCTTGTTGTATTGATTGCGTCCATATCCCGCAGCTCTACTAGCATGTGTTTCATATATTACAAACAGTAATGTGCTGAATTACCTTGGCAGACGCCTCCCAGCAAAGGTCATGAGCCAGATAAAAGACCTCAGCACAAGCTGATGTCTTGTTCCGACAATAAACCTAAAAACCTTTACTCGCGTTGTGCTGTACTATCTGAAGGGTTTGACACTTGTATTGTACCATCAAGGATTTTATTTGTGGACAGAGCCAAAGCACATTCCTCCGTTTAATTAATTGCTTTCTTGGTTTTTATCAAAGGCCGCCACCACCGTGTTTTGACTGCAGTCCTCCTGCATTTTAAACAGCCAGCCTCCTGCCATCCAACATGCCTCACTTTCTCTCTTCTGGACAAAAGAGCTGGCTTCAAAAAGGTGGATTTAACCCAGGCATGTGGGTCAAACTAAAGGCAACAGGGTTTTTTTTTTTTTGCTGATTGGACAAAGCTGCCTTTTAGTCTAGGTGTGACCTTATGTTGATCTGCTGTTGGGCTGAACATGAGTGAGGCTAGAATTGCAGCTGGACAAGTTTTTGTTTCTTTGTAAAGGGCACGGACTTCAGTGGTGATGAATGGCCTGGGCTTACATTTGTGAAAGAAATTTGAAGTGACTTGGCAGTGTTTTATTCCCATAGCGTGTCAGCGGAAGAAATTGATACTGCGGTCCAGATTTTCGACAAAACGATTGAATTTTTGGGGATTTTCTGGCTGCTACATCAAATGAGACTTTGTAAAACATTCTATTCGTTCCAAACAAATGTTGATAATTTAGATGAGTGGTATTTAATTAGAAAAAGAAGCAGGGTTAAATCTGGTCTAAAAGCCTTGAGTGAACATGAATACTGTTTGGCTTTTTAAAGGTCGTTCAGCAAATGACATTTCCAACTTACAGCAACGTTTTGAGATCTAATGATTACCTAAATGGAAAGAAAACCCTCAGAGAATGTGAGATTAGTGGCAAACGGGAAATTAAACTACGTATTTATAGTCCCCCTTTGTCTGATTTTGACCGTAGTTCAAATTAGGACACATTTCAGTTTCAATAAACCCATTTTTTATTGAGTATGCCGGGGAGCTTTGTGGCTTTTTTCTTTATGTTGACTTTGTGACTGTTGCACATTGGGCGGCCCTGCTTATTGGGTATAGGGGACGCTAAATGAAAGCGGCCCGTGCCTTTCATGTGGTGCACGGCTGTGGAAAACTCTCTGCAGATTAAGGCCACGTTTAAGGAACAAAAAAAAAAAAAAAGGCTCCCAGTGTGACGCATCGACTCCAGTGGAGCAGATGAGGAGGAACAGCAGTACTGGTGCGGCTGCAACGATGACTCAGCAATCTTAGGCCAGCCTCAGTCTCCACACCACAGGCGGATGGTGTGTGTGTGACTGTGTGTGTGTGTGTTTTGATGTGCCTACATGCTTGTGTGGGCAGACATAACTCATTCATATTATTGTTATACCACTCAAACAAATTAAAAGCTCTGTTGGCGCCTGAAATGCTTTGAAAAATCCTCCCTACGAAATGTTTGGTTACTAAAATATGGAAAAATACCCATCGTATGTTCCTGTAACCCCGAGGTTTGGCTTGAAATGTATTCTCTCTTTTAGCTTGTAGGCCAAAACCAGAAAGTACCCTATCCCATTTACAATTAGAGAAGAATCAAGTCTTTTAAGTCACTAGAATCTGTAAATGTCTGGCATTTTTATTTGCATGATTAACATATTGGAAAGAAACATCTTTTAGGTCATATTTATGTAGAGTTTATCACTTTAAAGCTCAGCTAATCTGCTTCACAAAGACTTTGTGGGTGTGGTTTGATCCCATTTGATTGACAGCAGCTCTGCAACAAAAGCAAACACTCACACAGCTGTCATTACAATTTTGATTTAAAAAATGCCATGCTCTGATTGGTGGATATAAACATGTGACATCACCTTTTTCCAAGTGAGAGTTTCTCCTGTGAAATATCCAAACAGTTCTACCTCTGGCCCTTTTATTCTTCTTTGTCTTGCATATTTTGGATCCCATTGCTTATAGTAAGAATCTGGTTGAACTCATTTGGGTTTCGGTCTTTTAATTTAAGATGTATACTATTTAACGATATCACCATGTTCTTCAAGTCCATGCCAAAACTGGGGGAAATTTTCAGTACATGCCGTAGTACCAAATAGCACCAATAGGGCTCCCCTCATTCTGGCGTTAGTCTTGTAAAATGTTAATTTGGCAATGATAAAACACGACATGATGGCCTGTTTGCCTTCCTGAGTAAAAACCAGTGTGTGAATGGTAATAAGGAAGGGTGTGTTGAAGTATATGGTATAGTTGAGATGCCTTTCTGGTATCACCACATCCCAGATCTATTAGTATTATACGCCATCTCTGCCGTTCAGCTCACACTGCTGCCTTTTCCTCCTCAGAAATCTGTTGGATTTTGGTCCGTGTACAGAAATCCTCTCTTGGCTGGCAGCGGACACCTTGCAGGTTTACTTGTCCGTGTTGAAATGCGTGAGGACTGTGTGTATTCATTCATGTGTTGAGGCTTTTGCACACAAAGACAGTTGTGTGAGGAGAGCAGAGAGCGGTTCGGAGGCAGGAGTGTGTCGGCGGGGCGACAGGGAAGGGGGGTTGAAAAGGATGAAATTTCAGAATCCTTTGACAGTATTGGATAGCGCGGCCAGGAATGCACACCTCGTCTGGGTTGGGAAGAGCTCGGGGGCTTGGAATAGTTATCCTAGGTATGTGCACTGTCCAGAAACACCGTGCAGTGTTTACACTTTAGCAAATCATTTATAGCCCGCATTAGAGGGGGTTAAGGAGTTTGACTGGTGATTGACGAGGCTGGATGTGAATGTTTTTCATTAAATATGAATCAACAACTTTAGGTCGATTTATTGACTTGAAATGGCAAAAGAGAGAGTCATCTTTTTTAAGCAAAAGTATGATGTGAAGTCATTGAAGGGTGGGGAATTGGTTGGATATCAAGATGGACAACACTCCCAAATGCAGCCCCTCTCCTTCACAACAACAATGTGGTCACTGTGTGAGCCGTCCCATGACAGGGTGTTTAGAATCAAAAAACATCATAAGACTTTGTTTCAAATGTCATCAGATAGCAACGCTAAGTTTTGGTTTCAATGATAGTAGTTAGGCTTGATTGCGATGTTCCATTTTGGGCTCATCTGTTGTTTTTGTGTACGATTTTGGCTCTCACGCGCACCTCTCTTCCCCCTGACCAAGCAGTCTCCGGGACATTGTTTCTCAGACAGCCTGGAGGCATTTGTCTGCTCAGGAACTAGCACAGAATTGATTGTGCAAATCCATTAAGCCGAGATCAGATTCCTGCATTGTCCAGCATGTTTACAGAACCGCAGAAACAAGCACTTTTTAAATACTTGCAATCGTGTGAGAATATGATGTAATGTGTTGCTGACAGCTTGGGGGGAAAACATCTACTTTTTCATTTCTGACGTAGGTGTGTCCTGATTGGCAACATGCTTCAGAGTTCAGCTTTTGGAGAATTGGTCCGGGTATATTAAAAAGAGTTGTGTAACTGGTGCCAGTACCAAAATTACGCATACATTAAACAACTTGTAAACCTTTCCCTTACACATGTAGCTGCACAAGAACCTAATTTAGGAATATAGTGCAAAGAAAATGAAAGACGTCCTGTAATGTAGAACGAGTAAACAAAGCTATTCCAGGCCAACTTCTGGACATCATGTGGAAATCTTCGTAGTACTTCATCCAGTATTTGTTGAGATGTTTAATTATGAACCACAGTGGTAGACCGACCGACCGACCGACAGACCACGAAAAATTGCCAGCAAGTGGGGCTAAAAACAGAGGAGATGAAAGTCTTCAATGAGGAATTGATCAGCATTTGAGCTCTTCGAATTCCAAACAGCAGCCGCCTGTCATAACTCAACCCTAACTCATGTAGAAAACAACTCCCTAAAATCAGAAATGTGGGCAGAGTAGCTCCACGTCTGGGGAAATGTTGATAAATTGTGCACTTGGTGAAAACATTTCTGCATACTTTGAAGCCCTGTCTCTTTAGACACGATGCGATTTAAGTTTAAATGGCTTTTTAACAAACGGCTATAATGGGCAGTGCTGTATTTTATGAAAAATAACTCTTTTTACCGCTGCAAGTTTCTCTGAGGGTTATCCGCGTAATGAAAGGCTCTCAGCACAAATTAATATAAATATGTCTGCCCCCCCCCCCCCCCCTTACATAACTGCATTTCTGCTCCCGTGTAACCACTCCGCATCAAACCCTTGACTTATAAAAAGCTTTGCAAAAACAAGCTTTTTCAATGCAATTCATAACCACTTTGCATAAAGTGTAATGAAGCCTTTTAGGTTTAGACTTTATGTCCAATCAGATAAAAGTGGAGTGCGATGATGACAGATTGAGGAGGAAACCGGAGCATATGGCTGATATAGCGGAGGTAATACAGTTAAAGCGTGCGGGCCGGGCTGTTCAGCACCGCTCCCATCAATCTTATAGTCCGCATCAGGGTGATTACTCAGAACAACATGATTGCACTTATGCATAATGTAGGAATCTTAAAGGTAGTTGTCTCTTGCATGACTCAGCTCTTGTTGAAGTTCTCCTGACTTTGCCAACACGCTGACAGGCGGAATGAAGACATTGGGTTTTGTTTTATTGAAAAGTTTCTGTAGTTTTCTGCTGATAGTGTTGGAAAGGGTTGTCAGTATCACTCTGGTGGTCCGTCTGAAGCTCCTCTCCACCAGTTGGCCTCTCTTCTATTAATAGAGCGGTGTCAAGGCCGGACATGGATTGAACATTTCAACGTCTGTTTATGTTGAGCTTGGGCTGTATCCTGGGCAGCGTTTATGTGTGTGTGATGTTTGAGTATGTGGCATGGATTTCAGGGATCTACGCCCGCTCTATAAAATGAGCTGTGTAAATTTGTAAGGCGCTGGCTCCGTGCCCGGTGCTGCCCTGTCGGCCCAGACATCTTCACTGAGCGTCACTATGCACACAAAAGGACCTGGTAGATGCAATTCACATCCAGTTCTTGGCCCGTTTTCTCTTGTTTTAGGTAGCAAATGACAACAATTGAGCCGCATGTCGAGGACTTGAGCAAAAAAGGAAAATAGTTGGAACAAATGTCCAACCCAACGGTGTGTGGCCGAATCGCTTTTAATTTTCTGGCTCAGGTATGCCGCAGGTTTTTCCTGGCAAACTAAATCAGCTTTTCCCGAGCTTATTTTCTCTCCATCTCTAGTATCCCGGGGAGTTTTCTTTGTCTGCAGCCCCTTGTCTTTTGACTCTTTGACAGCCCGAAAGTAGCTGGATTGTGGGAGAAGAATGTCTCTTTGTTTTGCCCACTTGCTGTCACCGTGGATTTGATTGTCTCAGTAGGCAACACGGCCTCAGACACAGCCATTCACCCCTGTGGATGGATATTCCTTTTGGCACGGCTCCCAGATGGCGCCGCAGGTTCTCTGTGGGCCGCAGCCATCATATGGAGTGATGGACTCTGTTTCTGAAAGGCTGAACAACATGACGACCGGGTGTGAAGGTTGGGCACACTTTGCACTGACTTCTTTCCCGCTGAGGGTTCAAACTGCCTGGGAGAAAAGTTTGGGGTTTGAGGCTGTTTTGTGGGGCAAAACTAGTTAATGGAACACTTTGCCTTGGGCTTTGTGGACTTGGGATGAGAATTATCTGAAATGTTTAACAGTAAAGCATGGAAACGTATCACAGTAGAGACATATATACATACCTGAAAATGAGCAGAATATGCCCTCAATTAGTACTTAGCATCACAGATGATGATGTCATTACTCCATTTAGGGGAATTCTGGCATGTAAAACAAGGTTTTTAACACTTCTGTGTAGTAGTCAAGGAACTGACATAGTAAAAATGGCCTCTTCTGTATGTCCCAGTACTTTGAACTGAAAGCACACAGACCGTCACCCCTGCCATTCCCGCCCCCATCCCTAAAGATAATGAGCTAAGGGTAAAAATGTAAGCCTAAAATGGCACAGGCTTAGTGACAGGCTGTTGAGCATCCAGAGGAAGTCTCATTAAAACAGTTTTTATGACAATGTCAGCTCCATTAGGGAAGAGTGCTAGGTGAAGACTCCCATCATCGGGTCGGTGACCAATCTGAACATCTTCCCCTGAAATGAAAAGCAAATCAGACGCACTGCGGCCGTCCCTCCTCTCTCGAGTCAAGTTTTCATGTTAATTAATTGATTTGCTCAGCTTCTTTTTAAGTGTTTAATTAACCTAAACCCACATTAAAATGTCTCTAATAAGACGTCTTTAGATTCTTTATCACGGCCAGTTGAGCTTTAAGTCATTTTATGAATGTTGGGTGATGACTTTTCCCCCAAAAGGACATCTTACGGCTCCCTTTAACAGTGACAGAGGTCCTGCCAGCACACACCACAGAACAGAAAATGCACTGCTTAGCTGTTTAGCGTCAGTGAGCGTCAGTATGTGAAGTGATACACAAGCACTGGAGCATGCATACATGTCTAGCTTGCAGTATTGAGATGCTAAAAGCCTAATGTAGCATTTAAACTGTTGTATATCTTTGTGTGCTCGCCTGAATATTGATGCGATGCTTGATGCAGAATGCCATACTTTATGTTTACTTTATCTCTGGACGCCACAGGGCTGGTTTTAATGGCTTTTTCATATTTAAACATCAATATTTACCGTATGATGCAGGGAGGTTTGTTTGACTTTGACAACATCATGCATGTGTATTTGTCAGGATAGTTGCTCAACACATTCCTCTTCACGTCTTTGATGAAAACTCGAGGCTAAATATTTTGCTCTCGGGCAAAAGTCGAATAAAATAAAATAAGCCCGCTGAATAATAGATGGCTGTATCTACTCTGGATATTTCTGCGAGCTCAAAGCATCCGCAGTGGGCCTGTTAATGGATGCAATGTGTGCTGGATGGAGACATATTTAAACGCTTAAATCCCGACCAATTGAGACTGAGGAATTGAGAATGGTACGGCCCAAGAAAATCACATTCTTCTTCACCATGTTGCACCTCGGATACAATCAACATTGCACAGTACAGACACTGTCGGGGGAGAGGGGGCGTTGCCTTCTGTGGGGGGGAGGGGGGGGGTTTCCAATTCATGACGGTTTTATTATTATTGTTTTTTTAAATGCGTTCTTCAGAGGAGGGAGGCTGGCGTGGTCACGGCATGGAATGAGAGAAAACAGGACAGAGTAACACGGCGAATATCGCTCTTATATATATCATTTTTTTGGAAGACCTTAATTAAGGTGGTAGGCGTGTGTTGCTTAGGCGGCTGCCTAAGCTGTAAAGTGCTGCGGGAATCCCTGGTATGTAATATAAGGCTTTTGACACTTGACATTGAAGCCAATTGAAAGTGAACTCTATGTAAAGTGTTAAGCGTCATGTAAAGAGCTGAATACACATCAGATATTTAGTCAAGACTGACGCGGTATCAGCACAGGGTCATTTGTTATCTGAATTGGAGCTGGGACTGACTGATAGATTGCAACACATTTTAACACCAAAAACTACTCATGTCGATGACCTTTATTTATATTTGTACCTCATGATACTGTTCTCAAACTTAAGCTTTCACTTGGACAAAGTAAACCCCACCAGGAACCAAAACAGTAATACCACTAGGACCAATTTACCGGATTCAACACTCTTCCTCCTGACCTCTTTGTCTCAGCCTCACTGTCTGAATCACTGAAGGTCAGCAGGTGCATGTTTATGTTTTGTAGTATTTCATGCGGCTAAAGGGTACCTTCAGCGAGAGATTGATTCCCCCAAGATGCACCACACAGCGACACAGGAAGTCCATCCTGCCTGTTCAACCCTCCCTCATCGCACCAGGCACTCTGAGTCAATATGCTGGCTCCTTTTTCATCTTTTATTGGACTTCAATTCTTATGTTTACATGTTATTTTATCTTTCATAGCACATTATAACCTCAATAATGTAACAACTGTCACGAAAACCAATTTCACCCTCGGATTTCTGTATTTCTGATTCAGAGTTTCAGTTTAACAATGTGAATTCTTGAGAAAACAGCTGTTCTATTGAGCTACATTTGTATAGACAGTGTTGTACAGCTTGTGGACAAATTAACATCTAGCGCAGCCAATTAAAAATACCAACAAACATGGCCACTGAAGCTCATTTTGACAGTAACTCTGGCAGACTAGTAGTCCCTCCCCAAGTATCTACTCAGTGCAGACAGGACTTGAATAGAGGAGACTAAAGTAATCATTCCCTGACCTACCATTCCTCCTGGAGGTTGTGGGAACATGATTCATCCCTAATGAAAATACAAACGTGTGATATTAAAGTTGACACTTAACAGTACATCCAAATGTAATAAGTGTACTTTAAGCAGGCGCTGGCGCCAAGCAGAGTGAAAATGTGATTCTAATTCTACATTAGGGATGCTAATGACGACAGTAGCCTAATGCTATCATTAGCAGGAAATACAATGGCGTCATTCACAGGAAATACAATTGGGTTACAATAGTTAACTCATTTAGACAACCTTTTCATTTGTGAGGCTCCACATATTCTTCACTACTTGTACAAGCAAGAAAATGTACCCGGCATCTGTCTAGACCAGTGCTGTCTCTCTGAAATGCTTGTTAAACAAAAGTAAAAAAGCAATCAAAAACATGATACCATTTTCTCTTCCTCCCTCCCTTCTGTCCTCAGGTGTGTCCTCTTGCCTCTGCTGAGCATTAAGCCCCCACAGCAGTCTCTCTTCCTGCTGGTGGACTCCATCGATGAGGGCTGTCAGCTAGGCGAGGGGGAGCAGAAATCCCCCCCCGGCTCCCCCAGGACCATCGCAGAGCTCCTGGCCAGTCATCACGAGTTCCTGCCTCCCTGGCTGCTGCTCATCTGCTCCGCCCGGCGACAGAACAAGGCCATCACTAAGCTCTTCACAGGTAAACAGCCGGCTGCCGTCTGTAATTGATTGGTCAATTAAGGTCATAGTTCCCTCAGCGATGGCCCAATAATTGATTTAAGGTGTCGTGACTGTTTGATGGATTAGACTATCTGCACCCTTCTTCATTCATGCTTCAGCTTAATGGCAGCTCATTGTGTGTAAATGTGATGCATTGAATTAGAAAAGCAGTTACAAACAAAGCCTGCAGTGACTCATACTGATGCAAAGAGCGTTCACAACACGCCTAAAGACGATAGGGTCACCACTGCAGACCACGCAGAAGCAGCAGCGCTTCCTTGATGTCTTCTGAATCGGTAGTGTACCAGCTGCTATTATCTCCCTGTCAGCCAGCAGCCTCCTGTGTGGTGATAAGCTGGCATTACATTAATCAAGAACCTGAGTGTGTGGGAGGAAGACTCCTCCGCAGACTCGCACTGCTGTGTGAGCCCTCGCTACCTTTCCAGAAACCCTCTGAGTGTGGGAGCTTCTCGTGCCCTCAGCTCATAAAACATTACGTAACATCCCAGCAGTGCACAGTGGTTTCTGTCGAGGCAGGAAACAGGTTCAAGGCTGTGTGAGCTTCATGTATATTTAACCTCTTTTCTGGCCCAAAGTGTCCTAATAATTAATATTCTTTAGTGTTCATTAGCAAAATATGTAGATTTGAACAGAGGTTAATTGAGCCCAGATACGATGGCCTGTTGTCAACATAGCATAATGGATATAAATATCCCAAAATATACACTACATACATCCATTCTATAGATATAGTACTTATTTTAGCCCAAATGTTACTATGGCCTATCAAAATTATTCCAAAACATCCATTTGGTCGTGTTTGATCTAGTTTTATATATATTTAAATACAGGATATGCTGTTATAAGTAACATATACAGATTTGAATACTAGGGCAGGGTTTTATCTATCTGTACTACCCACTACTTCAGTCAAAATGTCATGACCAAAATATAGATTTGAGTAGACTTTTTTTTTAACAAATTTGAGCCCAGATGTTGCTTTGGCCTGTACACTGCATATTGGCACAAACATATTCCAAAATGTGTATTGGGACCTGTTGAATCTACACACCGTTCCTATCTAAAATAGTAAGACACTTACCTCTTTATACATGAAACTCAAATGGATTGACCAACACATGGTGAGTCCAGATTACTTTACACACTACTTAAGTAGTACTTTGTGTATTGGTTTAGTATAATTTCACGATGCAGTTCAGTGTCAGCATTATCAGAGCATCTCTCATCAGAAGGATTGTCCTGGGTTCACACCGTACCTCCTCACTGTACTTTGAAAAGTGGTTTGTAAATGATCGGGTGCAGGGTTTGGGATTAAGTGAAGTCTTAAGTGTAGGTGTCGGACTGGTGGTGGTGAAGTGTAGATCTGATCAGTGTTGACAGTGGCAGTTAGAAAGCGAGTTGTGTTTTTTTTTTCAGGATACCAGAACTCTTTCTGAATCTTGTCATGCATCTAACTCGACAAACCGACTGCGATGCAAGCTGCCCACTTCTCCGTAATCGCAGAGACGTGCCCAGCAACGCGTCCCTCTCACATCAAAGCCTCCACGTAGGTGCCCATGCTAGATTAGATTCTGGATTGGTATCAGAGTGTAGTTCAAAAACATCCTTACTGCATTTCCCAAAACTTTTAAGCCCACAGACGAAACAGATGGTGGAGACGTTTAATATTTGATTTCCTTTCAGCAGCGATTTGCATTAAATTGGATTTTCTGGTTGTTGTGAGAGTGTTTTGTCTGGCCTGAAACAGATTCAAATGGCCAGGTTTCGTTTGCATTGCACATCAAGTTGACAGTGGACTCCCCCAGGGAATATATAGCTGTATATACCACAGATGTAAATGCTAACAGGAACATTTGATGTGTAACTTGCTTCAGAGTATCTCATGGAGTTCTGTGAGTTCCTATCTGCCGGTCGTCCTCTTGTGTTGCGAGCCAACGAGCCGTCCGTTGATTTTGTTTCTGATTCTGTTTGAAGGGGAATTTCATCTCGGAACGATCTGATAAACAGCAGTTACAGTCTTATACTCTTTCTTTCTTTTTATTTGGGACTGGCTCTCATCTCATTCCCCTTTTTACTGCTTCTTTGATGATGGCCAATCTTTCGTCAAGCTCTTATTCCAATTGGTTTTTAAAAAAAAGAGCGAGTCGTTTGAACAGAGGACCAGACTCACACATCCAGATGAGATGCGTCCGTTCAAAAGGAGTGAAGGTCAGGGCTTAAGTGAAGTCGCTTTGTTTGTATGTGATGGCTTCTATTATTCCAGCGTCTCATTGGATGGCATTGAGTTTGTGCGCTGAGATGCTCCTGCAGACCTTCTATACGCCTCCTCCTTTCTCCTCATCTGACGCTTTCGGCGGCGCCTTTGTTTTGTCTAGATTTCGCTTTTAGTACAACCCTGGAAATTCTTCTGCTAGACTTGGCTTCCCCCCCCCTCACACATAAACGGATGTAACACACTTACCGCGTCCTCCATTAGCCTGTATGCCTTATTATAAATACATTAGTGCGAATACTCCCGATTCCTGCAGCACTGGACCTAAAATAAACCGTCAGAATATCAAATTGAGGGCCCCTAAAAATACCCTCTGTATTGTTTGCAAGTCAGTGACCGGCCAAAAAACGTTCATGCTTTGTGGAAAGCCAACTCTTATTTTATATGAGCAGTCTATTTTGTCTGGGGTGGAGGTTGTGTGGGTTTCCCAGTATACTCTGGTCTGCGGTGATGGGAACTTTGTGGTTGTGTGAATATAGTGTGGATAGAGCTTGAGGAATGACCTTTAACCAGAGGGTCGCTTTGCAGAAAAGCTGCTGGACTGAATGCTTTAAAAAGCTCTAAAAGTATTAAGAGTTTCAGTCGTCTTTGATTTGTTGTAATTCCCTTGAGTCTGACACACACTATATGCATCAATTGGACTGTTTTTCTTCTAAAAGAGATGCCTTTCCCCCCCCTTTTCCTTGCTCAACTGTTATTCCTTGTGTCTGTCGGAGTGGAATGTGCTTTGGGAAGTTTTCAACACCTCTGAGACCGAGCAGGAAGAAGGAGGCATTCTGACTTCAGCGGCAGAATGCCTCGCTCGCATCCGCTCGGCTAAAGCCTCACAAACAAAGAGCGTTCTGTTGGTGAGGAGGAGTACAAGAATTTTTGCAGTGCATACCCCCGGCTGACTCACATTGTCTGATCATTCAGTTTTTTTAATGAAGTCTTGTTATCTTTTGAGATGGACTTTAAAATGCAGTGTTGAGACTGAAAGAACTGCAGTTGGAGCTGCTTCTTGGTGTCCCAAGTGACAGCAGAAGCAGCTTTTCCTCCACACACTCCCTCTGTGAGCCGTGCTACTGTAAGGCCATGTTAGAGGTAGCGGAGTGGAAACACTTAGGCAGCAATTTTTGGTTGGGAGCCGGGGTAGAATCTGTGCCAATTTAACAAAGCCTCCGGCAGAAGGGAGAGCAAGGGAACGGGGCGGGGGGGAGAAGAGGGCGGGGTGGAGGTGGGAGATGTCGGGGGGAGGGGTTGGGCGTCTAAATAGAAACAGCCTCTCAGACATGCATCGTTTTCAGCAGCTCATACCTTAGCCTCTCATCATATTCTCACTCATAAAGGCGATGATATCTTAAGATTAGACAGGTGTTATGTTGTGCGGACTCAAAGAGCTTCTCAAATTCAATATATTTTATTTCGCTTTTTGAGGATTCCATTTTGCATCATTTTTCAAATTCACTTATGGTATAATTACAATAATTACAGGGTGAATTGAATCCTAATCCCCCGTAGCGTTTGATTTATCCCAGTGTGGGATCTTTTCATCGTGTGATGGCATCGCTGGACTGTAATGGCTACCATCTGTCCAATATTGTTTATGGTGCACGCTTGTCAAAATCACTGTTAATCGAGTGGATAAGTGTGCATGTAGCCTCCTGTCCTGGTTGTAGCAGGGAGAAGAGCATGAAAGGGCTGGGAGTTTCAGCATTCGTTCATAAATAGTAATAATAATAAAGACATAAATTAACTTTGGTTGGTTCTGAACTCAATTGGGATATCAATATGATTTTAATAATGACTTTTAGCCTGACCATACTTACCTATTCTTTGCTGTTCAGTAAGTCAAGTTACCTTTTATATGTAAAGGGGCCAATTGTGCAGATCTGAGGTTTATATTAGTATGTTGTGTCTCTCCTGGGACCATGTGTTGCTGCACCCTATTGCCACCCTCTGTCTGAAACCAGAGCCCAGTCTGCTCTGATTGGTTAGCTGGCCGGCTCTGTTGTGATTGGCTAACCGCTTAGAGATGTCCCGCCTCCTTAGCCTATCGCGTACAATGTGTTGGAGCTAATAAGCAATCGCAGTGTCAAATCATTTTATGAAATTAGGATGCTCCAAACTCCCTGTGTGAGATACTTAAGCTCCTAAATAAAGAGTGGCCTTCAAGGAAAGTTCTGGCAGTAAGCCTCACCCCCGCTCCCAAAAAAGACATAAATTCCTCGAAAAATGATTAGATATTCTATAAACCACTTAATGACGAAATTAAGGACTTGATCGGTTAAGTATTCTTCAAATCTGCATACAAACTCTCGTAACCCTACAGAGATTTAAAAAAAAAGGCCTTTTCTAAAATCGGAGGTAATCAGCGTGAGCATATTATCGCCTCTCGAGTCTCTCCTACCGTGCGGAAGCTTGTCATGACTAATCCACAAATACAGGAAGAGGAAGATGACAATGACACGGCGCCGTTTAAAGGGAACACAAAACAAAACCCTGTGCAAGCTGTACTTAGGATTTTGAGAGAAAAGCCAACATGAGTGAGGGATGAGGAAGGACGGAGCGAAGGCATGGATTTGTCGACTGCAGTGCCAGTAGTTATAATAATATAGCATCAGATGGAGCCGTGAAAGATAATAGCTCCCCTTAAACAACCACATTCCTGCTCTACAGCGTTACAGCGACTTCAATTAGATTTGAGTTCCTCTATCGTAAAATATATGACGATTATTTTCATGCTTTTTTCAATTTCTACCATTATTTCTCTCTGCCGGTCACAGGGGGCATTTGGCAGGCGTTTCGGTGGGGTGTACCAGCGAGAAACTTGGCCACACACTAAACCACACATAAAAGCCCCCTCTTAGTTATGAATCACGGCTGTAATTAAGACGGTTATATTCCTGGTGCAGTCTGAGGAATGTCGGAGGAGCGCGTGGCCCCTTTAAGAAGACACTCATCCTGTGAGGCATTTCCTTCCTAAGATGACACATGAGTTTTTAACCCAAAAGTAATGAGCAGGGGGGGAATCTTTCATACATAAATCAGTCAATATAAATTCCAAAGCTATTGTATTATAAGTTCTTCACTTTCAGGAAGCTATGACTCTAGGGTGGGTCTGTGTTTTTGTTTCCTGTATTTGCGAGGAAGGGGCAGCCCACCCGCACACTTTTGAATCACCTCGGTGAATGGACTTTTCTTTCTGGCCAGGAGACAGAACTGATTTACCACCGATGATCACAAATGTAAAGAACAGCCGTGTTTTTTTTTAAAGTACGCACCCTCCTCTACCTCTTTGAGCAAGCCCCTTTGTCCTGAGGGTGAATCCGACACACGGTACGGTCGTTGTGCCGCAGAAAAAAAGGTCAACAAAACTCTAAACATCTCCCCTGGATGTGTTATTTCTGTGTGCTTTTTTTCTGGTCAAATGTGAGACCTCAGTGGAGGGACGGAGAGAGAACTTCTGGCCGACTGACAACACAAACACAGTCGTAAAGCAGCGAGGACGGTTTATTTCTTCTGGGCCGAGGAATGCTCCCTGAAGTGAGACCGAGATGGCTTACCGACTCCCCAGTAAAATGACATTCAGCGGCATCGATTGGACGAAGTTCAGCTTCACAAATGAAACAGAGTCATTTAAAACTAAACTATTAAACATTTTTACGAGAGAGAGTTGATGCCAAGAACAATTTTCACCAGTCAAAAGCATTCTTCAAACTTAAAAGTCTTTATTTAATCGTTTATACCGACTCCAGCAGGTTCTGCATTCATCACAAATTGCACAACATCAAACCAGAGAGCCTCCTTTTTCCAACACTTAATAAAAGCCTGTTCTGTCCTCCCTGCTCAAGAGTTTTTAGTATTGATCTCTCTGCTTGATTTTCTGGTTTAACAAGAGCAAGGACAACATATTTAATTAGCTTAACTCCCTCCTGTCTTAAAATCAGCTTACACAGACAAGCAGATTTATGTCCATATTGGTGTTCCAGTTGTCGTCTGCAAGGCTGCACGTCGAGCCTCACTTTGGATGAGCCGAAGACCATAATCCTCGCTGAATACTGTAATTTACCAGCGTGCAGTCTGACAGCCGGGCAAATTACAGGTCTACCATGTCTGTATCTGTAACACCTTGGGTGCTCCACTGCAGTAACATGACTCTGAACATGGCCGACGAACCGGCTGGCCTCTTACCTCCCGAGGTGATGCCCTTTGGTATGTGGCATGCCCCTGCCACACTTGTATAGACTTTTATATAGACTTTCTTTCAAGGCAGTGATGCAGAGTACGACTTGTCAGATTCTGCTTTAATTAAAGGGAATTCTAATTAAGTCTTAATTGAACTTTAGTCGGAATAAACGCTGATGAATTCCTGGCACATTTTTTGGGCTGGTGTTGCTGCAGGCGTAATACCGTCAAAGAAAACAGCCTCTTAAACCAGTGTGCCAAGGATGACTCTGCAAACTGACTCTACAGCAAGCAGCCACACCTTTGCTTAATCTCAAACTGTTGTCTAATCATTTTCCTGGGAAATCCTTCCCAATCGATTCCAGACCTTCCTGACACTAGCTGGCTCGTTTGACTGCCCTGCTTGACTTCCCTTGTGCAGGTGAATAGAAAAACACGTGCTGGTCGGGGTAAATGAGGTCACCGGGGGGTCAGACACTGTAATAATGAACAAAAACACGGATAGGGATTGAGGAAATGCGATCCTTTTGTGGAGCAGGGAACTCCCAGCACTAAAGAGCCACCGTGTAGACTGTAGAAACAAAAGAGTGATTTCAGGTTGACAAGCAGGCCTTAATTAAAGGACAGTTTATGGGTTTACTTTTGTATCATGGGATTTACTAAGCACACATATGCCCTTTTTACAACTTAAGAAAATAGGATCATGTGGCTTTAAAAGAAGGATACTTGTCTGTACAAGCTTTACTTTCTCCATCACTTACAGAAATTGGTAAATGGATTCATTTTGTTAATGTTTTACCTGTTATTTCTTCCTTAGCGCTGTTATTTCAGTTCGCTCTTGGAATGTCTTCACTTGGA
The DNA here is from genome assembly GCF_036324505.1 of Eleginops maclovinus. Taxonomy (NCBI): domain Eukaryota; kingdom Metazoa; phylum Chordata; class Actinopteri; order Perciformes; family Eleginopidae; genus Eleginops; species Eleginops maclovinus. The sequence goes on from NC_086371.1 coordinate 3,992,450, forward strand.
TGAAATTTCCAGTCATTTGTGCAGCTGCGAGAAGCTCTGTGATATATAGTTACATCTCTCCTGTAGAGATATCCATTATGGGATACAGTGAGTGAAGGCACACACATGTGTCCAGGTGCAAAGCTTCATGACTCAGTCTCTTGTCACCGGCCTAATGAGCTGCTGTCATTCAGAATCATGTGGACAGCGACTGTGTTGTTACTACGTTGTTGGGAAAAGAAATCCATCGCTTCTGGTGTGTTTTGCACAGATGATCATAAGATTGATGTCATATTCCTAATGCAAGTTATTTGATTTACCAGAATGCACCTGGAAATAATGCTATGCTATGAAGCCTCTTTAATGCAAAGAGTGAAAGGGGCCCTATTTTGCTTTTTGGGGGTGTCCTCTGTCCTGTAGTGTGTTATATGGGTTTGTGTGCATGTAAATGGTCTACAAAGGCTAAACTCCCTGAGTATAAATATTGTGAGCAGAATTCACAATGAATAACATTTTAGGTTAAGGTTAGTTTTCCTGAAGCCATCCCTGGTGCCTATGGTGATCATTGACGATGGATTTAAATGGCAAAATAAGTTTTAAAATCCATCAGTGATGCAGTTTGAAAGAGAAGTGCCTCTACTCCCTAACTGTCATAAGTCTTGACTCAACAAAGAGAAGCAGATATTCACATAAATATTGAGCAAATATGCAGCTCACTCTTCAATGTCCAAACATGTCCGGATGAATCAGTTAAGGAACGTCAAAGTCACGGACGTCTGAGTAACACCTCACAGATAAATAAAGCCAGCCATGTGACATATTCCATGTTTGAGAAAGCACCCCTCCTCCCCCGTCAGCTCTGTTCCGTTACAGCAGAACTGGTTCGACTGGAAACCCTTTTTCACTTCGTTTGAAATCAAGATACAGGCGTGTTCAGGCTGCAGTATTTTGCCTCAAGGGCAACATAAATTAATTGTTAAAGTGTAATCATTTCACTGTCTCGCCTGGTGTTCATTTAGTACGGCAGGAAAAATAGACTTCACATAATACGTGGCTGCCAATCTCAAAATGATTCTCTCCTGCAATCTCTGCACAGTGGAATTATCGCCCCATTAGAGGCAACGCTTGGTCGCTTCTCACTTGTGGATAAGCCACATTAATGTGAAATAACTAGAAAGTTTTATCTCCCTCCGTCTGTTAGAGTAGAAGTTGGAAAGTGCATTATATCTCAAAAGGAACAGTATTTATTTTAGATTAATAACAGCACTCCAAGCACTGTTGTTAGCAGACCGTTGGAGCGGACTCTCAGCCACATACTTTTGTTTGGGATGTTGGCGCTCTGGTGTTTTTTGGAGCCCGGGTCGCTGCAGCTGTCGAACAGACGTTTGTCGAGCGCAGGTTTACTGGAGAGCATGAAGAGAGGGCTTGGGTTTCTGTTTTCCTTATGGATCAGATGACCTAAGATGGTGTCTAGCAAAAAAAAAAAAGAATCAAGAGAAGCTGTCGTTCTGAAATCCCCATTCGATGAGCTCGGACCTCTAATTTCCCAACGTGCATGCACACACGCTGCCTCGTTTGTCATCTGAAAAATTAATCTAGAAGGCAAACAGTCCCTCTTTTGTACACAGAGCTCTGTCTCCTGTGGCTGGTATCCAGTTCTGTAACGAGCAGCAGCTGGCTCAGAGGCCTGTACTCGGGAGCTGCATCCCTCACCCCGATGAATGTGTCATTTGTTGCTTGTTTAGCAGTCGCTTTTGTTCAGTCTCTGAACCATCCTTGCTCACACACATAAATAGCCCGAGCAATACACAACACAATACTCAACTACAGTTTGTGTAACCCACTTACAGTAGCGCAAAAAAATCCTACTTCTTCATGCCTGCTGGGTTTTTTTGGAAAGACAGATAATGTTTCTTGGAAAGGCATTTGGACATTAGGAGCCAATGAGAGTGCTTGAATCCTTGTGTACTGCTTAATGGTAGTTTGCGTTACACCACAGTCATCATATGCAGGTTGAATGACGTTCCCCCTGCGGTTGTTTTGGTGCTTTATCTGCAGGAGTGAGGCAGTAATAATGCCATGACTTCACAGTTGACATCCAAGCCGTATGAAGTGATGTTTGAGCTTGACTAAAGTGGAAATTGTAGGTCATTATCCACCATGTGCAGGAAATGAGAGAAAGGGTCAGTTTTGGTTTGATCTGACTGGAGGCTCTTGCTCGTCGCACTCTTTTATTTCTTGTCGTTTTTAAACAGAGGCTAGAGATTGTTTCATGGTGGCTGCAGCTAAATGTCAGTCTCCTCCTCCCTCCTCCTGCTCTTCTAGTCACCGCATCTTAATAATTGGCGTGTCAGCGAGCGTGGAATGTTGGAGAAACTGTTTATCATAAACTACAGCGCGGAGGCATTTCTTCTTTTGTTCCCTTGAGAAAATATTCACGATAGAGTAACATCTCCAGAATGTGTCAGAGATGCACATGCAGTCCTTTTCTAGGTCCCCTCTGTGAATAGAACAAATCAAAGTCCAAACATTATTAAATTAACGCTTTGCTAAAGCCAACGGCTGCGTGACAAATAGTTTTTCCTTTTTTCTTTCCCCCCCTGTTAATGGCCTCTTCCTCTCTCCCAGCCAGTGGGTTTCCTGTCCCAACTGGAGCAAGCCCAGAATGTCCAAAGAAAGAATCGAGTCCAGAAGGAGTAGGAGGACCAGTCAGTGACATCAAAGAGTCACACACATGGGCACAAGATCATACATCAGATGTCACTCAACATAAATTATAAATGCTAATTTTATACCATGTGCCTGTGTCGACTGATATTATTGTACATAAGCCTCAAAAGCAGCAATGGGAAGCATATTCACGATGCTAGTTTGTCCCTTAAGCTAAACAAAAGCACATGAAACAAAAGCCTGGCGAAAATGAGAGTTAGAATTCCTGTGATGTTTGCATGAAATCGGATCTTAATAGCTTGAAGATTGAGCCATAAGGGTAGCGAGAAAAACAGGAATGAACATGAGGAACATTTGTTACCTTCAAGTATTTCTGTATCTTTAAAACAAAGCTTAAATAATCCACTGCCAAGCTTAAAATGACCCAAGTTAGTTCTTCCTTGTCACAATGAGGAATCAGTCTGCTTTATGGAGCAAAGACTTTAAATACACACAAAATTGTTAATGGTTTTTAGTACTTAAAGGTAGGAGTGCTTGAGTGTTTTTTTACATACCTATAGCTACTCTACAGATTCACTTGGCATCTGTCTCCCGTAATGTCCGTGACTTCTCTGGCACGGGAACGGGAGCTGGTACTGGGGGTCGTGGAGCCGGAGAGAAGAGGGTGAAGGGAGGGTGGTAAATGTGCACATTCACTGAAAACAAAGACATACTGAAAGTGGGTTAGGGTCACTGGGTTTGTGTAATGATTTAGCAATTATGTGGTATAACGCTGGAGAACGATACTTCATTGCTTTATTAATCTAAAATGTTTGCACAGCTGCCCCAGTGGAATACATTCAAGTTATTTATAGACATGTTTATTCAGAATAATAACTTCTTCTGTTTTTTACATTTTCTCTTCTTGTTCCAGGTTAGTAGAGCTAGGCTTGTCCTTCTTTAAAATCCCAAATTTAAAAAAAGTTAAACAACCCCTTCCTTGTCTAGAGTTGGAAGCTATGCCAGAAAATGCTGCAAGTAAACCTAAAATAAGTGGTTCTCAGATTCAAATGTCTGCCATGTAGGTCATTTACCATAGTATCTTTGGTGTGAATGCCCTAAATTCCAGTTTGAAATACAACAGAGTCCTCAAGGATAAAGTAAGGAAGATTATTGTGAGGCACGGTTAGTTGAGGCGTGCTTATCTTGAACAAACTCAGAAGCAGATGATAAAGAAACCCCAGCGCTCCTGTTGTTTACCAGCGCTTGTTGTCCAAACTGTCTGCACCAGCTTGGGAACTCTAGTTAAACTTATCATCTCTCTTATCTGGCTTCCAGGTGTGGTTGGCAGCGGCCCTGTGTGGAGTACGATTTCACAGCCTTGTCTACCCACACAATAGCAGTCAGAATAACAGAGCGCTGCCTAAGGCCTTGTGACAGAGTCTGATTCATATGATGAACAGGGAAAAGTTGTGTTATATAATCAAAGCAATCACAGTCCAGAGGTAAAGTTAAAAGAACTGGCATTGAATTTCACAGTTTTCATTTCTACTAAATCTCCTAAGAGCAGCTTCCTGTCGGTACATGAAGTCCACAGTCAGGATGAGATTAAACTACTTTAATTATGTTAATAAGTTAACCCTCTGTCCATCATATAAATGCAGCTTTTAAGGGAGAAAATGCAGTTGCTTTTCTCATAGCTGCAGGTCTATTAGTCACTGCTAAGTACAGTATGTCAGTAACACTGAGAGACCCTCTAGTGACATTTATTTCCTGTCTTAGTAAGCCCCCAGGAACCATGGGAACTGTAAATATAAGTATGCAAAAATGCTCTCTTTGCCCTCTGACTGGGGCTTCACAGATCTTGAACAGATTGTTTTAATATGGAGGGAAGTTCATTTTATGTCCATTAGCTGAGGCATCACAGAGCCATTTTCCCAGCTCAGAGAGGAATTCCCATTAAGGATCGTTCATTAAGACCAACTGTGATGATTTCAAAGGGGTTTCTAAAGGGGTGTGCTGGGAGCATGTAGCATGGTAATAAGTGAGGCACTGGAGTGATGTTTTACAGACCACGGATGTGCTACAGGCATGGAAATGTCTCCCTTGCTCTCCCCCATTTTGACTCTTTGTTTCCTACATCCTCAGCCCCTACCACAGATTTTCTCCTGCTGATTAAGCTCTAATTCTAGCTGAATTACCAATAAAACCACAACCTTTTTTAGATTTCCATTAAGACTAGTAAAATCCCTTTGTAAATGTTTCTGTTTTGATGAATATGTATACATTTGGTTTGGTTTAAGGTAACATAGTCATTATATCAGTCATATTTGTAATGAAATGACAATGTACTCTGACCTAAGCACCCTTAGTACCGCTGAAATTGGTTCTGCATCAAACACAAGATTTTGTTTTGCCTAATCGTTTTTTTACCTGGTCATTTCTGCTTCCAGCAGCCAGAGGGGTTATGCACTCAATTCCTCTGAAAGGTTCTACTTGAACAACACGGCTTTACTGTTAATCATCCTATGCCTCAGGAAATTAATTGTTAGCTTAACCTTATTATCCAAAGGTACAAGATCAATGGATAAATACTGGGTATGATCTTAAGGTCAGACACAAGATAATTAGTCAAGTGGCTCTGTGGGCAGAGTAACACTAGCATTAACTACTGCCACTACATCTCTTAGATTCTTCCTATACTATAAGTGAATCTACATATGTTTTTTCACCTGTTAGATCCACATTATCCATTTGTAATCCGACTCCTCTAATGTGCATTTCTTTTCTTACAGGATTCCGCAAAATCAGCCTTGATGATCTGCGCAAGGCCTACATCGTCAAGGATGTGCAGCAGTACATCCTCCACAGGCTGGACCAGGAGGAGGCCCTGAGGCAGCACCTGACCAAGGAGACGGCCGAGATGCTCAACCAACTCCACATCAAAAGCAGTGGCTGCTTCCTCTACCTGGAGCGTGTGCTGGACGGCGTGGTGGAGAACTTCATCATGCTCCGTGAGATCCGTGACATCCCCGGCACCCTCAATGGCCTCTACCTGTGGCTCTGTCAGAGACTATTTGTCAGGAAACAGTTCGCCAAAGTCCAGCCCATCTTAAATGTAATCCTGGCAACCTGCAGACCACTTTCAGTTAAGGAACTGTACCATGCTGTCTGGACTAAAAACATGACGCTGACTATGGAAGAGTTTCAGAAAAAGATGGACATTCTCTCCAAGTTGTTGATTGGTGGACTTGGGAATACTAAAATCCTTTTTCACTACAGTTTCGCTGAGTGGCTATTAGATGTTAAGCATTGCACTCAGAAGTACCTGTGCAATGCAGCGGAGGGACACAGGATGCTGGCCATGAGTTACACTTGCCGGGCAAAGCAGCTCAAACCACTCGAAGTTCAGGAATTTGCACTGCACCTTGTCAATTCCAATCTGCAGATTGAGCCATTTAATCTGGCTCTTTGGATGGTTTGGAATGGAACCCCTGCAAAAGACTCTCTGACCACCTCCATACCAAAAGAACAGGAGGTCCTGCAACTTCTGGTCAAAGCTGGAGCTCACGTAAACAATGAGGACGACCATGCATCGTGTATTGTACAACAGGCCCTGGAAAGAGAGGACTCAATACGGACATTGCTTGACAACGGCGCATCTGTGAACCAGTGTGACTCCAGTGGGAGAACTCTGCTGGCCAACGCTGCATACAGTGGAAACCTTGATGTAGTGAACTTGCTCATATCCAGAGGGGCGAACATGGAGCTGGAAGACAACCACGGACAAACGGCACTTACTCTTGCTGCGAGGCAGGGCCATACCAAAGTGGTAAACTGCTTAATTGGTTGTGAGGCCAACATAAACCACACAGACCATGACGGATGGACGGCCTTGCGCTCGGCAGCGTGGGGTGGACATTCAGAGGTAGTATCGGCTCTGCTTTATGCAGGCGCCAAAGTGGACTGTGCTGATGCTGATGGTAGAACTGCTTTGAGAGCTGCTGCTTGGGGAGGTCATGAAGACATAGTGTTGAACCTTCTCCAGCACGGGGCTGAAGTCAACAAAGCAGACAATGAAGGAAGAACAGCTCTCATTGCCGCGGCGTACATGGGACACAGAGAGATCGTTGAGCACCTCTTGGACCACGGGGCCGAAGTGAATCATGAAGACGTGGATGGAAGGACTGCGCTCTCTGTCGCTGCGCTGTGTGTTCCGGCAAGTAAAGGCCATGCTTCTGTTGTGAGCCTCCTGATTGAAAGGGGAGCAGAGGTGGACCACTGTGACAAAGACTGCATGACTCCTCTCCTTGTGGCTGGCTATGAAGGACATGTCGATGTAGTTGATCTGCTTCTGGAAGGCGGCGCTGATGTGGATCACACAGACAACAATGGTCGCACTCCTCTGCTCGCTGCTGCATCGATGGGCCACGCCTCTGTTGTCAACACATTACTTTTCTGGGGGGCTGCTGTGGATAGCATCGACAGTGAGGGAAGGACTGTGCTGAGCATCGCATCGGCTCAGGGTAACGTGGAAGTGGTCAGAACTCTGCTGGACAGAGGGCTGGACGAGAATCACAGGGACGATGCAGGCTGGACCCCGCTGCACATGGCTTCGTTTGAGGGCCACCGCCAAGTCTGCGATGCCCTTATTGAGCAAGGTGCTCGTTGTACAGAGGTTGATAACGATGGTAGAATACCGCTGATATTAGCTGCACAAGAGGGACATTACGACTGTGTGCAAATTCTTCTGGAGAACAAGTCATGCATTGACGAGAGGGGATATGATGGGAGGAATGCTCTCAGGGTGGCTGGACTGGAAGGCCACAGGGACATTGTTGAACTGCTGATGAGCCACGGTGCTGATATCGATTACAAAGACGCAGACGGACGCCCAACACTCTACATACTGGCACTTGAAAATCAGCTGGCCATGGCAGAGTATTTTCTTGAAAATGGAGCGAATGTGGAAGCTTTTGACACTGAGGGAAGAACGGCCCTCCATGTGTCCTGCTGGCAAGGGCATGTTGAAATGGTCAGGCTGCTGATCAACTATCATGCTGATGTGAACGCCTGTGACAATGAGAAGCGATCTGCCCTCCAGTCTGCCGCATGGCAAGGACACACAAAAGTTGTGCAGTTTTTGATAGAGAGTGGCACACATGTGGATCATACTTGCAACCAGGGAGCAACAGCACTAGGCATCGCAGCACAGGAGGGTCACATTGATGTTGTGCAAATACTTCTTGAGAATGGCGCTGACCCCAACCACGCCGACCAATTTGGGCGCACAGCAATGAGAGTCGCAGCTAAGGGTGGCCATTCAATGATCATCAAACTTCTAGAAAAGTACGGAGGCACAACTATCAATGGCTGCAATCCCTCCCCGGTGCACACCATGGATGAAAAAAACCCATTGGGTGTGTCTGGTAAAATGCAGTCCCTCACCATTAAATCTAGTAGCTCTGGCAGCACCGGAGCAGGAGACATGCAGTCATCTGGACGGGGTCTAACAAACGGACCTGTCCATGCTTTCAGTTCACCTTCAGAATCTCCTGATTCCACAGTAGATAGGCAGAAATCCTCCCTTTCAAACAATTCCCTAAAGAGTTCAAAGAACTCCTCATTGAGAACCACTTCTTCTACAGCCACGGCCCAGACGGTGCCCATCGATAGTTTTCATGGACTGACGTTCACAGAACAAATCCAACAGCACTCACTGCCTCGCAGCCGGAGCAGACAGTCTATTGTTTCCCCTTCCTCTACGACTAAGTCTATTGGTCAGCACCCATCATCTCCATCCAATGACTTTGACTGGTCCCAGTTAAAATCCGGTCTCAAGTCCACCAAGGGAAGTAAGAGCGGAAATGAGACATCAAACAGTAAAGGAGGAATGGGAGACAAGAAAAAAGTCAAGAACAGTGGATCGACCCAAAGCCAGGTTCTGGAGTACGAGATGACACAGTTCGACAAGAGGATGGCTCTCAACAAATCAGTCGCGAACATCTCAGTGAAGGATCCCCATTGCAAGATTGTGATTGGTGGTTCAATTCGGCAAGAGAGGGGTCAGAGCCAGGATCAATTATTCATCCAGCAGCAGAGCTTATCTGAGAAGAGGAGGAATGGCATCATGACCAACCCCAACTATCATCTACAGGGTAATCAGGTTTTCCTGAGTAGGGTATCGGTTCCTCGGACTGTACAGAACAGAGGCCACCAGGATGTTCTAGAGAACTATCCCATCGGGGAAACCGAGCTAAGCCTTAAACAAGCCCTGAAACTGCAGATTGAAGGATCGGACCCTGGGTTCAACTACAAAAAGGAGACTCCGTTATAGCTGGTAAGAGATACTTTTCAAAATAGACCTCAAGTATTGAATCTTGTTGCAAAAACATCAAGCCTTTGTCTCAAAGTAAAAATGAAGTCAGGGCGACATCACGTAGGATGGTCTCTTCATTTGCAGTGGCTAATAATTAGGCTAATAACTGGCTTTTAGTTGGCGCTCTATTGCACTCAACACAACCGTCAGTAATTGGATTTAATCAGACTTGCATGAAGAATGCTTCAATCTGGATAAGCAGACGTTTCGCCCTCCCAAACAAAACATTAACCCGGATCATTCCTGTACTGTTTCAGCTGTCTTGAATGCCATTCGTCATGCAGACATTGGAGGGAATGTGCCAAAGCAACTGTTTTCATCTGCGCAACAAAAAAAAAAAATACTCAATGTTTTTTCTCATCATGGGGAGACCTCAAAACAAAACCAAGGGACGATTGTTGAATGCAGCTTATGTGAACTGATACATCGATGTGCCTACATCTGTTACAGCCTTCTTCATGTATTCATGCAAACTATCATTTTAATTTAATGCTATTTAATAAACAGTGTATGCACTTTTAAGAGTAAAATGACAGACATGCATTTGTTCTATTCACTTTGTATCCCATCCATGTTTTATCAAAGTAACTGTTTGAGAGAAACATACCAATGTTTTTTTAATTATTTTATATTATGTTTGTTCCGTCTGTTTTTCACACTGACAGCAATGTGCCACTGAGTACATTGTCACAAGACCAGAGGACATAACAGCAACTCATGCCGTGGTATGATTTCCAAACGCATCGATAGTCTGCCTTTTTCTAGAGACCCAAAATAATCTGTGTTAACCTTGGATCAGTGTGCTCAGCCTACGTTGTGTGTAATATGTTAATAGCGATGGCAATTTTCTTCACACGCATATATATACAAGCATATTTATTTTTTTCGGAAAAAAAGCCACTTTTGCTGCATTTTGTGTTGCATTACGCTAAACCATGGTGCTGTGTTCAGAAGTTGCCTGCAGTTATTTTTGGACTCCCGATTTTGTTGGTTTTGTGTATTAGTACAAATATGTAAGAAAGAGGGAGGTTCGTTGAAAATGTAAAAAAAAGTTCATTTTGTCCCTATGGGATTTCTCAGTTGCTTGTGTGTTTTATTATTTTGTGTGTGCATAAAACTATTTAAATAACCCATTGTGTACCGTCGGCAAACGTCTGGTGCTAAATGCAGCGATTTCAAGTGAAAGCAGCGATTTAAAAAAAACAAATGCATCTGTCTGCAGAGCTACATGTACTGCAATGCAAGAAACAAAACCCAAGCTTTGTTTCCTTCTTGTCTTGTGGTTCATTTCCAGTAATTCCTGCTGGATTTTTTTTCAGGGGCATGGCACAAAATGGTTTAAAAAGGGTTCAGCCAACAAGACAACTCATAGCTGTGAATGGTATTATTTGAAATGCAGAGTTGTAAAGCCAAAGTTTGATCCAACGTAACTCTGTCCCGCCTCCTCCCTGTGAGAAGCTGGAAATCGGTTCAACAGGACTTAACCCCTCGAGAGAGAGAGGAAGGGGAGGAGGTGCTCGACTGTGACGCTGAGGGAACTGAAACATCTGTTTCTCATGAACTGTGTGGAGCTGCGTTAGCGTTTACAGACTCTGTCATATTTTTGCAGGCTTTTCATATTGTCAACAGTGAGCTATTTTTTGCCAAGATCGGGGGGAGTAGAAACCCATCGCATGCACAAACACTCGAAAGCCCTAGTGAAAGCATCAGCTCTCCAGTACTACAGTAGCTCAAACGTCCGCCATGAAGGGTCATTAGAAGGATTCCAGGCAGGACGGGGTCTAGAAGCAGTGTTGGGAAACATTCTGTATAGTCTTATTCAGCAGTTCTCTCTCGTTTGTCTTGACTGTGTTTCGTCTGTCATCTTTCAGTTGACTGTCAGTGATTGGATTGTAAATAGCTTAACATGTAAATTCAACTTTCATTTAAAAATGATTCCTGTATTATATGAAGTGGAATTTTCTGATGTATATTAAAGTGCTTAATAAACATATTTGCTTTACTGCTGAAAAATATATCAGTTTTTTGTGGCTAATTCATTTACTTGCTTATAGAACTCGATGTCATACAAAGTGTAATGTTTTGACAGGCTTAAATCCTTTTCATGGATACAGGAGGACATTCAAATTAATGTCTGATATGTAATGTTTATTAGGTCCAAATAATCCTGACTCCAACGCCCACTAATTTATAATGAAAAAGATTGAGAACAAAGGCCATAATGTGGCAATCAATTCAATCAGCAAATTAAATATTATACATTCCATATTTAATGTAAGAGGATAGTTTGTCATTAAAAATGATACAGTTTATTTAATATAAATAGTGAAGTATGTCATGAAAAGGAATACAATAAAGTACATACAATGGTATAATATATTTATATAATGTCACAAAGTATCACGGTTTTCTTTGATATACTTTGTCACATGGCCAGCAGTGGCTCAGTAAGTAGGGGCTTGGACTGGGAATCGTAAGGTCGCCGGTTCAAGTCCCCGAACAGACTTGAAAAATATGGAAAGTGGACTGCTACTTGGAGAGGTCCCAGTTCACCTCCTATGCCCTGCTGTGGTGCCCTTGAGCAAGGCACCGGACACCTCAAATCCCCCCTCCCCATTGCTCCCCGGGCGCTGCACAATAGCTGCCCACTGCTCCTAGTACTAGGATGGGTTAAATGCAGAGGACCAATTTCACTGTGTGTGCTCTGCTGTGTGCATGTATGTGATTAATAAAGAGGGTTTCATCCTCCGATTCTATCTATTCTAGCTAACATCTTTACATTAGTCTTAAAAATATGAATAAAACATTCATATTAAAGGAATTAATATACTATGAAAGATGTGATTAAAGGTCAAGTCTTTAAAAAAAAGGCTTGTTTCAATGACTAGAAGTGTTGTAGTTTAAATATAATATCCACAGCTGAAACAGTTAGATGTTTTAATGGCTACTTATTTTCCATTCCTATCTCAGATAGCTTGATTTTCTTGGAGTCTAAATGGCCCTTTTGATCTGCTGTAGTGTTATTCCCCTGAATTGAGGCTGCAAAAAAACAAGCTTTTAATAGCTACCTCCATGTTGGTCATTTGGTGGTGGAGGGCCAAACCAGGACACAGCAGGCATCAAAACAGATGGATCAAGCTGAAGTGGAACAGATAAGTGTGCCAAGTGCTATCAACAACCCCGACCACCCCCTCCCCTGAGTGCACTGAGTTCACCTCAAACGGGATCTGCAAGAGAGATCAAATACGAGACATGGTGTCAGGGTTTGTCTAGTTTAATACACATATGATTAAATACCATACAAATGACAACGCTATATCATGCTCCTTGGTTGGTACTACAAATCATATCTTGTGTAAGTGTTTAAATTCAAAATAGATCAAATGTCCTCCCATGCATCTCGACGAGTGAGCAACATTCCAGCTTTTGGCACAAAGACTTAGGATTGGACAAAGTTGTTACACAAACTAAATTGGATTTGCTTCCCTCACCGAAAACATTTTCCGCAAAGCAGCTTAAGTGGTATTTAGATTTTGGGACTTTTAGCACAGCCTTCCGTGTCTGTTTGGAGTGGGTGTGTGTTAACGATTTAACCATCTGGCGCTGATGTCATGTAGCATGTAACGTCCAAGCGTAGAGGGTCTCCTCCATCTGCACACGGCCACATCTGGTTCTTCTCCACCCATGCCCTTGTTTTGGATACAGTGCTAACAAGCTCCCACGCAGTATACACATCATGGCGACAGTTGTGGTTGGCTAGTTCCAGACACATTTCAAACCCAATGGCATAAATCTATGTGCCACTAAGAGCTGTATGTGTGCAGGTTTCCATTCCTCAAAAAAAACACTTATTTCCTGATTGGCATCTTTTACTTCGAGCTAGCAGGAGCTACTGAATGAAACCAGCTGCTTTGTTGTTTTGTTGTACTGAAAACCTGCATGCATATGGCTCTAAACTGGCTCAAGGTAATTACAGAATCAAAAACATGTTGATTGTTGTGTCCTGGTGAGGAACATTTTTCTCAGTTTGCCTTGAAGGACCTTCACAGGGAATGCAAACATTGAAAATATGTGTGCAGTTTGGCAGAGCTGTGTGCTGGCTGTCTGGCTTCCAGCTCTCTCTGTGATCATGTCATGTTGTGTTTCAGATCAGCTCATCATCACAGGGTACAGGTGTAACAACACAGAATACATCAGCCCAGAAGACAAGCCTGTGAGCAATACACCTGCAAGACCTGGTGATTTCTGTAATGGCTTTCTAGAAATGATGTTTTCAGTAGGTGGAAAAGGCAGCAGAGTGGACCAGGATTCTCCAATCACTAGGGTATAAATAAGCGCAGCAATGCTGAAAAAGGACATTTGTGCACCTTTACATCTTGTTTCCATGGAGACATTTCACTCGTTTTTTATTTTTAATCAAATCCATAATTGTTCACTAATAGCACGGTGGAACTAAAGCAGACACAATGTCATATAATGTGGCAATGAGTTCACTGAAATCAGCATGGCATGTAAAATGTCACAGTATGGTATGTCCTCAGAAGTTTACAATATAGTTTATCCGAAAAATGTCTTAATAAAGTGTTCTATGAATGGCTTCATGTTCACATTATTAGTTATGAAACAGTCATGCAAAGATGCGCCACAAAAAAAAAAATATATATATAAATATCAGGTTTTTTTGTGTCCGAAAATTTCCTCTGACAAAAAATGTCAGTCGTAAAAAGTCTTCAAGATTAATTAAAAGTAATAATAAAGCCATAAAGGTTATACAGTATCAACAATATAAAAAAGTGAGTTATAAAAAGTCATCTAACATGTCATAGTATAGTCTGCCATTAAAATTGGACATAAAAAGTGTAATTAATTATGAATTATGAAAAAATCAATGTCATTCAAAAAAGACACGGTTTAGTTTTGTTGTATTGTTTACTTTTATTAAAATAGTCATATGTTCATAACATGACTATTTTACGTTTGTTTATGCTATACAAATATTAAAACAGTCAATAATCTTGTACAAAATCACAAAATAGTCACACATTGTCATGGTATATCATTCCATAACGTGTCTTAAAACATGTCATAGTATATCGTATGCCATGGTAAAATGTACAATTAAATTATAACAAGTGAAAGTGAATGGAGAATGTCATGAAACATTTGCAATATGAAGTATATCGTTATACAAATGTCATAAAAGGTCATCTCACAAGAGGTGCAGGGAATACAATCTGTCATTAAGACTGGTGTTGTAGCTAAACTTAGCACTCTGGATGGATAACTGCTGTTAACTGTGGGAGTGAGGTGGTAAATACATTCCCTTTAACGTGTGCACTTTTCCGTTGCTGTCCTCAATCATAGGTGGGATGCCTGAATTGGCCCTGGGTAATAATCAACATTTAAAACCCCTGACATGAACACGTCTGGCAGGGTTTCCAAGACATAACTGTGGATAAAACGCTAGAATACAATGTAGGTTTGTAAAACTGACCCTTTCTACTACAACTCCCACAGACTGTTTCAGAGTACATCTCATCAGAGCATTTTTATTCTCCAACTGTTAATTGCTGTTCTGGGAAACTGACTCACATAAATAGTCAACTTATGCAGATCAATGCCAGCAGTGATGTGGTGAGGAGGCAGCCAAGCGGCAGACTCATGGAAACATTTTACAAAGGGATATTTAAATCAGTACATCCATTTTTATAAAGTCACAAGTGCAGCTATGCAGAGCCCTCCATCATACCCGGTTTGAAATTAGATTGGTTGTCTTTGCCAGTGTAGGAGTGCTTTTCAAACAGAGCTGAAAAGATGATCCCCCCCCCCCGAAATCAACAAAGTTACTCTGAAGAGAAAAACAACTGCAATTAAAGTATTTTGAGCAGAAATTCAAGTTGGAGGTCCACTGACCTTGAGGGAGGCTTCAAATACAGCTACGCACAGAGTACTGAATGCTATAATGCTTTGAAATAGTTTAGCAATTAGGTTCAATCAGAGACGTGTCCCTGTTTTCACCCCTTCATCCCGTTTCTAACCTCAATGCATCGCAGACAGACTTTGGCTGACCTAGCAGCTGCTTCTAAAGTGAGATGATGTAACCTTTTTCAAAAGAAATAAAAAGTTGCACTCAATTCAACACACCCTGAGGTTACACAGCCTGTACGTGGTATGAACCATGGACTGTATAAGAGAAATACAGTTTTGAATCCTTGAGTTTGGCAGTTTGGCCCTGATAAGATGGTGAAAGTATGAACGACCCAACACATAGCAAGATGTGTTAGGCGATCGAAATGTAAGCTTTCTGTTGACTGAAAATACACAATGAAAGAGTTCAAAGCACCCACACCAGACAATGCCATGGTATTGACCTGTTGATGGTGAGGAAAACCCATACTGAAGCTCAGGCTACTTTATCCTCTGTTTTATTCTTAATTGACATTACATAGTGAACATAATGCCATTAACACGTCGCTACAAAAGCAATTGAGACCATACACGCTCATAAATCAAGTAAGGATTTGGGTAATCTTTCTGATAGACTTCTATGCAATCAGACTTATTTTTGCAGCCAGAGGAGTCGCCCCCCCCTGCTGGCCATTTTTTCTTAGCAATCTTGCAACGCCAACACATTCTGTATCATACACCCCGGTGAAGTGAATGGCAGCATGAAGGTATGAAAGAGTAGACACCCAAGACTAGAATGTGTTGCATAGAAAGTAGAAGAAAGACAAAAAAAAACACAACCTATAAAAATACGACAAATGGGAACGCATTGAGAGAAGAGAGGCTGTGTGGGTGTATCTACCCTTCCTCCTAAACAATTGATGATGATCTCCACATCAGCTATAAGTCATAGAACCACAGTTTTGTTTATTGCATCGATTCAAACAACCTCCAAAGAGCAAAACTTAAAAGCCAGAAACCCTTGTACCTCCTGAAGTAGTAATTTGGTCTTTCGGTCATCCCTGCAGATACATTATATATCATTTTGTGGTATTGTGTGGTAATCGTACAGTTTGTGGACATCCACAATGCCTACCAGCAGTCATTACCACTTTGGTTTCAGACGCCAGCCTGACACTCTTTACTGGCAGAGGTTCAAACACAGAGCGAGGCCATTCTAATCTGGATTTGTATCAGTGTGGAACAACAGGTGGGTATTCATGAGCCTTCAGGAACCAATCGTTTATAACATGGCTTAGCAGACCTGGTGGTGTTCATCTGCCTTTATAAACAGTTCTTAAATCTATCAAAAGGACAGAATGCACTTTTATGAATGCACATTTCTCACAAAAGACCTTTTTTCAAACCGTACCATCTGTTGCAGTGCAGCATCAACTCAAAAGTTGAATAAAAAAAAAGCCTTGCTTGAAATAGGCAGCTATGAAAGCAGTGGCTGGTCGACAACAATGAAGGCACTCATGGCCAACAAAGCTGGAGAATGAGAGATTAAGCATACTGTATTCCTCTTTGTTGCCTGTTTACATAATCCCTGCAGTCTCTCATCAAGCAGCATTGATGAAAAGCTTTCATCGAGCCTCTGTGGAAAACCCGTCCTCGTCTTTGAAGCTCAACACAGTAGCCCAACATGCACACAGGTGTTCCACTTTCACCAAACAAGATACATGGAACACCTCACAGTGAAATCTAAAGTCATAATGTGTGTCTCAGGGGAGACAAAACACTGGAAAAAGTGCTCTTTTGAGCGTGGGTGAGTTGGCTATAGTGCTCTGTCATACTCATTAATCATAACGGCTGAAGCCAAGGACAATAAATGGACTAGAGTTCTGCACAATGAAAGGCTGCAGCTCCACAGGCTGAGATATTCTTGTGTCAGACAAAAAGCTGTAAACCAGAGAGCTCACTTTTTCATAGCTCCATGCTTTTCCTTTCCATCACAGTCACTCTCAGATGCAGCAATAATCTCACAATACACTTTCAAATCCACACAGTTTGTGAAGAAATGTTCCCAAGCCATGGAGCATTTAATCCTCTCACCTTTTCGACTTTAAAAAGGTTTGCTGTCAGAAGCTGCTGGGAATTGTAAGCCTTAAATATATACAGGGGAGCAAGCTTTATCTAGCGAAGCCCAGAACTAAAAGTTAAATAAGTCAAATTCAATGACACGAAAATGGTGAAGTCCAACAACATTTCCTGTTTAGATACTTAGATGCCAAAACCTGATTGGTCAGTCCCAAAACTGATGGAATCTTTGAAGGTAGTATACTGTAAATACTGAAATCCAAGCTGTGTTTCTAACAAATAAGGCTATTTTGAATGATCTCCCCATTGAGTAGCAATGGTCTGTCACCGGTAAAACATAACCTGTTCTGCAAAGGATAAAATCCCTTTGTTTCTCTCCCACACATTCCACCCCCTGCCGGAAACTCCTCCATGTGACCCCTTATTTACTTCCGCAACATAATGACATCACTATGTAACTATTGCACTTCTATTTGCTAACGCTCCAACACAACAGGGCCAGCTAACCAATCAGAGCAGACTGGGCTCTGGTTTCAGGACAGAGGGTGAAAAGAGATGCTGGAGCACAGGCAGCATGAGAAAAATACAGAGCTTTTTACATATTAAATGGAGACATGTCACAGTAGAGGCACTAAATACTAATATGAACCTGAAGAATGAGCAAAATCTGCCCTCTTTAACATATATTTAGAATATACTGTACCAAGAGATTACATGAAAATAAATTACAACTTGAAAAACATCCAAGAACTGAAAGAAGTACAAAAAAATCTAAGATGTTTGTAGGTAGATGCTCTAAAATGCATTTATGTTTGCACTTGTATATAAAGGAAGTGTCATCTGCATAGAACCTAAATCTTCTATTAACATTTGGTCACAAGTATCAGAAATGTCAAAAACAGCGACCTCAGAATCCAGAGAATCCTCACTTCTGAAGAAGCATTTAACAGCATGTTCTGTCCCACCGTATCAAACGTCTAGACGGATCAATAAACACGGCACCACAGTGTTCATTTTTATCAAAGCTTTAATGATCATTGACCCCCTGTGAACCCCCCGTCAGCTCCCTCCTCCCTTCCTTCATAGTTGTACTGTATCTGAACATTTCAAGTACAGACAGAACAATGTGAGCCATCTGAAAAGTAGCTCATCAAGCTCAGAAAAGTGAGCACCACCTGGGTGTGTTATTGGTGCTGAGCTGCTAAATCGGCTTATTATGCAGAGCTATTATCGCCTGGAGTTAAGGAAATTTCACAGTATTGGCAAAGGTTTGCTCCGACTCCCACTTACTACCTGGCTCTGTCTCTCTTCTTGGCTCGGTGCTTTATTTTCATTCTTTCATGTACTTTAACTTGCTTCCAGTCACAACAGTTTCCTCCTGTCACTTTCTTTCTCCCGTCTTAGTTTTTACTTTCTCTTATCCTTATCTTTTTATCTATCTTTCCTGGTGTGCCATGTTATTGTCCCTGATCCCAGCAGTCCTCTCTGATTCTTCATTCCTTTCCCTTTTCCCCCTTCCTTGCTGTTTCTGTCCCTCTGCTTTCTCTTGGCTTTGTCATCCTTCCTTTGACCCACTTTTTCCCTCATTGTCTATTCACTGTTTTCCTGTTGTTGTGCTTCTTTGGAGCTCACAGTCTATTTGTTTTCCATTTTCTCTTTGTCTCTTTTAGATTGTCTCTTCTTACTCATATTTGTTATGTTCCGTCTTCTCTGTCACTCTTTTCCCTCTTTGTCTGTTTTTTCGCCCTCCCCTGCGCTTTTTTATTCTCGCTCCTGCTCCCCCTGTTTCCTCCCTTCTTCAGCATTGAGCAGCCCTCCGTACAGGCGGCTGCAGAGTTCATCTCGGGACAAAATCCTTCTCTGCTGCTGCTGCACACACACCGTTTGTCTACTGAATCATGGGTGTAACGGGGCCCGGGGACAGATGGAGAACCGTGAAGAAGAAACAAAGACGTTCTCCCAGTTTCAGTGACGCTAATAGCGGAGAACTATCAAAATAACAAGGCGGGCTAAGACTAGGATGCCACATGATATCACAAATGGATGCTATTCAGCAGCAGCATGAGCACATGGAAAAAAACAACTGGCACAGGCTCTGCGCTTTTGGCTTCTATGTTGAGATCTATTTGCTCCGTCTTGCTACTGCCAGTATTAAAATTTGTGTTGTCAAGAGTGCTTAACGGATTTGACCTGATTTGACTTTTGCAGCGGATGTTTATCAGCAGTCTTAAGACCTCAGCAGATGCACGATGTATACAGCACAGAGTTGGACATTGAGGGATCAGATTCTAGGTAGCTGCTTGGGAATAACTATACATCAATGTTGTTTATCTAACACTACAATAATGCAGCAAGAAAAGAATCACACTGCGAGGGAAAATCACCCGTATTGGGATGCCAGAAAGTCCTTTATTGGCTTTAAATGTTGAAAATGAACTCAGCTAGTGAGATTAGCCACGCTGGCAGAGTTTCTCTGGAGATGATAATGTTGGTTAGACAATCACGTTTCCGACACTTAAGTGTGAAAAATGTGGACAAGTATTGAATATATTTGCATATAATTTGGTACAAATATCCGTGTCCCCCTAAGGATGAGTTGTAGCAACTTTGATAATTCGCTCAACAGTTCCTCACGCCATCATCAGGTCCACTTTTATTTTATTTTCAACACTCTTCACACTTCTTCAATACTACATACTCTAGTTCAATACTTTGAAATACAATGAAAATGTGTGAAATTCCCATAAGTTTAAGCTTCACTTTGTGTCCGGTGCTACGAAGATAAGTGTAACATGCTAGCACACTAAGCTAAGATGGTAAACAAGGGAAACATTGTCATCAACACCTGCTAACCATTAGCATTTTCAGGATTGTTTTTGGCGTGTGAATAGCATAACAGCTTTGTTAGCCTTGTTTATGCTCGTATTTACCTCTGAGACACTTTGGATAGCTGAGTTGCTGCCCTGTTGCTACAGTATTGGTAATGGCTTCTGGCTAGGGTTTCTATTCTTGCTGTAGACATTCACTTTGCACCAGTCAAATCACTAGCCAAGCTTTTGTGTGTGACACTAAACCCTGAAAGTAGCTATTCAGCACAACTAGTGCATGACCTTTCAATTCTGCCTCCCCTAGATGTGCATTCGACCTGATCTGGCAACCCTGGGCTTCCCCTCACATCTCTCTGTCACCCTCCCTACCTCTCCTCATTAGCACTAACCCTATTCCAGGTCAATACCTATGGCTCTTACACACTTTCATTCACAGTGTGTGACCTCATTAGGAGCCATGGCAGCCAGTCAGGGGAGTGTCTGTCGATGAATGACCAAGAAGCAGTGATGGAGCGGGATGGACTGATGAGTTCCTCCCCTGATGGATGCTTTAATATTAAGGATAGATGTCATAAGTATTACTAAAGATGAGGGGCGGAACTGTAGGAATTCATTTTCCTGTGATTCCTTTTCATTTCCTGATTGCCATGCTAGCGGTGTGGGCCGTGTGGCTCTGGGGGTGGAAATGTTTTTCTGTTGTTCTGTCCAGCGCTTTGGTCCAGATTAAAATGTCTCAACAACTATTGGATGGATTGCCATGAAATTTGGTTCAGACATGCATGTCTCCCTCAGGGTGAATTGTAATAACTTTGGGGACTTTTTATCTAGCTCCATCATTGGTTGAATTTTGTTTTCAAATACCGGCTAAAATAATCAGATTCCTCTCAGCCTCATGTACTTTATGTGAAATGCTAATCAGCAAATGATAATTGACATGCTAAACCAAGACGATGAACAGAGTCTACATTATACTCGTTAAACTCTAATCAGCCTGTTAGCACTGTGATTGTGTAAGTATGTCAGAAGAAGAATAACATGGGGATAGGGGTTATGTATCACACAGTACAAATAAACACATGTACGGGACCTACACATAAAGTGTGAATACACACATGCACAAACACATGCATCTTTATTTAGAGGTGCCAGAGCAAAGAGGCTGCCATGTTGGGAGATGGGGGCTCAGTGCTTTGCTCAAGGACAGCTAGCATGCTAACAGTTTAGCTTAAAGCATTTAAGCAGCCCAGCATGGCAGACTAAATCAGAATGGGAAGAGACTGATTATTTGTGACTATATGTTGAGCTGGCTACATCAGGTTCGTGCCATCCACCGCCTTTACCAAACGGAGTATTTCCAGTAAGGAAATGCATAAATGTGTGTGCAATGTGTGTGAAAGGGCACCACCAGACTGTGTAAATCTCATGATATTAACCAGAGGTCCAGTCTTGTTTTATCTATATTTATTTATGCTTCTTGTCTGTGTAAGAAGAAGCCAGACAAAATATGGAGAGAAAAATCAATATGTAAAAATGTCTTTGCTGCAGCATGAAATACTGATATATTAATAACAAGGACTAAAATCTATAAGGAGCAATAAAAGCCAATGCAAGATGTAACAGTGTAATGACTCAAATAAATAAATGGCATGAGGTATTGATATTTTAGTGCTGAGTGCTACATTATTATATCATAGATGACTGTATATATAAATATGTGTAATCCTCTGTGTAGCACTGAAACCTTTTTCTAAACAAACATTTTCAAAGCAGCAAAGAGCACCTTTTTGTTCTCCTTTTCTGTCAGCTATTACCTTCCATCCATCATGCCACTCTCTCAGTGGATTTCAACACACTTGCTTTCACATTATCACCCCGTAAAAGTCTCTGATTTCCTCCATTCTTCCCCACGTTTACAACTTACAGTTTGCAAGTTATGGTTAGAAAGAATATAGTGGATCTTGCACAGGCAAATTCTGACTTTGTCTTGTGGATTTATGACTAAAACCGCAGCTGCACTGCCGCTCTATACTCAACAGATATTTTACAGGTAGTCTTCGATATAAATGCAACAGCTATGGAGTCTGGAGGGCCGACATGCCGCCAAAGCTAGCACATGATGGATTGCTTCCGCACCGCAAGGATGTACAAGCTTTCCACTGCCGGCAGAATGTGTCCAGCTGAATGCATTACCAAACCCTATGCCGGGATCACTCAAATCCTTACCAAGGCCCACAGAAAGATTAACATATAAATGAAACTACAGGCAAGATCCTGCCCTTCATTTTGTATCTGTTTGTAGTGGTGATGTGCAGGCAGGGAGGTTTGGTAAGGCGTTGTCCCTAAAACTCAAGGATGCTCCAAATGAAAAATATTTTATGCTTGGCCAGACATACACAAGTCTGCAATGCAAATGAGTAACAGAAACACATTTCATTCTTACTTCTGTTCCCAAAGCTAAAGCATATTTAGTTGATTAGTTACTAAAAAATACCTTTGAGCTTTTTGTGAGAGAAAAACAAACCTATAATTAATATGCTGCAAAGCTTTTTCAAAAAGCTGGAGTATTCATTCCTCAATAAACTTTGCAAGGCGAAGATGTCGGCGATGTTCTTTTTATTGCACTGGCATTACATTTATTATGCAAGGGAGGGAGATGAATGCACACTGTCTTCTAAAAAAAGTCTCCCATGTACAAAAGTAATTTAATCAGCTGTTAAATATTAAAGTCTATATATCTTCTTTATTAAAAAAACTAAACGTCTACGTTACAAATGGATTATCTTTGGGCAAAGAGAAATGACTTTACCTTACGAGTGACTATTACCGTACATCAGTTATAAAAACATACAGAGTTTATAGCTTTATAAATCACCTCAAATTAAGTTTGCCTTAAGAGTCATTTCTAAACTCCCAAACCTTTATTCCTCAACCAAAGAAGTCTCCTGAATCGGTGCTTTAACCTTGCGCCTGTGTTAGCCTTCAAACGTGCAGTGTAGTAAACAACCTGCTCATCCAAGAGAATCGCCGTATAATTGTATGTTACCCTCAAAGACACGTTTCTATTTTCATCGGTACACTTCTGCGAGTAAACAACGTGTATTCATAGAACAACAGTGCCATGTTATGAGTTTAGTAAAATATAGGTTTTTGACAATTTGCAACTTCATTCAAAATGAGTAAAACCGAAGCTGCCAACTTTTAAACGTATAAATAAATCTGTGTGTCATGGCTGACCTGATGCAGCATGTGATCAGGGAACATAATGAGCACTAGAAAGAGTTGAAGGACATCGAGAGCTGACAGTTATACACTTATGACAAACAGCCGACTTATTGAAAGTAGAAAGGGTTATATTTTCCAAACAGTGTGCTCATCTGTGCAGAAAATTGCAAGTGCAAAACACAGTAAACGGGTTCACAGTGTTAGAAAATGTGAATTGGAAAACCTTGTCCTGACATGAACAACCTTTATGTTATTTTGGCTACCAGATAAATCCACATATGTATATATAAATGTAAGTATTTAAGATTACATGAAGCAGTATTTCATTCCAGTTTCATCACTTCATTCTATGTTGTTATGCTGTTCTTTTTTACGTGTTTAAAGCGTATTCATTTCTGCATTTACTTGCACATTATGTCACTAGCACCATTTGATTGCACTGCTTTTATTTTGATTTCACTTTTTTATTTGCGTTGATTTAATTTTTTTGTTTTTATTTATTTAATTTAGACTTTTTTAATATTTCAATATTTGTATTTGTTTTTTTGTCTTATGCATATTGTATGTTGCATTGTTGGAGGGGCCTGGGACTTTTCATTGCCACTCTACGCTGCATCTTTTGCGCATGTGACAATAAAAACTTTTAATCTTTGAATCAACAAAGGAGAAACACAAACAGCATCTGGACAGATATAGAAAAGCCAAAAGTCAAGGGACCTGCTGCAGAGAGGAAGAAAAACACTCATGGCGAGACAAAGAGGAAATCTCTCTCCTCTGGCCCTGTTGAGTGAAGAGGCCAGCTGCACCATCTCTCAGATTAAAGGCCAATGATCATATTGTTTTCCTCAGACATCAGGTGTAGTTTAAACCAAAAAAAAGCTTCAAGAACATCTCCAGACAAAGGTAATCTTCCTGTTAATGACTCAGGATAAAAGGCAAAGAAAATGACCTAAAATGCTCATTTTCAATAGCATGCAGAAAGCTGCAAAGAGCAGGCTGAATGAGCTGATCTGAATGAGTCATTACAGCAAGGTAAGGGTTTGCAGAAAGCCCTCGGAGAGCAGACCACCCACTCACGTCCCCCATTAAGACGACCGGCTCTTCTTGCACATCAACGCCCCTGCAGCAATTTACTGGCCAGCCTGCATGCAGGGCGAGTGAATGGTGAGAGAGGACTCTTAATGAGACGTGGGTCAGTGAAATGTCAAAACTGGACGATGAATAGAGATTGTTTTTAGCTTGTCTTTACACCTTTACTGGGGAATTAGACATTCATGTAACCACCTACATATTCTGTTCATCCATTGTTTGAAACTAATACTACAGTCTGCATTTATGAGTGTCTTTCAAGAGGTGTTTTATGGAGATAGGTGTTTTATTTTATTTTAAAGGACATTTAGAATAACACTAAAGGTGCCATAGAATGGAAAGCTGTCTTTACCTTGGCATAGTTGAATAAGGACAGTTTGGTACATTGAACTGACATACCGTGAACCTCAAACACCATTGTTTCCTCCTTCACGTGCAAATCATGAATATGCACATCACAGCAGGTAAAACGGGCGAATTACAACAATCCCTGTGTGTGACGTCACACACGGTAGTCCAGCCCCAACACTTGCATACACTAGCTGCAGGAAACACTAACGCTAACACTCACCACTCCGTAACGTTGCTCTCCAATCTCCGACCAACTGGCTGTTCTTCAGATTGCTCGGTTTCCTCCTCCGATAAAGGCTCAGACATGTAAGGTTGGATGCCAATAGCCTCCATGGTTCATCTCTCACAGTTTCACAAACTTCACTTACTTCTGTGGGCTCTGAGGCAGCCATGGATTGCTCCTTGTAAACCAGCCAATCAGAGCAGAGCTTGTAGTAATTATTTAAATGAGCGCCCAAATAAGGCAATTCAGCTCGTTTCATTCTAGGACCAAATCATAGGGTTATAAATGGGCCTATAAAACCACATCTGGACATTTTTTGGATCAACCAAAGTTATGTACCTTCTTTGTAGACATCAGAGAACAATTTCAAATATCAGAGAGATTCATTCTATGGCACCTTTAAGTATTTCTTTCTGAATAACTTGTTTTTGACAAATATGTGTGGAAAACACTGTATTTCTGGTGATAAATGTTAATTCTAAGGCTCCTGCAACAATGAAACATGCACTTCACCTAAAAGTAAAAAACATAAAATAGTGAAATAGAATAAAATGGTTCAAGGAAGATATATAAGAATATGCTATATGTATGTAATACATTTCAAAACAGACTTACTAACGGCTCTCGCTTAAAGCAGAACACACCGGTATGAAATATAAGAAGATAAAACAACCTTTAAATGAAATACTGTAGTAGAAGTAATATACTGAAATAATAAATGTGGTTATGAGGACTTTACCTGACGTATCATCTATCATCATACTATCATCCATGGCTTTTCATACCTGTACTGTCTGTTGGAAGTCACTGGACCACGATCATTTCCTCACCTCATTTATTAAACTCAATGACTTCTGCAGGAGCTTCACATCTGTCGCTCAGTGTGTCCTTGTTTGATGCATTGCACCTTCACTATTGTGGCTCGAAGACACTTGGCAGCGAGTTGCAGGTGCAGAAGAATATGGGTCACACGGTACAACGAGATGAGCACTTTATACTGCATCCTCTGAGACGCCGTGACATCACACTGGCCTTGTACCACCACAAGGCCAGTGTGATGTCACAGGCCTTTAAAGACAGGAAGTCTTTAAAGGCCTGTCTGCTCACAAAGCTGAGCCTGCATCCTCTTCCTGTTATGTGATAATACAGAGGTGAAAGGTTATCAACAAGTGTTTTGCAGTTTGAAAACGTTATTTAAGGGCAATACTTACTTTGTGTTGAGTTGAATGCTTGAGGAAAACGGTGCACAGACAATCCGAAAAATGAACTAAATCCTTGATGAATTCAGGTGAAAGGATGCCATCTTTTCAAAAGAAAACTATATAAATTCCTCCTCCTTGAATCTCAAACAACTCGTGGAACATAATCCAGGTCTCATTTATCCAGTTGTAAACTCTTACTTCCAAAAAAGTACATTTTCGCACAAATCTCCTTCATTATTAAAGGGGCCCTTTTGTGCTTTTTGGGGGTTTTCCCTTTCCTGTAGTGTGGAATATAGGATTGTGTGCATCTAAATGGTCTGCAAATACTAAAATCCCAAAGTTCCCTCCATTTCAGAAAGAGCCTTTGACAAATACAGCAAAATACAAGGAAGTAGATACTCCTCTACTTCACCATTGTCCCACATCTCTGTGTGAGTTCTAACATCAAAGACCCTCGACCTGGGCCTTGACTTTCCCCAGGAGGTTAAAAATAACTCTGTCACTTGGCGTGAATCCACTCCGCTGCCCTATGTCTTGTATCACAGTTGCATTGTGCCACTAATCCCGAGTTAAACCACAATCTGCCACCAGGAGTTAGTTCCAGTTTCATGTCCTGTTGCCGTTAGCAACCCACAGTTCTGTGGCAGTTTAACTGTTGGTACTTCCACCGTGTCGTCTGAACGAGACATCAGGGCGCTTCATGTACAACAGCAATCAATTGTGAGTCACTTTACAATGTTTTACAGTTTTATTTGTACTATATATCCATGTAATGTTACAAAAGACCATTCATCTGCTGCTTTGTAACTGCGTCTCCCTATGAATGTCCATGTTTTATTGCCTTATTGTTGTTGTTGTTGTTGTTGTTGTTGTGTCTCACTTATTGGGATATTAACAATAGAATGGCTTAGGAGTCAATGCAGGTGTGAGGACCAATGTCTTCTTAATATATAAACACACATGCATACACACTTACTCATACACTCTTAATGATCACGTTCGTTCTCTTTTTGCCATCAATATTGAATTGATATCATATGTTGTTTAATAATGTGTTCTCCATGACGTTGTGAATTTTAACACATGTATTGTTGTAAACCTTCTGTACTTCCAGATTATACTACATATCTCATTGTAACCAGTGTTCGAACTATGCCGAGATTTTCGGGGGGTCCCATTTTTCTCTCGGGGGGGCGCTTGCTCTTGCGCTTGACTCAGAGCGCGGATCTCGAAAACACTATTTTAGAGACCCCCCAACATTTCCCAAATCATGTTTTCGGGGGATCTCGTGTCAGTTTCAGGGGGTCTCGGATCCCCCGAGTCCCCCCGTAGTTCGGACACTGATTGTAACCTCTATTATGCACTTCTTGTTATCTATCCAATCCAACGATCCCAGTTTTAAGTTGAAAATATATAGGAATGAATTGCTCCTTTGATAGTATGCCATAGAGTAGGTTAAATGTACCTGTCTGTATGGGGGAAACTTTCTCAAAGTGAACTTATCTCTAATAAATTCAAAGAGTTTGTCACCAAACAGTCACACTTTGTATGCTGGGATGATACTTTTAATTGATTCACGGTTGAGGAATTAAAATGAGAGGAGCGGATGCACTGGGAGATGGCCTTTAATCTGCAGAATGCTAATAAACAAACAACAAAAAAAAAGAAATCTGAAGCTGCAATCAGTTTGCAATCAGACAAGACTATGAAGTATGCAACTCAACCTGAAAGCCTCACTCAGATAATCAGAGGATCGCTTTGCTTGCCTCTACAATGTGACAGAACAGAAGGTTCTCAGTGGAGATAGAACTGAGGGGTATTGATTGATGCTGTAGGAAATCGGGTGAAGAGAAGATATATTTCTTCCGCTGAGTCACAAATCTTTCCGATAACCTCAGCTGGCAGTGTCACCTGAGAGCAGCATGAAGTCGTCAGCAGAAATCAGGGGTAACTTGTTTACACAAACAAGGTATTTGACCCTCTGGTGGGTTATTCATTTCCTTTTAAATACCTCCTGTGTGAAATTCAGCTGAGCAGACGAAATCTGTTATCCTGTCAAATTGACATTCAGGATGGCAAAGACAAAAACAGAAATATCCCAAAGTTTCTTTAATGGAGAAATGCATAAATGACCGTAACCATAAGCCCAATACAACTCATTTTTAGATTTCCCAGGTCAACATTTGTATTGCCTTACATTGTATTGCAACCCTTACCCTACATTTGCAAACAAAGTGGTGATCTCCCCAAGCTATTGCTAAGTAATCCCAACAAAGAAGTCTCTCTGTACCAATCCTTATTTCTCCATGATTGTGAAACACTCATATTTGTTGTGATTGTTATTCCCATTGGTTATGAATGGCTCCAGCTTTAAATGTGACTCCTGCAGCACAGCAACAGCCTCTTTTGACTCCTGCGGGTTTAATCATTTCCAAGCCAATCAATAACCTCTCAGCGGCTGTCCAAACGTGCTGTGCAGGTTTCAGTGGTTACCATCTCCCCACTATTACTACACAAATACACACACACACACACACACACACAGGAAAGGCTAGACAGATGATCCACGCTGGACTGATACAAGACATCTCTAGATTAAAGTGAATTGAAGGAAAATGCATCCCTTTGCCGAATGCACAGCATTAACAGTCTTCACGAAGGATCACAAATCAGATCATTTAAAGGAGAGTTTTCAACATCATACCCTGTATTCTCTCAACAACTGAAGGTCAATACTCACAACAGATTGCACACAGCCCCCGTGTTTGCCAATTGATAGTAAAAGTGAAGGAAATGCAAAGCATGTGAGCTTCTTCTGAAGTTCTCGTTAACTGCTCAGCAAAACAGTGTGGTTTAAATGCTGGATTTTGTAAACCATTAATCAAGTTGGCTAACAGGAATAAACTTACAGCAGACTTAGTAAATAAGCATAATGACATAATTTGATCAGTCTGGTTTGACAGTGATCTGAAGAATAGACCCAGAAATTCCAATTTGTTGATTTGTTCTTTGGGACAAATATTATTTTTCCTAATACATTTGAATGTGAAAACTCAAGAAAAATCCCTAGATGTATAAATCTGTTTCCATCATTGCCAAACAATCTATTACAAGAAAATCTGCATGTGAAGAAACAGTTATGATGTAACGTACTCTTGTGCAAAGTTGTCCAAATATGAATAAATCTTTGGCAAATATAAATATGTAAACTCCATCCTGCTGTTGTAAATGTAGAGCTGTAAACTCTACCAGTGGCTGGAATCAGTCCTCAACAAATACACCATTAAGTCTTCTTTAAGTGATGATAGCAAAAAGCTTCAGGACCCTGTTGATTAAGAGAACTAATTAGGAGTCTAATTTGAAAGAAACTTTAAATAAGTCATGTTTATGTAGGAAGATGAATATCCTTAGGAGGAATGAATGGACTTGGTAAGTAAGTCCAAATGAGGGTCGAGAAGTCAGAAGGTAATACATGATTGATAACATTTCAGTTGTCTTTGGTCTTTAACACACACAGTATTATTAAAAGGAGTTACCAGATATCTTGAGCTCTACACTAAATCAGGGAGTACTTTTTAAATAAAGGCCGACAACAACTTTGTTTGGTAAATTAAAGGGAAGCGCACTCGTGTGTCAGATGGCCTGATGAAGATTCTGTACAGCACACTTGTAGTAATGCACTGACAGCAAGAGTCCTTCAGGCTTGAACTCTGTTAATAAAGCAGTAGAGTGTGTGTTGTCCAGTTCAGCACACTCGCTTGTTTGATGGAAACTATTTTCTCCTCTAGCTGTGCAAATTGGATTTCCCTCGGGATAATAACCGGTATTGCATCTCGCATCTGATGAGCATGCACGCTGACTCTGAAAGGAGGAACTGATCTGTGCACTCCACTGATTATTGATTTCTATTTTGGTGAGTCTTTCCTGAGACGAGCAGGACCTTTCTGTTTTGTGCTGGGAAATTGTCACCATCATTAAAATGGCCACAGTAAAAAAAAGAAAATCTATAACTTAACATTGAAATGTCAATACTGTCTGTTCTTATGTCATAACAGGTGGATGAATAACTTCTAGCTTTTATTGCTTTTTATTGCTTTATCTGTAATGTAATGCTGCTCAAAAGACTCTTATTTTATTAACACACCCTCATGCCTAAACAAAAGAAAAGGTTGTTTGCCAATGACTCACAAAAAGATCAAGCTTACTTAATGCTGACGTTCACAAGCAGGGGTTCCTTTGGGGAAAGTCCCGGGTTTGTTTGAGCAGAGTTGTGCATGAACGCACGAGAGCTTCGAAGGAGTGCATTTATTGAATGTCTTCATTGAACATGCTCATGTTCTTGGTTAATGGTGAACTGAATGAATCCATGTGCAACCAAGGCCCAAGTCCAAACGTTTGGAGGGGGAGTGGGTTATCAAGCCCTTCAACAGTGAGTCTGCATCAGACTAAAGCTGATGCATTACCTGACCGGACTCAACGCTGTGTTTGTCCGTCCGTCACGTTGTTAAAAAAAAATGACGGTATTTCCTGTTTCTCCCAGAGAGAGGGGGGTCTGTTCCAAAGCCCGCCTCTGTATCTACACCCTCCAGCTGGAAGAAGGGAGCCTCGTTCAGCTGCGAGTGAGACTACAGACGAAGTTCACTCCATCACCAAGTGGGGGGTGGTAGGGTGTGGTTGGGAATCGGGCCTAACTTTCTATACATGCAGATTTTGTCACACGTCATAATGACTACGGTCACTGGAGGTCGCTGCCAACGATAAACATAGATACGGGTGGTTAAAATCCGCTTTCACAGGCACGTTTTTGGGGGAAGATGTTCTTAGTTGCCAGTTAAAAAAGGCAACACTACTATTGTCTTACTTACGTATGAGCCTGTGTGTCATCCGATTGAATTCGCTTTTGGAGATACCTGCTGTAGCGGGAACTATCACAGAAGAGGTTTAGAGTCATTTGTTTATATGTCTGTCTGCCAAACGGTGTGATGGAGAATGCATTTGGGGAAACTTCACAGATAACAACTTAGGTTTAAAATGAAGGTTAAATCAAGTTGGGATGAAGCCATCTTCCCCTGCAATTTACGTCCTGGTCGTATTTGGGCATGGCCTGATGAAGTGTCCCAGTTCAAAAATCACAGGAGCACCACCGTGTAAGTGTTTGTAGAGTAATCACTCTTTCTCTTGGATATAAATGTAATCAAAGTGTTCCATGTGGCTCTTCTCCAGTGTCACTTCCCCCCAGTGTGTGACTTAGGTACTGATCACAGTTCGGGCTGAAAGGTGCTCAAACGGCAATCCATCCAGAGAGTAAAGTGTGGCTTCAGTGCTAGTCTGACAGTTTAATTTTTACAATATTGATTGTGTTGTCATAAACATAATAATGTAGTTTATATTAATCTCCAGCAAATATTTCCTTAAGTGGAGCTTGGCTGCATGAAAGTCGTCCAACAATATGCAAATGACAGACTGCTAACGTTGACGGAAAATGATTATCTTGGCTCTGACTGAGCTCCTGGGCGTGTCCCCTTCATTAATCTCCCTCTCTCCCTCTCTGTCTGTCTGATCGTCATAGCCGGTTAAAGACGGGGGTGAGGACGGGGAATCAGGACGGGGGTGGGGTTCACAGGTGCAGCCTAACGGAGCTTCACCATTTTTAATGGTGTCTTCTGATCAATTATGGCCCCGGCTGAGGCACCGTGTCTATACATATTTCATGACTATCAGCCGATGCGGGCCCGGCTCCCTAGACCTCTCACCTTTCACCCACACAGACACACCCTCTCTCCCAATTTCAGCAGCACTCAGCAACCCCCCCCTAAGGCCCAGATGAAAGGGAGACTGGACTTGTTAGCATCCTGCCTCAGTTAGCTCCGGACAGGAAGGTGGGGTGCCACAGCGGGGGAGCCTGGGCAGCTTCACCCTGAGCTCTGTGAAGCTCCGGGTTCCTATTTGTCTTTGTCTGCCAGATCATGCACTGTCTGCAGTGGGTGTGCATGTGTTAGGAAGACACAGACACAGGAAGGGTTCACACTAGTCTGATACGACTGTGGAAAGGATATAAGAACTCTTCTGCCAAGAACAGTGCCTATCTATCCGTCTCATTTTTCTTTATACATTTCTATTTTACCATCTGCTTTTTATACCCATTTAATCCTTCATCTATTTATCTACTGTAACATGAACTATTATTCCATCCTTCTATCTTTTTCTCAACGCTTTTTACGGTCCTTCTTTCTCTATGTATCTTTCCTTTTGTAGCCATCTGAATCTTTATGTTTTCCAATCTCTTTGAGTTTGAAAGGACATTATAGTTGCCGTGGACTTTTTCCTTTTTCTTTCTCTTGTTCCTGATTATTTCCATGATTACCCAACTGAACCCTTTCATGTAATCAAACGGCATCACTGTGGATGGAAGCCATTTTGGTTGAAGGGTGCAAGGGCCCTGCAATTATGGTGGTGGGGGTTGGGAGAGAAGTGGGTGCTGGAGGCTGTTGGCCAGTAGTCTGTTAGTAATGCATTGCTTTGTAGTATGTTTCCACCCTGCAGCCCACTGCTGATGTTCTGAATTAGAAGAAAGACACTGCAGAAAGTATGTGATCCCTTTTAGCTCGCTCAGTGTTTTAAACATGCCTTTTTACAATTCACTTTGACTGTTTCCAACTTCAGATTTAGTTCACATTCTTGAGATGACAGCAGTAATTTACACAATTTATGACATTTCCATGCTATTAATGGAAATTGGTGGAACAGATTGAGTTGCATTTCAGTTATCAAACCTAATGGCCATATGTTTTTCAGATTTACTGCACAGACGAAGAGACATAGTAGTCGTTATTCTGGAACGGACTAGTGCTGACGTTATTTAAGAGGACTTGAAGCATGCACTTGCATCACTGCTCTTTATCTGGTAGCAGGTTTTAAATTGGTGCACTCACTAAAGAATCTCTTGCCTTAAAATGTTAAGCTCAGAGTATGTCCCGGTCAAACAGATCAAAGTCTCTTCTCAACCTGCAAGGAGGCTGCTTAAAGCCCCCCACCTTATTCCTTTTTCTGCTCTTGGTAAGATGCAAGAATTCCTTCATTCTTGAACTTGAAATGTCATGCTTTCAGGGTAGAGAGGACTGACCAATGGCTGTCCTCCGCTATGTTAGAGAGGATAGGTGCATTTAAATAGTTCTCCTTTTACATGTGGTTTTTGGGGTATTTGTGATGTGTTTAACAACCAGATTGTAGATTCTACAGTGGAACAGAAATGCATGAGGTCATTTTTAAATAGCTGAAAATATACAACGCTTGAATTCAGAAATAATATT
The DNA here is from genome assembly GCF_036324505.1 of Eleginops maclovinus. Taxonomy (NCBI): domain Eukaryota; kingdom Metazoa; phylum Chordata; class Actinopteri; order Perciformes; family Eleginopidae; genus Eleginops; species Eleginops maclovinus. Next base: position 4,025,668 of record NC_086371.1, read on the forward strand.
TTAATATAAATCAAATGTGTCTACACTTTAATTGTTGACAACAGTCTTCCCCGACCCGTAGGTAGATTTGGTTTGCAAATAAAAAGAAAAGGGTTCCATCCTGACACTCTCAAAACAAACACAGACAACAGACACATCTCTAAAGAAAGGACTAATAAAAGTCCATGTAAAAGTACAAGTACACCCTGCTCCGTCAAATCTCAAACATTTTAAAACATGGACATGCACAGACATTCAAAATTCTAGATAAAATAGGCATCTGTGTGACACTCCTATGATCCTATGATTTATTCATTTGTGCAATAGCTGCTGGGACAAGCTGATTTTATAACGCTTAGTTCTGCTCTTTAGGACAACTAACCTCCGGCCAGAAGGAAGAAGCTGAAACTCTGAGTGCAGAGGATGGGAGTCATCGTCTACTATGGAGCTGGGTAACCGCTGTAACTGTCTGAGGTAAAGAGTCTCCAGGTTTAGCTATGGCTCACCAAACAGCCTGCTGGACCATTTTATACGGTGTTGTGTTTATTGAAACCAGGTGAGTGTAAAATAATAAAATAAGCACTCACCTTTTGGCTCTGTTTTGGTCTCTACCAACTGCTCAGCTAATTATTGGATCTCTTTATATATACTGTGCTTACTAGCCCCTTTTTTTGCTGGAAACTGCTGCATACTTTCTGCTGCTGGAAATGAGGATGACGAGAACAGTGAGAGACTTACATTTTTAGACTATAAATCCCCCAAAATTAGCTGGAAGACGGCAAAAAGATAGGTCCCCGTAGGGCAGAAAGGATAGGAATTGCAAATGCCAGTGAAAAATCTCTTGGGGTTTATCATTAAGAGCAATACTTTTCACATCACACATAGTTATGTAAGCCATTACTAATACAAAAATATTGAAAAGGGGAGCATAATTTTACCCAAACCATAGAAATGTCAGAACTTAAACATTCAAAGTGATTTTCAAAGGCTGAAACAACCCATTTTCCTTTCAGTTCTGAGGACTTGTTGGATTCTGGCATCAGAGGTGGTCAGAAAAGCCTTTTTCACTCCTCATTAATTTGCATGATAATTAACTTTTTTAATTAGCATTTTGATAAGCTATTCATTTCATACCCCATGATGCACATTTAAGCCGGCAGACAGAGTGCTTTGGGTCCAATCAAAAAGCATATTTCCAAACAGCAAAGTACTATTATGGCCTGTTTACTGAGTGTTTACTGGGGGAAGAGGGAAATGTTGGAGCAACAGAGAGGACGTTCACAGCATTATCAACCCCTCCTTAGAGAAAGCCCTTACTTTGGTTGTAACTCCTCCAACATGGTGTCATTCCCCTCGCAATTGTTGATAAGTGCTCCCTAGTCAGTGAGAACTTTCACAATGCCTCCCCTCTGGCTGGACTCCCCCCTCTGGATGGACTCAGTGTTTTGGCGTATCTGATGTTTTATTGTTAATATCTTGCTGCCAAACAACTGATTGCTATGACATTAGTCTCTACAAAACATTGACCACAGCATTCCTTATTGCAAATGTCAAACGTTTTTCAAATAGCTTTCTTTGAATACTCACTATGAAATGGAACAGCAGAATATTACTCAGACTTAAAAATTGCAGAACATCGGAACATGTGTGAACTTGTTCAAACCTCAGTGGTTTGGGAAACAGATGTTTGAAATATGTGTTTATGAACCAACAACTTTGACCACCTGCAGCTTTAACTAAGGCAACTTTTGCTACAGTACAGATTTTCTAATCATCACCAAATGCATGTTTTGATACTATACTAGTATGTCTATGCTCCGGTAGTGTAAGCACATATTCCTGCTACTAACTGCAGTATTTCTGGACTTTTTTAGAACATTAAAATCATCCAGAATAGTTTATTTAGTTTGTATATGAAGTAATATTTTTAATTTTTTAATTTAATTACATTTTTTTATTTTCAGTTTATTTAATTTTTAATTGTTTTCAACTTTTTAAGTACCTTAATGTCTGAACACACTGCTGGTTCTGTAACTAATAATAATTTCACACATGTGGACCAATAACGTTTCTATCTATCCGTTATGTGCCCTGTTGTTTGTGTGTGTCTCTCTCCCCCTCTCCCTCTGATTGTCGCCCTGCAGGTGCAGCCTCTCCCTCAGGTGTCCCCAATCCGCAATCAAGGGCTGCATAAAGGCCTGAGGAAGGCTGCAGTCTCACTCTCGTTGTCTGCTGTCGCTTTCATTTGTAAGTGAAGTTGTTTTGATTTACAGTTAGTTTGCTCTATTTTCTGTTGAGTAATTAAAGTCTCCCAATTTTCGCAATCAGTTTCCTCTCTCTTTTTTTCTCCCGGTATTTTATCTTTTGTTACTTCCCTTGTACCCCTAGTTTTTTAAGGGAACGTAACACTGTCTGTCTGTCTGTCTGTCTGTCTGTCTGTCTGTCTGTCTGTCTGTCTGTCTGTCTGTCTGTCTGTCTGTCTGTCTGTCTGTCTGTCTGTCTGTCTGTCTGTCTGTCTGTCCGTCCGAACAAAAGAGCAATTAAAATGTCTGAATTTTAGACTCAAAAGCTGCATTAATGTGTTATGCGTTGACATACTGTATTTAAAGCTTACTGGTAATTATTAAAACAAAGTTGAACATATGTGTATATGCTGCAGATGTAGCTTACATAGATAGTTTTGAGCAATGCAGATGTTTTAAGATTGATCAAATAACTTTTATAACAAAACTGCCAGATATTCTGATGGTAGAAGTCAATGGGTTAGGGCTGCCTTCTGCATTCAGCCAAGCCAACTTATATGCAGTAGATACTTCTTATTGTCACCAAATAAGAACAAAATATCACATCTACATATCTACATGCAAATACCATCCACACCATAACATCAAACAGATTTACATTTCAATTCAATACTTCAGGTGTGACGCCTGTGTCACCGATGCTGCGACTTTCAGAATGCTTTTCTTTTCAGCGATGATAGGAAAGGATGCTCGGAGTCCTCTTGTGTTCACCAGCTTACAGAGGTCAGAAGTTCATTCCGTCACAAACCATTTTATGAAGACACTTCACACTGTTCTGGTTTGATCTTTGTTTAAGCCACAAATGAAAGGCTTTATGCAGAGCTGTATCCGTCATGGGGCTGGAGGATTGCTTTGTTCTATATAACATGCCATATGGACTGAGATAAACTGCAAATGCACCCAAGTGTTGCAATCAGCTCACACATTACCATGTTCTGGTTTTTTGTGTGGTACATTTACAAATGGAAGATACCATTTTACAGTGTTTTCTTATGAAACAAAAACTGGGTATAGAAATGAACCGTGAAACATTTGGGACACGTGACATTTAACAGCCAAGGCTCTTTAACCAAGTGGTTCTGGTTGTCTCTGGCCATTATTTTACTGAGGGGAATGTATCCTAACGACATATCCAATCCAAAGGTAACTGCTAAGCGGGAACAGATCTGGACAAATGTGCAGCTGTTGTCATAACACTCGTATCTTTGTGTGTGTGTGTGAGGATGAAGGGTGAAATGTGTGAGGGTTTAGTTGTATACTGGCAAGGCCTAGAGAACGGTTCATGGGAAAAGACTGTGTTTATCCTGATTTAGACAAAAATAAACGTGCCAACAGCTGTCACATTGGGCATTCTCTACGGACTGCATGGCTAGCACAGCTGTAGTGTAGAGCTGTGTGTGTGTGTGTGTGTGTGTGTGTGTGTGCATATTTTTCACAACCAACTTCTGTCACGGCCATTTCCAGTTAGGCTTCAACAGAGCCCCAATGCAAATCCACTAAATTCCATTTGACTAATCAAATTATTCAGGAGGTAAATGAAGAAACATTCACTGACGGTGCAAAGAGACCTCAGAGGGAACACAAAGCAATTTCAATTGGTTACAGCAAATCCTGTTAGCATTAATTCATGGGGAGGGAAAAAAACATATTATGATTGTTAAAAATCTCTCATCTTGCCTCCATTAGCATTGGTCTCACATCTCTCAGAGTCTACCTCCGTGAACTCAGCAGGTAAATCAGAAAATTAAATCTGATCTTATTCATTTCAGGAGTCACATGCTGGCACTGAGATTTACAATGCTAGTAAAAATGGAAACATTCGTGGCTTATCTCCAATAGCTTTTCTACTAATGCTCCATTAGCAGCCATAACAATCCTCTGCATGTCTCTGATAGTTTAAAAGGTGTGCTTAAATGTGTCCTTCTAACATCACCGTTGAAGACGTGAACACTGTGTCCTGAGTGCACATTGGATCCAAGCATAAAAGACAGCTATCACATAATCTCTTGTTGGCAACATGCTAACTACTCTGCTGTGCTAGTTAGCCTATGTAAATACAATGATTCCATCAAACTAGATAACCTAGCATTATAAATAACCAAGAGAGAAGCAGCAGAAACTCACATCATGTACAAACAGTGATGAACATCATTGCTTCTTTCTTTAAATGAAATGACTTCTACATAGAAGTTCTCTTGGCCTGAAGTCCCACAATCTGCAGTCGACCATTGGATGCATGCTCTGAGGAATTTCATTATGTACTAAAAATCTGTTCAAATATTCTACTGAGAGTCTAATGAAGACAGGTTGACATCATGCCCCAGAGCTATTCCTCTGCGCAGTTAACAGACGTGTCATCATCCTTTCCTGCCAATTCCAGGAGTGAGGAGTCTCTGAGAGGTGGCAGCGACTCCAGTGTTTCTTCACAGAGACCCCAGGGCTGCACTCAGTACACGCAATAAGTAGGTAACAGTGGTGGATGCTTTTGTAAAAGGCCAGTACTTACAAACTGTGTACAAAATGCATGTTCATGCTTCGCACTGCACTAATTTTACATTTTGTCTTATCTCATTAAATTGTACATGTTACTTTACTTTGAATCTTAGCTTACTTACTACCAAGCTGTTGTTTCTTCAGATGCTTGATGTTACGGGAAATAGTCACTGATAGACAGCCTGTTAGCGAAGCATCTCTTTCTGGTATTAGCATCTGTGCTGTCTGCACACTGAGGAAAAGGCTCAAAGAAACCATAATGATAAAACAGTCCTTATCAACTTCTACATTTTAACTGAATGCAAAATGTTCTTAAGAAGTGTTTATGATTAGTTATACTAAATCATTCTTGATTGATGCCTAAATGAGGAGGCTTTTGTGGGTTTGTTTTGCTGAAGAATTAGTCAGATGGACTGGGATTTGATCTTCAATGACACCACTTTTATTTCAATGCTACCTCTCAATAAGTGCTCAGTTCTGCCTTTTTAAATCTGTAAAAGGAGTGGTTCATCATGCATTTACATGGGACTTGATTTAGCCAAATCTGAGAGTAGTATTCTTCTTAAAGGAAAAAGCCTCTCTGTTTAAGCTATGTTCTGACACATCACATTTTTTTTAACAGCTAATGGATTGATAATCATGGCTTTTTAAAGAAAAAGGTTAGGGGGTCTCCTGGGTGGCAGAATATATTTTTTCCATTACGCTTGCTCTCTTGGCCTCTCCTCTTTGTCTGCTCACTCTCCGCCTCTCGAGGGAGACACTCCGTAAGTTCCCGAGTGGCTTGTTTACTTGTAAGGCGGTGCAATGTCCCCTCAGCAGCCCTCCAGCCAGAGCTGACAGTGGATTGGCTCGTGGCGTTGCATTCAAGTGCTCTTATCCTGCTTAAGTGGAGCTGCTCGCTAAGACCTGAGATACACTCCCTGTGAGCCGGAGACAGACGTGGAGGTGAAAGAAGGGGCACAACAAGTGGAGATGAAATTATTTGAAGTGAGATGAGGACGGATAGAAAAAGTTAAATAGGGGAAGACAGGAAAATGAACAGAAAGAGACAAAATACAGCAGACAGAGTGTGTGTGCACGTAGAGGTGATCTCATAAGTGTGTGTTTAATAAATAGAGAAAATAGGACCTATGTTTTTTAGAGACCAGAGCGATTAAGGGGTTATAAATTCATACAATAATAATAAAATAAATACAATAAAATAATGTTATTGTATGAAATTCTACAAAAAAAACTTTTGAATGTAGGATAGCTTTATTTATAATTTGTTGTATTTAATAATACTTTAATAATCTGATTCTGATTCTTGGATTAAAATACCTGGGAAGCAGGTACAATACCAAATGTGTGAACAGTCAATTTCACTATTTTTTAGGCTTAAATACTGACAACAAATCAGAACTTATTTGGCTTATTAAAAGTGGGTGAAACTCAGATAAAAGTCAGACGTGAGTGAAAACAGATTATTATTTACTTTCTTGTCATTTTTTCTCCATTTGCTATTGTATGAAGACTTATTAAATCACAGGAGCACCAGTGTTTCAGTAAATAATCAAATAAATAATCAAATATATGAGCCTTTAATGTGTAGTGTCTGTGTGTATCAGCACACGTGCATGTTTTCTTTTCGGACATATTGTGTATTTTGTGCAGCATCCCTACAGGAGATGATTTACGGGCTGCCGTCAAAAGCAAGTCATAGAAGGAGATTAGAGTCCTCTTTGGCCCGACCATCAATACTGTGAATGGGGGCTAAAGGGCCCTTCCTGCTGATAAACAGTGGGACACCAGCGTGGAATTGATTGTCAAAGTGCCACATCTGTCATAAAGCTAACCATAAGATGATTGTACAGGACACTGGGGGGAGGATGGGATTTCTTTTTGTTTTGCCTCGGAGTCAAAACAGCCATGCATTCATCAATTCATGCATCTTTTAAATACCCACATGCTGGTTTAAGCAGCACCCTGCTTCTCATTCAGTGAGAGGCATATATTCACACCCAGGAGCTCTGCAGTATAATTAGTTTGTCTTCGGTTGGTGACTGAGCAGCTGCACTGGAGCAGGTGGTGGGTAAGTGCTTCTCTAAAGCACACTCAAAGGGTCGTTTTTTTCCAGGGAAATAAAACATGTTTACTTTCTGTCCAGATTTTCAAGCAATCCATAGATTATCAACTTCATTTAACACCATTAAGTCCCTACCATTTCAGCCAATTGAAATGTGAAATTGAGGGGAAATGTGGCAGCGTGCTGACGGGTGATGAAGTCTCTGCAGAACCCATTATAACGAGGCATAGTTTTAGGTTTGTGAAGTTGTGTTTAAGATCAAAATTTAGCCTAAAACAAGGAGAAAAACCGCATTTGAGACGTTGAGCTGTTTATCCTCCTTCAGCATAACACATTCCTTGTCTTGTAGCTCTTTAGTTCCTGATGTAGACTCCTTCATTGGACCAAATGATCTCTAAATCTTCTGGGAGAAGCTTTCAGAGCATTCGGACTGAAAATGATAAATTGAAGATGTTTAAATGTCCATTATCAATGGTAGTATTCATGACCACTGGCAATCCAAAAACTAATCTTATAAATGCTATATGGAAGAGTAAAGGTAATAAAGATTGTGTCAATCAGAATCCCCTGTACATTTTTCTATCTGCATGGCCTTAGGTGTCTTGACAATCCAATCATTAAACATCATTTCCCGCAGAAGTGTTAGTAACTACATCTTTCCTGTTGTTTTGACTGATGGATTATGCTGCCAACTTCATGGCCTATTGTTCAACCAAGTAACGGAACCAAATCGACTCCAGGGCTGACAAAATGATTCATGCACTTCCATGCTGGCCCTCTTAAGTACTTTACCTGCGAGGAAATATTGACTTAGAAGAACGAACGCAACGAGAGGACAACCTATTTTGAATTCTGAGACAAACTCACTAAAGTACACCAATATATATGATGGATTGTGGCCAGCGTGTTGTTTCCCCTAGGCCTTACAATGGCACTCTATTGTAAAGAAAGCAATGGAAGAAGAGACAGAAGCATCAACTAATATAAATTCAGAGGGGGCAGAGGAACAATAACACCCTTGAGGCGTTGAGCTCACCACAATTGGTTTGATGTCTCGCCCTGGATGTGCAAGATTCGAACCAGCAGCAGTTCAACCCTCTTCTCAAGCAATACTTAAGATTTATTTCTAGGAGTTATTGGATTGACATTCATATTAGGCACCCACTAGGGAGAGTTGTCAGTGATGACAAGATCCCTCAAATGGTCTACTGCAGTCAGACTTGATGCAAAAAATGTGGTTATTTTATACTTTGAATTAACAATCTTTGAAGGACATGCAGTTGGACAAATGCATGAAGCATAGTGCCATACATCACCAATGGATCTTGTTGATTGACTTGATCTGTCAGCATCCTCTTAGGGTAAAACATCCCAATATTCTGTCCTTTCAAGCTGATTTCTTCTGTCATTGTCGAGATATAATCGCACTCTATCTATCTGCAGACAAAAAGCGACTACAGTTGGTGTGAGGTAAAGATGTCACAGAAAGTGTTGTGTTTGGAAATGGATTTGTCATGGGGTTAAGTGGGTGTGTTGTGAAATGGAAAGTTAGAAAAGACTGTAGCTAAACCCCTTCTCAATAATTAAGAACTTTTCCTTCCTGTTGGTAATTGCTGTACCAAGAGCAAGTTGTGACAAATTATAAAGGACAAAACATAGATGGGCCGTGAATTCAGGTGAGAGCTGGTTATTGATCTTGCAGAACAAACCAATTCAACTTCCTCTGTCGAGAGAGGTGGAGAGCAAAGTAAAAAGCCACATTTTGTTATTGAGGTAATAAAAGTTACACAGTAATATATGTACTGGACTGTTGGGGGTGCATAAAAGAACACCTGACAGTCAAACAATATAAAGTACATTTTGAAGCTTACACAATTTTAATGCCGAGTTAGTTTTGGACAATCAAGACCAGAATCAACAAAGGCCCTACAACTTTACCCCATAGCGTTGTTCTCTTCCTTCCTGTATTGTATGTTTTACAGTTTAGCGGTCAATACTGCTCATTCCCCAGAGATGGATCCATGTCTCTCTATTCTGGAGCTTAAAGCCGATGCTCTAGTAAACTCACTGAAGGTTGAAAAGCAAGATTTATCCAAACATACCATTCGATTTTAACAAACACAGGAGATCAGAAGCCAAATTAACCTCCATCGTTTACCACCTTTTCAATGCAGTCCACTGAGACATTGGGTTTTTATATTTCATGCACTCAATATTGTTAACTGCAGAACAGCATCAGTCTAAAAAGTCAGCGTCCAACCATAACAAATGTTGGATGGATTATACTTTGTAATCTGGAGATATGAAATCCCCAAAGGATCAATTCTTTGACTTTGGTGATTCCCTAATGATTCATCTTTTACAATCAGTGGCAGGATAGCTAAACAGCCTCAGCTAATGTGATCTTAATGCTAACATAAAAACATTAAAAATGTTTTTTACCGCAGCATCCGGACCAAGACCACCAGACTCAGAGACAGTTTTATACCACAGGATATAAGACTACTGAACTCCTGAGCTGTGTGAATGTCTACTCACATCTGTTTATAGTACACACATACAGTGGGGCAAAAAAGTATTTAGTCAGCCACCAATTGTGCAAGTTCTCCCATTTAAAAAGATGAGAGAGGCCTGTAATTTTTATCATAGGTATACCTCAACTATGAGAGACAGAATGAGAAAAAAAATCCAGGAAATCACATTGTCTGATTTTTAAAGAATTTACTTTCAAATGATTGTGGAAAATAAGTATTTGGTCAATAACAAAAGTTCATCTCAATACTTTGTTATATACCCTTTGTTGGCAATGACAGAGGTCAAACGTTTTCTGTAAGTCTTCACAAGGTTTCCACACACTGTTGCTGGTATTTTGGCCCATTCCTCCATGCAGATCTCCTCTAAAGCAGTGATGTTTTGGGGCTGTCGCTGGGCAACACGGACTTTCAACTCCCTCCAAAGATTTTCTATGGGGTTGAGATCTGGAGACTGGCTAGGCCACTCCAGGACCTTGAATTGCTTCTTACGAAGCCACTCCTTCGTTGCCCTGGCGGTGTGTTTGGGATCATTGTCATGCTGAAAGACTCAGCCTCGCTTCATCTTCAGTGCCCTTGCGATGGAAGGAGATTTTCACTCAAAATCTCACGATACATGGCCCCATTCATTCTTTCCTTTACACGGATCAGTCGTCCTGGTCCCTTTGCAGAAAAACAGCCCCAAAGCATGATGTTTCCACCCCCATGCTTCACAGTAGGTATGGTGTTCTTTGGATGCAACTCTGCATTCTTTCTCCTCCAAACACGACGAGTTGAGTTTTTACCCAAAAGTTCTATTTTGGTTTCATCTGACCATATGACATTCTCCCAATCCTCTTCTGGATCATCCAAATGCCCTCTAGCAAACTTCAGACGGGCTTGGACATGTACTGGCTTAAGCAGGGGGACATGTCTGGAACTGCAGGATTTAAGTCCCTGGCGGTGTAGTGTGTTACTGATGGTAGCCTCTGTTACTTTGGTCCCAGCTCTCTGCAGGTCATTCACTAGGTCCCCCCGTGTGGTTCTGGGATTTTTGCTCACCGTTCTTGTGATCATTTTGACCCCACGGGGTGAGATCTTGCGTGGAGCCCCAGATCGAGGGAGATTATCAGTGGTCTTGTATGTCTTCGATTTTCTAATAATTGCTCCCACAGTTGATTTCTTCACACCAAGCTGCTTACCTATTGCAGATTCAGTTTTCCCAGCCTGGTGTAGGTCTACAATTTAGTCTCTGGTCTCCTTTGACAGCTCTTTGGTCTTGGCCATAGTGGAGTTTGGAGTATGACTGTTTGAGGTTGTGGACAGGTGTCTTTTATACTGATAACGAGTTCAAAAAGGTGCCATTAATACAGGTAATGAGTGGAGGACAGAGGAGCCTCTTAAAGAAGAAGTTACAGGTCTGTGAGAGCCAGAAATCTTGCTTGTTTGTAGGTGACCAAATACTTATTTTACCGAGGAATTTACCAATTAATTCATTAAAAATCCTACAATGTGATTTCCTGGATTTTTTTTTCTCATTTTGTCTCTCATAGTTGAAGTATACCTATGATAAAAATTACAGGCCTCTCTCATCTTTTTAAACGGGAGAACTTGCACAATTGGTAGCTGACTAAATACTTTTTTGCCCCACTGTACATATATATATATATTATACACATCTGCCATACATATCTGTTTATAGTACACATATCTATATATTGTACATATCTGCCATATATATCTGCTATACATAATATATGCATCTGTCCATACCTCCTCATTCAACAGTGTAAAGTGTTTAAATACTTTCAATGTATTCCACATATGTATATATTTCACATCCTCAAATCTTTATTGTTGATATTGTAAATATTCTTCTCTCTTTTTTGCACTATTTTATTTATGTTATTTGCACCATGTATGTTGAGTTGTTGGAGGAGCACGCGACATAAGATTTTCATTGCCAACATATACGCTGTATCTGCTGTGCATATGACAAATAAAGCCTTGAAACCTTGAAAATGCTAACATGCTAACTTTACATGTGTATAGACTTAAAAAATGTCAATATTTAGATCTATGAGTGAAGTGAGGAGACATTTTGGATTTGATAACATAAATGGACAAAATGTTTTGGATAAAGCTAGGCCTGCTGACTTTGAAAAACTGCCTTACAACACCTAGTCCCTCAAACTAAGCTAAGCTTCCAATGCTAATGTTAGCATTCAGAGCCTAGCCAGAGCTGTTTGAGAGATTAAATAGCTTAACTGCAGTTTAGCCGGATGAAAGTTAGGCCTGGTTTCTGAAACATGAATCCGATTTATCCAAAACTGGCCACCATACATGTAATTAACCAAATGAAAAAGGATTTAAGGAATTGAACTCGGCCAAATGTCCACGGCTAGCTAGATGTTACACTGCTAATTGCTCCTTTCTCTAATGATTTAAAGTTCCCTGAAAACATTCATGACAACTGCTTGGTGGCGCGGAGTAGGTGAAGGAGCTTCCGCAGCAGATGCCAATAGATAAATGATGAACTACAAAGCGTTGTCTGATTGACAGATGATCAATCAAGTGTGGTGCAGAGAACAAAAAAAACGTAGCATTACAGCTGTAGAAGAAGATTTAAACATAAGGACAGGAGAGAGAAAAACACTAAAGTATCATAAAACTTGGAAAGGTCAACCGCTACACTTTATCCCAATCTATATTGAATTTGACAATATGGAGATTCTCATCTTACATCTGCGGCGAGAGAGAGCACAGCGTCAGTGCAGTGGGATGACGGTGCAACATATTTGGCAGTGTAAAGCCATGATCACAGTTCAAGGCTGTGTTGAAACACCACAGCTGGATTGTATTTCAATGGGAAGACAATGGAGAGGTGATGTTAATGTCACTCGAGGGGGGAAATGGGGAGGATTCACAAGATGAGTGAGCTGTAGTAAGTTATATACCCAACCGGGGAGTGCAAAGACAGGATAATTGCATGATGGGATGTGAGAAAACTTCCTGAGTAGGGAAATAGGGGAGCAGTGCAAGAGTGCATATGGAAAATAGATTAGCGATATATGAGAAGCCTCCGCTTGAACTTACATCATTAGCTTCAGATACATCCTTTTGAACTTGAGTTGGGGCAAAGTCAAACAGAAACCGCGAGCAAAGATTTCTTTAATGATCTGAATTAACATTTTAATATAAATAAAGTTCTCCATTCAGTCTTGCTGAGTTCCATGTTTTAATTTTAAGTATGGGATCAAAAGGGTTCTCCTCTTTGGGCTGAGAAAACCCAAATTGTTATCCTTTCAAAAGCTTTTAAAGTCCAAATACATACAGATTAATCATGGTTTTAAGCTTCCATTTTAAGGATGTTCCCATTGAAAGAAAAGAACTGGTAGCTTTAAATATTGTTGTTTTTCTTTAAACCAACCCAAGTTAAAGGTTTCCACTGACAAACAACCTGTCCGATCCCTGAAATCTATTAAACCCCAATACGGAGGCAACATATCTATTCTGAAAAGCAATCATTTCGTAGATGCTTTTTCTTTTTACACCTGGCATATTGTGTCTCCGCCTTGCTCCTTTAATCACTCTGACTATGGTTCCCATCCATCCAAGGCTGCTACTTGTCCTTGTGATGTGATGAAATCCCTTTGAGGGGGGGGGGCGATAAGAACCAGACAGAGTGGAGTGAGCTTGGCTTTGATCAAACCCCAGCTCAAAGGCTTGATACACTCATAAAATGGCTGATGATTCCTTGTTTGGACCAGCATGTTGCTGATGGCAATTCCAGATGTTTCCAGGGTGTCCCGCAGAGTGAGAGTGGGGGTTAACACGGGGAACATGACCCTGGGGCAAACTGTAAATACGGGCCAACAGTGATTATATGTATCACTGACTGTGCATCAGCCTTGTCAGATGTCGCCCTCTTGACAAGTTCAACGGATTTAGAAAAATATCTTGACAGGACCTTTATGTAGTATTGAATCAAATTGATGGGGTTGTTGCACGTTGATTGAAACACTATATCCTGCTGGAAAAAAGCTGCACTAAAAACACTGAAATGTCACTTTGATATACAGCCCCGGAAAGAATTAAGAGACCACTTCAGCATCATCACTTCCTCTTGTTTTATTATTTATAGGTCTGACTTTGAGTGACATTATTATCATTATTTTTCTACTGGTTTCTATAAACTACTGACAATTGTTCTCTGTGTTTGAATTCAACAGACACTGGAATGGCGGCCATACATGTAGAGATAAAGATTCAAGAACAATTTGGAGTTCTGCCTTAATTCTTTCCAGAGCTGTATTCATATTCATTCCCATCACACCTGTTATGTATTTTTACATATTTACTGTTGTGCATCCTTTATATTTATACGTCCTAATGTGTGCATATGTACAGTATGTGTCTATTTAGGAGTATTTATGTATTTAGGAGTATGTATGATATATATACTGTATGTACTGTATATGTGGGTGCTGTGTATGCATTAGGGGTGGGGGAATTAATCGATACAGCATAACGCGATACTTTGCGTGGCGATATGCTGTATCGATACACAGATGCCAAGTATCGAAATGTTATTATATAAACTATTCATATTCAAATTTTGACTTTTTTCAGAAATTCTCTGAATTTGACTTTTTTCGTTGAATCGCAATACTATCTTATCATGGCTTAAGTATTGCAAAAGTATTGTATCGTGGGGACCCTGGTGATTCCAACCCCTAGTATGTATGTATATCCAGTACATATATGTATATATTTTTTCTGTATATGTTTAGTTTTGGGATTGTGATAAACAGAATTTCGATATACCTTTCTGGAAAACACTCAGAACATTGACAATAAAGTTGACTTTGACTTTAATGAAGTGTATTATGTCAACAAATTTCAAATTAATAATTAGAATTTGAACTTATATTCCTTATTTAAACTTAATATTATTGCTTTCAACTAACCTAATACAGTCATGTTGAAATCTGTTGACACAAAATATTGAATTAATGTCAGTTTTTCAGTGTACATCCCGTCTGTGTTCACCGAGCAGAGCCTTGTCGTGCAGCAGCGCAAAGACGCAGCATTGATAATAAATCAAAGTAGAAAGTGAGTGTGATGACATGCTGAGACAATGACCACTGTTTGAACAAGATGTAATTGAAATGATTCATCCAAGGGAATTTATAGACTTTGATAATAACACCAATCAAACAATAAGTCACTTTAATTAATTTTCTACGGAACATCTGAATGTATCCTGTCGGTGTTCAAAGTGGAAATGATGAATGCAACCTGCGATAATGAAAATGCATTTTAATAAGAAAATTAACACGATGACATGCTGAGACAATGATAAAGCTTTTTATCTAAAAGGTGAAATTAAATCTCAGAAATTCAGTAAATCATATAAAGCTGAAATCCGTAGCTTTCTGTTCCTTGTCACTCAAGCTGTGATGGGAAATTACAGTTAATATCAAACTGCCTCAAAGGACGGAAGCAGGATGTTCATTTCAAACACACAAATTCGAAGACACGGCAGCTCTTAACACTGCCACTGGATTTATACTGACATACTTTAAAAGTCTGAACATACAATGCATCACTTCCATATGCAATATCTGTTCATTTGCATTGTGAACAAGCAGGGGTTTATTTAGTAGCTCCGGGTCAGCATGGCAAGGTCCAAAGGCTCAACATTACAGAAGAGATAAGGAGCTCTGATGACTGAAAGAAGCTCACAGTGAAGGTTAGCTTCTTGTTGAACCCAAGGAATAGAACAATAGAATAAAAATCAGCAAGTGTGGCCAGTCCATGACAGGTAGCAGAATCAGCATACCTTTATTCGTCCCACAGAAGGGAAATGTACATTTGCTACAGCAACAACAGAGCCAAAGACAGCCTTAAAAAAAAGCATGTATTAAAAAAATATTACAGATAAAAAATAGAAAATAAAAGATAAACACACAGTTCACAAAATACACAGAAAACACAGTTGCAGACATAAAAACACACACAATTTAAAAGAAAACTGAATATCAAAAGACCTTCTTTGACACCTGAAACACCTACAGCCACAGATCCCAAAGATGCAGATGCCTGATACTGCATACTCGAGTCCTTTTTCACACTTCATTACGGATTTAGGAACAGTTATTAGGAATAAGCCTGGGAGCAAAGACCATTACTTCCTGTACTTTTTTGTCGGATTGAACGCAATAGGAAGCAGTCCAAGAACAGCCTCATAAATAAGAACGTAACAATGGTTAGGTCTGCAGGATCCTAGAGAGCAATGGTGAGTAAGGGCTTTGATATTTGTCATAACGGTGGAAGCCCTCATGTAAAGGCACCTACTAAGATGCATGCATATATATCACATAAAACGCTGGAACCTCCTTTGTGTTTGAAAGGAGCTAGATGGTGGGAAGCTACAGCTAAGATGGTTTGATAAGGGTGCCTCTTGGACATCTCACTGATAATGTTTCACATGCATATGCTGGGGTAAAATAAAAGGTATGGAGGGAACAAGGTAAAGCATACAGCCTTTTATGAAGATTCTTTACACAAGCAAGAGACATGTTCCTGCAGGGATATAGGGAATTATCAATAGTCTAACTTGAAAAGAATAACCATGGATGATTTGTCTAGAATTTTGAGTTTTTGAGCTACTACTTTCATCCATTTTAATACCAAAAGAGGCTAAATAGCTTAACATTTACAAAGTATAATGACTGTGTACTAAGGGGAAACGAACAGTAGTTAAAACCCTTTTTAATGAGGCAATGTTTACCTCTGGAACATGTTGTGTCCCTGTTTGAAAGAGGCAATAACAGACACGGTCCCATTAGCACAACTGTCATCTCCGAACCGTCTCATTCATCACTCTGACATTTGTGTTGAACTCATCTGAGTGGCAGTTGCTCATTATCCCAGCATGCAACATGCCATTTAGAGATAAGAGACTATTACACAGTGCGTACAACGGGTTATTGAATATCTCTCCGTGACCCTGACAGAGGCAGTTTTGTTTAATCTGTATCCGCCTATTAATATCTTATCACCTGCCAAGTGATGAATTAATTAAAGGAGCTGTTGCCACCAGGGCTGAAACGCACCACGTGGTTCGTTGTCAACTTCAGCTTCGTCCGAATCTGCACAACGCAACAGGCCCAGATGGTGAGGTCTGCTAAAAATGCCTTTTACACTATTTAGCTAGCCCTCACCGAGACCGTGGAGTACTGCCGTCTCTCTCCAACCCTCACAGCACACAGTCTTCATTTCACACCTTTTGTGAAACATGCCACCCTCAGTGCCTTTGGCTACAGGAGCTGTTCATTACAGAGGAGTGAGACTTCGTGGAGAGAAAGCTCGCAACCTGTTTGACACATTTCTCTGTGGGTGTAATTGCATTTCCTGTTTCCCTGTTGTTTAATTTTGGAAAAAATGCCAAAGTCTTCCCAATTAAACCCAGGGTGACGGTATTTGGCATTACATTCTCGGTCTGTCCGTCTCTATTTCTAGCTTGACTCCTTCTTTTTGCCTCCCTTGTCGGTCAGTAATGCGTGAACAACAGGGATCCAGAACCGTCACAGCTCACAGCCTCATGCATCTAAAAGCCTCTCTGCTCTCAAGATGTTTCTGTTGTTGGTTAGCAAATTATTTTTCTCCAGAGGCTGAGCCCATAAAACCTCTTGACATTCAAAAAATAGAAACATGTCTGTCTCTAAGCCGTTACCCAGATAAGTGTGATTGCAGCCACTTGCAAATCTAGAATAGATGACTTAAAATCTGCGACATATAAGGATGCACAATTTCATTGTTCCTCCAGGCTTTAGGAACTGAGTGCGTACACAAAATGTAATATTTGTATGCTTAAAAACGTCCTGTTTCATAAGTCTTTATTCGATTGATGCCATATGGACAGCCTCCATCTCTGTCCACAGATTACACTGTCCAGTACTTAGATGCATATCCACAACAAATGTTCAGAAAAGGACTATCCTCCTATTATAAGAAAGGTCACATTCTTGCAGCATATAGCAAGACCACGTCAACAATTCCCAAGCAACCTCCACCGTAATCTCATAGGCTAATGAACCGTACATGCAGTTTAATGGAGTAGAATATTTCTTTGCTGCAAAGAATTATGAGTTTGGCGAGAAATACTACTTTCTTATTACACATTTGCACCACATTATCCAGACCTTTAAAAGCTGCCAAGTGGCAAAAAAAACACCAATCCAGCAACCTCGTTGTAGTTCCAAGTCATGACTATATCAGAAATGTCCCAAAGATGCAATATCTACTTGTTAAAATTGACTACAAAACTATCAGACTATTAGCAAAAGGGGTCATTTTAAATAAACTATTAACCACATCTACAGTTAATGCAATTAAATGGTATCTGTAGATTGTTTGTATCTCATTCTAGTTGCAAATTCATTGCTAAAATTGTGTTACCTCATACAAAAAGCCATTTATCATGTCTTCACACGAGTAGGGCTTACATATCCCAACAATGCATAAACGCCCTAAAGCCTGAATAATGAGAGGTTTCCCCATTCTTCCCGTTTTCCTGACATGGCATGAATGCAGCATTATAACTCAAGCTGGCGATACTTGCAATGGTCGAACAGTTCATTGCATTACACTACCTGAATGCCCAGTACGATAATTGCAGTATGAATATCCAGAAAAAACCCGCCTGACAAATTTGGCTCTTAGCTAAGAGTTTCCCTGCCAGAACCTTTACTTTTTTTTACAGTGTTGTGTGCCATGAGGGGAGTTTGGGGGGGTGGGGGGGTGTAATTCTGTGGAGGATCTGCTGTGCACACAGGCATGCTGGACCAAGCTGCTTCTAATTAGCGAGCACAAAGACACCCGCCACCCCAACACGTCCAGTCCAAGGGAAGTTTGGCATGCAACGATCTCGATGAAAAGCATTCCATCGCTAACAGTGTGGAGCTCTGGAAGGAAAGCCAGACTGAAAAATACCGGGCAGCCGTGGCGGATAAGGGATGAGTTCTGTTAATGCATGTGAGGATCAGACAGGAGTGTGCTGGATGCGTCACCCCCCTCAGGCCCTACAGCTTTAAAACAAAGGACTTTAAAGATGGCTGACAATTGGCAGAAAACGGATGTAACAGAATCAATGAATAATTCATGTCCACAGGGGCAGACGGGCCTTCACATGGCTGTCATCACTGATCGACATGTTAATGACATGTGTCACCACAAAGAGAAACGGCCAAATCTGTTGGATTGAAAAGCTAGCACCACCATCTGATTGCCCAATTTATAGCGGCATTTGTTTTGCTCTGATATGGTATTTTGGAATCTTTTAATGTGTATTGATCGTACGAGTATTGTTCAGTTGTGTTATATATGTATTATATGTTATATATTTGGATTCAGAAGACTGTATTCCCACAGTGGGACATTTTACATCATAACAACAAAGGAAAAGTGCAGATAAAAGGCAAAAAACACACTACATATGGAATGAAAATCAACCAAGTACACAAGCAAAGTAAAAAATAAAAAGTAGCAGCCAGTATTATAATATTGTCATTTCCATTGCCATATAGTTGTTTTGTTGCTTCAATTTACTTACCATTGGGGTGCCGTTCACTTTCCAACCCAAGGTCGGGACCCTTCAGCCCTCCTCTCCAGAACAATCTCTCTCAGCGAGCTCCACCTGTGCCACCCTGCTGAAAGTTCATGATTGAATCACGAAAGATAAAAAACTCATCTTCATTTGAGGCGAACTGCCACAATGTCATGCCCTTGAGAGACAGAAATGATTACTGCTCGTGACCCCCCCCCCCCCACTCCCACATCATCGATAGCCATTTAGTGACAATGGCAGGAACAAAGACCTTGCAGACGGCAGAGGGGGTCTCTGACACTCCGGTTCCATTACCACATGGCACCGGTCCAATCCCACAACGCGGCGCAGGGCCGTCCACAAAGGCAGGGCGCTGTTTACAATGCGGCCGCATGCAGCACCAGGCGATGTGTGCAGTAGTTGTGGGAAGCAATTATGGCCGATAGTTTGTGTGTGATTACATCTTTATGATTGTGTCAAAGCGCAGAAATGTGTAGGCGAGTATCATGTTGCTCCATTTGGCACAATCGTATGGAGACGCAACAAAGAGTTCCCTTTCAGCCAGAAAAAAGGGCACTGAAACACTGGATTATGGGTAATACACTATGGTATTTCTGAGCTCTAGTTTGGGTGTAACAAGATAGACGACAACAAAATAGACGAGAAATTCAGTAAAATAATCCCGTTGACAGGGTGGCCTGGTAGGCTACGAGAAACTGCGCTCGTTCTGAAAAAGTTTTAAAGATTCTGAACTTCTTTTATTGACGTGTTAAAAAAAGTGATCACTCTTGGAAAAATGATCACTTTTCAATGTTTCGATTGAAACCCAAGGCGGTCTGCCTCGCCACGTTTTCTCTTTTTAATTGAGTGCGAGACGCCCTTCATCCTGAGCACCACGGGTCCCGTTCAGGAAATATTCATTGTATGAAAAAAGTGAAATACAACATTCATAAACAATCCCCGGCTGAACTCGGTGTCTTCGCCGGGGAAGGCTGCTGAGCGGTAGTTCATAATGCATACTGATGGATTGGGGTTCTTTGTCTTTGATCTCTCCTAGCAAATCTGACGGAGCATACTAATATACCTCATTAACATATAGGGAGCGGTACATGGCGAGGCAGAGCTATCCGTTAGTGCTCTTAAAGTCGGGAAGATTTAGCGTTTTAAAGAGCTTTAATAACGTTGTAAGAGCAGCTTTTACCTTCCAGTTAAAAATAGAGAGCCATCCGTTTCTGCTGCCTCATGACTGCAGGTTAAACCAGTGCAACTATGAGATCATTAACTCTGAGTAATATCACTTATCAAAACAACCCTTTGGCCACTTTTCTGCAGTTTCTAAACTCTGCAGCAGATGTGCAAAACTGTGGCCTGACTCTGCGTGTACGTGTAATGAACTTCAATTGGACAGAGTAAAGGAAATTAGGGTCCCGGATGTCTGGGACATTTAGTAAAAGCATGGGGGTAAATGAGGCGGTGCAGTTGAAATTTTGCAGTAAACAATTTATTCTATATCTATTTATTACAGTTTGGCAAATGTATGCAAAACTCCCACAAACAATACCTGAATTGATGTTCATTTTACTCAATTGTGTTCCATTGTTAAGTTATAAATTATGGGTCCAGTGATTTAGTATTTCAGGGAAATAAATGAAACTTACAAAATACAGATTAAATAAAAGTTATGAAGTAGCAGATTTCAAGAACATTTTTGTATTTTATTAGACTACCTGAATAAAGCAACATCTTTAAAACTCAGTGCCATCGCTTTAAACTGAAGGCTTTCAGTTAATATCTACTCCAATTTTCATTCTGAGACATTCTGAGCCCTGTTATGCTCCCTGTAGTGTGATATGTAGCTGTTGGTGCATGTAAATGGTCTGCAAAGGCTTGAATCCCAAAGAGTTTCTCTCCCACACACACATTGTACAGGATAGGCTAAAGGGGCGGGACATCTCTAAGCTGGTTGGCCAATCACAGCAGAGCCGGCCAGCTAACCAATCAGAGCAGACGGGGCTCTGGTTTCAGACAGAGGGTGAACAGAGGTGCTGCAGCACAGGCAGTATGAGAAAAATAAAGAGCTTTCTGAACATTAAAGCATGGAGACATGTCCCAGGAGAGGCACAAAATACAAATATGAAACTGAAAATGAGCGCTATAGGGCCCCTTTAAATCAAATCAAAGCTCTTACCGCATGTCAAACTGTAGGATCTAATTTGTTGGTCTTTTGCTAAGCATCATTCCTTCTGAGTTTTATGGAATAATAACTCAATAGATCTCATCATCACATTACCAGAGTCAAAGTCAGTAAATCATGTCATTGAATTACTGTCCAGACTTATTACGAGTTCTATGATTCTTAGGCTAAATTTGATTAATGAATATTTGGAGCAGCTTATTACACATTGAGATACTATAGAGAAATAGTGTGTATTGAGAGAGGCACTGTGCACTGTAGTTCCCTTCCCTTGTGGCTTACTCAGCAGTCTGAGCTGTGGGTGATTTAGCACATCACAAAGTGCAACTACAGGGAAAAGTGTAGTCAGTCACCAACAGAGAAGTGGTCAAGCATAAAATAAGAAAGGTATACATTGAGCTTTTTGGACCAGTACTTTGTAGTTCACTCGTCAGGGCTCCACCGAGGACAACAGTATTACACTAGGCTTTAGACTTCAGTCAAAAAATGGCTAACTCTTAGCTAAGAGTGGCTGACACAGGGGTCTACTAAACTCAAACGACAACCTCTATTCCTAGAAATCAAGCTAGCAAAAAGTGCCAACAACTGCAGTTCCGTGAATGGCCACTTGAGGCTGCTCAACATGACCAATATTACAGCAGAAATATACATTATGTAGCCTGGTACAGAAATTATTTAGGTCTCTACAGCTAGTTTAGCTTCCCATCGACTCTACAGAATCATACGGTGATATACCAGAAAACCATGTTTGTTTGGATCTTAGTGTGAATTAATGCCCATGAAAGTTTGTACTAACCATAACTTTAAGACACAATGGATTAAAGACACTTAATGTAAGTAATAATAATTTGACAACCATCGGTCAATTATAAAGCCTGTGAACATTTTATCTATCTAAAATTGGTTATCATTTTAGAATTTCAAGATACAAATAATGAATAGAATAGAAAATGTCTTGGTCCGTTTCTAAGTTCCCATCTTCTGTGTCCAACAATAAAGGACAATTGTTAGTGGAACCTAAATCCCTGTTCCTGAGAGGTGCCAAATATTGCACCAGTACACAACCTGAGCAGCGTGTGATAAAGCATGCAGAGCAGAGGGTACAGCACTCTGCTAAACACAGGCTGCAGCACCTTGTTTAGCCCCCTAGAGGACGAGGACAAGCCCTCTGCTGCTTTCTGAAGAAGCAGCAAACCTGGGCCGACAGCGACACTACAGCAGCCAGAGGGCCTTACTTCAGCTGCTAGAGCAAGGATATTACGCCTCAGGGGGGAAAATCTCCCCTCCACGAAGCGAGAGCAGCCTCAGTGCGGATAACGGGGACATTAGCAAGTGTCAAGATGGGGAGCTGATCCGAGCACAGCAGCAAATGAAGCGAGAGGAAATGATTCAGGCCGACATGCGACGATGTGCCGGGCGAAGTGTCCCTTTCTGTGCAAGTGATATAAAGACCGGCGTCAAAGTCGCTCATGTCACTTTCTTTGGTCGGGGATTAAGCGGGCAATATGGCAGTGAGTGTCCTAATTTGGTTTTTCAACCTTTAAAAAGGGAGCAAAGTTCATTGTAGCTGTCATGATCAGAAGCTGGATGTGTGAAACACCAGCACCAGTAGAGACTGCACAGTCAAGGCTTTGTCTTCCGCCTGGATGTGCATTAAAGTAATTAAAGAAAACCCTCCAGACATTTTATTTCCTGAGTCAGGGAGCCGCCTTCAATCTTGACAATGGGATTCTCTGGGATACTGAAAGAAACCTTTTTCTTGTCTAATTAAAAGTCTTAAATTAGAGCATGTTTGATGGGCGGTATCTGGGATTCAGCAGAGGGAAGAGAACAGAGTCATCTCCAATTTGCAATTAAATATTATGATAGCATGCAGTTAGTCAAAACACAGTTAATACCTTTATTCATTCTCAGGGAAAATACACTTTGATGAACATTAGTGTCCATTTTTAACTTCAAGATAAAGTTTCTCCAGCAGCAAAACATTACGTGTTCAACACAAACATTAGTACACGGTGCTTCAGTTCAGTCACTGAACACAATGACGAGCAGAACTATGCGGACACATCCACACAACACTCACATGCGATTGTTGAACATTGCATTTCAAAATCACCAACATTATTGGGCAGCTATCATCTTTCCCTGGTCTTCTGGTTTCAGGTTTTCCTTCACATTTGAACCTGCTCTCATTCAGTCAGTAGTGAGGTCTTGAACTGATGTTAGAGGACATTGTCTGGCTCACAGTCAGCGTTTGGATCATCCTTCAGGAGTTCGATGGGGCTGAGATGAGGTGCAAGATGGTCAAGTTATTCCACACCAAAGTGGGAAACCATTTCTCATGGACCTTACCGTGTGCAGGGGGTCATGTTACAGGAAAGGGACAAATACAAACTATCCACACACACTTGAAAGCACACCAATATATTTCATTTTAGTGCATGCTGTGACATGATTTTTTGTTTGGACCAAGAGAACAGAGGGATGTCCACTTACTTTTCATCAAAAGTCCAGCATTAAACCAACTTCCTGTGTCTGGACGTTTCTCTTAAAATACAGCTGTTTTCTTCATGGCTTTTAATACAAATTTAAAGTTTAATACAAGCTTAAATATTTCACACCGCAGAGACAACTTTTTTACACTCAAGACGTGTTTTTGCTTTTGGATTTGGTGTTAATGAATAATACGACTACTTGTTACTGAATGGAGAAGAAGCCCTTCAGAAGTGCTGATCATCGCTGTAGCACATTCAGAGCTCTTCAAGAAAGAAGACAGTCCAGCAAGTGAATTTAAATTGCAGAGTGCGTTTTAGCTTCTACACAGAGAAGTAAAGTTTGGCACACAACATAACTTTAAGATTTGAACTTTAAGCTCTGTGATTGGACTTTTGATGGGAGTTTTATTATCTGCTTAAACTAATAAAATTCACTTTATCTTTTCCCGGACCCCAGCACACCTCAAATAACCCCTGCTACCCTCAAACTGGGTCATCTTTTCTGGAAGGAAGTCTCTTACTTGGCATGCAAAGAGCATATATTGTCTGATTTGTATTTTAAGACATTTTGCTCATTTCAGTAACTTTCATTTGAGTGGGCAAGCTAGAACTTCATATTGCTGATTTGTGATCAGCTCACATCAAACACTCGTACTGCAGCAAGCTTTATTCAATATTCCCCTGCCCTTGAAAATTCTATTATAGAAATCCATTTGGTGGACTGAAATGACTTATTCCCTGAAGCCTTTGAACCACTGCAGAGCCGGTCGGACCAGGAGACGTGTGGCAGTTTCCACTCAGACATAATGACAGGCGCATGGCGCAAAGTGACAGGTCGACACCTTGCCTCCCCGCAGAGAGGTCACCAGAAGAGGTGGTGACACTTCTTGTCTCTTCAGGCATCATCAGATGCTGCTCACACACTGACACGCGATCAATACGGCTTGACAAACGACGGCGGTGTCAGGGCCGCCACAAAGACACGCTGGCTTCACGACAAAAGCCATTTCTTAAGAAAGTGAGACGACTTGTTTCATTAAGCTCCGACACTATCCATTAAGTGAAGAATTATAGCTTGTAATTACACATATTGGATCCGTAACAACAGTTTTCTTTCAGGGTTTGATAAAGGGACGGTGGCTTTAAAAGTCCCAGAGCTCCAGGGATAAAAAACTGCTGTTAAATCTAAAGGGTCAAACTCTAATCGGTGCTGTTTTTATTTGGCAAAACCACTTGAAGGTAATTACAAAGCGGAAAGTGATCACCCACAATACATGTTCACACTCCAATACCTTCAGTTAATTCAGGCTTTTAAAACCCATAAGGAACATACAGTAAAAACATGGATGAAATTTGTTTTAATACATTTGTTTTTTTTTACAAAAAAGGCCCCTATTATGTGTTGGTTTAATGGGAGACAGGTGAAAGATTCCCTGTTTATTTTTGACATGTACACAATGTATTACCTTACAAGTTTCATAAAATGTTTGTTTGTGTTTGTAGAAACATCTACGACAGGCTACTCCGTTAGCTACGAGAGGAACGGCCGAAAGGAAAGCAGTCAAAGACCTCTCCAGAGTCAAGATAATGGCCAACTTATTCAAACCATGGCCACACAAATTGACACCTTTTTGACACCTTCTTTAAAAACAACAGAAGTTAGTTTGAGATAAATGAATGATAACACAACCACAATAACTCAATCGTTCACAAGACATCGCTCTAGAGTCACCAGCTCATGGGAAATCATTGTTTCTGTTGTTTGACATAATAACTAAGTATCTACAAAACACTAAACTTAAGGTGAATGTTTCGCAATTGTTTCTGCATTATAAAGTAAGTGCATTGTGCAAAATCATTTCCATATTCTCTTACACCTAATGTAGCTGGGTTAATACATTGAAGTCCATTAATGCTTTAGGCAAACATCTGCAAACATGATCGTTGGAACGTTAAATGAATCATATTTACATTTGACTTTTATGCAAAAACAGCTGTTCAGGGACCTGAGTGTTCAAACCTAAACCTCCAGCATTTAACTTAAACAGAAATATGACGTTATGATGTTATTCAAAGTATCCCTAAGGGAAACATATGTTACTGCTCTCTGATGGCTCCAATTAGATTCCAGCAAGGCATCTCCCAACAACTTCCTGATTATACTTATATCCGTCTGAAATAAAACGGCAGAGGACACACCGAGGCATGTCTGGTATTGCACTCCGGGATTCTCACACTTGGTGAACGTGGGCATCTAAGCTTGACAGCCCCTCACACACACTACCATATTACCCCATGATGTTAAACCATACCGCTGACGTAACATGACAGGCTGTCGATAATGAAAGCACAGCATGTCTGATTCAGAGCAGGAGAGAGTGGGAGAAGTCTCTGCAGCGCTCTTGCATACGGGCTTCTCTCCACGTTCTGCTGCTGGTTTGTAGAAAGTCACGCAGACTGGCGATGAATGTCAGACACCCTGAAATGATTCAAGGGCAGCAGTGGATCTGGGTATCTGTTTCTAATCATACAGTGTATTCTGGCCATAAGTGCATTAAGGATGGAAAGTATTTGGTGACCTCACCCTGCAGGCGGGAAAGGAATGTGCTGTTGAGCTTTGTTGTTATTTTACCGTGTCTTTTTTGATCGGTTTCTTTCTTTTCATGTGTTTTTTCACCTGCTTGATAACTTTTTATAAACAACTTTACCATTATTTCGGTGTTATTTGATATTTGACACACTTTGCACTGTATGTTCCGTACAAAATGTCCAACAGAGGCTCAGACCGTCACTGTAACACAGTGTACTGAAGCTGGGGTTGATTCACCTTGTGATTGGTATATCATACATCTGGTCACATAATACCTCTCTCACTCTTAGGTCGGTCCTTCTCTCTGGTTAGGCTGTAAATTGGCCAAAAGAACCTCCTCTAGAGACTGCTTGTCTGCAGTAAGGGTCTGCTAAGTGATATGTGTGGTGGTCGGTAATGATGCATAATAATCCGATTGTTCCATTGGGCTGATTAAGACAAGAATTGCAAGCAAGAAATGTTGGTTATTGCAAAATTATTTATTGGAAATACTGCATATAGTGTATATAACTCATCTATACTGTAGTTGTACTGTTCAGACTACTGTATAAGTGATTTTTCACCAAGCTTATTTATAAAGAAGGATATAAGAATATAGGCTACAAAGAAAAGCTCTTTAGATCGAGATGTATCCATTTTACTCTTTGTATCTACTATATGCTTTGAGCTTTAACCCTCAGGGAGGTTCAAGACAAGTGCAAGCTAAAGATGTGTAGTGCGTTTCTTTTGTTGCAGGGTCTCCTTTAGGTGTTTTCAGACTGAAAGCAAAGCGCATCCTCAGCTTGCATCTTGCATCACACAGCCATCCTAACAGCCATGAAACATAGCTGTATGTAGCTGCTGGTGTGTGGGGTCAGGGTCAGGGTTAATGATCTGTAGTCACAAGAAGCTCCAGATTTCAGTGATTCTACTCATTTGCGTTCAAACTCAGCAGGGGTTATCCCAGAAAAGTATTGTATGAAGGCAATACTGTGGTGCTGATCTTTTATAGAACATATATCAATTCCCAAAGAACATGACGCCCGGTTACACGATGGGGCCGTGAACGTAAACAACAACGCAACTCAGAGCTCCGTCTATTTGACACCATTTATTTGATATTATTGGAGTAATTATACAGTTTTTGACGAAACAGAAATATTGTTTTCTGGCATCACTTTAATATATTACTGGGAAAATCACCGTGCGCCCTCGAACCAAAAGGTTCGAGGGCGCACGCCGAATGTAACCCGGTTTACACGAAACCCTGGTCAGTTATCCTTAGTGTCAAACATCTGTGCTCTTCACATTTCATTAAGTTTTCTTAAAAACGTCCAGCAGTGGCTCAGTCAGGAGGGGCTTGGACTGGGAATCGTAAGGTCGCCAGTTCAAGTCCCCGAACAGACTTGAAAATATGGAAGGTGGACTGCTACTTGGAGAGGTCCCAGTTCACCTCCTAGGCCCTGCTTTGGTGCCCTTGAGCAAGGCACCGGACACCTCCAATCCCCCCCCCCCCCCCCCCCCCATTGCTCCCCGGGCGCTGCACAATAGCTACCCACTGTTCCTAGTACTAGGATGGGTTAAATGCAGAGGACCAATTTCACTGTGTGTGCTCTGCTGTGTGCATGTATGTGACTAATAAAGAGGGTTTCATCCTCCGATTCTAACTCATTCAATATTAATGAACCAGATTTTTCTTAAATGTGTATTTTTCACTCAATTGAAATGGAGACTTTTATTGCCCTGAGATGTCAGCATTGCTAAAGATCTTTTTTTCTTTCTTAAATGAGAAAAAAAGTGTGAATATTTGTTGAATAAGATGCTGAAACTGAAAAAGAACAACTATCTAGAGTTCAACCATATTTATTTTACTGGTGACTTCTGCTCTGTGGTTTTGATTTTCCTTTATTATTTCACCTTTCACCTTCACTTGGACAGGATAGTACTTGACCAAACTGTTTGATCATTCTGGAGGTTTCTCTTCACTGCTCAGTATTTCCTCTGCAGACACACCGTTGTCATTCTCCTGAGTGAAGCTGGACATCATGTTTAAACCCTCACACCAGTAGTGCCACAGTATACCAGCAGAAAATTAGCATGAGATTATAAAAAGGCCAGGTCAGTTAATTCCCCGGAGACAAAAAAACCAAACAAAGGTTGAACAAGCTGATTAACAGAGCAGCTTTTCCCACCAAAATCATAATTGCCAACAGGTTTCCGTACAAAGCAGCCATGACCTTGTTTTAATGACTTTCAGCCTGTGATTATCATCTGTAAGAGGCCGTATTCAAAAGGCACCGCTGATTGTAATGAGGTGCTAAGTAAAGGTTTAGTTGAGCCTATATCTTTTTTAGTCTTAGAGAGCTCTTCATCCGGCAGCAGCACTGTGAGTCAGCCTTATTTTCCTCCGCCTGGGTAATGGAATCAAACTGGGCTGAGATAATGCTTGAGTTGGCAGTCAGGCACTGGGCCCACATCCTTCAGAACAGGAAGTGGGTGTAATGCAGAGAAGTGCACTACTGCCATCTGCTGGAGAGATGTGCAGAGAACACACACACACACACACACACACAAACACACACACACACGGTCGACTCCTGAGCACCCGGCTGTACGCAGATGTTAGGAAAAGGTCATGACATCCTCTTGGCTCAGCAGTCAGATTTGCTGTTAGTTCCTCTCAAAGCCCCCCCCCCCCCCCCCCCCCCCCCCCTCACAAACACACATTCACAAATCCACCTGCTGTTGTTCGACAACATCCGCGCGCTGCCAAAGGTTAAGTACCTTCCTCAAGGCGACAGTTTTTGTTTACTGTATCTGATTCTGCAGCTGTGCGGCAGATTAAAACACACTTCACTATTCCACAGCCTCTTAATAAAACATTAGTATATTACATTTCATTTGTTGGATGCTTTTAACCAAAGCGACTGGCAATAAACCATAAAGATACAAACAAAACAGCAAGAAAACTGCAAGTATATTTGCTTTAAATAAGCCACTGTAAGGGCTGATGCATTATTCTTAATTGAACTGAATCTCTGATGGACTGCAACCTTTTGTCAGGGTTAGGGTTGGGGAGATTTTTCTGTCTGTGATGAAAAAGTGTGGACTTAAAGGTCTCCTATTATGCTCTATTTGAACAATATATTGAAGGGCAATATCTGTACAAAACATGTCTGTGAAGTGTTTTGCTCAAAATACCAAACAGATCACCCATTGTAGCATGCCTCATACCCCTCTATTTCAGCCCTGTTCCTGAAGTGCAGATTCTGTGACTGTCGCTTTAAATTTGAGCTGAGCTGAAGCTGGCCACGCCCCTTTGCAGCGTCACGATCTCTCTGTCTGAAGAGAGACGTTTCTAATGGAGATACTCAGCTAAATGCTGCCGTGATTAAACGCCATATTATATTCCAAACCACATCAAGCACTATTTCTGAAACACTTCTCAGTGTTTACCACTAGAACAGAGACATCATATGTATTGTATATACAACAACTCTCAGTCCCTCCTGCAGACATCCTGCACAGAGACACAGAGGTGCTGCGGAGGGGATTCAGCTCGCGACTGTATATGGGGGACGATAGGTTGGGATGTATCATGTGGGCGGGAAGTTGCCAGGAGTTCAAAGTAAAGCCAGCCCACATTTCGGTTATGATGTCATAACCGAGGCAAATCTGGATCAGCTTGTTTGTACCCCCATTTTTAGAGATGTGGGTAAGGAGGAAAAGAGAGAGGGTTGTATTTTTTGACACTCTGTGAGTCTCCTTACACACCGGGGACACATATTTATGTATAAAAGACAGTAAAAAGTGCATTTTGCATAATAGGGGACCTTTAATACAACTACAGAAAAACTATATAAATGTTTTATATGGCTTTAAAAAAGGTTTTAGAGAATAATGGATGTCTTTGGAAAGTAAAGAACATACACCTGGATAAATCTAATTAGTGAATTTTATTTGATTGTGTTTTTGAGGCTCAGGTTTTTATTTTCCAAGAATGTCTTTAACTATTTCAATCTCACGCTTTAAAGTTCATTTTTCATCACAAAGTAGATTCTACTGGGGATCAGGGCTCTGACGTTCTCAGTAAAATAGGACTGCATGAAGACCTGCCCCTCAAGCACCATACAGGCAGCTTTAATTATTTGTGTTCAATTAATTTACAGCTTCTTTACTGGCTGCAAATCTGGCCTATATGTGACGTTAGATTAGAGAGGATAAGGGCCGTTTAGAAATCACAATTCAGGCCTAACTGATTCAGCTGAAATCACTATTTCTGTTAACAAGTACTTTCTGTATGTCTCAATTACTCACATTTCCTCGTTAGTCTGTCGGTCAGTTTGGGAGTCAAGACTTCAGTCGTGTGTTTTTAATTAGAGTTAGGGCGTAAGGGGCGCCAACAGAATTTGTGGGTCCCATGACAACAACTCAACAGAAACAACAAATAATTCCTGGCATGTTCCTGGGCCCCCGTAAATCATTAAGGGGCCCGCACTGTTGGAGGTACAACTTCTTTCTTACTCATTCATTTTATGTTCAACTCAAGTAACTGCTTGCATAATTAGAGCTTTGCTAATTGAATGCTAACCACACATTCATGCATGCAACTGTTGATGACTGTGAGTGAAGTGTAAATGCAGGACATTCACTTCACAAAAGACCTTTCACTGTTGAATTCGGTTTAGGAAAAGTATTCGTACCTGCAACATATAGACCTCAATAACAACCCCCCTGTATTTCCCTTTTAAAACTGAGGAGGATCACTAAGCTTGGGAGTACTGTTCTTTAGCAGTCGTTAGTAAAAATGTTAAGTAATTATTCAAGCTCACCACAATCTCCAGCAGCCAATCATCGTGCTGCAGTCAAACTTCAAAATCGTTCTCCTCTCTCCTGCAGTCAGCTGTGACTCCCGCCTCCACCCCATCCACCTCCAGTCATCATGTCCAGTGCCCAGCTGATCCAAAGACCTCATCACACCTCCTGTACATCCCATCGGGTAATCAAATCCAGATCTGTCACAATGGGTTGCTTTACTTTGAAGGTTATCAAGCTGAGAAAGTTGCTTGGACGTGTTTCAGGAAACATTATCAAGTCATTGGAAGTACACCAGCTAAACACTGTCAATAATATTGGGTATAAATGGCACAATATTACACAGTTCTTTTCAGGAACATTCCCAATGAATTACACTTTCTTTCCAGGAAAACTTTTGTGAAACTGATGCATTCCCTGTAGACATAAGTGCAGATGGCTAAACCCTGCAACACCCTGCAAACAAACACACATTTTCCATTTTAGGAAAGGCCTAAACTTGAGATTTTCTCAAAAAAGTTCAGAAAGAAATCTGTGTCGAATACAGCAAATATTCCCCCCGACACGTACACTGAGTCTCTCTTGTTACTGACTCAGTAGTGAGAGCTTAACCTCAGCTGTGACTCACAGTGTGTTACTCCCTTGTTAAACTTGTATTACAAAAGCCACAGAAACCATGACAAACTGATCACTCAGTCATATTTAATTGCTGCTGTGCTATTGGCTTTCTGCACAGAGCTTTTACTCACTGTGTTAAACTGAACCTGACAGTTGGACTAGTGACATGCTGAACGTACAGACATGGAGACTTTTGCAGAAACGTGATGCATTAAATTACTGATTATACCTCTAAGATCATGGACTACAAATCTTGTAAATAAAACTGAATGGAAATGATTCGCCACAACAGGAGTCAAGAATTTAATCTTTGCTGTTTTCAATCAAATTCAGAGAGGATTTTCCAGAAATGAGAGTCTGAATACTTAAACCTTGTTTAAGAAATGACTGAACAAGTACAATTTTGTTTCAGGAAAATCAAAACAACCTTTCTCTTTAGGTAGATCATACTATATTATACGATACGACTACTATTCTCTAATGATATATATATATATTTATTTATTTTTACTGTTGAGATGGATATATTAACTATTTATTTATACATTTTTAATATTTTAAAATCAGGTGAAATTCCTGCTGCTTTCCCCCCCCCCAGAAAAAAAAATTGGGGAAAATAAAGTATATTTAATCCATCCTCATTAAATCTAATCCTGATATTTTATGTGTTGTAGAATAAAATACTTAATAAGAAGACCAATTAACAACCACCGTTGACTACAACAGCACATGTTGTTAAAAATGGATTCCCCTCTCGGTCCTCCTCTTCCTCTTTTCCTTCTTTTTCTCTCAGTCTCTCCACACAGAGGAAAGGTCACACTCGGGGGTCCGGTGGCATTCTGCAGTGGAGACAGTTATTTCCTCCTGTCACTCTCGGGGGAGCAGCGGGCTCCACCGCCCTGTGGGAGTGCTCCGTGGCGCTGGGGGCCCGTCAGCAGGGTTTGAGGCTGGCTCCAGCAGCCCCCCAGGGGAACCGGCTGATTAATTGAGCTGGCAGATTTATGACGGGGCTGGCTGCTCCTCAGCATGCGTGTGTGTGTGTGTGTGTGTGTGTGTGTGTGTGTGTGTGTGTGTGTGTGTGTGTGTGTGTGTGTGTGTGAGTGTGAGTGTGTGTGTGTGTGTGTGTGTGTGCACGTGTGTGTGCACGTGTGTGTGTGTGTGTGTGTGTGTGTACCTAAGAGTGTGTCTCTTCTAAGCGTACATGTGTTGCTGCATGTTTGTTTTTAAAGATATCTTCTCTCTGTAGGTCTGCGCAAAAGTGTATATTTTTGAAAAGTTGTGTTTGTGTACGTGTGCACGTGTGTTGGTCCATGCATGTTTGCTTGAAGGACTGATTGTGTGTATTCCTCCCTCTAAATGCTTGAATTATGCATGTGTGTGTCTCTGTTTACGTCAGTTTCTGTGTGTCTGCATGTGTGTGTGTTTGGAAAGAGGCTCTCGCTCTATCTCTCTCTCTCTCCATAATTACAGCTTCCAGACCCCAGAGCGGCATGGGGTAACCTGGATGTCAGGGCCGGCCGAACACTCAGCATTCCCAGCGGGGTGAGTCTGGGGTCTGCTGTCCGAGTCAAAACTCGGCCGAGCCGCCCGGAGGATTGATGTGCAGTAAGTTGGATGGTCTGCAGCCAAAACATCATCAGGACCTCTCTTTGACTTCACATTCTTCCCCCTGCAGACAGTAGGTGGGTTCTTTTCAAATGAACTTGGATTTAAAAATCTGTGCTGAGAGTCAGAAACCAAGAGCTGAGCAGCAAATACACATCTGGCTGACTAGGACTTAAAAAAGCGGGAGATTTTTCATACTTAAGATAAAAAAGTCTTCAGTCTAACCCTTACCCTTGATTGCATCTGTAGTGCTCAAGCATAATTTACTGATTGTGTGCATTTGATTCATTTCCGTGTTATCCGAGCATGCATCTCAGATTTTGTCAGGGCAGAGTTTCAGACACTGTTCAGCAATCGAACAAACACTTCATTTAAAGCTTGCTGGCACATTATTAGGTATAAACACCACCTGTTGCTCAACCAATGTTGGCACACTATTCTGGCACCTGAGGACCAAATGTGAGTCGTCTGGTACATGTGCGCTGCCAGGTTAGGGGAACTGTTGAAGGATAACCTGAAGGGCCTCTGGTTAGTAAGCAACCTGGCCAGAGTGTGTTGGTGGAATCAGCACAACATGGTACTGCGCCATGTTTACGGTACAAGATTGAGCCTGGTGCGTCGGTCATCACTCGTACATTATATGAGCTGCCAGGCAAACATTTAGTCGAGCCATTTGAACTACATTAGACCGAGGGGTAAAACTAAAAGCCAGTTTGTGTTCTCAAAATATTTTCCTCCTAATATCGCTTCAGACAAATGTGGTTGGATAGAGGCTAAGGAATCAGGATGTTAGCCACATTCGCTCATTTGAGGATCGCTCATTTGGATTTTCCAGTGGAACAGAAGCTGCTATAGAGATGGGAGTCGGTCTCACTGGGTGGCTATCATGGAGGCCCGACACGCTGGACTTGGTCCGGAGTCGATCCTACCTTCCGTTCCCGAGTTATGGAATTCCTGTGACCGGAAATGTCTGTATCTTGTCCTGAGATTAAATGTATTAATGACATAACAAAAATAGTTTCTTTCAAAGTTAAACCATGACCTTTTCATAAACTTAAACAAGTACTTATATCGCCTAAACATGACCAAGCAGTTCCATTGCAATTCTGATTTGTTTTCCTTCAATTTTACAACGTTAACCCCGTGTTTAAAGTTGGATCTGGTAGAAAATATGACTTCCTCAGAGGTCATTGAGAATGCAGCGGGAACAAAGACAGTTTTTCTCTCGTGAATCAACTGGATTTTAAAAAAAATATTTTCCAGCAAAACACAGATCATATCATATTCAAGAACACACACTGCCCGGCCAAAAAAAAGGTCACAAGTCTGTGGGGGGGCAGTGCTATGATCTGGGGTTGCTGCAGTTGGTCTGGTCTAGGTTCAGCAACGTGCCCAAAGAATGAGGTCAGCTGACTCCCTGAATATACTGAAGGACCAGGTTATTCCATCCATGGATTTCTTCTTCCCTGATGGCACGGGCATGTTCCAAGAGGACAATGCCAGGATCCATCGGGCTCAGGTTGTGAAAGAGTGGTTCAGGAAGCATGAGACATCACTTTCACACATGGATTGGCCCCCACAGAGTCAAGATCTGGACACGATTGAGAATCTTTGGGATGTGCTGGAGAAGACTTTGCGCAGTGGTCCGAATCTCCCGCCATCAGTACAAGATCTTGGTGAAAAATGTATGCAAGACAGAAATAAATGTTGTGACAGAAGCTTGTGGAAACGATGCCACAGCGAATGCGTGCCGTAATCAAAGCTAAAGGCGGTCCAACGAATATTAGAGTGTGACCTTTTTTTTGGCCAGGCAGTGTATTTACACACTGAAAAACTGAAACGTTGACTTTATTTAAGTGTAGTATGTCAACCAACTTCACAGGACTGTATTAGGTTAGTGTAAAGCAATAATATTAAGTTGAAACTAGTATTTTATTTAAATATTATTGCTTTAAACTAACCTAATGCAGTTATGTGACGCCTGTTGATTAATACATTTTATTAAAGTCAACATTTCAGTTTTTTCAGCATAGTTTATTGTCATCACTATTTCTCAAGTACAACAACCCTAAGTCAAAGCCTCAGCCACACAGGAAAGAGGAGGTTGGGGCGCCGTGGGGTGAGGTGAAGAGGTGACCATGCACTCACACACAAAAACACACACACAAATTCACAGAGCCTCTGGAGAAATTCCTCAGATTTTTGTTTGGATTTGTGAGTGATAACTACTACTGAAGAGCATAGCTGAAGTGTGCGGTGTGCAGAAGAATGCTCAACTCTGCAGATCAAGTGCTAACAGAATTACAGCACCTGAGATTGGAGACTTTTCTGGCAAGGTCTTAGTGTGTACATAAAACACACGTTGTCTCAGCGATGTCTGTTATGCTAACCGATGAACAGCTAAACATCCAGAGACCGACAACAACTGGAAGGCTTCACTACGAGACACTTCATGGCCTTTTTGGGAGAATATTTTAGATGAAATTCATCAATCAAACATGACTAGCAGCTATTTTGCAAGCTTTTTAAGACTCATGACTTTAATACTCTCTGCAGTGTGCTCGACCTAACCGCCCGATATCTTGTAAAGAGTATATAAGTGATTGAGTTTAAAGATTAAATCAATGGTCTGGAACGGGCATTTGCACTCTATGCACAAATCCCACATCGTAAATTGTAACTGCAGTTTGTAAAGCATTTCATTTCCTGTCTTCTACTCTCAAAATCTCTTCCATCAGTTCTGCTGTGGGGGACACCTGCTCAACAGGGACAGACACGGCGCGGTCGTCATCACCCGACACATCGCCTCTCATCATCCCTTCTCCCATTCTCCACACCATTCCACCCTCACCTTCTCAATCACCCCCCTCACCCTCTCCATCCATGTCCACCTCTTCGTGCATCTCAGCGCCCTCACCTTCCAGTTCATCGGGACGAAAAAGGAAGACTGTAGATGAGGTCATAAACCTGAGGTTGGAGCAGCTGCACGAGGAGAGGATGCGGTTCCTCCAGCAGTACAGAGAGGACAAAGAGAGGGAGCGAGAGAGGGAACAAGACACACCAGAGTCACGTTTTTTCATGGTTCTGGCGGACATGTTGACCACTGTAGATCCGGCATACCAGCAGGAGGCCAGGCACAGGTTGTACCAGCAGGTGTTTGAGTACACGGTCAAACACCCACGGCTGGATTAGTGATTGTCTTTTTTTTTTTAAACGTTCTCTCCGGTAGATGTTAGCGGTTATTACCATGTTCAGGTTTTTTTTTACTTTGCTATTTATCATAAAAACCTTGTTTGCTCACATCAAGCCTTCATTCCATTTTGTTCTCTCTAATATATGCACCTGCAGTGTGAAGTTCCTGTTACAATACTCTACATGGTATGGTTTTCTTATTTGCTGGTGAACTAGTTATTTTTGGCCCATCCTCTCATTTATACATTAAACAAGCAATTGTATTTGTTTGTGACAACTCCTTGGTGTAGGGTTGGACATTGCATCACTACATTAACTTGTCTCAAAATCAACCAAGTCTAATGAACTAGACTGGTCATAGAATAACCACATCATCTACATTTCTGTTCAGATATGTTTCCTTAGGAGAAACAGTTTTGAGACAGGAATTAGATGAGTCACTTTATTGTAGATAGGCTATTTAAATGCTCCTTTATGTGAAACTATGTGCCCCATCCCCAAACACCTTGAAAACCATATGAAAAAAATGATCCATATTGACATCTGAGTCACCTAAATGTCACTTTGTATCTCATTGTTGTGTAGGACAAACTAAGATGATCTTTAGATGTTTTTCTTTTATGGTAGTGAGGAATAAAAGACCCAAGGGTACCACAATAAGATAAACATAATTTCATTAAACAACCAGTAGTGATCCATGAAGTATTAAGACCAGTTTAGTTAGCTAACAAACTTAAAAGCAACATTTCCTCCTCATCGAACGACTGCAACACCTGCTGGACTGTGATGTAAATGAGGAATGGAAGCATTCCACTAAATAAAAGACAATTCAAAACAACTCTTAACTCCACAGATTGAAGAATAAACCCCAGCTGTGATTTTACACTTTCATCTTTTAGGTGCAAAAATATGAAATTGAAAAGTACCTCAATCTGTTTGATATGGTCAATAAAAAAAACTCACCTTTTAATATTGGTGACTCATGTTTAAACCTCATGAACTCTAGAGACAGGACCAGAACCAAAAGGCATCAGCACTAAGCCTGCAGAACCAATCTGAATCTGATCTATTCTCTGAAGCCTCCAATAAAGAGTCCTGTTGAGGCTGGAAACCAGCAGCAGCTGACCCTCTGCTTCCTGTCGCTGTATCTGCCTGAGTTTACTTGTTTGTTCCTCTAAATTACTCTCAGTGTCATTTGTTTATTAACCAGCAGGGCTTTCATAGAGGGAGCACTGTTTCTACTTCTATGAGTGGAGACTGAGACGAGAACATGTTGGGATGATGAGCCAACTTAGAAACGCTTCTCCATTTAAGAAATAAATAAGATAAATAAAATAAGATAAATAAATAAAAATAAATAAAATAAATAAAATAAATAAATAAATAAATAAAATAAATAAATAAATAAAATAAATACTTAATAAATAATAAATTAATAAATTAAATTAACAGACCCAAACATGGAGATTCGGACACGGGGACTCGGTCATGGACCCGGACATGGCCTCGGACGCAGAGACTCGGACACGGACCTGGACGCGGAGACCCGGACAAATATACTCGGAGCCAGAGGGCGAGTCACGGACTCGGTGAAGGACTTGGACCCGGAGACTCAGACACGGACTTGGTAACGGAGACTCGCCCAGGATTCGGACATGGAGAACCGGACACGGAGACTCGGTCATGGACTCGGTCACAGAGACTCGGACACGCACTCGGACCAGTCAGCGAGTCGGGACACGGACTCATAAGGAGACCCGGAACCGTAGACTCGGACATGGTCACTGAGACACGGACACGGAGACTTGGACTGCAAGTTGGACACGTAGAGACACAGAAACGGAGACCCGGACACGGACTCGGACCAGACACCCGGGAACAGAGACCCGGACACAGAGACCCGGACACAGAGACCCGGACACAAAGACACAAACACGGAGAACCGGACAAGGGCTCGGGCAACGAGACAACTGCCACGGACTCGTGAACAGAGAAACGGACTCGGACTCTGATCGGCAATGGAGACCTCGGACATGGAGACGCGGACAGGAAGACTCGGTATCGGACCAGGTTCAATTCCGTGTCTGGGTCCATATCCGAGTCCATGTCCGAGACCCCCGTGGCTCCATGTCCATGTCTGAGTCTGTTTACTCATTGTATTTTATTTATTTGTGGAGTTTGTTTTAAAGCTAAAAAAAAGTTCTTAAAGTTCTGTAAACTCTTTAAAGTTTGCCCTAGATTTGGAATAAATCCAACAAGTAGAATTTAAAGACTGGAAAACTATATTTAGACAGAGAAATGAAAAGAAAAAGAGAAGCATGTAAAACAGACATTATATTAGAGTCTATAGTAAACAACACATGTTAGAAATAAGAAATATAGAAACACTTTGACTACAAATATGCAAAACTAGACATAAGAAACATTTAAAAAATACATACTACAATAAAAACAACAATGAATCAGAATTAAGTAAATATGAACAATAATGTAAGAAACAAGAAACATTTAAACATTAATATAAAACAACAAATGTGAAACTAAATTAAATTAAAATAAACAGCAGAAATGGAAAATAACAACAAGTTATAAATAGAAGACAATTCAAAACAACTCTTAACTCCACAGATTGAAGAATAGACCCCAGCTGTGATTTTACACCTTTCATCTTTTGTGTGCAGAAATATGAAATTGAAAAGTTCCTCAATCTGTTGGATATGGTCAATAAAAAAAGCCACTTTTAATATTGCTGACTCATGTTTAAACCTCATGAACTCTAGAGACAGGACCAGAACCAAAAGGCATCAGCACTAACCCTGCAGAACCAATCTGAATCTGATCTATTCTCTGCAAAGCCTCCAATAAAGAGTCCTGTTGAGGCTGGGAACCAGCAGCAGCTGACCCTCTGCTTCCTGTCGCTGTATCTGCCTGAGTTTACTTGTTTGTTCCTCTAAATTACTCTCAG
Source organism: Eleginops maclovinus (assembly GCF_036324505.1). Taxonomy (NCBI): domain Eukaryota; kingdom Metazoa; phylum Chordata; class Actinopteri; order Perciformes; family Eleginopidae; genus Eleginops; species Eleginops maclovinus. The sequence continues at coordinate 4,065,084 of NC_086371.1, forward strand.
TGTCATTTGTTTATTAACCAGCAGGGCTTTCATAGAGGGAGCACTGTTTCTACTTCTATGAGTGGAGACTAAGAAGAGAACGTGTTGGGATGATGAGCCAACTTAGAAACGCTTCTCCATTTAAGAAATAAATAAAATAAGAGAAATAAATAAATCCCTCCTGTGTCTGACTCTCTCAGGACTACACTGCTTCACATTGTTCCATGGTTATTAATGAAACTTGTCCTGATGGTGCTCTTGTGTTGCTCTCGTTTCAGGACTCTGAGGACTCGTTCTGCTGCGTTGGCATTGGGATCCTCGTGGTTGAGATGAAGGTGCTGAGGGACAAGTTGTGACGGACAACATTCAAGACCTGCCAAAAGCTATGCGCATTCTGTCTGGACTTTCATATGCACTGCATCCTAACTACCCCAAGTCTATCATGCTCACAGTTCATCCTAAAGGTACTGCTCACATTGGGCCAAGGTGAACTCAGACCAAGGTTACAAACATTGAAGAACCAGCTGCAATGTGAAGAAATGCACAGACACTTGTGACTGCTGTTCATCTGCTACCAGTTCTGTCAAATATAAACATCTCAAAATAGAAATTCAAATAAACTGTATATTTTCTCTAATTTTGGTTTATTTTCATTTCTATTCTGAGATGTTTATATTGCAAATATTTTGAATTACAATGAAACAGTTTATAATATACATATAAAAACCTAAATTAGAGAAAATATATTTTCTCTAATTCCGGTTTATAATATATATTTTATTATTGTTTGTTTCTGCTTTTTGATTTTGAATGATGTGCATTGCCTTTCTTGTTATGCTGATTAATAAAGTTCTTATCTTACTCCATCATTTTCTGCCTGTTTGCCACGATGACTTCCCACCAGTCTGCGCTGAGGCAGGGAGGTTCATGTTTGTATTGTCTTCTGGTTGTCGAGGTTACCTTGCAATGTTTGTCAATAAAAACATTGGAATATTTAAATGCTTTGTTGCATGTTCTCCCTTAATACAATATGGTTGAAATGATGTGTAAATTAAATAAAAATGATCCAATGAATTGTATTAAAGACGTTACTTATTTTAACACCTGATCTGAAGTCATGATACATTTTCTGTAAGTGTGTTTGGACTGCAGGCTGGTCCCGTTCTGCTGGAGAGAGCCAGAATAACAGCAGCAACACAGACAGGACGTCAGACAGACGGAGAGACAGACATATTTTACTAAAGAGGAACTAATTCATAACCCATGATCAGTTCTTCACAATCTACAGATGAGAGTAAATGGTTAGTAAAGTGGCCCCTCAGTGAGATGCTACAGCATTAAATGCTTTTCATGCATTTGTTTTAATATACTGTATTAAAGAGCTGTGATGCAGACAGAACTTTATCTGATGATCATTTTGTACTTAAGTTCCATTTCCAATTCAGGACTTTTATTTTAGTACTTTAACAACATAGTATTTGTACTTCTACTAAAGTAAAGGATCCAGGGTCTTCTTCCAGCTCTTAGTATTTTGAAGGACCTTAACTTCAGTATTTCAAGTTAATCATACTTTATACCTATATACTTTTAAGTGATGGACTTTTTTCCAAATAAATACTCAGGTTTTTACGTACAGTAAAGGATAGATACTTAAAGACTGTTCTAATGGGGCCGAGGTGGGAGTGCATTGATTGTTCAATCTGTGGAGTTAAGAGTTGTTTTGAATTGTCTTTTATTTATAACTTGTTATTTTTCAATTTCTGCTATTTATTTTAATTGAATTTTGTTTCACATTTGTGGTTTTCTTTGAATGTTTAAATGTTTCTTGTTTATTACATTTATTGTTCATATTTTACTTAATTCTAATTCATTGTGTTTTTTATTGTATGTATTTTTTAAATGTTTCTTTGTCTAGTTTTGTATATTACAAGTACAATTGTTTATATATGTCTTATTTCTAACTTGTGTCGTTTAGTATATACTCTAATATAATGTCTGTCTTTACATGCGTCTCAGTGATCAATTGGTGCATCAAATTGTTGATGGAAGGCGAACCAGACCGCTTTGGACGAGACCTGGCAGAACCCTGGTCGTGTTGTGTGGCAGTGTTTCACACAACCACCTAGCCTCCAGATTTCCTCCAAAAAAACGCTCGTCTAAACGCGGAATAAAAAGGTGAGAACGCAACACCACTTTCACGTTTTCTATTCAGATCGTTTCCGTGTAAACATGGCCTAAACCAAAATCCAGTTCTTGAAACAGTTCCAGAAATACGCATCATCAAGCTGAATTAACGTAGGGATAAAAATGTCCTATGAAATTAATAATTGAATTATCAGAACTAGTTTACTGTGTGTCTGGACTTTTGAGGCCTCCCAGTGGTGTTTCCACTTGTTTCATGCATGAATGTCCTTCTATCTATCAATTGAAGTCTTCATTAAGGAAGAAACTAAGTAAAACTGAGTAAGTTTTTTAAATTATTATCATTACCAAAAGATCTTTTGCACAAATATGACTCATGACTATTTCAAATGTATCTGTCTAATTTGAGATATCATGTCAGTCTCTTAAGAAGAGCATCCATTGAGTTCATCTGTTCTCCTCTGCACATGCAAACCCAGCGGGCTCCAGCAGAGGACAGTATGGTGACAGGGAATCTCAGGGAAACTTCACATGTGCTTTTTTAAAACACGTGATCATCATTTGGATCAGACAGTGAGAGTCAACAATCTGCCAAGTAAGAAAGTAATGCTTATTGATTGAGGAATGATTAATGATTCCTAAGCAGATCAGTTTAATAAATTAGATCCAGAATGGGAACGGGAGCAAGTTGTTTCATAAGTTCGAATAGTTTGGATACATAATGTGATTTTCTGGTCTGTTTTTTGTCACACTTATTTTGAAATGCAAAAAAAAAGAAGGAAGAAATCTCGAATTCTTAAGGATTTTTAACAAATACAGATTTAGACCATGTCCCCTTTAGCATAATGAAACAAATATGCATCATCAGCTTCTGGGAAAAACAAGGTTAGCTATTCTTGGCGTATTTTTAGGGTTCTGTCTGACACATGAGACAGATCTGGGAGGGTGATGCAGAAAAGGCCCATCCACCTGAGAGCATTGTTCTTCTCAACCTTGACTTCAAAGCGCTTTAACAGGAGATGCGTTTTCCTTCCCTCAGCTGTGTTATCATTTATGATCGATATCAAACAGACACACGGCATAAATCAAACACAAGCAGGACCCGAATCTCTTTCAAGTACCAACAATCTGCCCCGTTCTGAAACAATACACAAACTGTGGCTGTCTGTTTGCCAAGAGCAAGGAAGTCAGGAAGTATTGGCCAAACATACCCGTTCTGTAAATAGATAGGACTTAATGCCCGACACACACATAATACAGGCACAAAACACAACCAGCTGCACACACACACACACACACACACACACACACACACACACACACACACACACACACACACACACACACACACACACACACACACACACACACACACACACACACACGAGTCACTTGTCCACATGCACCGACAGGCAGCACATTTCCCCCCGCAGAAGGATTCACACACACACACACACACACACACACACACACACACACACACACACACACACACACACACACACACACACACACACACACACACACACACACACACCAATGAGCTCGTTCCTGCACGCAAATGTGTGGCTATTCACATCACACAAACTGAGAACAAACAAAAACATAGAAGCAAACAAACAGGCTGACACTTTATCCCAGAGATTACCATCATTACTGTAAATCATCTCACACAGGAAGACGCTCTGTAGCGCTCTCTAAAGGTTTACTACCGAACTACAAGCAGGGGGAACGGGGCTGGAATGCATTTTCTGAGACAAATACATTGTGTAACCTACTATAAGTTATATATTTAAGGTCATACAGTACAGCATCAATTACAGATATTTTATTCGGACGCCCCCTTTAAGCCTGTTTTTCCTGGTCGTTGTATGGCATGTTACATTTGAATTGTATGCTTTGATATATTTATTTTCTATTTATTTATACTGTTTTGTGTGTGCTTTTTAAGCATCGTTGACACTATGAAAAGTGCTATATAAATGTAATGTATTTATTATTATTATTATTATTATTACTAATTATATTATTATTCATTTATTTCCTTTTCCTTTAAACTTTTATATTATTTTCTATTTTAAAATGGTTTTATTATTGATTTTGTATTTTATTTTAATAAATGTTTAAATTCGAGATTTTTTTCCCAAGCATTTTATTTTATCTGACAAAGGAGTTACATAATATCTTGATTATCTTTTGGTAATGTACATTTGTAAAAATGAATTTATTATGATGAAACCTTTAGATGTTACCCAACTTAAAGATTGCATTTTAATTGAGTGCGGCAGTGGCTCAGTCAGTAGGGGCTTGGACTGGGAATCGTGGGGTCGCCGGTTCAAGTCCCAGAACAGACTTGAAATATGAAAAGTGGACTGCTACTTGGAGAGGTCCCAGTTCCCCTCCTAGGCCCTGCTGTGATGTCCTTGACCACCTCCAATCCCCCCTCCCCATTGCTCCCCAGGCGCTGCACAATAGCTGCCCACCTAGTACTAGGATGGGTTAAATGCAGAGGACACATTTCACTGTGTGTGCTCTGCTGTGTGCATGTATGTGTAATAAAGAGGGTTTCATCCTCCGATTCTCTAAATCTAAATAGGATATTTCCATTGTCAATGCACTAGATTATTTAAATGGAATTAAAAATAGTTTGAATGGTCAACGATACCTCGCTTGACCATGTTACACAAGAACCTAAAGTTCATACGAGACGCTATCTGCTAACATAGTGTATAAGACAATAAAGGAGCATATAGACCATTGTTCGTAGTTGCAGCACTTGAGTAAATGTTCCTGGTTTCTTTCCACAACTGCTTTAAATAAACTGAAGCGAGTTATTTCAAGGTGACGCCTTTCACTTCAAATGGATGCATTGTAGACTTCAGTAGAGCCTCTCATCCCCTCACTGTGTGAGGGGATGAGAGGCCCCACAGTGTGTCCTCCGCTGTATTTCCAGCATCTTGTGTTCTTTCCTCGTATTGTAAACTCTCCTTCGAGCGCCTGCTGATGCGACGTTCCCGCTGGTGTTCCCAGCAAAAAGGAAACGGCATTTCCTCAGGACATCTCTCCGGATCTTTTCAAGGATACGGCGGTTGAGAGGATTGTTTTGTTTCATGGAGTTCTCTCAGATAACCCAAAATGGTCTGTTTTGTTTATCTCCACTTCCCAGCACTGTTTGGTCACAACGCTCCTCCACACAGCGCCTGGAGCAACCGGCGTCCCCTACCGCCCCGACTGTTTGTTTTCTGAAGCGCTATCTTTTGTTGGTGGTGGATTTTGTTTTTCAGACAGCGCTCAGGAGGGAAATTTGTTCAGTTTGTATCTACAAACATGTTCTCGAGAGAGTCCACTCTTATCTCCAGTTCTCCTGAGGGCAGGAAGCGAGTGGCTGGGAGAAAAAAAGCTACTGCTAATGCAATTTAATAGAGCAAAAAGAAAACCTCCAAAAGAGTGCAGGAGTTTGGAAATTCTTCAGAAGAGATGGTATCAGAAGGAAGTGCAGGTTAACCCAGAGATGTGTCGGGAACACAGACAAAATGTGCAACAACAAACCTTCATATCGCAGCAAAAAAAGTCTCTGCTCCTTTTTCTATGTGATCGTGGTTCAAGTTGTGGTGCATTTAGGATTCAATCTACTCATGAACAGTGGCCTATTGTAAATGAAACAAGCTACATGATCCAGGTTAAATACACTCGCTTTTTAGGCTAACACTGGATCTTGAGCTCTGGAGTCTGAAATATTGGTCCAAAAGCTACAAAAATATGTCGATTACATTTCAAAATCAAAATGTAAAGGTCATTTTGACATTCAAATCAAAGGCATTTAACTAAACATATCATTTGCTCATGATCTTAGCCAAACATATAGGATATTTGAGTTTTTTTGGACTATTGGTTGAAAATGAAGACATGTAATGATCGTCTTTTTCAGTTTCGTCAACAAAAAAAAGATGACGCAGTAATTATACCTTTCCAAATATCACTTTTATTCATGTTGCCCAATGCACAGTGCTTCAGCATGTTGCAAACTCTAGAAAAAAGCATGCAAGACCTTCTGTGCATGGTAATGGTTGCTAAGCTATGAATGGGGATTTGTTCAGGGTGCAGGTTTAGTGAGCGGTCAGTTGCTGAAATGTGGAACATGGTAACATCGCTATGACGACAGAGTCCAACAGCGCAGTCGGACGATCATACAGGTTGTAAACAAACCTACAGTTTAGTCGAATTGTTTATACATCATGTCTTGAGAGTGGGTTATGATAGGCAAGGAAGCAAATGTCAAACTCTGTCTTTGAGACCTGTCTAAAAACAACCAAAGCTGTGGTGAGATTTTTCACCTGCACCATTCTTCACCGTCAGAGCAGTTGTATCTGCTCGTGCTACACAGAGGTGTGTTTGTGCCACCTGAAAAGCCGCCGTTTGTCTGCCTTTGATTGATAGTGACAGCCCTAATCCAGAGTCAATCCCCACCAGTCCGCTGCTAACCCCACCATCAGCCCCTCGACAACACCACCACCACATCAGCATCCTGCTCTGATTACGCCACTGCGCTCCCCCTCCATTTTCAAGTTTAAAACCACTCTCTGGACTGCTTCTCTGTGTCTCTTATGTTGGATCACCCTCCGCCCCTTGCAGCCCAATTTAGTTGTGTACATGTTTGTATTCAAAACAGGCAGGAAACGTCTCCCTCCGAAGCTGGAAGTGATTTGTTGAGGGGCCTGTTCACATCCAGAGGGCTGCAAGAGCAAATTCCTCTGCTGCTATGTTGCTTTCCAAACAATGAAATCAGCTCAAATTAACTGAAAGGAAATCACAACAGTGTTTGAAATGTTAGTATGTGTTGTTTTTTCTTTTGCTTCTGCATCGTATGATCTATCTATTAACACGTATTATATATAAGTGGTGAAACACTACATGACACTTATTGCATCCTTCATTTTTAGTAAAGAAAATACCTCAAGGGTAAACACTCTTCATCTCTGCCCATTCTTTGTTGCAAAGAACAACTCACCACAGAGACAAGTGTTTGTTTGAAAATCAGTACAAGGGCATGGCACTGGCACAGGAAAAAAAAAGAGGCTTGTTTGCCTAACCGCAATTTCTATCAACCACAATGGCAATTACACCAATTTGTTACATGACTAGAAGCAGCGACGTAGGGGATTTCCTCCCTCTCTGCTCCTAAATAATTACACTCTGAGTCACTACAATACATATTTAAACAACAGAGAACAAACTGAGTTAAGTATTAAGAGCTGCTGATGTGCAGCTTTTATATCAACATGCTTTTTTTGTTCTTGTTGTCTTTGGACTTCCATTAAATGCAAAACTGATCAAACTTTTGTTAAACCGACTGGTGTGCAAACATACTGGAGCATTTAGCCACGCAACAGTCACATATGTTCCCTTAAAGCAGACATATTCTACTCATTCTCAGTTTTATATTAGTATTTAGTGTCTCTAATGTGGCATGTCTCCGTGCTTTAATGTTCGAAAAGCTCTTTATTTTTCTCTTTTCACCCTCTGTCGGAAACCAGAGCCCAGTCTGCTCTGATTGTTTCGTCTCTGTTTTGATTGGTCTAATGCTTAGACATGTCCCGCCCCTTAGCCTATCATGTACAATGGCTAGCCAATAGAAGTGCGGGTGTTACGAAGTGATGTCACCATGGGGGGGGGGGGGGGGGAGAAAAGCTAAGCGATTTTAACCTTTGCAGACCGTTTACATACACACAAACCTATATAACACACTACAGGAAAGGGAAAAGCCTCAAAAGCTTAAAAAGGCCCATTTAAGAGATGGTAAAAACTGAAGGAGGTAAAAGGAGGTTCATATTGTATCACTTGGTGGCCAGAAATATCTCTTAACCAAAGAAGAAATGATACCCTTTGTTGCACAGGGTCCCCTGCATTCATACATAGGTAGCTCTGTAAGACAATAAAATGTACTAATTCTGCCCTCTAGAACCCTAGAACTCTAGAAAGTGTGTTTATTATTAAAGTCAAAGTCAAATTTACTGTCAATGTTTCAGTGTGTGTGTACAGAGAAATCAAAATACTGTTTCCCACAATCCAGAGGACTAACAAATACAAATATATGTAAAAAAGTAAATATATATATATACACACATCAACATAGACACATATACTGTACGTATGCACACATTAAGAGGCATAAATAAAGGCACAACAGAGTCAACATATACAATATAACAGTCACTTCAATGATGAAAATATTGCAGTAAAAAAATGTACATTGGTGCAAAAGACTGTTCAAAGCAGCGGTATGACAATCAGAAATGCAAACTTATTGTTTTACTCGTCTAATTTGTTACACGCTTGTTTCAGTACACATTATTGTGAACAAGTACTGCTTAAAGTGCTGTAGACTGAATGTCTGTAGGCTAATATAAAGGTGAAATTAAGAACCAGCGGTGGAAGACTGTGAAAAAGGTCCACTGTGGCTTTGAGAGACGGTTGCACCTCCTGTATCTCACTAGAGATTTTTCTCATTTGTCAAAGGCAAATATGTTTAAGCTGTTATGTTTTTGAAAAATTGTTTCTGCAGCTTTCTTTTCCATTAGAAAATAGCATCTGGGAAATTACAAACCCACATGAGATCACTCTGCTCTGGCTGCATATCTGTCAGACATCCAGCATGCTACATATGGCTTTTGTAAGCACGTTCACAGGAAACGTTGCCAAAGTAAAATTGAATTTTGCACGTATCCAGTGTGTTAGAATACTGAGTTTGTTTTATTTAACCTTTTGGAATATTGACTATAACACTTTCATATATAAATGGAGCGATCACAAAGATTGGGAGGGATGCTTTTATAGAAAATATCACATTATACTTCGAAGAGCCACTGTTCAGACTTATAGCAGCAGTTCATTAGATAGATGTCAATATAGAGCCATGTTAAGAAGCAATGCATTACTTCACAGACGAGGCTATCTTTTATTATGCATTGGTTCATTTAAATTACATTTTAGAGATCATACTTTTGTTTAAAGACAGATTGCTGCTCCAGGGTTTAACTCTTCTATACACAAAATGAGTAAAAGCTTAACAGTTCGCCCCAAGTCAATTACAAGAAGTTTGAAATAGTTCCCAAATATTTGATTTAGATGCTTGTTTATTGTACTGGTCAAAGCGATATCATATCCTGGAAAGCTATGGATAAAATGTGGTAAGTCCTCCTGCAATTAGAGTCATTTACACATTTTTGTCCAATTTTAAAACAGACTCCCGCCTTCTATCTATTAAAGACTTAATTAAGTGCACAGTATCTTTAATAATCAGGGGATTAGCTGATGTTTAAAAGTGTTCAAGTGACATTTTCGTGCTATAATAGAAGTGCAAGTAATACTTGCTCGTGTGATGGTGTTGAAAAATATGACTTATGGGATGATTCCACGGTAACGTGACAAGGCAAAGAGATGATATGAAAAATGTTTCTTTGACTGATGATGTTCTTTAAAACCCCTGAGATCTTCAGCTGAGAGCCCGCTGAGGTGTCTCAAGCACGCCTGAACACTGATGTCATGCACATAAGGAATAATATATAATATGCTCTAGGAAAATGTTCCAAATACTGTATGAGGTCTTCATGATTCATACGTTGCCTGTCGTTTATAGGCCGTTTTTTCAAATGCCTCTCCTACAATGTTTATGAGGAAAAGAGATGTGGTGACTTTTTAGAGGCAGTACCACAGTTGACCACTAGGTGAAAGGAGGCTCAGATTAGCCCTAACCCTAACACAAAACTAAGTTAATGCGAAAAGCTACTTCCAAAATATGCAATTTAACCAATGCTAAACATCAGAATTGTTTCTTGGTTGGTGCTTCTTCTCTGCATTTCCACCTGCTCTTTGGCTCAGGATCTAATACAAACTTTGCGGTGAACCGGTCATAAAGACAGGTGTGGGGTCTGTGTGTGTCTTTAATAAATGTAGCGGCTGGCTAATCAAGTAGATCTGCATTGTCCGCCGGTCAGAAGGACAAGACTTTAGTCCAAATGGGCGACCAAAGGATGAGGAATCCTGGGAGTTCCTCTGCGATCGGGAATCATTGTCGTGGCTCAAAGCGGGTGCCGAAGCCAAACCTTAAACAAGGACTTAAAAGGACAGCAGGGGGGGGGCTGTCATGGTCATTATCCTGGTGGCTATGAACACCCCCCCATTCTTTTTCTTAAAACACACACCCAAACCAACCCTTCAAACACACATCTGCAGCCAGCCCACCCAGTCCTCCCAAATGCACACAGACCTGTGTATCATGCCAACTCTGTTGCACAGGGGGGGGGGGGGGGGGTATTTGTGGAGGCAGAAATGGTCGAGGGAGCGAGGTGGTGGATTAAAAGGTGAGGGAGGAAAGCGTAGAGGCTCTTTAATTCAAGAAATCCTTGATCCTCGACAGCCCCCCCCCTCTCCCGCTGCCGAGAGTGATACTTCATGAAGCACACAGACAATGGCTCAGTGGAAGAAGTCACCCTTAATTCTCCTTTTGATCACCCAGAAGCCTTTGTGTCCCTGGGCTCTTTACACATTCTTTCCTTTTTGTGCCAATGCTCTAAGTTGGGAATGATTAGTGTCTGTGGATAAATCCCCTTATTTCATTCTCCCTCTTCAGGGATGCTGCTTCTCCGGCAGTCAGCTTACCATTAAGCTCCCTCACCATAAATCCAAGCTACGTTTGATGGTGCATGCCCGCAGCTTTCCGCCTTTTATCAATCACCGATCATTTGTCAGCGTGTTTAATCTAATTACTCGAACTTGAGGAGATTTTGAGTATAAAAAAAAAGGATCTTTTTTAATACTCGTTTCTATTTGGGAAGAAGGGGGGGTCATTTATTGTGTAATCGACTATTCATTACTAAACACCTCCAAGGAGAGGGGAGGAAACATATTGTTGGAAGAGAACATTTTGCAAATAGGCGTGAGTGCTCAGTGAGAAGGAAATCTTTTTCAGGTCCAAAACACATGAAACATCCACGCATTACGCTCTAAATTTGTACGATTTATACCAAAAGACTCCTGACAAGATCTTATAGGAGAGTATATCTTCCAAAAATATACACATACCAACATGGTGTGCAACTAAAGGCTCAAACTAGACTCAATGGCAGCACATGACCCCCACCCTCATCCACCTGCACTGGCTCCCAGGCAGGTCCCGGATCCAGAAGAAAAACACACCTCCTCCTCACGTACAAGTCTCTTCCCCACCACGGACCTCCTCCACCACTACACCCCTTAAAAACTCACCTGTTCCCCGTGGCCTTTGATACCTAACCCGTCACAGTCCCCCACCTTCCACCCCTACTGCTATTTACTTTATTACTTGCCTAACTTTTGTTTGTTGTCGGTCCTCACCTCATGTAAATCGTGCTTTGTTCCCTTGAAAGGCGCCAATCAATTAAATGTATTATTATCATTATTATTGTTATTGTTATTTTGAGACTCACATATGATATTAACTTGTGAATAGACAGTATTACTACCTTAATGCTTCAGTGCAGTCTGAGATCTTTGGTTGGTCCTTTAATGTTGGAGATAAAAAGGTCAAACGCTAACCTGGAGGAATGATAAAGATAAAAACATATTCCATATAAACCAATATTTTGACCAGTTAAATCCCCAAAAAGGAGCTATTAGGTCATTAAATTAATATGATTTTGTATAGTTTATTACCTCTGTATGGCAGAAATGGGCTTCCATACTTTCAATAGGTCGTTTTTGAATCAGGAAAGGTAGCCATATGGATGCATGTCAACATTTTTTAGACTTTGTTAATACACTTTTAAAATGTTCTTAATAAAAGTCAAGTTAGTACTCTTCCTACTTTCCCTCTTAAAACCTTATTTCAGGTGTTCGTGGCTTTAAATCTAGCAGGTATTGTTATTGTCTGTGATGCCCTGAAGATGACACACATCCATCATCTCCACCTCCAGCAGGTCATGGGGGCGGAAGCAGGTGTTCTTTGTCAGCCAGCAGAAATCAGAGTGCAAATCTCTGCATGCACAGTAACTGAGGAGCAAATCAGCATATTGTTCACTATCACTGCGTGGACCCCCATGGTCTAAAGATAGACTATCAGACCGAGCAAAAGTGTGTGTACTTGTTTTTAAACATGCATACCAACGTACACATGCACCTTTGGGGCTAACTGTGTGTGGTGGATTCCTAACGCAGTCGCCTCAGAACCACTTTAACCACTTCCTCCTTTATCTGCGCTGCCTGGCTGAGGTGCAGATAACAGCCTGGCTCCGATGCTTTGATGCTTTTTCCTTTTCTGACAGCGCTGAACAACGGGGGGAAACCCACATGTTGTGCCCCCAGGCCTTCCGTCTCCAAACTTATCTGCAGCCGTGTGATGTGGGATCTTCACTGAGATCAAATCATTAATTAACATCCTTTTGTTCACACAAGAGCACGAGAGAGAGGGTAAGAAGTTAGGAATAATGCGCACGAATACCAATCATGTGATATCATGGCACACGTTTGAGTTTTATCAAAAGCTGTAAGTGAGGTGGATATCCTTCACTTTGTTTGGATCTCATCACTTGGCTCTTGCATAATGCACGTAAAGAAAGTTCATGGGACACATATACATGCCAAAGCGTGTCCAGGCCTGTGCGGCGTTACCGAGTGCTATCGAGTTCATGTCCAAAATGCCACACTCGGAGACGTGCGCGCTATAAGGCCCTCAGGTGTCGCAGTCACAAGAAAGTGGATGTCCATGGGCTTCAGGACTTAAGACTCCCATAAGAAGCTGCAAAAAGGAATTATCTCAAGTATCAAATGACAAAATGATCTTCCTTTTCCAAGAACGCTGAACTTCAGGGATCGTCTTCTCAGAACTGCGGTGTGAGAATATTTAGGAAATGAACTATTAAATTGTGTGCGGTGTATCCCTGAGGCAAATATTCACTGCACAATAAACAAAATGAAATGAATGACCTAGAATATAGGCTTGATTGCTGTTATTTGGGTGCTTGAGAATAATATTTTGTTTTGTTTTATGCTATCACATTTTATTTTATCTGATTTTATTGATCTGTTATTTAACCTTGATGAAAACTGATTTTTCTTAGGAAAAAGTAGTTTAGTTGAATTTTACTTCATACAAAACAACAAAGGCAACACAACACATCACACTCAGGGACATGGCACTCTTTATTTAATATTTATCTGGATTTTATCTTTATATGTCTAAACCCTGCACCTTATTTTTCTGTGAATTAATGAAACTAATGCACTCATGCACACTGTGTTTCGATGTACTGTGCAATGACAATAAAGTTGTATCTAATCTAATCTACATGTGTTTAGAAATGATTTGTAAGCAAAGATATTATAAATTAAAGAAGAGAAAGACCAATTTTATCCCTTTTTTGGGGGGGCACTTGTTTCAATTTTCTCATCCACCAATCAGAATCAGGATATTTATTCCGGTGGGGAAATTGAGTTTCTTGACGGTTTAAAAATAAATAAAAAAATACATAAATTAAAATAAAATAATTGAAAATAAATTATATAAAATAAGAATATTTATACAAACATCAGACGTTGAACTTAAATGTGCAATAACATTTTTTATTAAATTACATTTTAAAAAGAAGTAGTAAAACACATAACCTGTATATTACAGTATATACTGTAGTGTATTATGAAAGATGCATACCAACACGTCTGTGTGTGCCGCTCTGGGGGGAGTCTTATGATAACTCATCAAATGTTACACTAAATGAATCCTTTCATTCGTTCCGTTGAATCTAGGCGACTGTGTGTGACAGTACGGGCCTCACAGAGCAGTCAGTCAAACCCCCCTACAGTAGAGACAGTAGGATGGTAGACGGACAGACAGGAGCAGTGTGATGTAAAATAAACACTTGCAGTCAGAGGCAGGGAAAGACGGGCAGTGAAGAGACAGACGGAGTGACAGCAGCTGGGAGGCTGGGTGGGACAGCGGTGCTCTTCTGGAATGTTCTGTTATTTCCACATCAGGAGTTTTCTTTTGACCTAAACCAAACTCTGTACTTCCACAGGGAGCTGCCTGTGGGGCCTTCTACCTCGACAGCAGGCTTTTTGTGTGCGCCTGCCGTCCCCTGACCCCTTTATAGTCTTGCAATATTGGTTTAGGAACAAAAGCGGTGGTTAATTCACTGGAGCACCTTTCCCAATAAACGGGCCGGGCGCTCTTGCTGTGTGTGGCGGGCTGCACCGCATGGAGCCGCTTTCACTGAGTCACCACCGCTGAAGATAAACCAGAAGTTCCCAGATGGAGACTGAAAGCGAATATCGGAAATATTAAACTCAGAGAGAAGCAGTGAGGACTTCACCGACTGCCACTGTCTTAGTCTTGGCATTAGATCTGAAATAACAGGTTATTGTTCAATTTCATTGAAAATTAAAAAGGATTTGTCCAAACAAAGAGCTGACTGAGGGAACCTTATGGAGTTCAAACTGCCATTAAAGGTGATAAGTTGATTATTCACTCATAGATATCAATGCATTTTAAACACAAACCCTGCATTACCAACTTTATCTCCTACAAAATGACGTTCCGATACAAAAAACATAATTTTTTGAATATTGATTTTCCCAGGTGACGGTTGCACAACTTCTTGGTTGTATTCAGACAACTTAACTTAACTACTTGGTTAGGTTCAGTTAAGGATCATGTTTTGGCTTACAAGATTCAAGGCTTGGTAGCCCCAGTGTAGCGCCTCTAATAATGCAACATGAATACATATGTATATACATATGACATAAAACTAATTAAACCAATAAAAATAGTGAAACAAATAACAGAATAGAAATAAAATAGTGCAAGAAGAGGTCTATATACATACAGATGGAATATGATACATACATAGATTTGTATCCACATCAGGAGTTTTCTTTTGACCTAAACCAAACTCTGTACTTCCACAGGGAGCTGCCTGTAGGGCCTTCTACCTCCACAGCAGGCTTTTTGTGTGTGCCTGCCGTCCCCTGACCCCTTTATAGTCTTGCAATATTGGTTTAGGAACAAAAGCGGTGGTTAATTCACTGGAGCACCTTTCCCAATAAACGGGCCGGGCGCTCTTGCTGTGTGTGGCGGGCTGCACCGCATGGAGCCGCTTTCACTGAGTCACCACCGCTGAAGATAAACCAGAAGTTCCCAGATGGAGACGGAAAGGGAATATCGGAAATATTAAACTCAGAGAGAAGAAGTGAGGACTTCACCGACTGCCACTGTCTTAGTTTGTCTTGGCATTAGATCTGAAATAACTACTTGGTTAGGTTCAGTTAAGGATCAGGTTTTGGCTTACAAGATTCAAGGCTTGGTAGCCCCAGTGTAGCGCCTCTAATAATGCAACATGAATATATATATATATATATATATATATAAACATATGAGATAAAACTAATTAAACCAATAAAAATAGTGAAACAAATAACAGAATATAAATAAAATAGTGCAAGAAGAGGTCTATACACATACAGATGGAATATGATACATACATAGATTGCAAGATGCAAACAGAGGATTGATAATTGCTTATGGAGGCCCTTTACAGAGCTCAGGTGTTTAATAGACTTAAAAAAGTGTATGTGTTACGGTATTTAAGTTATGGACGTAAATTAAAACAACTTGCCTTTTGGTGTAACACAAAAGACGCGGTCAACTTGGTGAAAGATTTGGCCGGAAGTTGTTGGCATTGTAGTTTTTCTGAATTGTGCAACCTTGTAGAGGCCAAGACTAGAATTAAAAGGGAAGACAATGAACAGACAAAAGCAAGCAAAAGTGTCATTTTGGCGGGCAGAAAGTTTAGCTAACTACAGGTGACAGTATGTGTCATGTGAACCTAGAAAGGAATCTTTCAGCAACGCAATGGCTAACATTTACAAGCCTGCTGAGACTACTAGAAGGAGGAGAAAGCAATAAAAAGTTCAATACGAGAATGGTTGGCGCAATAGAGTATATCCTGACATGTGTCATGATAAAAACCTAAAACATATGTAGTGTAATGTCACAAAAGCCTTCCAGCTGTGAGCTTTTTAACAACCCTTTATCTCTTTACTGTTATACTATTGCATGTGAGTTTATGTGTGTGTGTGTGTGTGAATGTACAGTATGTACTATCCGTGTGTGTGTGTGTGTGTGTGTGTGTTGCTTGGTGTCACTGGGTTCATCAGCAGTGGGACAGTGTTGGGACAGTGACGACAGGCTGCTGAAAGCTGTTCCTCTTTGTCTCACTCAGCTGTCAACAGCAGTTAGTTACTGGAGCTGTTGACCTGCTCTTTTCACTCTTCATTATAAACCAAATGTGCGGATGCTGCGACACAATCGCTCTTTTTTTCCTGATCTACATCATTTGTTTAATGCGTGCTGGATGTGTCTCGCTGCGTGTACAGGGGGCAACATTGTACTGTCCTTGAATTTACATTTATCTAAAGCAGGAGCAGAGCATTTCAATTGGGTTGTTAGGAATGAAGATGTACCTGAGGCTACAGATGATGGGGTATTAGTTCTTGAGCCATGTATACGGATCAGATGATTCAAAGTGTATAAGAGAGACAAAGCACGCACAGACGACATGAGCTTTGAACGGGACAAAGGTTTAAGATGCTATCCAAGAGGAGTCAGGCTGATGAGAGACATTCAAATTTCCGACCTTGGGAGCCAGAAGTTCCCACAAGCAGCGCACTTTCCTGGAAAACGCTTGCCTTCAGATGTTGTGGCCATGGCGGGAGACAGGCAAAGAGATGCCAAGACTTCCCAAAGCTGATTGATGCTCTATGCCTCTTTGGTAAGTTGGGAAACAGAACCGCACAAGCTGAGGTACTAAATGCACGAGATGCCTGATCTGTCCATCTATCCAAGCTGTTCCACAAAACATAGAGGTGTGCTTAACCTCGCTATGACTACGATTCCTGATTTCTGTTTTGGTGAGTCTGGGCTAGGTAGGGTGCCAGTTTATGAGAATTTACAGCAAGATAGTCCATAAAAAGGAATCAATAGCTTTCAATATACAATACATCAATGTTCAACTGCTCTTCAGCGGACACATTGAGTCTGAAACCTAAAGTAGGTCCAATAAATTGCAGCCTGCAGTGCGTGAGGTATTCATTCATTTTTCTTTGTCCTCTCACCTGCAGCTCAGCACCTGCCCTTTACGATGTGCGTGTACAGTCCTTTGTGTCAGATAGTACAGTTTAAACACGGGATATAAAAGGCAAAGCTGAAATATATATTTGTATTTCGAAAAAGATAAAACATTCCAACATCTGTTTATGATAAGAACAAATAAATCACAAACAGCATTTTTTTTGTGTTTGTTATTTTTAACAATAACAAGACAAGAATGGCTTATGAGCGTACGGACCTGGAAACTTGGATCATGTCACATCAGGGTCGATTTCTCTGTATGGAGACAGTACTGTAAAATAGTTTTCTACCCAAAGTTTTCTTTTCTTTATTAAGTATATTTTTAAGATGTTTATTTAATCCAAAAAAACAACTAACTGCACACACTCTAAAGAGGCCCTGTTCTGCTTTTGTGGGTTTTCTCTTTCCTGTAGCGTGTTATATAGGTTGTTGTGTATGTAAATGGTCTGCAAAGGCTAAAACCTCCACCCCCCCCCACCTGAAACCCCTCCATTATTTACATCTGTTACATAGTGACATCACTTTGGAACACTTGTGCTTCTTTTGGCTAATGCGCCCACACATTTTGCGTGATAGACTAAGGGCCGGGACTTATGTAAGCGGTTTAACAATCTCAAGAAAGCCAACCAGCTAACCAATCAGAGCAGACTGGGCTCTGGTTTCAGACAGAGGGTGAAAAGAGGTGCTGCAGCACAGGCAGTATGAGAAAAATAAAGAGCTGTTTGAACATTAAATCATGGAGACATGTCCCAGAAGAGGCACAACATATAAATATGAAACGAAAAACCATCATGTCTCCTTTAAGTTTTAGTGTGCGCTGGGGTCACAGGCTCTCCGCAGGCGTCTCTCCTCAGGTCTCCACTTCCCTTCCTCTGCTCAACCTGCTACATGGCTCCGAGGTAACACATGTCATCGATGGGAGCCAGTTTGACGAGCCCTGACACTTGCAGCGCTTTGAGGATCAAGATGACAGTTTCCCAACGAGAGCTTTGTACTTGCGTGGGGAACGAAAACATGAAAAAGCAAAAAAAGAGCTGCCGGCTGTCAGAAGCTGTAAATGGTGATTTTGTTTCACTTCCCCAAGTTTTTTTTTTTCTCTTCCAGAATCAAAGCCTTATTGAACCTCGTCCAAAACCAGCATGTTTGGCCCTGCCACGAGGAAAGACAGCCATGTTATTTATTTCTTAGCTAGAGGTTGTACTTAGAGAGGTGTTGATAGTGCTTCAAATGCCACATTGTGGCTTCTCTGCAGCGACTGGCTCCACCATCGCGCTCTGCCATCAGCCTCTGTTGCGGGCAGGGTTAATTAATGCACTTGGAATGTAACGAGTGTTGCTTTTCAGCCAAGCTCATGCCCGCTGGCGTTTTATCAGCTTGTCACATTAATGAAATACGGTGCATGTCGAGATTGCTCAATTTCCATTTCAACTTTTAAACTTTGCCTGGCTCCAGCTAATGATGTAAGAGTTAAATCGAGCATTAAAGTCATTGAGAGGCTGCAACAGAAACCACCAACACACTCTGATACTGTTTTCAAGTTGCTCAAAGCATGCACTTATAAGGTTAAGAAAAGCTTTTGCTTGCAAGGCAGAGATCAACACAACATTCGTCTTGTGAAATCTCGAGATCTGTTGTGAGGGAAGTGCTGTACCTTCTGTGCGGATACTTATTTCTCCTCATGCTTTGGGAACTGCGAGGAAGTCATTGATGAGGAGGGATTTAATGACATTTGAAGAAAATTCAATGGAAAATCCTCCATTTGTTGCAATAATACCAAACGTTCGACTATCGCAATAATGTGCCACTCGCATCTTCTATTTATTTCCCCCAATGAAGTGACCAGTAGTCTAAAGATATACATATTTCAGGTTTGTGATTTGTGTTAACAAAGGAGCTGTATGGTCTACAGCTTCTTAAAGACCAAACTGGAAATAAAAGTAACTTTTGGATGATTTTATTTGCTTCTCAAACTGGACTAGTATATCATTAAGATGTGACATTTTGGTTTGCAATGCAAATATTACCCATAAAGCTTGAAATGGAAATAGAACAATACAAATGCATCTGCTATTATTTCTATATTTTGGCTAAAATACATTAAAACATTGAGCAACTAATTATTTTTAGTTGCATAACTTCATTTAAACATCAATAGCGTCCCAAAGTGAATCCCTCATATTGATTTTAGCAACAGCTGGGCCTTCTGTCAGTGTTATTTATTACAAACGTTTCCATATTTTAGGGTTGTTTTTCAGAATTGAGTGAAAAGAGAACAGCAGGCCTCACCCTGGTTGCCCAAAGAATAATAAGAATAATTCAAAATAAAGTTCCTAGAGAGTTGTATCATTTCAAATGCGGGTCCACAGTGATAATCATAGCCTTTGACTGAATGGTGACCATAAAACTCAACAAAGACGTTTCACATTCAAACATGCGAGTGCGTTTATTTGCTCCCGAGGAAGCGGGACAGAACTCTTGCCGTGCCAGTGATAACTACAATGATACAGATTATACTCGTGCAGCACTTCTCAGAACAGAATTACAAAGTGTAACAGAGCACAATCTGCTTCTTTCTTCTCTGGTCTGTGATGTTTGATCCAAACTAAACCCTGTAGTTATCTGCCTATCCCCCCCCCCTCTCCCTGTGCTCTCAACGTGTACAAGTCACGTCATGCCACTCATCCCATTATTACTCCTAAATAAAGAAGCCTAACGTGGATTGCCTCTGCGGTGTTGGGTTACTTCCTCCGGGCTCTGCGAGTTGTCAGAAGCATTTCCTACTGTGCAGAGACAAACTCATCTTACAGAGAAAACACTCGAGGAGTACTCTCCTCTTCTCCATAACAACAACAACAACAACACAAATATTCTCTCCAACATGTCCCGTCAGATTTATCCACTTTCATTGCCATGGAAATGCAAAGTCAACACACCCTTAAGCACACTCAAAACACTAAAGGAATTAAAGGACCGGCAAACAAATGTGTGCTATGTGCTTACGCTTTCTCATGCAACCCTGTCTCCTCCGGAATAATGTTCCCTTCCCATACTCTGCATTCTCAACTCTGCTCTGAGGGGAAAGTATTTTCTCCTGCAGGTTTTTACATTGAAAAAAACAAAACACATCTTAGTTTGGCTTGGAATGAGTACGTTTGTTAGTTTGTTGAAGCTACAAATGTACATTTAAATAAGTTAATGTGAAAAATGTACGTCTGGACTGGTTGGGCGACGTATTCAGCTGCAGCGTTTCCATCTACAAAGCTTCTATCTGCAACGTTTCCAGTGCTGTGCCCAGTGACTACAAGGTCTTTTATTGCACATGTTTACTTGTGTTTGTATATATATATATTTATTGTATTCTTATATGGTGCAACTGTCACAAACACCTAACTTCCCTCTGGTTTTAATGAAATATTTTTAGATTTGATTGATTTTTAGTTTGACTATCTTATCCTAACAATAATAACTCGTGCAACTACCTCTGATAACCTTTGTAAGATAGACGTTGTCTGTCACAAATTACAGTGTGTATCCTTCTCAACTTAATTTAATTTGCATAAGAATAATGAGCCATATTTATAGTGTGAGGGTTCAGAAGGCGTACAAACTAAATCAAAGCATTGCAATAATCGTAAAGAAACTACACAAAATGAGAAGAGAGTTGGTCATTTTAAATTTTGTATTATTGAAAAACAAAACTACATGAGTACGTTTGACATGTAAAGTCAATGCAGTTGCACCTGTTGGCTTGCTTTATTATAAACTAATCTGCAAGTAGCATTCTTGCTTTTTGGGATTGTAACTTTTAGATGTATGCTCTCTTTTTAAGTCGCTTTGGATAAAAGCATCAGCTAAATTCAAAGTGATGCTTTGATATTAAACATTTCAGCCTGATGAATCTTGTTAAACATGCTGATTTTGTTGCAAGAAAACTGTGGTCATGGTAGTTCAACATCAAGCACAGCTCAGAAAAACCTCTGATAATAAAAACATTAAGAGAAAAATGCGTGGTGTTTCTTTATCAGAAGATTTTGGAAAGAGAAAGGTGTTAAAGTGACGGATGGATCTGAGCCAGCTGTAGAATGTGCACAAGCTCAAACAATGAAGAACATGACAGCTTCTTTCTGTTTCAGCGGCGGACAAATGTAGTTCACCACACTGAATGGTTCGGATGCCACCGAGGAACACCTGAATGAAAAGAAACCCTTGGAAAAACCTTTCTGTGTAAACTCCAACAATGGTTGCTATGTAAACCACGTTCAGCATGTTTCCAAAACGTGAGGCCGGTTTTTGGTCGAGTTACACATACCACACAAAAAGGTTGTTTATACAGAAGAAAATAAGAAATACTGGCAGCACTGTCAGCTTCTATTTTAAAACGTATTTGCTTTGTATCGCGTTTCCAAAGGAAAATGTTTGCGACATACTTTTTTGTTCAGCTGTCAGATGCGTGAAGTCGTCCAGTGACTTGATGGTTGAGCGACTCTAATTTTGAGCAGACATTTCATTTGTCTTACCACATGCCAGAGTTGACTGCACCAGCACACGATGATGTCGAATGCCAAGAGCAATTATCTTAGAAAAATATGTGACACCAATCTGCATGTTTGATGTCACGCTCACTAATCCTCTTTCAGGGAGCAGATACGATAATAGTTTGGCTGTCATGATATTAGAAAGTAGTGTAAATAGTATTGTTGGCCCTCAGAAGATGCCTGGTGGAACGACTGAGTTTCTACACCAAGAAGACTTTTTAGAGCACTTTTTCGGAGCAGTACATTTGTCATCGGCATCTACACCGTGTCTGCAAAGAAGCGTGTGCTCAGAGCTGACCAGAGCCACACAGTCTGGAAATTTAAAAAGGCCTTAAGATGCTTTTTGGCGTTTCCTGTAGTGTGTTGAATAAGGTTTTGTGTAAATGATCGTCAAAGGCTAACATCTCAAAGTTCATTCCAGTGGGAGTTTCTCTCCCTAACACTCCTCACCCCCCTGCCTGAAATGCTCCATTGGACTCCTTTGTTAATTTCAGTTACATAGCGACATCACTATGTAACACTCGCTCTTCTATTGGCTAGCGCTCCAACACATTGTAAGTGATAGTGTAAGGGGGCGGGACATCTCTAAGCGATCACAACAGAGCCAGCCAGCTAACCAATCATAGCAGACTGGGCTCTGGTTTCAGACAGAGGGTGAAAAGAGGTGCTGCAGCACAGGCAGTATGAGAAAAATAAAGAGCTTTCTGAAGATTAAAGCATGGAGACATGTCCCAGGAGAGACACTACATACAAATATGAACCAACAAATGATCATAATGTCCTCTTTAAAGAACAGACTTTTAAAACAATATGATAAATGTAGGTTCATCCAAACCAATATGTGAAACAAATCTAGTGGAAATGATTATTTTCCAATCGCTTGCCTTTTTAAAGTAAGTCTTTCTTCCTCCGAGGTAACATTTTCATTCTCTGATGGTGATTGATTTGTCTTTGCCAGAGTTTTGTCAATCACAGCCAGGGCCACAAGTGCACTTGCGGCTCCCATGATGCCTCTGGCTTTTCTCTGGCTCCCGTCAACAGCTGAGAGTCAATGGCTGGGCGAGGGGAAGGGAGGTTGAGTGCCGAGGACACAATGGTGCTCTGACAGGCTCCTTTTCTGACGGCCTCATGTGCCTTGTCGGTTGTGATAAGTTGCCTGAATAAAGAAAAACAGAGGCACAGCTGAGCATGCTAATAGAGTAATTGTGGCGGGATTTCAGACGGGGGCCGGAAGCCAGCCAGCTCTTTCGGAAAAGTCTTTGCACCCCCTTCAAACTCAGCTTCAACCCCCCCACACCATCGGACCTTCCCCATTAGCTTTGCCAAGGACGTGCAGAGTTATTTTAACCGGTTGATTTCCCAACAGAACGACAAACACACCCCCTCCTGCTCCCCTTTGCTTAATAACCCCACACCAATATGAAGAAAAGGGTTTTGTATTAACAAGTCCGAACGTGCAGACAAAACACGTCTGTGAACACAACGCAGCTCTCACACATTAAGAAATCTGTCCTCGGTCCGGAGGCATTTGATAGTTTCATTTCGGCTGGGATCCCAGAGGGGCCCGGCTGCAGCTGCGTCCATTCTGCTCGTCTATTTTGGAGAAAGGCAGGCAGGCCTGTCACGGCAGCCATATGAAGTCTGTTGCTCGGAAAACAAGCAGGGGGCTAATGGTTACGTCTCCAGAACAATGACCATGACCACTTTCTCTTAACCTCCACGTTTCACCCCAAATCTAAACTGAAGACAACACAGAATCATCCCACAGTTAATCCATGTCCTGCTGCCTATAAGCACACACTCATGAATAGTAACTGCCTTTATACTATGTTAGAGGCTGCTGTCTCATGCTGTGATTTAAAAGTGTGTGGCATACATTATGTTGCTAACACTAGGATGGGTCAAATGCAGAATGTACAGTTCCCCCCTTTGGGACGACAGGGACTAATTCTTCTCCATAATGTAAATATCAGTTCAGATAAAATGTGTTCAAGCGTCCTCCATCATTTTCTTTCAAAAACGTAAATCCCTGAAGCTCATCCCTTACCAGAGGATTATTTTTTGATTTTGAGAGAACACTTCGTTTTCCCAGGTTGTCACATGACCAACAGGTGCATCTGTGGCCTACCCCCCAAAAAATGCTATAAAACCCAGTTACTATCTCTGGGCGTTTGATGTAAGGCATTTTCAACAGCCAAGAGAAAAACCAACGCCAAGAGAAAGTGTTTTACTTTATAAACATTACATCTGCTCAGTTCAAATTAAATAACCCAATCAAGCTGCCTACAGTTCCCTTTGCTCTCCACTGCTCCCAGTACCACACTCAACTCAAGAGCTTCAACATGAAGAGCAGATTAGGTATAAAGTTCAGAAATACGATGAGTCCACTTGCCACAACTTTAGGCCTCATTGGCATCTGCAGACCAATGCTCACTTGTTTCACTTGGCTTTATTCCTAATTAATGCCACTAATTAATACCACACATTTCAGGAAATGCTTGCGCTTCAGCTTAGTTTGGGACTTAAAAACAGTTGGCAGCCCTGATTAAGGCTGAATTAACAATAGTGCAAGGTTTATAGTGTGCTTACATGGTGCAAATGTCACTATAAGTACATTAGTTTAATTTACAATGATAGTAGAATACAGAACCACAATGCACAGAGAGTGCATGGCTAATAGAGGCCCAAAGCTAGTTTTTCACTAAATTTGCCATCCGTTATTGCCAGAATAAGAAGATGAATAGATAAACAACACATATTTCATTGAGCATTAATTATCCCCTGTTTGAAAAAGTGTACAAGATCAGTTCTGCTGTGCTACGTCTTCCTTTTAAGGAAGCACTGCGTAAATGTATGAGCTGTGTTGAGTGCGCTGTTTTCAGCACATGCTTTCCTGTGTTGTGAGAGTAACCAGAGCCTGACATTTCTTTACATGAGCAAACAAACATCTCTAAAATGTAGATGCTGGTGGTGGTGGTGGTGGTGGGACAGGGGACGGGAAGTCACGTGTGCAGCCTCGCTCCAAAATTGTTGACACAATCTGCGCTCTGTGCTACCTAATTCCCGGATGCCGGATCATCCTGTCCTCCAAATCTCCCCAAATCCCACGGACAGTGGTCCCCGAGAGGCCCTGTTTACCCTGGGCCCGCCGGCCACAGCAGCCTCAGACCCCCCCCCACCCCACTCTCCATTTCTTCCTGCACGACACAGTCACGCACTCATCAGTTAATGCTGAACATCTGGAGGGATTAGCAATGTCAGGCCAATCAGAGTTGAGCTGACAGATCCCAATGAAATGCCATTCTGCAGCTGCGCTCGGCATTCAAGTGCTTTCGGATTCCCATTTCTCCTCCTCTCTTCCCTTTCCTGTCTTTATCCTTTGCACTGTTCTCGTCACCTCTTCTTCTACTTTCCGTGTTCGTCTGCTTTATCTGACTTCTTTCAGGCTTCCTCATGATCCAATCCTCACGCATCAGACTGAAATTCAGCACAAATAAAAAATGCAATGCCAAAACATTTCATAATGAGACATCAAGCTAACAAGGTTCCCAACCCATCACCTCTTCTACTTCTATACATAATCTGCATCCATATTGTATCTGATCATGGTTGAACCAGTGGGAGGTTACACAGGTTGTTAGATGGGAGGATAAGTGAAAAGGGAAAACAGAATAATAGAGAGGAGGGGAAGTGCAGTAGGGTCGAGGCACCACCTGCTCTAGATGTTTGCAGCTATAAATCTTCTGTGCTATAGTTGCACCGTGCATGCTGCCACAAAGACAGATTAAGTCAAAAGTGCAGAATGAACTTGCTACCCACTTGCTCGTGGTTGGAACCTCAGTAAAACCTACTACATACAAGACAAATGTTTCCGTACATTTTCATTCTTGACCTGGGAAATAGTCGTGCTTTACTTCATGTATTTTATTGAAAGAGACAAAGCAAATTTTGTTGATTTTTATATACATTTTAAAGCTTCAAAAAAGATGCAAAGTCTTAATCTAGACCTCGATTTACAATTATTTTGTCAAATAGATTACAACTGTTGTAGTAAGAGGGAAGAATTGTTCATGTTTAACTCATAATGTTGATCTCTGGCCTTTAGATTGATCAACTTACCTCTTAAACCATAGCTGTTTTGGTCCACTAATTACATCTGGAGCTCATCTTCTTTGGTCTAAAATATCATAAATGTTATTTAATAAATTTGAAATGAATGTTTTTTCAGTCGTTTTACTTTGTATACATCTCAACGGTTATTTCCTTATGTAATGCAGTCCAATGCATCCTTTAGGGGCCCATTCGAAGTTGGGAAATCCACTTTGAATAGCATATTATATAAGTTCAAGTTAAGGCAAATGCTAAGATGGATAAACAATTATATTTTTCCAGATGAGACCCCTCTGACGTTCGGCTCCCCCCGCTGGTGATGAAATCGCATGAGATCAAGTTGCTGGAATGCAGCAGCGGTCTCGGTTCTACTGGGACTAATCGCCGGGGTTTGCTGAGCCTCGCATGGACACACGGGGCTCGCATCTGATCCCAAACAGCTGCTCAGCAGACACGGCCTGCAACTGAGAATGCCCGATCCGAACCCCTGCTCCGGTGCAGGCAGGCACGTTGGAAAAACATTGCTCTGACCCTCGGGGGGTCGCGACCCGACAGTAAATGTATTCTGGCACATTCTGGCTTGGAGAAGCACCTGTCTGCAAGCTGAGTGTTTTCAGAGTGAGTTATTTTCAGAAAACAGGCACTGATTTGTGTTTGTAGAGAACCTCTAATGTCTCACAAAGAGATACCACAGATGCTTTTTTCCTTTAGTTATCAGACCTTTCATTTACCACAGTCCATCACAGACACACACACCACACACACCAATACAGACTACAACAACACTGTTACGCAATATCACTGCTTTGACAAATGGTATTACGGGCGGTTTCAACACAGTGAAAAAACACTAATATGTGCAATAAATACTTTTTTGCAACTTATAATTGTTATTTCTAGCTGCTGGTTTTGACATGTTTACTTATTTACTTATCTGCTATGCCATTTTTGCTGTAACAAATGTACATTTCTCCACTGTCGGACTAACAAACCATTTCTAATGCTGATGGGAGACATTTGATTTCCATTAACGTGCATTTGCCTCTTTATGTCTCCTTTAATTTTGTCCTTATTTTCCCTTTTCCTGTAACACTGTTCATTTCCCGCTGAGGGACTGAGAAAAGCTTTCCGGATTTTAAAAAGGTGCAGGCGCTCCATGTTTCAGGAAAAGTTTCTTGCAGCTAAATGAAATCAAGAAACCCCTGAGAATCCACAGGTAACCCAAAGTATATCATATGTAGGCAATTAATGCAGTTCTGCTCAAGTTCTGATTAGAGGGTTCCCACTGAGGATGTGAAACTCTATATGTTGAAGCGATAACGCCGTCGTGTGATCGTGTTGATTTCCTGTTGTTGTCATCTGGCAGCCATTTCACATGAACATAATTAGAGAAATTAGCCACCATGTGGAATGTGTTCTCCTGACAGAGTGAGAGGGAAGCTTTCCAGGAGTGCGCTCAGTTCCTGATTCATGGTCCTGACCGGGCCCTCTGCGCGCACACACACGCGCACACACACACGCGCACACACACGCGCACACACACGCACGCACACACACACACACACACACACACACACACACACACACACACACACACACACACACACACACACACACACACACACACACACACACACACACACACACACACACACACACACACACACACACACACACACACACACACACACACACACACACACACACACACACACACACACTTTATCCCTCCGTTTTACAACCACTATCTTTCCCTCACTGTTTTTCCTCTACTAGATCACACACCATGTATGCACACACTAACAGACACACAGAAACCCTCCGATCTGAACCAGATGGTTTGCATTTAAAATCAGAAGGCTCTCTTCTGAAGGCCTCCACTAAAGAGTACAGTCAGTCTCATCACTCCTCTGTATTTACTTCTGTCTATAGCTCTTCCTCATACTCCCTCTGAATTGAACTAGGATGTAGCTACTTCTCTTAACTGATATAACTACAATCAACACTTAACCCTAAGCCTAAACATCCAAAGTGCATTATACTTTGGATGTACTTCCTACTTTCTGGCAATGACACCTATCGCTCATGACAGACTGAAAACCCACCTGTGGAGGTGGAATGTTACCTCTTATTTCTGTAAGTAGCACTTACAAATGCTTGGCTTATTTGAGGCTGATGCAGAAGCACTAACAATGAATATATGGCTTATTGAAAGCTGTATCTAAGCTCATATCTTCATGGTTCATTTATCTACATTTTGATATAATGTGATATAAAGACCAATCATATTCCCTCAAACAGCAAAGAATAATCACGGCTCATCTGCCTACAAAGAAGATGAGAGCTTAGATAAGCAGCTTAATAGGAAGTGCTCAGTCCCTATATGGTTAGAACATCTTATGTAAGGTCTACCAACATTTGGATATTTTGACCATTGGTTATCGTAATATATTTCATTGGAGAATTAGGGAAGAATCAAAGACAAAGTGAACTGGTTAAAAGTGCTCATTGCAGATTTGATGAATCTGAATCAGCAGGGTAAGCAACACTGTTCCCTCTGAAAATCTTTCCATTAAAGCTCAGTCTCTTGTCCAAATAGGACGGACATTCTGTGAGTTGTGTTGGTGAGTTTTGCAAGATCCGAGCCAACCTCTCCTCAGAGTTGGTACAGCCAGTTCAAAGTCCTAAGCGCTGGGAGGTAAAGCCGATACAGGAAGTGTTCCTAAACAAGTGCCATCTCTTCTCAAACCCTCCTGCACCTCGTCCTCCCCCCTCCCCCTGACTCCTGCTGCTCTCCGCACAACCCTTTACTCCCACTTCCTGACGATGACAGGCCAGTTCCTCTCCTGACATTCCATCTCTGCCTTCCACTCACCACCACCACCGCTTCCCGTATCCCATCTCATCTCATCTCACTCCTCCCAGCATACCTTTCATTTCTCTATTTTGACAGAGCTTTATTTCAAATGCTAATAGGATTCCTCCGTGCTGGAATCCTGCTGGTTGGATGTTCACTGGAGCAGCATGTACCATTGGGGTTCTCAGATGCAGCGCAGTGCTGGGGTCCACATATCTTTTTACTCCTGCGTTTGAAAGTTGAAAAAATGATGGTTTAAGGGTTGGGCTTTTGATGGAGGCAGCACTTTTGAAACAGAATCTATTAATAAAGGATGTGGAACAGCCTCTCCCAAAAGTATTTCCTGTGAACATTAGAAATCAAACTTAAAAATCTGTATGAGTTCATGAAATGTGTTGTGAATACTTAAGCAGTCAGACTTTGTTCTTGAAGCTGGATTTGTAGTCGACGCAGGGGGTTGAGAGGAGTACTGCTATCACTAGGGAGTATGTTTTGAATAGAGTTGATATCATGCAGTGGTTGTGGCATAATCACGCAGTAAATGGGAAGGTGGCTTGTTGCTTTTTGGGGTAATTGCTATGATGTTGCAGGTTTTTGCTTCAGAGTTTTATTGTGTTGGTTTGGACGATCGGGTCCAGGCGTTAACCAAGGTGTGCGTGATAGCTTCTAGGGCGTTGTGGCTTGTAAGATGTTGGGGCTTGTCCACATTGCGTCTGAGCGTCTTCTCTCAACACTTTCCAACGCAGAGAGCTTATGCAGCATCATGTGGCAGCTTTGAGAAAAGTCCAAAAAGCCCATTTGTGGGAAAAGATCTGCCCTGGGAACAAAATTTGTACAAAGCTAATCTATGATATACAAAGTATGAAGGCAAACATCATGAGGTTGGTGCTTATCGTGAAAACAACGTGTCAATCGAAAGCAAAGGGCTAGTCTTTACAACACCAATTAAAGAGGTCATAAGTTGTCAAAATATTGCAGTCATAGTATCATTTAAAAGCATTGCCAGCTCCTTTTGCCACAAAAACCTTTGTGAACAAACTATTCTAAAAGTTGGTTCAGAGAGCTTTTAAGGTGGTTGCTTTGGGGTGGCTCGGGCTGATACAGACTTCGGGGAAGTAGCTTAGTTTTGGCAAAATGGCTACCCTGTGTTTATAGTAGTTTATTGTTTATAAGCAGAATATGAGACATTTCAACACACAAACCATCCCCTCTCAAGCAAGATACACAGACTTTATAGTCGTGCGCCTCTGTATATAGTTGTTTTGTGTGTCTTTGTGGTTAAAATGGTCTCTTTGTATTCCTTTTGTGTCTCTTTGTGGTCATTTAGGGGTTTTAAAGTCATGTTTGGTGTGTTTGTACTTGTTTTCTGTTTATATATTAGCTAGAATTCCTACCTTGGTCTCAGCAGTGTTAAAACCATGGCATAAAAGCACCTCCAAAGAGAAAATTAAGCCCTACCAACATCGTGATTGCAAAGCAAAGAAGCCATTTATTTAATACTGCAAGTCATTTTCATTTTCTTGCTTGCTTTAAGTCCTGTTTAGAGCTTTACTTTACCTGGAACATTCACAGCAGTGTTTCTTACATGTCCTGTACCTATGCAGGGACACTGAGCATGCTTGTACCCGAATAATAATACCACTTAATGTTATGGTGATCAGGGAACGAAAGCCCCTTCTACTGTTGCACACACACCTATATTCCTTTGTGTAAAGAAGTGTGACCCCAATCTGTGAAATGTAACTGACGATGATTGAAACTCTAAGAGAAGGGGTATTTGGTGATTGGACACAGAGGTGGAGGTTAATGGGAGTCAGTACATGGTTATGGTTCGAAATAGAAGGAGAGTGCTTTATGGGGCTTTCAGCCTCCGAATGTTACGGCACCGTCACTTTTGCTCTAAAAACAAATTGCACTCGAAATATATGGCCCATAAAGTCTGTCAGACCTCGGTGCATGTGTGGCAAAGCATGAAAAGGTGCCATTAAAGGAAACCCAAAAGAATAAAGAACAGAACATTTGGTTGATGTCTGGTTGTGTGTGCCATGTGTCAGAGAGAAGCAGACAGAGACGATGTAGGTGTTTTACGGTATAACAGTTACAGTAGCCACTCTAACCAGTAGCTAGCCAGTTAAATAGCTTGCTGCCAATATAGAAAACATTAATAAAAAGCATTTCTTCTTTCAGTAATTGAGCTTTTGCTTCATCTTTTTGTGATGTTTTATGACCCGTGGCCGTCTGAGACTTCTAACAAAGCTAATTCTTTCAGGCACAATGTGTCTGCAACTTTCCTCAGCATGAAAAATGTAATTTTGTGGATACACTCAGTAACCGGGACATGCTCTGTAGCCTTTTAATAACATTGATGCCTCTCTATCGGAGGGACATTCCCATACACTATTGCAGGTGTTATCTTTCCCTTAGTCACCGCACAGTACGACTGTGAAGCCATGCGTGATATGTTGACCCGTACATCGTGTCACTTTAAGATACTCTTGTCCTGCAGGTGTAACTGTGGCTCTTTATCCATCTAGTCTATGATGGTTTTCTGAAATCATTTTGAAAAACTGTGCTTTATGTTGTTGACGTGCTACTCTTGTCTTGATTTTAAACTACCACTCATTCAGGAACTCAATCAGCAGCTTTCTGAGTTCACTTGCTTTCTATAGGTAGTATTCTCTGTTTCTTGAGGACCCAGACATACTTGACATTGTTTTGTCTTTGTTTATGTTGCTTCTTAAGTAAGTGACCTGGAAGAATTGGCTTAAAGGGAAGAAAAACTCAACACGGATACTTTGAAGTGCTTTGCAAAGAGGCCTGGAGAGGAAACGCTTCAGGACATTATGCAGGAACCTATTGTGCACAGATTATAACAGTGTATTTAAAATCCAAATGAAGTGTGCAGACGTTGCATACCTTCTCATTTAACTTAAGCTTAATATGTTTCTTTACAATTGCCCTGACTTCCGTATGACTCGAAGGTATTAGCCATCAGTGTTTTCGGTGGGTCAGTGGATTAGCGAGCACTGAGGGACTAACTGAGGGTTAGCGAGGGGACGTGAATGCAACGCTTGAAAATTGTATAGGAGGACGCCGGTGTTGGGTTTCCTATCAGCCGAGCTAGCTAGCATAAGCCTCTCCCTTTCCAGTTCATGGGTCAGAGTTCATGCAACAGGCCCGGGGCCTCCAGAATGAGCTGGCTGGAGAGAGGTGAGAGGGACGGCCTTAAAAGAAAGTGCAGGATAAGGTCACGGAGAAAGCAAATTGTAGATAGATAATACTTTGTCCTTTACACATGGGTCTATTTGAATGGTGATCCAATCTCTATTCTTCAGAAATTAGAAAGGAACATTTTTGAAACATGGTAGCAAAAAGTACAATGGTCTAAAACTCAGTATAGATTTTCTTAATTTAGGTAAAAAAGTGTCATCTTAAGACATGCATTACTTATCATCCCACATATCCTTTGGGAAACATGACTCAGCAGTTTTCATAGCAGTTCTTACCTCTAAATGCTGGCCATGTTCTGAAAGCTCTTTGTGTGTTCTTGGACGTTATGTAGGAGAAACTGAGCACTGATAAGAAAACACTGTGTGTCTGGTACCCGACTATTAGGATGACTTAAGGCCAACGTCATAGGGGTATGTAACCTCTTGTGAAGGGGTTAACAAGGCATTACGGTCATTACTTGCGGGGAAGGAGCAGCAGTCCCCCCCTGCCCTTCTAGAAAACTACCTTTAAATTATAGAGCTGATGCATATCAATTTTCAGGGCTACGCTAAGTACCACCTAAAGGCAAGCTAATCTGCGGCGCTGAGAGACTGAATATGGGCTTAGGGTTCTGGGTGTGTTCGCTTTGAGATAAGGAGAGACACTTTCTGTTCATGATCATGTGACGGAAACAGGGGTCAAAAGTGTTCCACTACATACAATGGAAGTGACTGGATGAGTTTTTATAACACTTTGTTTCATACAGTTATGCATATTCCCCAAAAAATTATATAACTTGCATTTCCCGTTTTTTAAAAAGGGCCCTATTGTTTTTTGGGGTTTTCCCTTTCCTGTAGTGTGTTATATACATTTTAGTGCATGTAAATGGTTATCAAGGGCTAAAATCACGTTTAAACCTTAAAATGAGCACTCTTCCCTTTTAATCTGTATTGCTGTTTTTTTCTATGAATTAAATGTACAGGTTTTTGAGGGGTATCTGTTGCTTCACCATATTTTAGGATTCAGCACAAATCTTTTTGATGTTTCCTGATTTCCACAGCAGCTGACAGGGAGGTAGGAAGCTACTCCTCTCTCCTCCACACTGAACAAATGCACATCTTAACAAGTCCTTTGATCTTTTATGCACTCTTAAAATCTCCTTTTTCTCCTTAATCTTATTAAAGTCTTTCATATACCGACATTTGGGATGAATTACTTTCATTTGTTTTAAATGACTCAGATCTTTTATACCAGAAATTATGACCTCTGACATCACCGCTTACAGTATTTGCTGCCGTCGCGCCAATTTGGCGGAGGGGCGCTTCCTGTGAAGTATGTAGGAGGATTCAAGCAGTAATTTAACCATTCAATGTATACAATTGGACTTTGTGAATACTCTAAAATATATCTTTTAGATGTCAGCATTTCACCTTGAAGGAGTAACATTTACATACATTTTTCTGTCCCTTTTTTTTCCAAAGTTGTCCCCTGACTAAGTACACTGCTCCTCCTCTGTCCACCTTCTCCATCCATCCCCTCATATTAATGACTCCCATCAACAAACCCCCCTGAGCAATGGGGAATGGGTCATATAAAGGAAACTGGGAGTCTTTTTATATCCGTTTACTGTTAGTGTTAGCAGCAATTTATGACTCCACTGGCTCCAGTGACGTGGGATACGGGGCAAAGGGAGAGCAGGCCGTCTCCTCCAAAGCTATTCAGCGTCTCGTAACCTTGAAGCCTTTTCCTTTTTCTGCCATTAAACTGCGTCTGGGAGTCACCCCCCCATGTGGGCCCTGGCGGTAATGAGGCTCCTTCCTCGCAACTTCAAATGATTCAGGGTGTCAGAGTGTGCCTTTTGGAGAAGAAAAAAAAAAGTTCCAACACACTTCCTGGCTGCTTCGTTTTAACCGATGGTGAAGCTCTGGGATGACTGCATCGGTAATTATGCGACTTGGAAGTCTATGCTGTATTTTAGAACAAATTAACTGTCTGATAGTCCATTAAATGATCTACTCTCCACATAAGAACATTCAACACATAAGGACATTTTGTTGTAGACGATAGAGTTGTTTTCCAATCGATGAGGATACAATATTCTACAGTCTTCTGAATGATATCATGATGTACACTCCAGTCTATTTTTACGGGTTAGTCAACAATGAAAGCGCTTATAATATAAACATACGAGATGGATATCAGCATTATAATCAAACACATATGTAATTGTGTATATTAGACAAGACCGAGCAAGGATCAGTTTTGGAGGTTTAAGACAGAAATCGTACAAATCTTTTGTACGTTTAAAAACAAATGTAATAATTAAATTACGCTAAAACACTCAAATAAGCTCAGAAAAATCCTTCAATGCAAGTGTAATGTAGTCCAGAAGACCTTGAAAAGAGTCTACGTGACAATGACCATATCATATCCAAGATATAGGTCTTGGATAAAGATTTTATACTCTGTCGCTCCATAATGCTTCCCTGTACCGTAGACTATTGCAATAGTTAATCAGAACTTTAAAGGACGCTCAGAAAAAAACGACAACATTATTCTTAGTCCAGTTTTTAAATAAAAAGATCAGTGTGTCAGGCGGCCTGGTATTTGGGTTAAAGTCAACCCTAGTTTTATTTGGTCATGACGTACGGCCACCCCTTATCCCTTAAAATGTCTGTATCTCTACTAGTACTGTAAAATGTTCTTTAAAAAAGATCCAGTATATCAAAACGCTTCTGTTTCAATGTAAGACTATAAGTAGAAGTCCTAAGATGTGAGGTGAGAAAAATGTGGAAGTAGGATGGAAGTATTTTTTTTACAACACTGGTTAATGATCAACAAACAGCCTCCACACCTCGGCTTCTCTTTTACTGTTGGACGTGAATTTATGACGCTCCTCACATTCCAGGATGCAGCGCGGTAATTAACTTTTCTGGTGTGTCAACTTTTCTACGTACTGCCCGACATACTTCTGCATCAATCAGTTATGTCCTGGACGTCCCGTCAACAGCCTCCAGATTAAATTGATTTGCTGCTTTTAAGTCGTATGAATGGGCACTTACATGTCGCTACTGAAGCCATGGGTATAAGTTTGGATCACTTGCTTCGTTAGCCTTGGAGCTACCATCCATTCTGGTTAAATGAGACTTAAAACTGTGTGTCTTTCATACGAGATTTCTCTTTTCATGTGTGTAATGAAAGAACATTTAAGTGATTGTAAATGTGAGTTAAATACTTCATTGAATATGTGTGAGGTGTTAGATGTATTTATTCCAAAGTTACATTAAAAGACCCACAAAACATTAACAACAACAACAACAACAACAACAACAAAACAGCAGAAGTAGCAGCCTAGTACTCACTCATGTGGGTATATGTGTAAGATATGTTTACGTACCATTTCGATTGTCTTTAAATCAGAATCAGAAGTACTTTATTTATCCCACATTGTGAAATTGTTGCGTTGCAGCAGCAAATTACAAAGAGGAGCAAAACAAATACAAACATTTAGAACTAAAAATAAAGTAAAAATAAAAATGAATAAAAAATTCAAATGAAATATACAAATGTACAAAAAGGCCATAATAATATAGTGTAAATGTACAATGTTAAGTGTGAAGGAGTGCATGTTAAGTCCAGTTCACAGACTATGGAGCAGTGAGTTGTCTGCCAGCCAGAGAGGAATTATTGTACAGAGTTATTGCAGTAAAAGAGTAGCTAGAAGGGTTTTTTTTAAGCTTCTCCAAACAATTTTCAGTTAAGATATCATTTATTCCTCCCAAATTCAGATATTTTTTGAAGTTAATTATTAGAAAAAGCTTAGTAGAGTTTGCTGCTACACTGAAACACTTGAAATTGTTGGCAGATATTTATATAATTTGCTTTCATCCAGAGTTTTTGAAACAGCAAATACAGAAGTATACACTCTACACTAAGGTCGACTGAAAGAGAATCCTTGACCTGTTTTATTACTTAATTCCTCTTATTATGCACCATTATACATCAAAGCAAATGATTAGTATGTGTAAACCTGTGCAGTAAAAAAGAGGATTCTGACTTTGATCTGCTGTGTTGGAAAACCTCTGGTCATGAGAGGATGACCCTTAAAGGTTTATCAGGTATCCATAAATAAGAAGCATAAGAAAAAGGAAACATCATGTGAAAAATAAGCATGTTTTTTTAACTGTGGCACAACACGAGCAATAACTTCCAAGTGTCTGTTCCTTTACCCTCTTGACCCTCACTTCGACCCCCATCCTCTTTCTTCTTTCAGTTTAAACCTCTGTGAGGTTGTGATCCCTCACGCTGCCCTCTCAACATCAGCATGACCACTGCTGCCCTGCCATGACATGCAGGATTTCCAGCTAAATCAGGTTTATACCCGGACACTCTCCCCTTTCTAACCTCTAGGAAGCTTTAGTCCATCACTGCAAAGGTCAAAGAGAAACCCCCTGGGAGAGAGGGGGGGGTCGGGGTTCTTCACTAAATAGATCAGAAGCAGAGGATCCACTGGTTTCACAATGAGGACACAACTCACAGTGCTTGCGCAATCCATGAAAGGAAATGCATTTTCCACATTTATCGCCTCACCTGAGTCAATGATCGGCAGAAAGACATCAGTCTAATACTTTTGAGCACAGGAGAAAATATAAATATGTCTCAGAAAGTGGTGTTGGATTAAAGAAGTGGACAGCTTGAGTGCACTCCTAAGCAAGCAAGTACAATCTATCTCTAGGTTTGTCACACTCTTAATCCCTCTTTCACAAACCTTCCTTAAAATGCTTTTAAACTACTGCAATTCAGTTGTTGTATAATTCAAACGTCATCACACCAAATGGAGTGCGTAAAATATGTGTCCTGTAGTGTGTTGTATAGGTTTTAGTGTATGTAAATGGTCTACAAAGGCTAAAATCCCTGTGTTCCCCGCAGAAGGAGTTTCTCTCCCACCTGAAACGCCTCCATTGGACTCCTTTTTTACATCCATAGCATAGTGACATCACTATGAAACACTTACTCCCCTATTGGCTAGTGCTCCAACACATTGTACGTGATAGGCTAAGGGGCGGGACATCGCTAAGGGGTTGACCAATCACAACAGAGCTGGACAGCTAACCAATCAGAGAAGACTGGGCTTTCAGTCAGAGGGTGAAAAGAGGCAGAAAAATAAATAGCTTTTTTGAACTTTAAAGCATGTAAACAAGTCCAAGTAGAGGCACAAAATACGTAAGCATCATGGGGCCATGTAAGAAAACATTCCTCTAGACGGGAAGAACCCTGACCCAGATTAACAAAAGTGCAATAAACATTTTAACACTACCTTAAGCAAAGACAGAAATACTGTTTCAGCTGTTAAATTTAATGAACTCAGCATCTTCACTGGGTCACGTTTGCTTTTACCTCATCCCGGCTGAACTCAGGGTCCTGAAACTAAAAGCCTCCTGCATTAAGTTCCTGTGCTGCCTCGCTCTGCTGCTCAGGACTACCTTAAAACTGTACGACCACAGGAGTAATGTTTAACCAGCGTGTGGCAATTCTGCACTGACAAAGAGGCCAGATAGGGAGTTGTTCATTAAAAGCACAAAATTGATTATTTCCTTCCTGTTGTTTGCTTGTCATACAGGGCTTGCAGGTTTACTTCCGAACGTTAGCTAACACAATGACCATATCTAGCAGAGTGAGCTGATTGTGTAACCATTGCCCTCAAGTTATCGCTCTAGCATGGCCAAAGTTAATAGCCACTTCCCCTTTTTTCCTGGAATCGGCACAAGCTGCAGGGCATTTGTCAGAGAGTATTGGAACCAGCGGTGTGTTTTTGAAATGAGATATTGATTCAAAGGACGAGGTATACATGGCAGAAGTAACTCTCAATGACTTGCTTGGACACGATTGTAAGCTGAGCATGATAGATGCCACGCTAATTCAACATTTGGAAGGAGGAAAAAGGGAGAAAACTTAAGGGAATAACGTGGTTACGACTGAACAAACTCAACTTCTGCAGTGAATTTACTCAAGCTGGCCCTTTTAATAACTTGTCTCTTATATTTCCTATGAAGGACGCCTTTGTAGTGGAGGAGACAGGTGTATTGTATAGCTCAACATGCAGTGCTGCTGAGAGTATCAAAGCAAACAACCACACCTTTGGTGCAGGTCATTTAGCCGCGTTAATCATACATGGAACACACTCACAAGTAACTGTTCACCTGTCTTGCTGCTCTGGTGATTTGTCTGAGTGAGTGAGTGTGTGTGTGTGTGTGTGTGTGTGTGTGTGTGTGTGTGTGTGTGTGTGTGTGTGTGTGTGTGTGTGTGTGTGTGTGTGTGTGTGTGTGTGTGTGTGTGTGTGTGTGTGTGTGTGTGTGTAGCCTACAATGCAGACTAAGGGTGTATCTGGTGCTGTGAAGGTGACGTGTTGAAGCATTCAGAAGCGGTTACATCAGCATGGTAGGCATTCTGCAGAGTTTTATGCACCAAAGGGTGATTAATATCTGTCTCATTCTTGGGTTTCACAGGTAGCCCGTGTAAAGTGTGTGTGCACAAGAGTTTGAGTGGAATTAAATGCGACAAAAACAATATCTAATGGTATCTGAATGGTATCTGAAAACGTAAGTGGTGAAAGGTTCACTTCTTTCTGCCTAAACGTTTGTTTAATACACTTAAAGGGGCCCTTTTACTACGCTTTGTGGGGTTGGACTTACTATGTAACACTTGTGCTCCTATTGTCTCACGCTCCAACACACTGTAGGTGATAGGCTAAGGGGCGGGACATCGGTATATGGTTGACAAATCACAACAGGGCCAGCCAGCTAACCAATCACAGCAGCTCTGGTTTCAGACAGAGGGTGAAAAGTGGTGCTGCAGCACAGGCAGTATGAGAAAAATAATTTGAACATTAAAGCATGGAGACATGTCACAGTAGAGGAAATAAATACAAATATGAGCCTTAAAGTAAACAATTGATGTCGTCTTTAAAAGAGATCTTATTGAGTAAAGACACACAGTGGTTAAAACTATAGTACAAATTCATCTAGACTTAATGATTTCTCTGTAAATGAAGAGAGTTTTTAGGTTGTCTGTTTTGATTAGCTGTCACTTGAAATAAAGTGGTGTTTTTCACAGTGTGCCCGGTCACTTCAAACTGGCCCAGCAAGTTATGACTTTGTGAGGCAGTAACACTAACCATACTCACATTGTATTTTATTTGGCAAACTTCTGTTTCCTATCTGCGATCTGCCCCATTTACACATAAGGAGCAGTTAGTGTTTGTGTTACTCACACATCCAAAGTGTTCTGTGGCGCAAAGTTCATGACTCATCTGAATTCAGTTGACCATGGGATGAAAAAAAGAATCTGTTTTAAAAAACACTGAAATGCAAAACTCTCAACACTTATTTCCCAGAGTCCTCACAGCGGTGCCAAGCAACTCTGAGTCAACTTCCTTGGCAGTGTAAGCACAACCCAAAATGAGTGTGTGTAAAAGCATTGGATTGTTTAGATGACTCTGTTCTCTTCCTCATGAGAAATCCTGACCTCATGTAACATTAAACACAAATGTTTTGACTCATGGAGGAAACATGCTGAGTCGTTTCACTTGACCATCGGAAACAATCTAATATTTTCAGTAGCTTTTACTCTGTTTGTATAAGATGCTCCCTATTGTTTCTCTTCCATTCATGACTATTTTAAAGGGGCCCACAATTGTTTGCTGTGCCTGTATAGTTTAGATACTTTAACCTCTTTTCACCCTCTGTCTGAAACCAGAGCCCAGTCTGCTCTGCTTGGTTACTTTGTTGTGATTGGTCAAAAGCTTAGAGATGTCCCGCCAGTCTGATGGAGGCGTTTCCTGCCGGAAACTTGGGGATTTTAATCTTTGCGGACCAATTACATGCACCAAAACCTAGATAACACACTACAGGAACAGGAAAACCCCAAAAAGCATAATAGGGTCTCTTTAAAGTTACACTTATATGTTGCACGTGTAGTTTTACCCTTACAGTGGATTACTTGTAAAGCCTGCCACTATGCATTGTGCTTTTGATGAGGGTGCTTGCTGCCTGTGATGTAAACATAAATAGAATTTAACTTCAACATGCACACCATCTGTAGTATGAACAAAGCAGTCGTGGCCACATTCTCCGTCGTGAGATTTTGTTTGTGTGCCAATTGATGACTTATTTCCAGCGCCTCATTAATATTTGTCACATGTGTCTCAAAGTAATTGTGTCAGCACATCTTGAGTGCAAATGCGTGGAGGCTTGTAAATCTCATGCCTTAAGAGACTAATATTAACAAATTTATCTCCGAGGAACGCGTTTCATGCGTCCGTGTGATGTAAACCACACCAAAAGCTGTCATTAATGCAGATTTTTCGTGGCAGATATAAAGCGGAGGACATGAAAGCAGCTCATTATTCAATATTTACACATGGCGCTTTGTAGTGCACTCCACAGAAGCTTTCCATTTAAACTTGAAATTCATCTGAAAGTTCCCCCGCGTCTCTCATCTTGTGGGAACTGTTGTAGCAATGAATCTAGCACCATCGGTAATGGCTTCGTGATTGGAAGTTTCTTTTGAAACTCCGGGCGGGATGGAAGCATTCTTGGTCATTAACACATCTCAAGGTCTGCATACCGAATCCACAAACTCTGGTTGATGTTGGAAATGATGCAGAATTCGGGCAATTTATTGCAGATTAGAACCTCCACTGACTTTAACTATGTGGAATTACTCATTAGATGAACTCAATGTGTGACTTTTGGGACACTGGTTGTGCGGCACAATGTCGGTCAGTAGGTCTAACACTATTCAAACTTAAACTGTTGGATGGATTAACAATGGAGCCTAAAGAGCTGTTGATTCTCTGA
The DNA here is from genome assembly GCF_036324505.1 of Eleginops maclovinus. Taxonomy (NCBI): domain Eukaryota; kingdom Metazoa; phylum Chordata; class Actinopteri; order Perciformes; family Eleginopidae; genus Eleginops; species Eleginops maclovinus. The sequence goes on from NC_086371.1 coordinate 4,105,932, forward strand.
CTTTAACTCTAATACCACCAAATCTCTGCACCAATATTAAATGCCTTTCTATGAAATATCCCACTGACTTAAATGCTTCCCAGAAAAGTGATTATTTTGCATCTCTCACCACTATAAAGTCATTTTTGCATTTTTATAACAAAGTTTCGGACACTGCGTGGATTAATTGCTATGAAAAAAACATATTCTCCTCTTGTTCAAACTCGAATAACCTTGAAGTTTAATCTAGCGCCATCATCACGTCAAATTCAGTACATGCTTCATGCTTTGGTTTTATTCAAATTCCTGCAAAACTATTGACTTTCCTATAACTGCTGAACTAGGTTTAGTGCTCATTATAAATGTTGGAGTGCTTACACGCTAATCTAAGATGTTGGACATGGTATACGATATATCTGCTAATCATCAGCATTGTCATTGTAAAAAATGTAAGCATGGGGCCGTTAGCATGTAGCTCAAAGCACCGCTGTGCGTTTACAGCCCCAACGAGCCGCTAGCTAGACTCTTAGTCTACTTAGGCTTTTGTTAGCAATTTAGCCTCAGTTCAAGTCAAAGGCCATGCCCGAGCTAACATGTACATAAGATTAAATTCATTTACCAAACACCCCAACACTGACAACACCTAATAGTTGTTTTCCTGTCCATAAAACTGCTTTTCAGCCCGGTCTGTCGCAAACGTTAAAAATAATGAGCGCTTTCAATCCTATAAATGCACTCAAGATATCTTGCATGCTGAGTGCACGTCCTGTGAAAAGGAATATTATGTCTGGTGCTAAATTTTCATTAGCACAATAGTAACTGGCAGCACAGCACCAATATAATAACACAGTAAGGGGGCAACATAAACCTGTCACACCAGCTAAAATGGATGGGCCCAGGCCAGAGGGGGCTAAACGAGACCTAAATCAATCTGAGTGAGGAGGCCGGAGGAGTGGAGGAGGGCTCGCAGGGGGATGTACTTGTGTACCCTGGGACTCGAGGAGAAAGGGGAGGAAAGAGTGTTTGTGTCTGTCTGATGAGGTTCCCTATGTGAGGGTGTCAGTGAGGCCCAGGGAAGGCTCCAGGCTCAGCCTCCCGCCCCTCCACGGATCCTCTTCTGGCTCCAGTCAGGCTCTGGCTCTGATTAATAGCCACCGGAGGTGTCCAACGATGGCTGATAAGGGACCCCGACCCCCCTCCCTCCTTTGGAACAGAAGGGCTCGTAACAAGCTAGCTCTCTCCCATTCCCCTCCTCGGGCACTCAGGGAAGCCAATTAAGCACGTCTTAAAACTCAGGAGCGGTGACAACTGGTCTGGGCCTCAGGCTGGGGGCCACGATGTGACAGTGGTGTTCACTCAGAGGACACAGCAGCACATTTAACCTTGAATCTAAAGCCTGGGGTCAAAGGTTAGAACTGCTTGTGCGTCTCTCTCGGGGACACAGCACTGCATTTCTAAGCTAATTAGTTAATCAATTTGTTTACCGTGAGGACTCCTCATTAATGCAGCCAAAGAATAATCATTTCCCAAACAATTCGGCAACCGCAATGCCCCCCTCCTCCCCTCCTCCTCGCCTTTCTGAGATTTTGTTCCCAGGCTCATCGAGAGAGCAGAGACAAGAAAAAAGGAACTGCTGAAAGGGAATGGAGGGTGGGTGGGGGGGGGGGGGGGGGGGGGGTTCCTCTGTTCCAGACAAGAACACAAGCTTATCCCAGCAGCCCGTTTCTCTATTTTTTAACTTGATGGCCAACGTTACAGGTGATCAAAGGACTGAACCCTAGGAAGGGGCTTAGGGCACAGCAGTGCAGCCAAAGGGATTGCTTCCCGGTGATTTGTAAGCAGGAAAAGACTTTTGACATGAAAGACAGCTTAAACAGCAGAGGAATAACAATAAACCAGCTGTAAAATGCTTCTTGTTGCAGCTGAATTGATGCAGAGGGTGGCTCCCACAACTATTTTTCTCCTGCTTTTTTGTGGGTGTCTGGCATTTCCTACCGAGCCATTTCTACAGTCACATGCACACAACAAAAGGCTACATCTGAGGGGGTGGGGTGCCTCGGGTCTTAGGGGTAAAGAGATGCTTTGTGCTGGGGATATTGTGAAATCAGACGACTCTCATTTCTTTTCACTCGAGCTATGTTCGAAATTTGGACGTATTCTTTGCTGTGACAAAAGTGCTGGTTTTCCTTTTGAGGGATTAGACCCAAAATGCAATTTTAATGGATCAGTTGATTATAAGTGAGATAAAAAAAAGAGATTCCTTAAATGTAACAGATGTTCTCCATGTGAACCTAGATCTCAAAATATCAAGGAACAAAGTTATTTATTGGAAGATGAAACGACAGAAAGACATGAAAGCACATTCAGACACAGTTCTGACTTCCTATTTCATCCAGATTTTGTGCGGTTTAGTGCATACAGACCGGGAATTAATCATCATGTAATCACCACTGCAACCGTTAATGATTATTTATATGTCTTTCTCTACTCATGTGTCTAAAACACCAATACAGCAGCACTCAACCGGGGACGTAGATGCCCTTTAGACACTTCAAAGTTAAAAAAAGATAAATGCAAATGAGGCTTTGGATTCAGCTCTCTATGTTCTGCAGTCAGTCATATTGGCTATCATTTTTCATAGCAGTTCAAACAAGAGATCACTGTGCTAATAGGTATACTTGTTGCTAGTCTTTCTAGTTGACTACTTGTTATGTTCCAGTGTAATAAATGGAAAAGCAAACAACACAATAGTCCCTAATCTGAATTAAATTCTCTCAAAAGTGTCTTAAAATGCATGTTTCTGTTTTGCTGGCCCTGCAAAGATTTCACCAAATCCGTTCAAAAAGTTGCGTAATATAGTATCCAACATGCCTTCAAGCAATACTACCTTTATCAAACCACTTAATCCTATTATTCCCATTGATGGTGCCAAAAACATAAGGTTAATCACTTCCTGTCCACATGATTGCTCCCTAAAAAGTTTAATTGGGTTGGATTTTGGGGTTCAGAAAACCCTTAAAAAAGTGCATTAGTCGTCAAAAGTCAAGACGAAAAACTGTTATTTCATTCATCTTAACAAAATAAAGTAATCAGATGGCTTAGACAGAGCTGGAAAGATTTCACTTTGTGTATGACAGCCGTTGAAAATACCCAGTGAGTCCTGGGAAGCCTCACCCCCGGCTGCGGTGACACATGTGAAATGTTAGTGTATTTCATGACAGAGATTTAGGCCGATGCCTGAGCCACTGGCCGTGTTCAAAAGCACCGTCAGGACGGGGAGGCGGAGAGAAAAAAAAAAGAAAACAAGTAAGGATAAACTTCCTGTGGGAGGAATGTGGCTGCTACCCATCACAGCTGGAATCTGCGGGGTCACATACCAGGGGAATGGTAAATATTTAACATTTAATTTCCTTGCTGTAAGGTAGACCGGACACAGAGTGCAGCCAGCAACTGCATATTATACACAGACTGAAACACGTATGGTGAGGACTCGTGGGGGGAAAGAGGTATAAATTGAAGAGAGGTTGTTAAAATATTTAGGCAAAGTTCCCAGCCTCTCTGCACTATAAACCTACAGTGTCAATATTGATGCTATTTTTAATAATGCATGGCGAGAAAAGGCTGTGGAAAGCATGTATTTCTTTCTATAGCGTATGTTAATAGAACTGCGGTCTTACTTAATATTGATGTTGTCATTAAAGTGCTTGCCCGGCATGCTTTGCAAGGACTTTATTGCTTCACCTTTTAATGGATATTATGTAACATGGATTTAGAAATGTCAGAGTAGAGAGCAAAACAAACTAAGCCACTCTCATCTAGTGTTTCCTCAGACTTAAATTCCAAGATGGCCGCCATGCATATGTTCTCTCCTGCTTTACTACCTGGCCTTGTCTCACTTTAAGAAGAGCCCATTGTGCTCTAACCTAGTTTCCCAACAGATGATTCATAGTCTGTCAGTGCTAGATCTGAAGTGTACACAGCAGATGAGACGGTCAAATGACAGACTGGTCCGTGTCTTCGTTCAGACAAAAGGAAAACTAAGAACTCTGCCCTGAAGGCACGGCAAAGCGAGAGCAACCTGACATGTTTTTTTTTTTCTTCTTTCTTTTAAGTCATCTGGCAGGGATCCTTTTAATATCAGGTACGGCAGTGATGGGATATCGATAACAGCCAGCCAGGCTTCAAAGCTTGTTTTTGGCATTGTTCATATTTACATTAACCCGTTGCATTGAGGAATGTCTGTGTTTAGTCTATGCGGAGAAAAACACAGGTGGACAGGATCGACTTTGCCTCGTGTAAAAGTTAGAATGTTTAAAGATAAATTACAGTCAGCAGCATTGTCATCCAAATGGGACTTTCCTCTCACAACATGAACATAACAAATGTGTCTTGGACCTTAAATGAATCTCTGTTTTGAAAATTCTTCATATCAGATTGCAAATACTGTAGCTATCAGTACATCCAACCAAGATTTCTGGAACGATACACTCTTAAAAGACTGGAAATAAAATATGGCCTAGTGCACAGCAGGGTTGGTCGATTTGTTTCACCTGTCAGGCCAAACATAGGGATTGCCTAACCCTACATAACAGCCACTTTGCACGTAGATGCATCATAAATGCACAAAAGAAAAATATGCAAATCCGCATTATGCTTGAATATGCTCGCAGCTCTATGGCGCTGCACCTTAGCTCAGTAGCGCTTTGAGCTAAGTGCTAACAACAGCATGCAAACATGTTGTGACGATCCCCTGGCTCGTTGATATATTTGTGCTTTGGTTCTGATGCAGCAGGTATCTGGAGGTGTTCGTCGCTCTTAGTTGGAAACACCTGGCTTCTGTGCTCTCCAACTATAAAACCCCGCCTTACTGGCTGCAAGGCCCTATTCACTATCATGCAAACTATTATTTTTCTCTAGAACATTCAGACTATAAATCACACACACACACACACACACACACACACACACACACACACACACACACACACACACACACACACACACACACACACACACACACCACACACACACACACACACACACACACACACACACACACACACACACACACACACACACACACACACACACACACACACACACACACACGTGTAGTCAGTTTATTTTGCACACGGCTGTTGTGTGCTCAGCAGAAATTACCATCATCGGGTTAGCTAGCTAGCTATAGCTGAATCATAGTTTGTTGTATCAAATCATTACTGCTTAGTAAACAAAACTCATACTAATGGCTTCGAGTCAACTACAGTACAGCATAGTTGTGCTTCTGTATCAAATTTAACGGCAATCTGTCCAAAAGTTGTTCGTATATTTCTTTCAAACAACAATCCATAGCATGTGGACCAGGTTGGTGTTCGCAATGATCGACAAATGCCATTGCCATGGTCAAACATTACTTTGAATCTATGACTTTTCTCTATACAATCAATTTAATTTATCACTTTTTAATATTGTATTTAGATCTCTCACTAGGGGTGATATAAACTACACACATCCACAAAACAATGACCTCTCAAAACCTTTTTGGCTTGTTGACAAAGTCTTTCTTGACTGACTTTGCTACATGACAATCCAATTAATGAGTTACTGTCACATGCTGCAGTTTCCGGTCAAGAAAAATCCAGAAACATGCTGAAAAAGAGCTTTAAAATGTAGTGTAAATGCCTTTGGACCTAGTGTACGGCCGGGAAATTGAACAGTCATGAAAGCGCGAGGTAGGAGAAATGACTGTGTCTGGACTCTCTCACAAATATCCCTCCAGACTGTTTAGTTGACTCACTGGATGACGCAGGCTCCGGCATAGTTTTGCTTTACTTCCTGGAAGTGAAACGAAGGGGTTGCCTTGAAACTAAGACGACCATCATCGTTCTCCAAGTCATGGAAACAGTGAAAACACAGGCTGACTCTTCACAGTCGTCTGCATCCTGCACCGAAAAACGTGAAACATCTGGACCTTGTTTTCAAAGAAGGCTCATTTAGAAAAAGTGGTGGGTTACTTTGGCAGCCTGGCTTTCTATAAATATTTAGCTGTTATGAGCATTCAGAAAAAGATCTTTTAGGAGGAAAGGCTTTCTGAATGTGCCAACGTTGCAGGTGTTTCGAAACGGGATCCAATTTGAGAAACTTTAAGAGGTTACTGAAAATAGCTGCAGAAAAACAATTTAAAAATCATTCTAAGATGATGATCTGAGTTTCTAAAAAATGCAATTAGATATTTGGAAAGGGTGCTGGATCTATTTTGTTGTATTCCTTACTTTAGTAGCAACAATAACTTTTGCATGTGAGGTCTTCCTCCTAGAACGTCTGTAAAATTGCATGAGTGAGTTTTGTTATAATGTTTCCCCTCCACTTAGCACATAATGAGACGCAGCTTGCTTGTATCTGCTCCGTCCAACTCCTCATGCCAAACTGTGTCAACAAGTTTGTCAAAAGCAAAGAAAAGTCAACTCAACGCTGCATGGGGACCGAGGGCCTGTTACCCTCTGCGGGATTCAGCCTGTCATTCTGTTGGAAGGCTTTCCATGAAGATCTGGACAGACTCTCAGTCATTTTGTACAGGCTCACGGTTCGCTGATGATGAAGCTTACTTACATTTGTAATCGCCTGACTTTTCCCCTAGCGCAACAATGAGTTTGACATTTGTGGTTTGATAAAAACAATGTCACCACAACTAAAAGATGTTCTTTTTGTGAAAGTTTGATACACACAACCATGTCACTCTTGGGATGCATTGTAACAAATCTGAAGTGTCTTTGACTTTTATCCGCTACGAAATGATTTCACACAGTGGTTGTTGACTTCGGTTTTGAAGACTGGAGTTTGTCTTTTGGTCATCAGCAACCAGCAGTGACACAGGAGGGAGGAGAAGCAACGGATCACTGAACCACACATTGACAGGCAACCGAAATGTCGCAGTTTCATTGAACTGAAATCTCAAAAAATGGGATAGTCTACTCCGCTTTTTCATTCGTTTTATTCTAATTGGGACCAAATACTACAAAATGAACACCATGCTGTTCTGAGGAAGACTTAACCTAGTGATGAGAGCATAAACTTATTAGGAAAATCTTTACTGATCTCATAAATCCAGTGTAATTTTCTCATAGACTTTTATACAATTGGATCAACCCCTGCTGGCTGCAAGAGAGAATGCAAGTTGAAGAAACTTCAGCGTGAGCTTCACATTTCAGACTTGCTGCTTTCTTTTATTTAGCATCATCTAAATTGACTATTTAATTTGCCCAACACTTAACTTTATGCCCACAAACGGCAACACTATCTAACTCATTAGCATTAGCTATATTTTGAAATTGCACCGGTTAAAAAACATAGTTGTTTCTATTTCAAATGTGCAGTAACGTGTCATTGTTTAACTGTGAAGAGAGGTTTCAGATGGACTCGAAACCTCTCTCTCATTTAAGAAAATAGAAAGATTGGTGTTGAACGGGGGATTTGTCTCCCACACTTGTGCAATTGTGCATCGGAGGCATCCTGCTTATGTGACCATGGTTGCTCCGGGGGGGATTGGCTCAGGCCGCATCACGGTGCTGCAGCCCAACAGCTGGGAATGGCCTCTCAGTCTGACAAGACATGCCGTTCCTATGACAAATACCCGTAGAGCAACAGTAACATGTGTCTCCCACCCCTGCGAGTCAACCCCCCCACCCCCCCTCATCATCCTATCTCCCCCCCCACACACACACACACACAAAGCTGCACAGTGTACTTAATGAATAGCACACTTGGGGCTGCAGGGGTTTTTGCCGGAACAGTGAGGGGGAAAAAACGGCCCCCTGTGACCTCTGAGGGCCATCTGAGATAATAAATCCATGACCCTGAGTTCCGGAGTGCTTTGGGCAAGGTCAGGGTGGCAAATTTCCCACTTCCACAATATCAGATGTTAACGGTAATTCCTTTTAGCCAATGTGTAATGGCGCAGGAATGTCTTCTCCCCAGTCTCATCTAGGGCTGGTGGAATCTGTTGAAAATGTGCGACAGCTGTGAAAGTTGGCCAGCCCCGGCCTGTGAATGTATAAGATTTGGAAGTGATTCAGGACCTAGGGGTGACGTGCAGCGGGGGGAAAGGGAGTTGGGGTGTTGTTGTGATGAAGTTTGCTCCTCTTTCCTCAGTGGTCTGCTCTGGTGTAACCCTGATCAACTGTCCTTTTTTCAATTTCTTTCCCAAAGTCAAAGGAGGAGTGGCTAAGCACAACTTTCCCATCCAGTCAGGAGGAGCAGGAGGCAATCGGTTTAGGAATACTGACGGTAGTGGAATTAATCGATGTCACTGTTAGTATAAACTATGCATTTGTGTGATCATTTTCGCTTGTTAGAAACTCTCATTCACCATCACCAGGCTGCAGAGGATCCACAGGAGGGAGCTGCGTGGTCATTGTCACACTAATTGTACACATGTCAGCCTGCCAAACCCAACAGCTCTGCGCTAAGAGGCAGATTTTTGCCTCATGGCCTCATTTAGTAGTGCAGTATTACGTAATGTACGATGGCCAAAAATGTCAAATTCTCATAAGCAAATTATTAGAAAAAGGGTGGCTAAAACACTGGCAATTTTTTATTGCGAGCAAGAGGAAAAAAACCTCAATTAGACTTTATTAAATCACAATTTGTTCAGGGAAAGTATTTAGGTTGCAAGCTCTCTACCTACTTTTGGTCTATGAGCCTTAAAAACAAAAGTAAGAATACAAAGACTCAAGGTTGTGGAGATGCAGCGTGCTTAGTCATGAGCAAAGTTTCCAACTTCAGCAACATGAATCTGAATGACTGAAAATATCCAATGCTCAAAAAGCTTCGTTGAACTCAATTAGATTAACTTGAAAAATCCTCCTCAAAGCGTCTGTATTGAGAAGCTCTGGACAACACGTCAGACGTCACCTTACATAGCAGAAATTAAAATGCTTTTCCAGTTGCTGCAATATCTCAAGCTCCTCCAGAGACAGCTGTTGCCATCTGCACATTTGGAAAATTGAAAAGCTTGTCGAGGAAAGGGGGGGGGGGGTGTTTTTCTGGATCTTCGCAGATTCCACGGCGATTAGGAGCACCTTCTCTTCTCTTCACGTAATGCCTTTGAAAGCAAGGTTGAGGATTACTAATTGGATTAAATGAAGCCAGTGACAGATATTGCACTTCTCACCACTACAGAGCGTGAAATCTGCCCATTTACACAGCCCTCGTAACAAGAACTACAGCGTCCACTCGTACTGACTAAGTTCCACATTTATCACTGCCGTTCCAACAGATCACCTGTGAGCACCACCACTGACTACGACCTCTGTTACGAACCCCCCTCCACCCCACTAAGGGTCTCTATGTTCGCTGCTTGCTGGCTCTTGTTTGTGTTCCAGGATTTGGATCATCAGCTTGATGAGACACACCTGGGAGGTTAACATATAAACCCCACCACCTTCCCACAGAGCCCCCTGCCCTCCCTCTTCATTTGGATACAGCTGTTCGGTTGTGTTGGCTGTGCTTTGTCACAAACCCATACACGCTGACATTACTGACGTTCACATTTGTTTCAGTTCTTCACTGATTTTTTTGTGAATAAATATGTCTTCTGTAACCTTTTAAAATCCTCTGGTTTCCAATCTGGTTGCAGCGTTTAAAAGCTGGGCTGTAACAACCTCCAAATTAAAACATATAATTGAAGGAGCACCTCTTCGATAATTGTAAGAAACAGAACATTTTAGGCATTATACGTCTAAACGTTATAGTACAGTAGTATTGTATACTGTGTTAATAATGTGCCATAATAATTATAATAAATAATGTCCAAAAAGTTAAATTTTTTTAAATACACAACTATAAGAAAAGGTGTGGCTTTAAATGAAGAAAAATAAAAATACTGACCAAGAAGAAGAACAATCACCTTACTTTATGTACTTATTTAAACAGAATTTGAGTTGTCAGAACTCAATACATGATAACTTGTTATAGTGTAGCTGCATTATGTTGTATATATATACATAAGAAGGTGGAAAATGAGCAAAGTATTCCTATTTTATCAAATATAACCAACATGTACCGTGCATGTTTCAGATAAACCAGGTCAAAAGACACATTTCCATTACTATATGATCAACAAAGTCGTTTTCTGTTTCTAGAAATGCATCTGAATGTGATTCACAACCCGTGAGAGTCATTGGGCAGTCAGAGGTTAATGGTTCACGCACGGATACTAAAGATCTGTATAACAGCTATAGTTCTGTTCCTTCTCATCCTCCGCATGTAAATGGAAGAAGCCGACCGCAACAATTGTCAATGGAGCTGTGGGACGTGGCACTGGCGCGGCACTCTGCCCACCCTGCCCCGCTGTCGTAATCAGCCCAAGAGGCATGATGGGGGGGCCGTGGCAGCAGATAGTATTTCTCCTTGGCCAAAAGGCGCTACCCAGACAGAGAGCTCTTTGTTGCCCCCCCCTCTAAGAACGGCTTTCACTTTGCAATTGTGGAGGTAATTCTAGAGCTTTGCCCCATGAGTTTTTTTCACTCTACCCCCCTCTCCACCCCCCCCCTTGCCAAAATCGTGACCTGCAATCGGAAAGACCTTTCAGCCATGGTCGCCTGGTCCTCAGCTCTCAGCGAGTGCACAGGGCAACGATAGCATTACGTTACTAAACAAAGAGAATGAAGTTTCAATGCGAGGGGGGACCAGGGCGGAAAAACTTGCTAAATGCAGGTTCAGTTGCCAGATTAAACACCAGACACCTGTTTGATTACTCAAGTGGAGATTTGATAAAAAAGAATCTGACTCACAAATCCAGTGTGTGCAAGTTATCACAAACATGTTGAGGCCCCGCTGCAGGAACACATTAACATTATCCAGCACTTTGTAAATGAAATAATCAACACATCGCTATTTCCTGTGATATGGGTACAACACGCCCTCAGGTAAAAAGGTTTAAGATGCACTTAAAAAGGAATGAAAAGGAATGTCTCATCCCAACTGCAAGAGGAGCATTATGATCTGTTTAGACATATGTTGATTTATGGTATGAACTGAGAGCTCCTTCTAGAAACTTATATTAGTAAAGTCCAAAGTCTTGTATTGGCAGTCCATCAAGAGCAGGTTATACTCTTCCTGTACTTACACTGCGTCGCTACCTCAACCTGTCATCTATCACTATTAATGAACACGATATTCAATTAGTTCATAGGGACTTGGCTTGGGAACCGAAAAGTCATCGGTTCAAGTCCCTGAAAGAGGTACTGAGGTGTCCCTGAGCAAGGCACCGTTCCCTACACTGCTCCACGGGCGCCGTACATATGGCAGACCACTGCTCCTAACATTAGGATGGGTCAAATGCTGAATGTGGGACCATTAAGGGTTCCTTCCTTCCTTCGCGTCACATGCTGAACCTCGTATATTTTCATGGAAAGTGTTTATGTTATTGTGTAGTCATGGTGTTGAATGCATTCTTTCAATTTCACCTCGTTAAATATTGGAAACGTTTTCCAAAGAAAAAAGACATCTGGTGATACAAGAAGTAAGAGCAATATACCCGAAATTGCCACACTAGGCAAAAGCATCAACAAATCTAAACACACAAACACTTGAGGGTTCGATAGGAAACGTATCAAGCAGTACTCAAACATATCTAACAGTGAATTGGGGTGTTCATATTTCTGAAAACTGTAAACACAGGAGAGTAGAGATGAGACGAGGTAGTGGACTGGGAAGAAATGTGACCCACCAAAAGCTCCACCGTAATCCCCCCTCCTGCCCGCCACTCCCTTACACTTCACCTTAGTGTATTCCTCTCCTTCCTATTGAGGATGCATTCCTGGCACACCACACCCAAGATCATTGTAATGAAAATTCCTGCGCCTATGCCAAAAGGATCCAGTTGCCGCTAATCCTTTTGCGGAGCATCACCTGATCCCGAGGCCGGCGGAGGTTAGGACTGCGGCCTTGCCAACGGTTGGAGGAGCTTGAAACATGGAGTGTGTGTACGAGGGGCGGTTGGAGGGGTTAGTGATAGTCAGTCGTGGCTTAAAACCCATCTGTTGAGCAAATATTTCATGATACCCTCATTCCCCCGATTCACATCAACCTCTGATTCCCAGAATATTCTCCTTTAGCTCCCATTACCTCCCATGGAATTCCTGCCATACGTCAACATCGTGGCACAACAGGAATATTCTGTTACTGTTGGCAAGGTGTGGTAGCTCTGGACCTCACACCGTCGGACTGTTTTGTGAACTTATTTCACCGTCAGTTTCATAGTGAGCAACTCTGATTAGCAGTGTGACTTGGATTCATGAAATATAGAATAACAAAATGTCAACAACTTTATTTAAAAACTGGTTTTGATCGGCATCTTGAAGAGGGAACGTGATCCGGTTATGCAGAACCCAACACTGAGAGACTGATACGGTGTTCAGTGTGGGAGTGAGACGAGGGCAAAGAAGACACTGCCATTTTTGTTTTATATACAATATACCGGACATACTTGCTTGACCTGCATCCCTGGGAACTTGTACAAGCTTTGGTTTACCCATTGATTATGGAGGCTGGTACAATTTACTGGATGTCTTCTGGGTAATAACCACATGAAGTTTAATGAGAGTTGATTGGATATAAAAATAATGAGAGCAGGAGTGAGAGAAAGAAAGTAAATAAACTCAATAAAGAAATCTTCTAAAGCAGGAAGTGATCATGGTGACGATCATGAGCATGGTCTCAGTGGTCATCTGGTGAATAATATATCAACCCAGTTTAGGTCATACCAGGATTGTGCTTGATTGAGGAGTGTAGTCCATGCGTGTTGCACTTTGTTGCAGATGATACTGCATTTTTTATTTCTGGACCTGAATGAGGGGGATACATTTTTCTTGCAGAGTCGTTGTTGGACCTTCAAGTTTTTAGTTTCAAAAGTTTGGCATTGACTCTCACAGACCAGATAATTATGGTTGCTACAAGCGCATATGCATTGTATGCCATCTATATCCGAGCCTTATTTGGTCATTTGGTCTATTTAGTATCTACTCCGAGGATAACTGGTTAAACAGTTTGACATTACCTAACATCATTAGAAGGGCGACTGAGGCTGCTAGTGCGGTCGTCTTCAACCAAAAGGTTGTTGGTTCGATCCCAGCCCGTGCAGTCAACATGTTGATGTATCCTTGGGCGAGATACAGAACCCTGAATCACTCCTGATGACCAATGGTGTGTGAGTGTGTGTGAATGTTAGCTTCCCTAGAGCGAGTGAGTGGCGTATCAAGTGACTCATAGTATGTAAAGCGCTTTGAGGGGTCGTAAAGACTGGATAAAGCGCTATAAAGTACAGTCCTTTTATCATTAGAGAGGTTTGATTGCACAACCTTAAATAAATCTTGTCCAGCAGTGGCTCAGTCAGTAGGGGCTTGGACTGGGAATCGTAGGTTCAAGTCCCCGAACAGACTTGAAATATGGAAAATGGACTGCTACTTGGAGAGGTCCCAGTTCACCTCCAATCCCCCCTCCCCATTGCTCCCCGGGCTCCTAGTACTAGGATGGGTTAAATGCAGAGGACCAATTTCACTGTGTGTGCTCTGCTGTGTGCATGTATGTGACAATAAAGAGGGTTTCATCCTCCGATTGTATCTAAATCTATCAGATGCTGTGGACTAAACTGGTCAGCCGCCACAATAAGGTGTATGGTACCAATCCCTCCGTCCACGGGAGCTTTTTCAACAGACCAGAATGCATTGCAGCCACAACACAGGTTGCGGTTAAGCTGCGAGTAACTTGTATAAAGCCACAGCTGGATAGAACAAGTTCAGACCTGTTCTCTCGGAGATGTCAAATCCGTTCTGGAAAATGTAGGAGCAGATTATATCAGTATATACAGTATAAGGTAAGAGTAAAGGGGCAGACTTTAACTGCCACAGATATTTGTTAGATAAACACACAACTTTCTCGTTTCACTAACACACATTTTTCTCATCTCCTCTCTCTTCCTCTTGTCTAAGAGGGTTAAGCAAATGATACTTTCATCTCCTTCCTTCCAGTGTGGCAGTGAATGCTCTTGCTTGGAAACACAACGTATCTGATTTCTGCTTACAGATCCTGATGAGCCAAAACGCATGTTCCAAATCTTGATTTAAAACAAGCGCGCTGCTAGAAGCATGGAGGAAATCACTAATGAAAACTTGGCAGCAGGTAACCACCTATATATCATCCCCGCATTAATGTTACATGAGCTTTTAATTTACAGCATTAAAACATGCTACGGCTGCATTACTATTTACCTTTCCATATCCGATAGCCCCGGCCGGTTGCCATGGGGTTTCAGTCATATCCAATCCCGGCCCCTTTGGCACACACTCTTATCTCTGTTTAAATATCCGGTTACTTCCCCCTCTGGTCCAGGCACACAGAGACATGTCATTAAGAGCAGTATCTCTCCCCAGCCCAGGCTTCCTTCCTGTGCGCGTGGTGACGGATTGATTTTCTCCGGTAGGTATCCACTGCAAGAAATATTCATCCAAACAGGTTATTTAATCTCGTGTTAAGACCTAAAGTGGCTTTTTTCTTCCTTCTTAGAGGAAGAAAAACAGCTCACAGGAAAGAAAGATGATTTCATATTTCTACAATTGTTTCCAAAAAAGAGTTTCAGCCAAGTTACATCACCCCTAAAATAAGTGGAGTGATCAACCCTGTTATCACTCTTCACAGAAACGAAGTATTTCTTTAACAAGTGAAGTGTCACTGGAATAGAAATGGAATTAAGTCATGCGTCCAAACTTATTCAACTAAAGAAATGACTTAAAAGCAGTCTTTTCTTTCATTTATCAACTTCAGATGGAGTTTAAGTTTGAATAACTGCAATAAACCGTGAAGAAACAAAATCAGAAGCAAGTTTGTTTCTTTTCAAAATTATGCATTATCACAACCATGTGGTTTGCAGTCAAACACTAATAATTCCCACATTCATTCATTCACAAACGCCGCTGTAGAGAAGTTTTTATTCAATGGTTGTTCTAATGGCCCATTATTCAAAACACACTAATGGTCCGTAAAATATCCAATTGGACCTAAAGCCAATTTGTCAGAGAGCCTGTCCTGAAAGACTCATTTCTCCAGGGGCTTTTTAATTCTATAGTATAGAAACAATTTGTATATGTAGTTTGAATAACCACGTGCTACAGCCTGAACGCCTTTCAGAATAGGGTTGTATGAAAGTGTGCACGCCATTCTCAAATTTAAGCATACATGACGTCTCTACGGTGGCCAATTTCCAGCACACTGCCTCTTCATACGTGGCCGTTCAGAAACGCTTAAATGTCCTTCAAAATGTTGATTGCCCATCGTGTTAACAAATGAAAAGAAAGTGTGCCTGACCTTTGCTATTGAAGTGAGAATGGACAGGTCATTAACTTTTAAACTCTGCTCATATAAGCTTACTAAAGAGCAAGAAGGACCACTACGAAATGTAATTTACTGTAGACAGTCAGAAGCAGTGTCTAAGCGTTGCATTATGAATGGTAAACACTCACTAATGAAGCATTTGTTAGTACAGAGACAAACTATAAACCAGCACCTATAAATCCTTAAGCTTAGCCAAACTATATCATTTGACATGGACGACTTGAATCCTGATTTTTATAATAATCCATTGCTGGAGAAAAATCTCAGTCCCTGCAAAAATGGACATTTCTTACAGTGGAGTCTTGGGTCTGTGGCTTGGCGTCTGTTCTCCGCAGCAGCCCTTGGTACCCACAGGGGTCAAATCTCCCTCCTCTGTTTCTGGAAGAACAGAGACTGTTAAGAGAGGCCTACACTCCAGTATCTTTACAAATCAATGGAAGCGCTTCCTCTCTCCTTGTCCTCCACAGTCACTGAGCACGTATCAATTACAGCAGTGTACGTAATATATTCCCATGTTTCTCGACTGCTTGTAAATACCCAGATGGACGAAAGATCCCCGGTCTAGTGCTAAGAGGTGAGGTCTTGCCTGCAGGCTTCAAAATCTGAATTTAAGAGAGGTCATTTTTCATGCTTTACCAAAACCTGTGGTCATGGCAATATAAGCCATGTAGGGATAAGGGTTGCCGCAAGCCATCCGATGTACAGCTGTGGGCAGAGAACACCCCAAAAGGACATATTTTTCTTAAAGTATAACTTTCTCTTTCAGCACCCCTGCTCTCCCACAGGTTTCATCATGATCGTGTTACACGTCCTAGCTGTGAGAGCATGTTGGGGTGAACAACTTTTTGCACGTCTTTATCGTAAAAATGTTTGTCCATTGTACAGATGCCCTGGAGTTGAACTCTTGGGGAGAGTAAACAGAGGGGGGGGGGACCGCTACGCAGGCCTTTCCTTCTCTTTCAGCTGCACTAATGATGTTGTGCCGGACCACAGCTGTTTCTCCGTGGCAGGTGTGCAAGTAGGAGCCACAGCAGACTGCACAAGGGCCGGATCGGAGGAATGCCAAAAACAAGACGGAAGGAGAGGAGACGGGGCGCATAGCGAGGCGGAGAAACGAATATCCACCCAAGATACAGCTCCCCGAGCTCCCAGAAAGCTGGATACAATATTCAATTGAGAATTTCCCCTCGACACCTGGCCACCGGCATGAGAAGGATATTGATGTGGGTCCCGCGCCAGAGCCCCACAGCTTGACTCATTTCATGCGGTATTTAGCCGAAATGCTTGGACAAGAACTTGTCTGGAGTTCTTTCCTGAGACAGGGGGACACGGCCAGTATGTCTTAAGTATGCACTCTGCTGGTCTGGGCCATAAGGAGAGAAATGGCCCCGGGATCATTTCCTGTTTGGAAGCAAAGAGGGGGAAATATGCACAGAATATTTGCTGTGTGGACTGGAGAAGATCTCTGTGGAGATTACTGCAAAGCTGACCGAATGCACTTTCCTGCAATTACATTTTATCCTAGTTTTGAGGTTTCTAAGAAGTTTAAACTGAAAAAAACTACATTATCTGATTAAAAATCTAATTTCCCTTATTTATATATATATATATATATATAAATAAGGGAAATTAGATTTTTTCAGTTTAAACTTCTTAGAAACCTCAAAACTAGGATAAAATGTAATTGCAGGAACTCAATCTGCTTGAGATACATGGAATTAGCCTGAATTGTAGGCTCATTGTAAGTTAAAGTGAAATTAACACATTAGTATATTACAATTTAGAACTAATAAAACATGTGATTGGTACAGAAACAAAGCAGAAGGTGTTGCATAATGCTTTGGGTCTGTTTCCAACTCATGACATTTCCTACACCTCGTTATTTTTCTTTCTAACCTGATACTTTCCTTTCTATCTGTGTCTAATAAAAGCAGTAAAAGCTTAAAAAAACTCATTTTTGGATATTGCCTTCGGGCAGGAAGCGAGACCAGAGGGAGATCTCTGTTCTCCCTCCACTAGCGCCTCTAGCTAATATTAAAGCCGAGGCCATACGTGGTAAATATTAGCTTTTCTCTCCCGTGTTGACAGTGTGTGCTTTTCCACACACACACGGAACAAAGGTCTGCCATATTGTACACCCACCTGGGAACTCAGATGGGCCAGAGTGGAGGTAGGTGTTCATTGCTTAACAGTGGTGGCTTTTCATTGTGTGACTTATGATTATGCAGTTGAAAGGCCCCTTCAGACCGGATGTGTAATGTTGATAATGGAAACAGGAGGCTCATTCTACTGCTGCTGTGGATACAAGCGATAAATGCCTCAAAGTGTAAATCAGCAAAGCTTCTCATTTGTTCATGTTCCCTCCGTCGCGCATATTCAGGGCTCAGAGGTGTGATATCTTTGTGCTGCACTTCCCAGAATGTGTCAATCAAACATTGTGTAAGTGCTTTAACTGCTTATCCTGCTTAGTTTCAGCTTATCAGTTGTAAATTGTGCAGGTTAACTGTAAGTTTCCATGAAGTTACAAGTTTCTTTGCATATATCTTTCATAAATTCTATAATGTCGTTGGAAGTTAAACCAAAAGTGGGCTATTTATTAACGTATTTGACCTCGTAGAACATAATGTGAAAATCTCTTAAGATTCTAGACCTTATCTCAGGTATCTAACCAATAACGCTTAAAAAAAACCAAAAAACATTGACTTCCAGACGAGGGAACTGAAAGTTGAAAAATGCTAACTCTAACTGTTAACTCATTTCCAGGTTTGAGGACTCATTCCTGCAGCCTTCTACGGTTAGTAGGTCAATTTGAACCAGGAAGTCTACCTGCACAATCTAATGGGATAAGCTACGGTGGGAAGACTGGTCCTTGTTCATTTATTTAACATATTTATGGTAACTAATGGTTCGGGCACCTAGTGAGGATGCCACCTGGGCGCCTCCCTAGGGAGGTGTTAAAGGCACGTCCAGCTGGGAAGAGACCGAGAGGTATACCTAGGACCAGGTGCAGGGATTATATCTCTTCGCTGGCCTGGGAGCGTCTTGGAATCCCCCAGTCAGAGCTGGTTGATGTGGCCAGGGAAAGGAACGTTTGGGGCTCTCTGCTGGAGCTGTTACCTCTGCGACCCTGACGGAAAAGCGGGAGAAGATGGATGGATGGAATGTACATCCATTTCCCTTTGCACTGCAGGTAGAAATATACTTCTTCCTCTTTTGGTGACCTGGTCAAATGCTGCATGAATTGCATGCTTGGTTTGTCGGTTTCACAAAGTTACTGAGACACAGACCCCAAAAATTCATGCATCAAAAAGACGAGGGAGGAGTGGGTTTCAAGCCACTGTTTGCAATTCCAAAAGCATTTTATTTGGATGCCTGTGGCACATTGAAACACTTCCTGTTGGGAGTCGCACCACAGGTGTTGTTCCTGTTTTCCTGTGTTCGTTTAGTATTCCTACAGACAGAGATAGCAATGAACTCAATGAGTGATGAACGTCATGACCAAAAGGAATGATGGCAAAACTATATGAAAGAATGTAGAGTTTATCTGACATTAATTCTACTTTAGTTTGGAGCCCGTCGTCCGACTCTTGCCACACACAAAATCATGAAAAGGAGTTTTGTTTTCCCAGCTGAAAATGAAAACCCAAATCTAAAAGAAAAGACGGATACTTTCCTTAACCAAAGATTTTTTTTCAAATAACCCAAAAGCACCCAGAATATGCAGGGAGAGCATTCATCGCTTAGGTGTCAGCAAACAAACTCTCCCAGCATGTTTCTTGGCTCGCTGTGCATGGAAGGTCACAAGTCAGTTCTTAAAAAGAGCCAAATACCAGCAGCAGCAGCAGCAGAGGCCCTATCACACTGGCAGTGCCTCCCCCTTTCTCCACCTCCTCCAACCACCTTCCCCTCCTCCCCCCCACTTCCTCCTCTTCCCTCTTTGGCCTGCCAGTGTGGTTTGCCTTGGCTGACTGATAATAAGAGACACAAAAATCCTCTTATACCCCCCCTCCCTCCTGCTTTTCTCTCCACTGAAATGACTCACTTCCTTGCCAGGGCCTCGGTGGCTGGACCGCCGCCAGGAGATACCCTGCTATTTATTGCCCGTTTCCACCCCAGAAGAGGGGAGTCTGGGAAGGTGTTTTTTTTAGACCAGTCTGCACACAACTGAAACTCTCAAACAAATCCACCAACACCACACGAAGACACATGGAAAAGCCAAGCATGCTCAGGCACACATGCACACTTCCTGGCCTGGGTTTAAGCATCCGACAGGACCCAGAACACGCTCTCCTTGGATTGCACGATTGATGTTTGCGTTCCTTCCCTGAGTTGCTAGCCCGCCTGCCTTTAAGGTCTCCGTTTTCCGTGACGTCCCAGCGGGAGCCAGGGGAGATTTATGTCCCTTTCCCAGCATTTTTCAGAAGGAAACGGCCTTGCTTTCTCTGACCACACATGCAACGCACAAACACAAGCTTGTGAGGAGGCACACAAACAGTCTCTCATGATAAAAACAGGGCTATGAAAGTATGCATCGCAGATGTTTTTTAACACAGAGGCCATCTTTCATGACTATATCAGATATGCATGAAGTCGATGATACCATGGTGAAGGCATTGTGCAGCTGTGCATGAGCTCAAATTTAGTTTTAGTGAGAATTTTATGTTGGATTCCTGCGTTTACATGGAACATGCTAACCTGGGGTCAATTCATCTATTCATGCAGAGCCTTACCACACACACACACACACACACACACACACACACACACACACACACACACACACACACACACACACACACACACACACACACACACACACACACACACACACACACACACACACACACACACACACACACACACACACACACACACACACACACACACACACACACACACACACACACACACACACACACACACACACACACACACACACACACACACACACACACACACACACACACACACACACACACACACACACGATCCTTGTGAATCCAAAACATTCCTTTCAGCTCAAGTTCAGGCACATCCCCCTAATAGAGGGGTTTGCACTTTTATTCATGGGCCCTTCTTTGGAATATGGCTGCTTTATAACTATCAGCCTAGTACTTGTTGAGTTTTTTTTTTCACTACACTACATTGTCCTTCCAGCATTGCTTTGGAACGCAGAGGGATTGTGATTTAAATGGCTTTTGAGTACTCCTAATCCACCGGAGGCACATAAGTCACACAAAGGTAGCTCCGAAAGGCCGGGCAAATTCCACCAAGCAAAGAGGAAGTCTTAAATCCCAAGCTTCGCCTAAATACCACGGAGGTGACTTATTAATGGAATCATTTTGACTTGTGTGTATAGATGGCCCTTGATGGAGTGTGATGGGCTCTGGTGGCTGGAAATAACACTAATACGGCATGACAAAGGATGTGGACAAATAGAAAATTCTTTGGTTCTCTTTGCTATTGTCCCGGGTGAAAGAGAAGGAAAGGTGTTTCCAGTCAACGGACAGAAAAGGCCACTTTGGAAGGACAAAGAAACACAGACGTGTGTCCTGACAGGTTTGATGCAAGGAAATATTAATCAGGTGGTGTTTATCAAAAACAGTTTCAGAAAATTGTGTTTCACAGATTACATTTTGTTTATCTGATCTAATGACGCTCTAGGAATTTGGACTCACTGAGTGTGTTTCTGCATTAGTGCACTGAGTAGCTGCTTAAATCCAAAAATCACGTCCAAAATGACGCCAGGATAAAAAACCCATGCCCTAAAGAAGACATAGCGCTCATTTTCAGGTTCATATTTGTCTTTTTTGCCTCTCCTGTGACATGTCTCCATGCTTTAATGTTCAAAAAGCTCTTTATTTTCCTCATCCTGCCTGTGCTGCAGCACCTCTTTTCACCCTCTGTCTGAAACCAGAGCCCAGTCTCCTCTGATTGGTCAGCTGGCCATCTCTGTTGTGTTTTGTCAACTTCTTAAGAGATGTCCCGCCCCTTAGCCTATCACGTACAATGTGCGCTAGCCAATAGAAGCGTGAGTGTTACATAGTGATGTCATTGTCTCATGGAAGTAAACAGGCATGGGGGAAGTTGAGATTTTAGCCTTTGCAGACCATTTACTTATACCTATACCCCCCTACAAAGGGAAAACCCCTAAACAATTCATCATTTTTGCAATACACATTTGGAGGAAGCAAACACTCGGTTTTGTTAAAAAATGAACAGGAGATGTATGATCAAATACCAACCCTACAGCACAGACGTTGCAAGAGAATGGAAGTTAATGGATGACTGTCAAGCTTAATGCATTGAGCAAATTGTGCAGTTGCTTCCAACCTCTTGTCGGTGAGCCCTTTTGTGTTGCACTGCACAGACCTGTTTCGGAGAGCATTTGCAAAAACGTTTTGATACGGCTTGTTTTAGCTTCCTCGAGTCCCAGATGGGTGGGGTTTGAATCAAACAGCACGACAATGCACCGACTGTCAGGGAGTTTGTTCCATAAAACGAAAGTATTTGGAACTTAATGAATGATGCACATGATTGACAGTTTAGCAGACAATATCTACAGTGTCCTCCGGTACAAACCACACCCAAAACAGAAATGACTTGATGCTGTTCTGTACACAACCACCTAAATGTAGCTATATTAAGAATCTCACCGCCTTTCCTCTCTGTCCTGCTGGAGGCCAAACATCTCAACAGACACACAATGAAACAAGCTTTTGCAGCACTCCAATCCATCATCATAAGGGTGGTGCTGCTATACTGTGCCATATCATTACATGCGATATTCAATTGAGAAGTTCTGACCCGTTCTGTGGCTGCAGGCGCCGATCAGAGGGATTATTCTTCATCTGGAAAGCTGGGGTTTGTCAGGAAGCGACACGAGAAAGCAACCCTCCTGGAAAAGCTCAAATCCGAGGTATTTTATGACATTCCGTGACATGTCTCCATGCTTTAATGTTCAGAACGTTATTTTTTCTCATACTGCCTGTGCTGCAGGAGGGAACTTTGGGATTTTAGCCTTTGCAGACCATTTACATGCAAAATCCTTCATAAAACTCACTACAGGGAAGGGGAAACCACACAAGCATAATAGGTCCTCTTTCATTTCTGAGAGATAGATATACTGTAGATAAAGAAATGGAAAAAATAGTAGAAAGATGGAGAATTAAGGTGGGGGGGGGGGGGGTAACCAGACAGGTGAGGAGGATGACAGCAGGCGAGGTGGAGGTTGGGGGTTTAAGAGGAAGAACATGACATTTATTCTGCACTCTCCTTCACTTATGGAAGTCATCAAAGCCAATTTCCTTTTCTGGTGAGATAAGATCAGTCGGGTGAAAGCTCCTCTGGTGGGTGGAGGGGGTTAATATGCGAGCTGGACTGAGAGTATCTCCGGCACTAACGGCAGCATGGGTTTTTTTTTTTCCTTAACCTTGTCCTGAGGCCCAGGGTGAGCCACTGCTGAAAAGAGCACAGAGCGGCTCCATGGTAACTGAGGGAGGTGTGAGGGAAACTGAGGCCTGAGACCACTGAGTTTAGTAATGCATGAAACAATTACATGATTGCATCCTATATATTGACTCCAAGTCAACATTCAAAAGGATGCATTTTCACTACTTTGTTCTCAGTTTTTATAACCTTAATATAAACTCTGCTGCTCACATATTCCAAAAGCCTACTTTTAATTGAGCTGACACTTTTATCCAAAGCTACTTAACCCTTAATGATCATTTTTTCATCATTTCATATTCCAGCTTTATCTCAGAAAACAAGTTCATGATATCATGCCATAACATTTTTAAAGTTACATTTGAAGTATTTGTAGTTTTTGTATTAGTTCCCCAAAAATGACACACAAACCTTTGCTCTGGAATCTTATGGGAACCTTTGATTCTTATCAACTGTGGCTGTCAGGAATACATTCACTGTAGACCACACACACCACATCAGAAGAGACTTTTAAAAATCTCCCACTATTTTCTCATTATTCTAACTCCTTTTTCACGTGGCCCTAATCATCTTTTTTTTTAATTGGCTCCCAATTTCTTATCCTTTGTATTTTCTTTTCAAACTCCCGTTTTTTGGGGGGAAATGTTGACTTTTTTGAATTTCTGACTATTTATTCAAAATGTTCACTTTTTCCTAAAAAATCTGACTTTTTTTCAAAATGCCGACCTTTAAAGAAAAGTCAACCATCATTACCCTGCAAGTAGATGAGCTATCAATGGGCAAAACCATCGTAAATTCTACTGCAAACAGGTGGGTTTTCAGTCATGGAAGATGCATAAACATTTCTCTGTCCTGATATCAATGGGGAGCTCCATCCACCATTCTGGGTCTCAGTTGCAGTGCGGGAGTAGTGAGTTGATTGGCCCATGCAGAGCACATGCTGGAGTGAGGCTGGGACTAGGAATGGATGGGCCCTACCAGTGTCTTGTGCTACATCGCCTGGTGTTCTGAGGGAGTGAGTCCCCCTGGTAGGGACCTCAGAGAGAGAACGGAAAGCATAAACACTCTCTGAGCCTCTGTGATGTTTTTCAAGTGCTTAACAGCTCAATCTCTCTTAAAATAATTACACCTGAAAGGCAGAGATCCATCACAACTGCCCCGGTCTGGAAATTGCCCTCAGATGGGCACACACACATAGAAAAAGAGAGAGAGGGGCAACATTTGTAAGCTATTATGACTTGCCTTTCTTTCTCTCCTCCTTGCTGCTCTGCCTCTTCTTTTTCCGTATACACCTTTGCTCTGCGGATGGTGACAATGCAGGATGTGGTTGGTACACACAGACATAACTCGTCCAAACATTGTGTGTGTTTTTACTTTTAAAAGGAGGTTCTTGGAATATATCAAAGGATGTCAATATCACATAGGAATTGCTAGATTAAAACCCTACTTGTAAGCAAACACATTTTGCACTTATGGTTTCTGCATGGACATCTAAGGATGGTAAATGACTTCCAGGAATCACATGATGTTATCTGGTGTTGATATTTGGAATACATTGATGTCTCTGCTTGAGTTAGTTCACATTTAGATTCTGAATCCACATCTCACTACTTTGGTTCAACAGTTTTGCAGAGGTAAGAACATGTCACAGCTCACCATGCCAAAATGGTAAATTGACTCATTTATAGGCTATTACACTTTTCCATTCTTTGCAACCCCTGAAAGTAATTTGACATGTAACAAGTAAGAATTTACCCAATTACAAACGTTCATATTAGACAGAGGCTTCCAGAGAAGGGGTCATCTGCTCAGGAGACTTGACATTTACACACTATTGGACATCGGGAATCATTTGGGGTTAGGTACCTTACCCAAGGAGACATCGTGCGATTGGTTAGTGACTGTCTTCGTCCTGAGCCACAGCTGCTAAACAAACTGACACAACACAATGATTTCTAAGAATGGAAGTTGAAAGTTTAAAAACCAATGTCAATAACATAAAGCTAGTAGTATTAAACTATCCAGGAAACTATTAAAACTTATTTACAAAAGATTTTAGTCGCATTTAATATGATCCTTTATTTCCATCATGAGGTTTTCTTGGTTAAGCCCTGCAAAATATCCTCCATTGGAAACTACCGGCATCAGATTAATAGTTTACTAAAATAAAACAGACTGTTTGACTCAGCCCATTTCGTGGCAACACTTCTAGTAAAAGTGAATCATGCAAGTATACACTTTCTGTCTACGCATGTTACCGTCCAAGCTGCTGCTGTTGTTGTGGAGGCCTGCGCTAGTTAATGTTTACCCCGAAAATATGTAATTGCAGACTTCCCCCTAATAAACTGTTCCAGAATGGAGACCAAAATCCTTCTCCTGTAACATTATTATTATCTGCAGGCCTCTGAGACTGACTCCCTCTTTCTCCGCCTCACACACACACACACACACACACACACACACATTTATACGCGCGTCTTTAAATATAGAGATGATACAACCAAACCAAAAACATGTTTAACCAAAGTTTTGGAGAGCCAGTCCAGCTTGATGTGGAGCTGTTTTGAAAGGGGAAAATCTTCAACATTAACTAAATAAAGCCCTTTTAAAGAGCCACTACTTTCATAAGACTTTAAAGCAGTTTCTGGGAGTAATAAAAGTGTGTGTCAGTGCTTCTGTGCTATTTGCATGTGTTTAAATGAGGGAAAATGCACAGAATCAGCCTCTTTCTTTGCAACCGAGCCAACAGTCCAATTGACTGTTAGTTCATTAGTATTAAGTGCTATTAGAAACAAAGTTACAGTGAAATTATAAGCATCTTCAGGGAGTTCCCAGGCGTTCCTGTTTTCCTCTGCATCCGGTCTTATGCTAAGCTAGGCTAACAAACTCACCGGTCAAGCGCAATAAGTACGAGTGGATTTCATCTACGCAGTCTTGCTAAGAATACCGACAAGATTTTAATCAAAATATTTAAAAGTGCAAGCAACTCTTTCCTTCTTTTAGAAAATGCATGTCTAGAACGTAAGAGATTTTAAAATTCTTTGGGATTTTTCTGCTGTACACGAGGATAAAGTCTATGCAGTTTTCTTTGTTTTTTAATTGATATATTAATACAAAATAAAATCCAAATATACATACAATAATAAACAGTCTTTCCTTCATTCCTGTTGAGAGCGCATCTACGTGTTTTCCATGACAGCAGGGATATTTTCTTAAACACAGGCTGATGGTTTCCCGGCAGTTCCAGAAGAATGTTAATATTCAGGTCAGATAAAACAGTAACTCCCCGTTTCCGGCCACGGGTGTAATTTTTTACGCCACAGAGTAACGCTGGACGTCCGACCCCGGTTGAGGTTTACTGACGTCGCTTACATTCATGATTAACGTGTCTTTAAAAGAGCATTTGGGGTGGAATTATTCTACGCTGGATTATTTTTACATTCTAGTTGGGCTTTTTTTCATGTTGGAGTGGTAAGTGTAGCTGCAGCTCCTTCGTTTTCCTCTTTTTCTCACAAAAACTTATGGGTTGCTGCTCTGCTTTCACTTTAATAGGAGTGGGCATCTGCCTCCAAGTCTGCCCAGTCGAAAATATAGAGACAAATTGCATTACATCAGTACTGAGAACCGTGTAAACAGCCAGGATGGCCGTAATGTCATCACTAGCACTTTACTGAATGTACAATCTTAAAAAGTCTTCCAAACAACTGTGGTTTGAAAAGGATAAGTGATCTTGAATTAGATAAAATCAGTTTACAAAACCCCCAAAACAAACTTTTAAAACTTGAAGGAAATGGTAAACCACACATGATGTTAAGACAACACATCCAGCATATGAATAAAAACGAATGAAAACAACCTCAACCCGTCGGTCAACAAGGAGAATACACTTGAATTGTGCTTTCGCGCCTATAAATATTATGACTGTGATGTTGGTGGAACAAAAAGCATTGAGGTTACCAAACAAGACTGAGAGCCATTGACAAGTTAGCAGCTGTGTTAGGTTGTAATGGTCTTAAGTAAATCAAACCAGATTGTTGGATAGTTAAACCAAAGAATTGAACAAATATTGAACATTTTATCGTAAGGTGTTACACAATAAGAACTTGCACCATATTGCTCGGTAAGGAAGACCTGTATCTCTACAATGCTAGCACATTATCACAGACATGTTAAGGATAATTCCATATTAGTAAACCTTGGGTCTAATTACACGTTTGTTCACAGTTAAAAGATCTGGAAACATTGCAAACATCGCTCCAACAACTTCTGACATGACTAGAACAGTATGTAGCAAACAGGCAAACAGTTCAGATAGATTATATAAACAGCTTTTCCGGAGGTCAAACCAAATGGGAGCATACAGCAGGTGGACGTTCTTCATAAACTGGAATCATTCTTTAATTAAAAAAAGGATATGACACGACTTGAGGACCATACGAGTTTAGGCCCCCATCTGTTTTAGGCAGTGGAGCGGATCAGGTGAGGATAATAATAAATCACAAGCAAATGGCTTCTGAAGCCAAAGTCAAATTCATTCATTGAAGCAGGGAGAAGGGAAGGTCTATGAAGAGGAGGGTTTTTCTTCTTCGCACCCTGTGGGAAGAAAGGGGGCTCAGGACATGCTGGCATCCCACGACACACTGAAAGGGGGCGGGTAGTGGTGGAGGTGCTGGTGGTGGTGGTGGTGGTGGTGCATTTCTTTATTTTAGTTCTCCCCCCTTTCCTCTAACTCCACACTGCCTCGCTGCACTCAACTCCACCCCTTCCGTGAGCCGGGAGGTGGTCGAGGAGTGTGTGTACATTTGTGTGTGTGTGGAAAGTGTCGGGCGCTCTTATTGAAGCCGAACGAAGTGGAACCTCTCGTATTGTCTCCCCCTCCTGCACCCCACCCCTTTGCTGCCTCACCCCCCGTCTCCCTCCTCCTTTCTCCAGGGACAAAGAATGCCCTGAATGCCTGGCGTCTCCTGCAGTGTCAAATAACTAAAGGATAGGTGGAATGATGGCAAGGGCCCAAGAGGAAGAGGAGGAAGATTATTACAAATCTCAGGAAGTGCCTGTCTTTCTATACATTAATCAAATCTGAGTCCCCATATTTCCTGTCAATTGAAAAAGGTCCATTACCTAAACATCTTTTTCTTCCAGGACGCCCCCATTGAGCGCTCCTGTTCATCAACCAACGCTATGGCATCACAACTGCTAGGTTAGTGAAAAATGGAGGCACTGAAACTGTATTTTTGTGAGTTTTTTTAGTAGTTATCGACGTGTTATCCGAGTAAAACAGCAGACAAACTATTCCTTTACTGGTTCTGTATTGAAATCAAGAGTCTAAAGCCATGGTATCAGCTCTGTGGGCATACACGGCTTTGAATTAACAGCAGCAAGTTAACATGCTGACAACAACAACAATGCTCAAATGCTCACAACAACAATGCTAACATGAGACTGCTAAGCAGGTGCAGTGTTTCCTAAGTTCACCATCTTAATTTAGCATCTTAGCATGCTAAGATATATGTTAATTAGTAAATAGAACTAAGTGCAAAGCACAGGCTAATGGGACTGTGTTTATTTTGTAGGTATTTGCTCATAAACTTCAAGATGGAGTAAGTTTATTTACATGTAAAAGTCCAGCAGACCAGCTTTAAGTATTGGCATCATTTTGCATGACATAAGTAGAGTCTATTCAAACCCTTACTAAAGTTGAGTGTTGTTCAGTGTTGAACTTGTCCTGTTTTCGCCCATTCATCCAGATTAACCGAAGACTTTACACAGAGGTATGACGCTTAACTCATCAACCTCCTGCTTTGCTACTGAATTTAAATGAAAGAGTTTAAACAGTCACTGGGCTAGTGGGTTTTTGGTTGGAAGTTGCATACGCATACTCGGTTGATGATGTTGTTAGATTATGATGGTAATATCATTTCTCTTCCTCCCACAGCACAGACTTTAATAAACAGAACTGCAGTAATCCTCTTTTGGTTTGATTGATTATGGGAGTGGAAAGTTCCATTTCTTAATTTGATACAGCAAAATAAAATCCAATAATTCATGGGATGCTGCTTCGATTTGGGCACTGAAACGCTCTGAAATGTTTACTGGCAAAGCTTGAATGCGTATTTCACTTGTCACTGCAAACATTTGCCAAAGTAGTCTTATGAAACTATAACTGTGGCTTTTAAATTATGTCCCGAGAGGTTTGACATTCACATATACAAACACACACACATACTGCAGCTCTCCCTTTCCCATGTACACACCCACTTAGAGACACTACAGCCCTATCATACAGGGAATGTAATGGGTGACTGTGCTAATTGCTGCAGCGCTCCAAAGCAACAAGAACAGGGCGGCTTCACAACCACATGAAATCATCTTATTCCGCAAGCAGTGTGTACAGAAAAGGACCATCCATCAAGCTGTCATGCTAACCTCATACTCTTCCAAAGGTAGGAAGTGAAACTCTCTCTAACACACTGTGAGCTGTATGACTTCATCCCCACAACACACCATCCATTACAGGCCACAGTTCAAGATTGACACAAAGTCAGGCTTGTATGAAATCATTTGATTTGTTTTTAATCTGGTTGGTTTCTTCGAGCATCCAGATAACTTTTCGTAATACGCAATGATTCGAAGTTCAGACAGGTTATTGTTCCTGGGACTCTTTGTGTTTGCCAATTGGAAATACTCCATCCATCTGGTGCCGTACATAGATCAAATCAAAGCAATACACATGTAGATGTACCTTTTGAACCTGCCCTGATTTCAAGTCTTATGTCATACAGATAATTTAATATATCAGAGGCTATACCTATGGGATGTTCACGGTCTGTCAGTATTTGTATATTGACTGCAATGGAAAATAAAAAGTAAACTATACCTGGGTTGTATTACACTGTATCTGTAAGGGATAAGAGAAACAGCCAAAATGGAAGTAAGCAATAAAAAGGAGAAACTTTTGAATTATAGTTGTGATTGCAATTTGGATCCCATGCGCTCTGCTGCATCAATTGTCACTTTTCTGAGTGTGTGAATACAGTTGTGGTATCTCAAAAGGTTCCCTAAATGTATAGAAGAGTGCCTCTTAATGACATCAACTATGAAGTCATGGTGTGAGGTGTCTTGAACAACAGCCTTGAATTTAACAATTAAAAAATAATAATACAAATTTCTCTTCAATTTTGAAAAACACTAACTGATTTTAGACAGTTTTGGATACATTAAGTGTGTTTCCTGAGTCCTGTCCATGGGTTTGAGCTTAAAGAAGGCATAACTTACTGAGAAAAGGAGGCAAATTGACCAAAATTGATACTTCAATCCAAGTTAAGTGGGTATTTATAATAAAAAACACTTTATTTAATAATCAACTGTGATCCACTTACTTCAAATGTAGATGAAAGTCGCTAAAAGGCTTAAACTTGTGGATTAATTATGTGATAAGCGCTATCATTTCTGTGCTCCATGGAAAGAAAATGAATAAACATTCGTTGAAAAGATTCAAACATGAGGAAAAAGTTAATTGGGTTGCCATTTATTCAGCAGACTTTTGATAAACTTCAGTTCTTTTTCAAAGTAGTGAAAACATGTCATTTTATTCAAGTTCTGCCAGAGTTTCAAAAGCAGCCATGGACCACCAGGAGGCGTTGTGCAGAGTCCCTTGTTTTTGGTGCCATTTGGCATAAATACCACCAACAGTGGCTTACCAGCGGCAGATAGGATGAAGGATTGGCTTAGTCCTGATCGCTGGAAAGATATGCAACTGCTAAGCAAATGGGCCGTTCTACAAAGAGAAAAATACAGCAACTTTGCCACAGCGTGAAGCAATAACTTTTAATAAGTCGACCAAATTTCTTTCATCTGTTGATCAAAACCACGGTGGGCTTGTGATATGAGAGGGCTGTTTCAACCGGAAAAACTTGGTTTGGGTTCAAAGGGTTTCTGTAGATAAAGTTAGACTTCTGTGCAAAGTCACTCTGACATAGGAGGGGAAAATGTGGAGCGGATAGACGTAGATTTCAGAGTTTAAACCCAACACAAAATTACATGTCTTGTGAAAAATTAGCATTACAAAATAACGTTTCCTAAACTACACACCATGGACTTATTACCTGTAAAAAAAACTACATTTTTGCCTGAAATTTGAATGAAAGGGGAAGTAAAAAGTAGCTGCAGTGGAAGACACAATGACAGACATATGGATGCAGCAGACACATGGTGTTTGTATTGAGAAATAATCAAGCTGCTCTCAGTGACATGAGATATGATCTGCAGGATGGAGAGGAAAAGCAGAGGGAAGGCTTGAGAGCCAGAAATTAAATGCTTGTGTGTGTGTGTGTGTGTGTGTGTGTGTGTGTGTGTGTGTGTGTGTGTGTGTGTGTGTGTGTACATAGAGACAGCGTCCCATAGTTTTACGAGGTTCTGTCCCGTTTTCCCCTCAGACTTGACTCTTAAAAAAAGACTGAAATCAGGGAATATTACTTCAAGTCCTGTAGTTCACCCCCGGCCTATCAAATACACAAAGCAGTAAAAATCAAATGACTGTAAAGTGCACTTTGAACTCAGCCCCTTGCAAAAGTTCCATTCAAGCAGAAATGTAAAAGTTCCTGTCCTTGGCGAGGCCCCCTGTTCGGGGTGTCCCCATAAAAAGACTTATAGCCAGTTACAGCGGCTTGGAACGAAGCCCATAGATGGCCCAACAAGCCCCGACCAGCATTATTCCCTACCCGCCTCTTTGTTTGGTGAAGCCTTCTTTCTGGCAGGGTTCCTTTTGCAGCGCTCGACTTCCCATTGAGAAAACAAGCAACCCCCCCACTACTTGTTTTCTTTAACAAATTAGTCAAAGCTCGTTTATTCAGGTTGTATTTGTTAGATTTTTTATAAAACATCAAATGAAAACTCACTGACTATAAACCGCATGTTTGTCTTTTTTTTAATACCTTTTATTACAGGCCTGCCCCCCCACCTCCAGGAATCGTCGGTGTAAATGAAGTAGCACCTCTTGGTTATTGTTTTCACTGCTTTTTATGAATGGGCCGTGCAATCAAAGTTCACGATTGTTTTATTACGGGGGTAATTTATCAATGTTCCAGGAGTTAATGGTTTCCTTGCCTTTCTCTGCAGCTAGTAAAAAACTGAAGCTCTTAATGAAGTTTAAGCACAATTTATAGTGAACTGATAATATAAAGTTTCCCTTTATTACCATGCAAATGATCTTTAAAAGGGTTCTGTAAACAATTATATTCAATCAGCTTTATTCATCCCTCACGAGCATTTCTGAGCACAAATGGCTCTTGGACGTTGGACCAAGCCATTTAAAGTAAATGAGCCGCGGGGTTAAAACAGGTTGGCATGGTTTGGCATGTCAGTCACAGTCTACAAGCAGAGCACAGTAGCACCTTTCCATGTTGCCCGGCTGCCTGTCAGCAGCTACATTAAGCCATTACACAAGTGTGGAAACCGCCCCCGTGGCTGGCCCACACCGGCACACATCCGCTCAGGGATACATACCATAATTATCCCCCCACTTCATACTCATCTCCCTTGGCAACTGCAATCATACAGCCCAAATAGCTCAGGCTAATTCATTACTTTGGTGGAGGGAAGTTGGCTGCCTGTAATGACACCAATTGCCCTGACCTAAACGCTGTAATAGGACCTCTCAGTACACTGGCGAGGAAATGGCAGCAATTGAGGCTCTTCCACTTCCTAGCAACCGAAGCAAGGGCCTACAATTTGAAGGGGGGAAATGCTTTGCATTACCTGTGCCCCGCAGCTTGAAATGCAGCCTAATGAAGGCGAAATTGTATGAATCAAGCAGGCTTCAGGAGGGGGAGGCAACAAACAGAAAAGTGGAAGCATGTGTGTCAAATGGGTTTTCTCGTTAATTCGGTGGCTGTCTAACGGCTAGATTAGAGCGGACCGGAATGTGCCTGGTCGCGCAATCAGGAAAGACCAGAGGGGAAACAAACACAGGCCGTCTGTTTGGTCCCCGCTGGACACCGAGGGAGAGAGGAGGAGGAGAGGAAAGGTGGTGGAGGTGGTGAAGGAAAGGGAGGGGGGGTTCTCACTACAGTTCCAAAGAGTAGAGTCCAATATTTAACAGCAAACTGCTAGGGTTAGCGTTTCGCAAGACTGACCTGGGTCAAATAATATTAGCAAATACTTTTTATGATGTGTTATATACGGCTTAGGTGCCAGATGGAAAGGGTGCACCAATAACAGGAGTGAAAGAAAGTTTAGAAAAGCACAGGAGAGTGGATGTTTCTAAAACTGTCAAGACAAAACACGCTTTCTGAAGGATGAACTAGAGACTCAAACCAGCTCAACTGAGCGTATTTGCTAATATATGCTCCACTGTAAGGAGAGCCTTTTGCAAAGTACAAGGTTTTTTCAAATCAATCACAGAAAAACAGAGCATGTTTTGTCACTTGCCGGTAGTGGGTACTTCACTTTTAGATGAGTATTTAATTCAAACAGCTTTAAACCTCTTATCATTCGCTATCATGAATTTCCGATTTTTCTAAAAAGATGGTATTTTAATCATAGAATTGCATGACATTACGGTCCACTACATTCATCTTTATCAGCTTCAACACCATCTTTAAACTCAACACAATAGAACCATCTTCATGTTAGTGCAAAACAACATCTGCGTATGACAAAAGAAAAGCCAAAGCATGGAAATATCAGTATAACAGCCGCATGCACACCGAACACTTCTATGCTATCTCCACTTAACATCACCCCAACAAACACCACGAAACACAGGTGGCCCTGTTTGAGCGCTGGATCACATCTTCACGCTCCCATTGGTTGGCTCTCCATAAAAGCAATACTCTTTTTCTACTGGCTCGTCTGTTGAAAAGCCTACCTGTGCGATGAGGTAAGGACGCAGTCGTCCGATTGGTAGGGGAGGTATTGCTATCTGACTGATCATCAGTCGGGAACGGCGAGGCCAAGAGATCCACAGAAGAGCATTCCTCAGGTGGAGTGGTGAGCAGATGGAGACATCTTTCTCCCATGCAGTCCAGGTGGAGGTCATGTGAACCGCCTCACCCTTCTGCAATGGGCATGTGTGTATTACTGACCTAGCATGTACTGGTGTTAGCATCCTAGCATGTGTGTGTTTGCACTGTTTGAACTAAGAGTGTGAACACTGAGTATGTCCTTCTTATTTCTGTTGTTCAATTAGTGTTTTATTTTATGTGTGTTTCATCTGAGACAACATACAAAATTAGACTTACTGTGTTATTTTTGCATTACAGTTGTTTCACTGTCAATTTACAGTAGATTCATGTCCATAAATAACCAATAAACAATCAATTTAGAGAGGTAGAACAACACTAACCACAATTTAACACTACCACTCACTTACTTCAACGAACAGCAAGCGACAAAAATGGTAGCAAAGGAAACATACTCAAAAACATCTCACATCTCTATCAAACTGTATTTCAGCACTTACTTTGAATTCCACAGTCCAATCTGTCTCTGAGATGTTGAAAGTTTCAAAGAACTGGAAAGATTAGAATGTCTTGAATCAATTCCCTCTTCCATTTTAATATTATCAACAGGTGTTACTGATAAAACTAAAAGCACACCACTGGGAAAATCCCTGTTTTCAGTGAAAGAGGTTTTCAGGTTTGCATAAACTTACATGTCCTTCACATCATTGCAGAGAACTTGTGGTGACTTTCTGGTGAATGTGGCAACGAAATGTTTGTTGGTATTTAAATGTCCAGTGATGATCAAATCTCCTGGATCCAATGTGCTTCCTGATAAAACAGGAAGTAAGAGGCGGGACATAACAGAGTCAGGGATCAATATGAACCAATGGGATGTCACGCAAAGCTTGTTTGATAAATGTAAGGAGACAGGCCTTTATGAGTTGTCAGGCCTACTTGTGCAGAGTGACTGTTTCTAAAACACTTGTAAGCAAAGTGCTTCTTTAAAATGACCCTAACTTTACATTGTTTAACAGATAATTGATCAATTTGACCAAAAGGCTAAATTTAGAGAATATAGAGAGTAAACGTCAATATATGTTGATGAAAATATGCACATTTAGTTGGTTAAAGTCAGCAAAATGTTAAAAAAAAAAAGGACCAGAAACAATAAATATATACTGGAACCTGTCATAAAAAGCTATTGCTAAATTAAGAAGCAAATAGCAGAAAACAAGTGTTTCGAAAAAGTAGTTTTATTCATTAACATTTAAAAAAAATCTTTACAAGACTTTAGAAATTATGAGGGATCTGTTGCAACACACTTACACATATTTAAGATCCAAATATATTTGGACTGTAAACATACACATGTCCTTATGTATAGACCTGCAAAGTAGGAAACATTTCCTCTGAATTTAAAGTAGTAAGATAACCCAATTCATTATGCAATAGTCCAAGGTCTGTATTGCACTTTTTGAAAAGGGTTAGTGGGTTCCACTTTTATATCTTCCATCTGTGAGTGTGTCGTGCCACTCTGAGAAGTGGGTCAGAGGCAGAGCCCACCACCAGTCACTTTGGCTGCTTCAAGTCACGTCACATAAACAATGGCACTTCATGGGGAGAGGCTCGTCTTCCTTCCTGCCTGGCTTCCTGTCGATCGTTCTGCCTGACTTGGCAAACTCAATGTGTCTTACCCCCCCCCCCTTCTTCCTCCACCTCCTCCTTCCCCTCCACCCCCGTCCCCCCACCAGCAGACCTCCCTCCCTCCTGAATCCCACAGCCAAGATAGTCAAAACTGAGGAAGGGAAGGAAAAAGTGGGATGACAAAGAAGAAATGATAAATAAAAACAAAGCTGCAATGGGTTCCTGTGGAAGTGGAACATACCAACTCGACAAGTAGGGTCCTTTGACATGTAGATAGTGGTGGTGATGGGGTGTGAAGGTATTGAATGTACTGTTGGCACCTACAGTGCACTAAACTTTTAACCCCGCCCACGACCTCCAGCTCCTTTCTCATGCGGGCCCTTGTGAGCAGATTGATGATAGCGGTGCACTTCCTCTGCAGGGAGCGCGACCTCTGCCTGAATAATAGCTGACCGTTGATTAGCCTGTCTCATTAACATTCAATGCTAGCTTTCTTTCCTCTTTCACTGTGCCTTCAGTCTGGAGATGATGAATTGCCAAATTATTAAATTCAGCGTAAGGTCAAATTTACAAATAATGAGCGGGATGTCATCCATTCTGACAAGTAAATTCCTTTTTAATAAGTTTAGTCTGTCACAAACCATGTTGTAATGTGTTTATTTGTATTAACCAATGTAGTAAGTTCTCCTTTATTTAATTTACTTTATTCGAATTTGCTTGTTGTGATTTTTTCATTTTTAAAGATTTGTATGAATTTTCTTCTTGTTTATTAAGACTGTTTAACAAAAGGATTCTCTAGTGAAAAGCCGCACATGTTCATACATTTGTCAGTCAATTTATTGTAGTTAAGTTATACAAAATCATTTAAACATGAAGTGATATGCATTCATTCCAGGTTTTTTCCAAAAGTAAAAATCTCAGAAAATATCTGAATGATGAAAAACAATGTCAACATTTTGAGAAAAAAGTCAGAACTTTAGGAGAAAATCTGGATTTGAGAATTAAGTTAATTTTGGGAAAAGTCAGAATTTTAAGAAAAGTTTAAATTGAGAAAAAAGCAGAATTTTAAGAAAAAGCCAGAATTTGAGAAAGAAATGTGGAGTCGTCAAAAAATGCACTTTTTTGTTGATCTGAATGTTTTTTCACGCCTGGCCCATTGGCCTCTTCCTTTTAAAAACCAGATTGAAAAGTAAATGAAAAAAGAAGAGCTTTTAGTGATACCTGCTCTCACACGTGTTCTTGAAGGGGGAAAAAGTTGACCTCTTCCATATTGGCATAATATTCAACTACAGGCACTCAAGTGCACAGTTTGAATGATAAAGCCTTTAATAAATGATGGGCTACTGCATTATAAAAACACACAAACAGATGTTGGCACACTTGCCTTCCTCAGGAAGTCGTGCTGTTGGACAAAAACAAAACACAAACAATCACATATTTGAAAGCCAAACTCAACAATATAGTTCAACCATAGTGTGTTGTTCGCTTTTAGGGGCTGTAAATTCTCACAGTGTTTATGGGGTGCACTTCCTGAGGATGCAAGATACCACTATCAGTTTTATAGACCTATTTGGGTCAATACTAAATCAACTTGTCTGGTACAGAGTCGGAGGAGAGCAGCAACCTTTAGCATGGTGCGGTACAATGCTATCTAATCAGTGGGGATTTATTGCCGGTTTAATGGCATCCTGACAACTTGGTTATCTGCCACTTGGATCGTAGATAGCCGACAAAAAGTCACAAAGTCCAAAGAATACCTGAGAGCAGCATGGCTGACATCGTCGGCCTGCATGTCTGCATGCACGACAGGAGGCTGAGAAGCACTTGCAGAGAAGAGACAGGTGGTAATTTGTGTCTCTGTTTAGTGTTTGAACTCTCTGAAGTCTTCACCCGTAGCTGGAGTTCATTCATGAAAAGCTTTTGGTGGAGTGAAATGCTCTGTGCCTCTCCCTCTGTCTTTCTCACTCTCTTTTAAGTTGTTTGTGTCCCTCATCCTCACTAACCTAAATTTGCACTTTTGAAAGACTCCTTGAAGGGTTAAGGTCGTTCCTGAAGCTTGATTACTAGGAATTTAGTTGATGATGAATCCAAATTCATTCTTTAATCAATGTTTTTTTACTTGTTTAGTGTAATTGGTATTGGCATTTCCAGAGCCATGGTTTGATTGACGTATTATTGAACGTCTAACATGGTTTCCTGCAGAACCGAAACGAAATACTGTATACTTTGATCAATCATTTTTGTTCCTTCTTCAAATACAACTTGCTTTCTATGATTGAAAGAAGTCTCTAACTCCTACCAAGTTAGAGCTCCTGCAGACAGAGAGCTTTATTCCTCAATCATCATTTTGATATGCAACCGATAGTATGGGGCGCAATCAGGATTCATCGTGCCCTGGCATCAGATGCAACAGAAAGAAATTCCCAGACTTTAAAATGATCACACGAGAGTGCTGGGAAAAGACGTGGAAAGAAGCATGCAGGAAGAAACGTAGAAGGGTTGTTTTTCTTTTTAACTGCAGGCGTCCAGCACGCCTTGAACGAGAGCTCTTTTAAAGTTGCACCTGTAGCCTGGTGGGGGTAAGTCTGGAGGCTTGATGTGGGCACAGTGTGTGCTGTAAACCCTCAGGAAGGAAAGAATTAGACGAGGGCCTTTGTTGTCTGCACTAGCTACACCTCATATATATTTTAAAAGGCACAAATACAAGAGGGCAGCCTTCTTGGCCCCACTACCCTAAAAAAAATGGACCCTGGCGGAACAATTCTGATATTCCTGTAAAGGCAAATTGAGCGTTTGATTGTGGCCAAACTTGAACGTGGTTGTGAGCGTGCGCCACCGCTCCGTTGTAAAGATGAGGCACTTCCAGACAGCTGGTTTCACTTTTGAGTTCACTCTCTCTTCCTCCCTTTGCTTTCCTTTTGTTCGACCGAAGTGTTCCTCTTTTGATCCATCCTGAGTAATGGTGTGAGATTCGCAGGGCAGCTGAAGTTTCCTTTCAACTTCTCACACGGCCTCCACAGCTGGCTCTCTCCAGAGCAGGACCCTGGAACAGATGCAGGCGAAAAGCAATAGGCCCCTGCGTGACAGCTATTTTTTCCATCTGCTTTGCGGCGCTGTTTTGGCCTGTTGGAGCAGAAACTGTGAACAGGAACCAACATCATTGTAAATTCAGGTATTAACGACAGTTTAAGCAAATTGGTGGCAATCCAGGCTGGCTTTCACATCATGACTACATCCAACAGTCTGGTTTCGCCATTCGCCACCCACCAAGAGCCAGAAGTGGCAAATAAACCTACAACACTTGCTGAGAACATTTTGAGACAATAAAAACTCTCTCACAACTTTGGACTTGTATCAAGGTTTGTCCCTGCAGACCACCATACACTTTGTGATGTTTACACAAAAAGAAGTAGCATGCACAATTGGGTTTATTTGTGATCTGCAGGCTTAAAACTGACAGTAAAAATGTATGTATATTTGAGAAATGAGCACTGATTACAAACCCTAAACAAACAATTACATTATACCTATAATATGAATTTAAAAAGATGAATATATACATGTATATTTTTGCAGCTTATGCCAATATTTTGACATCAGAACACATATGTTGCTAGAGATATCCTAGTATGGAAACTGGCAATAATTTGTATAAGTTGCACCATCTTTGCCTCCCTGATAAAGGCAAAAGGGCCAAAAATTATAGCAGAATTGCTTTATTTCGAATGTATTTGTGAGTCTCAAGAGTTAGCCAAATCATAAAGCAAAGTTGCAGGATGACAAACATGTGTTATGACAATACTGTTAATTAAATGTTAATATAAAAAGTTTAAATTGCTCTTTTTATGCTGCCAAACTTTCCTGAGGTCCTGCTTTTTCCAGATGGCCAAATGAAAGATTTTTATCTGCTGCTACATTCGCCTCAACCCTGGAAAGATTAGAGCGGCCCGCACAGTAGTTTACCAAAACAATTTTGGGTTGCAAGGAAAATTACTTTGGAAATTTGCGTCCACTGAGAGAGTTTGAAAACCACTGAAGCGTTGTATCTGTTCCACAGGATGGTGTGCAGGATTGCGTAACTGCATAGTACGACTCCGAACACATAATAGTGAACATCCAGCCTCGCTTCTCTTCACTGAAACTGCTTTGTGTGGCAAATAGCAGCCTTCAGACCTCGGCAACACATGCTAACACATCACTCTGGCTGAGCAGCAATGTGGAAGAGAATTTCTCCCGTTGGTACACCAGCATCTCTGTATACTCCCTCAGAGCCTGAACACTTCCTACGAGGTGCCAATCACGCCATAGTTGACCATGTCAGAGCAATACCGGGAGCTGTGATTGACAGGTCTGTCTCTGTGAAGGGGTGTGGTCTCGCAGAGTCAAGCTGGGTTGTATTATGGAGGGACGCACTTAATAAGATCTACAGCAGGGAAAGTGCCTGCCCTTAAGGTCCAATTTCCCCTTTGGCATAATACTTCATTGAAGGAGATGGAAATAGAATCGTACCTCTCGCAGAGTTGGAAATTGAAATGTTAAAGACCAAGGGAAGAGAAATGATTGAAATCTACTGGGTTTGTGTTGGAGCTGGGAACCTTGGGAAATGCCAAACAACGGTCCTGGTAGTCAGCGTTAGAAATCTATTGCATCACATTTAGTGTGTTTGTTGTCTTTTCCCCACCGAACACCCTTGTACTCTCACATGTTTTCCCTTATCTGTTCTTACTAGTTTCTTTCACTTTTCAAAGCGCCCCCTCCAAACTGTACAAGAACACCCCCAGTTTCAAAGACCTGGAAGAACAAACGCATTAAAAAGGGATGAAAAGGGGGATATTCAATGATCCAACCCTGTAATTCCTTGACACATTTCTAGAACCCTGTGCTTGAGCGTAAGCCTAAAATCAACAACAGATAAGCCTTTTCTGTGTCCCTTCTCTTTGATCTAGAACCCCCCCCCCACCTCCCTTACAGCATGGGGGGTGGGATAAAGGGAAGGAGGGGGGGGGCACTTCTAAGCTTCCTGTTCAGGACCCCCCTGCTTTGGATTTGGAGCAGGAGACCCTGGAGGGAGGGGAGGGAGGATTGCAGAGTCCCTGCTCTGCAGATGTCCTCAAACTTTCTCACTGTATCAGGCTGAGTGTAAACAGGCAGGTTGTTAAGAACATCTTTTATACAAAACTGCAGTCATATGTTGGGAAGTGCATTTATTTATGTGAGCTGCAAGACAAGACTTCGATCTGATTTGGTATTATACTTTTCAGGCAGGTGTTCCTAAACATGCAGAAAACATCGATGTACACTGATTTGCAATATTGCTTTTTGGGGCTCTAAATGTTGTGTGTGTGATATGTTGTAAAAATAGTTTCCGAGGAAGCTGTCATCTTAATTTTCAGTTTTTCTACAAAATCCTGCATTGCTTTGACATGTGTGTGTATGATATTTATCAATAAATCATGCCTTATAGCTATATTCAAACCTATAGATTGTATGTCGTTCTATTTGTGCTACAGTGCTAGAGCGCAAAAGGCAAATAATGCATTTTGTGAGAGGTGGAGAAGAAACGGAGGTAGAAGAGGGAGCGAGGTGAGGTCAGGTCCTTTATGGAGGTAATCAGAGTTGTCTTCCTGTCTATTCTCTCCCTATTCACACAGCCTGGCCTTCATTCCCAAAGTGAAACTGGACACCGAGGGTTTTGTTATGGGTTTACAGCTCCGGAGGACAAGGAAACAAACAAGACGGTGCAGAAAAGGAGTCTGCTTTTCCTCGGGAGTTGTTGCACTGCTGTAAAACTGACACTAAAATGAAAATAAAAACAGCTTACATAAAAAGTAAGACAGGACTTTGTGTTGTTTCTTTGATGGAGATAGTGGTCTGATTGTTGAGTCTTGTGTTAAAACTTACTAAACTAGTTTTTGAGGTTGTACAATTGACAAGCTCAACCACAATGGAAAAAGAGCCAAAGCTGTGGGTAGATGTCATGTCTCCAATTAGGGGGAAATTCTAAATGTGTACCCAGGGGGATGTTTCAAACTGTCTAGATGTACTTTCACTACATGTGAGTGAAGTGTCAGCAATAAAGCCAAGGGAAAGATTGACACGTTATGTTGATTATAAATCATCTAGAACCTGGGAACCAGCTAAACGCCTGTATTAAATATTGTGAATGGGAGCAGACCTCGTCCAGGTTCAGCTTAATGGTAAGACCAACAAAGTAGGGCTGACATACCAATGTTTGCCATTTATAATATTGTTTGTGGTACAATTTCAGCCCCAAACAGCCTTTAAAATATCAAAACTTTGCAGCAAAATGAATTGAAGACAACTGTGGCATTATGTTATGTAGAGTTCAACTTGCTAATAGCATGCTAGCTTGACAGTGTGTTTGTGAACAACTCAAGACCCATTTCTTTAATGTGTTGTTTGTGAAGCTCTTTATATTTACATTAAGTGCTCTATAAGTACATTGGATGGAATAATTCATTGATGATGTCGAGCATGTTGCCAGCTGGCTAGCATATTCCAGGTTAGCTTACTAGCTACAGTAGTTTGGCGACTAACCTGAGAGTAGTACGTTTCCAAACTCAATTAGCAAAGACGGCAGAATTAATTAGCGATGCACCTCTTAGGGATATTATGTGCCTTTAAGGGAAGGGAAAATCTTTCTGAATACACTTCCCCAGAGTTTAGGAGCGCACAATGCCAAAAACTAAGGACTCTGTTAAAGTGACCTCATGCTCTTAAAGAACGGCCATCACAGAAACTTTAAATGATTCTCCTTATTCTGTTCCTAAAACTGACCCCAAACCAGACAAGTTTTTTTCAAACAGAACTAAATCCTGAATATTTGTAGGAAACATGGGTATTTAACAGGATTAAAAGTAGCTTAATCCAAAACTCAAACCCACCTGTGAGTCGACCCCACAGCAGCCTCAAAGGTCCTCTGATAGTGCATGAGACTAAAGCCCATCTATCTGTGTCTGGTGATGCTCTTAAAGGTGGGGGGGTCATCTGGAAAGGAAGGAGGAGGAGGGTTTGGAGGGTCGAAAGGGTGAGCAAACTGGCAATTGGCAGGTTAACCATCATACTGGGGACTGGATGGAGGCTTTGGGTGTGTGTGTGTGTGGTGGTGGGGGGGGGGGGGTCGTGGAGCGAGGGCTGCAACTTCCACCCGGTGACTGGCTGACTGATGGAGGAAAAAAGAAAGTCCCTCATGACCCCCACCCTGTTGCCCCCCAGCCGAGAAGAGCCGGACGGGACTAAAGCCCCCCATTGTTGTCCCCTCACACAGGATCACCAAGGCCCCGGCAGTGAGAGAGGGACGGGGGGTTGGAAAAAAGGATGGGGCTGTGGGGAGGGGGTGAATATGGTGTGTGAGTGTGGGTGTGCGAGTGATTGTGTGTGTGTGTGTGTGTGGGGGGGGGGGTCAGCCCGCCAGCTCAAACACAATCGTGTGATAGGACTTGGCCCTATCTAATCAAGGGCAGGAGGTCACTTCCGAACAACTGGGCAATAAAAGATTATTTCTGGCCACATAACAGAAGAGCCGTTGGAGGGGGGAGGGGGGAGAAAGAGAGAGAGAGGGAGGAAGGGAGAGAGAGAGACAGCAGAGGGGGGAAGGGCGGCTGTCTGTGAGGAGAGGAAGTGAATTGAAAAAAGCCAGCAGACGGGAACCATCTGTCTGGATGCATAGTCTAATCTGAAAGAAAAAAAAAGAGGGAATGAAGGGGGAGGAAAGGGTGGATAAAGAAAGAGCGAACTTCCTCTTCTTCCTCTTCACAAACAAACACACACAAATCCACCTATCAATCCATCTATCTATCATTCTCGCTATCCCTGTAATGTGCATATGTGATGCTTTTTGTTGTCCTTGGTTGAGATATCAAAGGGGAAAACAGAACAAAAGTGGTTGTAGGGGGGCTGGAATGCAGCAGCAAACACACAAAACTGTCCCCTGAGGCCGTTAAAAGAGGAACAAGGACGTGATCTTGTCAGAGTTAGGCTATGGCAGAAAAGTTAAAGCAGCTCTGGGTTAACAGAAAGCACGGCAGTGTCTTTTGGAAGGGTTATTTAACGCTCCTTGAGGACTTTCTGGTTTTATTTTATGTAAGGAAGGCTCTGTTTTTCGTCATTATCTGATGTTTGAACGATTTGAACTGGCTGTTTCCAGCAACAGTCTCCAGTAAGAGCAACACTAAGACAAACACCCCGCTGATTTAATTAGCAAGCGGAATACAAAATCACTGGCTAGTCTATCGGGGCCTTTGAGAGCTGCCAAAGGCCTTTTGCGCTAACTTTGCAGGAAGGAAGTGACACTTTGAATACTGATGAGTCAATCGCACTGATGAAATAGGAGCCATTGATCAAGAGCAAATCTCATCTGTAGCCGAAATAACGCCCGGCCATTAATTACAAAAGGAGCCAACTGAATGATTGCCAAGGGTCGTGTGTTGTATTGATCCACGGGCCTCCTCCTCCTCATCATCATCATCCCTTCCAACTGGCCTTTGTCCATAAAATGACAGACAAAGACAAGAGACAGGAAGGAGGCTTGGAGAAGAATGCGGTATCAGATAGCTAGTAACGCTGCATAGACACATAGAGGGGGGGGGGGGGGGGGGCGGGGGTGTGTGTGTGAAAGTTTTACACTACATTTCCTGTGGGTGGGTGTGTGTGTGTACCCAGGAGCAAATGCTTAAGAGGCTCAAGCCCCAATGAAACACCTTCATCTTGAATGGCCCTCAACACCTGATAAAACACTGGGTCGTCCCTACAGGCCCTTTATGGCTCCTGGGGAGGAAAGAGGTCGCTAAATAACTGACAAACAGTCGTCTGGCAAACAGGAAACAGCCAGTAGCATGTAAATGTACTTAGTTCCACCTAGATAAACCTTCTGTCTTACCTGGTTTGGTTGGGAAATATTGTTTACTGACCTTTCTGACTCGTTCTAAAGCACAAGAAAACAGACTTTAAATGGGTTTTTGTTGCTCAAAATGTACTTCCAAAACGAAAGACCCACTAAATTGAATGATTTACAGACTTCCCTTGAACAATATTCTTAATTCCATGTGAAATATGTTGACGTTGGGTCTGTGGATTATCCAGGTCGTCATTTCTGGAGATACAATGTGAACAAAAGTTGTTTTTAGATGCAAAATAAATCCTTTTTATTCACTTTTTTTTTATATTAAGGCAGAGGAAACTAGGATCATCCATCAAAGAGTATCTGCATACTAGACACTAGATAATATTTGTATTAAACCGACCCTTAGATTTGAAGGAAGAAGAGTTTGCCCAGC
Organism: Eleginops maclovinus; assembly: GCF_036324505.1. Lineage (NCBI taxonomy): Eukaryota > Metazoa > Chordata > Actinopteri > Perciformes > Eleginopidae > Eleginops > Eleginops maclovinus. Next base: position 4,150,630 of record NC_086371.1, read on the forward strand.
TTCTAAACGGCACAAGTTAAGATGATTTGTATTTGACAGCTTTTTTATTCTTCAGGAGATTTTCTAGATCTGCTTCGTGCATGAACCAGTCCTGTACCACTGCTGAAGCTAAGCATTGACAATTTGGCTCCAACAAGGTGCACTTTCTTCAAATGATGGCTGTTTAGATCTCTCCAAGGGTGGAAAATCTGCCAGGCCAAACATATATCTTCATAAAATCCTCATAGGTAAAAATATAACATCTCTAAGTCGGGATATTTTCATATTTTTGGTTCAATTGAAGGATTACATGTTCCTCTGTGGGTTGGGAAAAATTCTCTGATTCAAACCCTTTTCAAAACCTGTTATATAAACTCTGAACACACGGTGGTCGAGGCAAACACAACGCTGCTTTTCTTATTTTCTAACGTTTACATATTGGATAAAAGGTATTTTTTTTACTCGACCAAAGCAGTACACTCTATTTTCCTAATATTTTACACGTAGTGAATGTTTTGTGGCTGCTATTTTTTCAATGTCATTTTAATCCTGCGGAGTGTGGATGTTGGAGCCGATTCCAAAACACATCAACTCTCACATGTTGCTCCAGCACATGAGAACATCCAAAACCCAAATATCTTAGGAGATAACTTCCATAAACTTCGGTCATCACGTTGAGGTCCAAAAAAAGCCGCCTTCCTCTCCAAAATCCACCACCCCTACATTTCCCCTGATTGCTAATTTCTATTTATATGCCATGAGTGGAAATAATGAAAACCAGATGAGGAGGCGGAGGAAAGCTGAAGCAGGCCTTTTGGTGATGAATGCTGTGGAGGAGGAAGACTGTTTATAGAGTATCCTGCTCCATCGCGGCAGTGGTGCCCTGGCTAAGAAAAGGTCTGCCCCGGTAGGATGTGTGGGTTGGAGGTTCCACCGTGACTCACTCGGTAGTCATGCATGTTTGCACTTGTATGGCCCCGAAAAAACCCAAAGCTGAGGCAAGAGACCCGCCAAGCCTGACGACTCTAAATAGCATTACGTGGGCGTGTGGAGCAGGCTAAATTTACCCTGAAACAAGTGCAAAGGGAAGGAGGGGGGGGGGGAAGTTATGACCATTTATACCATTAAATTACTTAATAGTGACTCAGATTTCACTATTTTTACAGCGGAGTCCCGTGATGAGTAACATGTGACGCAGTTACAGTGGAGTTTACGTGGCAGGGGGACTTGATCAGTTAAGAGAAGCCATTCACAGGCCTTTAAATGTTATTTTAGACACCTCCGCCGATTAGATCAGAGGTTTAAGAGACATGTTAAGGAAAATGGTGGGTGTAGGACCTGTTTCCTTATTTGGCCTAGGCTGGAAAATATCAAGTAAACACTGTCTTCCTGTTCACCACCTCCTGAATACAGTTTAGATCTCTCCCCCCCACCCGCCCTCATCCGTACAGGCGAACTATAGTGAAACCTGAAAAAAGGCCTCCTATTGTTTGCTATCATCCAGGAGCCAGGAGCAAATGGGTCTCGAATTGCAGCTCTGAAAGGTAACAGGAAATTGACAAATCGCTAATCCACTCTTTAACTATTCAGGGCAACAAAAGGTACATTCCACCAAAAAAGGGGAAAGAAAAGCACATTTAAGTACAGATGGCCCATTTGGAGGGATGGGTCATTTAATGCTGACAAACTGGAATAAGGCTGCATGCTAGTCCGTCTTAGTGAAAGCCTGGTCAGCTGAGAGACAAAAGCAACCAGATACTTCCATTGTGCTTGTGTTTACCATTACTTATCTGGGAAGTGTTTAAAGAAAAACTGCTGCAGCTTTTACTCCAAGCTTATGTTGTCTCACATTTCCGTTTAGTTTAAGTCTGAATCCAAAGATCCCAGGCCTGTTGCACACGGCACCTGAGGGCACCTCCGTCACATGTAGCTGATTATATACACGGTGGGGTGTTGTTGTTGCCGACCCTGCAGTTTTTCCAACTCTTTAAGCCATGGTATATTTTTTTTCCCCTTTTGTCCCGGAGAAATTCCTGGTCACAGTTCCCCAACTGTTGGCATTTCTGGCTGACCAACCAACTTGCAAAGTGATGATCTCATCCCCTGGGGGCCCGGAGGTGGAAAGGGGGGGAGTGGGTGTCAGTGGGGGTGGAGGTGGTGGTTGGGGGGGGGGGGGGGGGTCAGCGGACTTCCCAAGTGATAAATTCACTGACAAAAAGAGGCGGCCAAATGGGGGACTGTGGGTCGGGGTGGGGGCTGGATTTTCTCCTGTCGTTGCCTTTAGTGCAGGAACCACGCCATAAAAGCCCAGCATTGATAGCCCCGGTTTATTATCTTTGAACAGGTGGCCCGGCTACTCGTAATGGTCGCTCCCATTTCTCACACTGCTGGGCTCCACAATATAGAGACCATTTGGGAGTTTGGGAACATCCCGATCCAGCCGCATTGAAGCCCGGGGAGTAAACTACAGTGCATAGTTTTGTGGTGACTTGTTGGCTGTGGAGTGGAGTTGGGTGGGGGGGGGGGGTTTAAGAAGGAGAGTTACTTCCTGTGAGCATAACTCATGGAAACGTGGAGGCTCTGTTGATGCTAGCAGCTCCGGGGCTAATCGTGTCAATGACCTGTATTGTTTAGCTTTCAAGGTTACCGAGGAGAATCGCAGCAAAGAAGCCCTCCAAGAATGTAAACAGTCACATTTCAAGCTACAAGCTGTTTCTACTCACTGCTGAAATTTTTTTTACCAAGGAATTCCAGACCCAGCATAAACACACACACACACAGAAAACAGAGCTTTGCTGTTTGCCATTGAACTCGAAAATATAGATAAAATCATCCATCAGATCATTCATTCCTGCTCAATCAAGACGCCAGACAGTACTGTTTTTTTTCATTAATTAATATATTTTCTGCATTAAAGTTAACATAGTTTTCTTTTGTGCCACCCTTTAATTTTTCAGTAAGTATTTGATATTTTGTTATATTCAGACATGAGTAAATTTAAGACTGTCTCTTGCAATAAATATCATAAAATAATAGAGCTTCACATAATAAATATTTTTTACAACAAAAAAATGTTTTAAACAGACATTTTCTTTAAAAAATAGCCAGAATTCCTCTTATGGATTTTGAGCATACAATTTACACAAAAATAAAATAAAAAAACAAAAACATGGGAGAATGCCACAGAATGTGAATGAAGAGTTCAGATGGGTGGAAAGAGAGAAACATATCCAAGTGGAGAAAAAAAAAATACTATGAGATGGATGTGCTTTCGTTAATGCAACATGAGCATAGGAACCACGGTTTTAGTGTGGTAGCAACCAATAAATTCAAACACACCTGCTTGCTATGAATACCAGGTAACAGCTACATAATTGCCCTATAGTAGATCGTCCTTCACAGATTTGGTGAGAGGCAGCTCCCACTAGGCGCACAGGCCCAGAGGAAACTGCCTACCTAAAACGGAAGAAGAACTTTTTTTCATATATATATATATATATATATATATATTTATATATATATGAAAAAAAGTGTTAATGAGGAGCTGAGGACAGACATAGAAACAGTTAAGGCAAACACTGGTCTGTAAAAACATGGTCCTGATCCAGAGAAAATAAAAATAATTGAGTGGTTTTCGTTACTCCTTTGCTTAGCTCCTTAGTTCCGCAGGGAGGAGGGGAGGCTGGTCGGAGGTGCTTAGAATGTTTGATAAACATTAATTTGTGACTATCATCATCATTATCATCATAAGATCCACATAAAGAGTCTCCCACGCAATCACAAACACACAGGGGCGATCAGGAGGGTTTTTCCTGGGTCTGTGGGGCCCAGCTCTCCAGTTTGCAATAGACAGTGTTGGAGTTCTTGCAGCGACAGCCGGGCCTGTTGACCTGGTCGTAGCAGCCCTGGCACGCCTTCAGACACCCCTTAACAGGTGGGTAGCATAGCAGACAGGGAAAGAGTACCGACATTAATCCCATGCAGAGGAAACGAGAGCAGCAGTGGGAGCGTGACAGCGAGCAGGGCTGGTCAGCACAAGAGTCCCCCTCATCGTCGTTGGAGCAGTGGTAGAAGATGCCCTTAACCAGGCACATGCACGTGCCATGCTCCAGCGCGCTCTCTGCAGAACAGAGGCACTGGCCATTGCACGCAAGACACGAAGGCAGGCTCCTAGGAGCCGTACAGTCACTACACTTGCACTTCCCACAGCGCTCACAGATGAACTGGTGCCCGGCAGCAGCCACCACCCCGTTGCCAGAGCTAGAAATGTCTGATTTCCCTTTGCCCTGTGGCTTGAGTGGAGCCTCTAGTGGAGGCTGGTGGAAATGAGGTCCCTGCGAGGGCTGTGAAAGGGCCTTGGGCTTAGGCTGAGTCCGAACAGGCCGCTCCGCTCTGTGGTGGTGCTGTAAGCTCATGCCGGGCCTGGTGGGGGGCGAGCGTGCCAAGAGTCCCTGTTCAGAGGAGGCACTGCTGTTGCTCCCTGAACTGGCGGCACTTCCTGTGCTAGTGGAGCGGCTGAGCACCGGAGCCCGGGACCCGCCGTACTGCTGTCCCCCAGCCCCAACCACCATGCCGCCCCCGACATGATGGTGGTGACCTGATGGTCGGTGCTCATAATTGTTGTTCACATTGACGAGGATGACCTCGTGAGTTCTCTCCTGCTTGTCCTGGGGCCTGGGGGCCATGCGGGGTGCAGGGGGCCTCCGTACCACTGAGGGCCCCTCGGTATACTCGTTGTTGGAGCGGATGGCCTTGATTTGGTCCAGGGAGAGAATGGCGGCATGCTGGAGCTCCCGCTCGTAATCCGACCTCTGCCGGCTCTCTAGGGAAGGCTGCTGGATCACCACTAATGAACCGCCGGGGCCATGTTGACTTTGGAGCTCCATCTGGGGGGATCACCACTTCCGACATTCACCGTGGACTTGGCATGCATCGGAAAACCTGCCAGAGGGGGAAGATAGGCAGGGGAGAGACAAAGGAGAGGAAGGGAGGGAGGGGACATCATCAGACAGAGCCAAAACATGGAATAACTGGCAAACACACTCTGTCCCGGTGATAGAGGTTAACATGACCATTTCAAATTCAAAGCCAAGTGGAAACCAATCACTATCATAATGATGTCTTACAATATGACTGCAGCAGCAGAAACAGCAAGTTACAACACTGATTATAGCCTGAGGTGAATAAACATGTGTACTTGATGTGTATTTAAAGTTGACTCAGACTGTTTTCATCCTGTCAACATGACAATATGTCACTTTTGATCAGTGAGGCAACCCGGGGAAAAAGTTGACTATTAACAAGACTTTTTGTACCTTCCTCCCCAATACGCACACATCTAAACTTCAGTAGGCCTTACAGATACTTCCCCTGCTCATTTACATTTGTATGACTAGTTAACATTTAAATGCACCGCGGCGAGGAAATGAGGACGCGATCCAAGGGAACTAAATGAGCTGCCTCACTTAGTATTCTATTACTACACCAAAAAGGATTTCAGGGAAACGGGACAAAAGTAGCGCAGGGGGGAAAAAACTAAGGTCAGACCAAGTTCCGACAAAATACAGACTTTGATTGAAAAGCAACCGAGCGATTGGGAAAATATCGGAAGAACTTAACCTTACGCTACGGACAGACACGATCTCTGGAGTTTACTCGAAGCAGATCATTTGTCTAATAACTGTTTATGCGATAAGCACGACCATAAATGTGGTTTTGATTCTTCGTATTTGTTTTGAAGCAACGCATGAGGCCAGGAGTGCTTCCCCGTGAAGCACTTATTAAACCTTACACTGCACATAAAAGCGACCAATTTGATCCGTTTTTACGTTTTGCAAATCTATAATTTGTAATAGTCTTCACGGTAAAGAGGGGCACTTCAAATAGGATTGTTTGCACACAGTGCGTTCATAAGAGGAAACGTCGTGCGCATTAATAAAAGCAGGATCCTATAAAACACACAGAGCCGGAGATCAAGAGACATTGGAGGACGCTTCCAAATAGACGGGGAAAAACTTATGAATGAAAACAACCGCCGTGGGGGGAAGGGTGTTTGTTACAGCAGAGCCACGGCAGGACATGGAAATCCATCAACTTCATCAACTAATCGCGATTCATTTAACTCGCAGCGGGTCTTTTTTTCAGTGCCAAACATGGAAAATGACACGTTAAATCTTGGGATTTGTGCACCAGTGTTACAAAAGACGTACAGCGGAGCACACTAGGTCGCTGTGTGCGCTACTATCGGGTGATAAATAACGTAAACACACCATGATAACCGAAATAAAAAGTGTTAAATGCTAAGGAAGATACGTACCTATATGCAACCATCCATAACGTCGAATCCATCAAACAACTGCCAACCAAAACTCCATCCAAAAGCAAGGGGCAATGTCCAAGCGTAGGCTATAAAGTCTGATGCATAACATTCACAGTCTGTTAATCCAAGTGTATCCCTTTGCGTTATTCCCTTTTCCTGGAGAAGTTCAGCGCGGGTTTACGCATGCATTCGTCCCAGGATAAAACAAAGTAAATCCACGGTGGAGCTCAGATGGAGGAAAGGAACTGCTGCGCACTTGGGAGGCCGATGTGTAGGCAACCTAGTTACAGAAGTCCTGCAGGAATTGTAGTAAAATACCAAAAAATGGTTTTGGAGGAAACGAAACGAAACACGAGCTTATATCCAAGCCTTTCTCCTCTTCCAGTGTCTGCGAAGGGTTCGGTTCTGGTTGTTACTTATGGAGTCTGCGCTCGTCTTTGGGTCACAGACTGCGATGCACGCGCTCCTGCTCGCGGGGCTGTTCAGCACTGAATGAATGGGAACGCAGGGCTCAGTGTTTGCTCCACAAGCCAACTCCCATTGGCCATTCACTCCACTGAAAAAGGATACATCGCATCCGCTCCTGATTCATTGGGCAGATGTGGAAGGCCGGGCGATAGAGATGTGTGCTCTAGTTAAGGTGGACCTGGGGTTTTATTTTGGCTCAACGAGGGGGCTCATGGAAGGAAAAAACAAAACAGTTTCCGTTCTTGTGGGTTATGAATAATGATGTGAATAAGGTTAATGTGAGTAATAGTGATGTCATGAGTGGAATATTTATTTATATTATTGCTGATTTGTCATTTTTCGTAAGCACAAGTTAAATCCCTTTTTATACACTTTTATTAATTTGTATCGTGTTTTGCTTTTCAAATGAACTGAAATACCAAATGAAATACACACACACACAGATACACATTACACAAACAGTAACACAATAAAAGAAATAAATACACTAATATAAGCATGAAAACTTATGGCTACAACTATTAAACTAATAACAGATTACAGGCATTTTCTTGATGTGTGTTTGCCACAGAAACTATGTTGATTAAATAACACAAGAGAAAGTGAAAGTATATTTTATAAAGCATTTAATGTATGAAAGAACGTCATTATAGCTGAACTGACTTAAACTTAAACCGGTATCTTAAATGTGTTTTAATGAAGTGGCTCATACACTTTTTAAAAACATGTTGAGTCCCATAAAACCAACACTAGTTCATACATGTTGTCACATAACTCAACATGTATTATGTATATGTAACTAAATGTGGTCATAGACAAATGACCTTCAACGGTTCTTAACCAGACAGTTTTTTAAAAGTTTAAGTTAATAATTCACTGCTTGACAGACAGCTACACAAAAAGGTATTGTTAACCTTTTACAAGTTAATCAAAGTTAAACTAGGCTCCATAAAAAGATCCCTGCTGGTGTTTTGAAACCAATGTCTGGACCAGACAATTGTGTGAGTTTATAGACATTCAGGAGGAAACATCAACAGGATGTGTCTCTGTTCTCTTGAATGTTCCCATTACGCATTTCGGCATGTCATCAGAGGAAACTCAATGTGTCACCAGGAGCCTCAGCTTGCATAACTCTGTGATATGGACATTTTCCCATCATTTCAAGCGTTAGATAGGTCGATCTGTGAATGGGGGGAGGTGGTAACGGTGGTGGCTGGAGGTTTAGTGTTAGTCCCGGTCCACCTTAAGAAAAAAGTAGCCCTGCAGCCAGGGGAAAGACTCCCCCCCTCCCTGCTGCCACCCCCCCTCCCCCCTCTCTGTTCCTGACTGTCTGGTTTGATTGGTGTCGCGGATGCGCTACATCCGGATCCATGAGAAAAGGAAGTTCAATACAAAGTCAATTTATCCTATTCAAATGGAAAAATCAATAGATGAATGACCTCCAGTGGCATTTCGGGTCAGCAAATGCTTAATAAAGAACAGAGGAAGCCTAGTAGAGTTAACGGACTGTTAAAGCGACTGTGTGGTGCAGTAATGACAAGTTTTTCTTTGGCTGGATGTTAGAATTCAGCTTCTTGGTGATAAAGCAAATCCTGGTAAACCGACAGATGGCCGCCTGGATCCCGGCTCTTAGTGGTCGGAAGTGCGGACGGAAATCTCACGATTACAGCAATTAGCTGATTTTCCATGCATGGATGTGATGAATATACCAGCCGCTGCTGTTTTTCTCCCCGTGGATATGGAGCAGCGGTTTCCCAAACTGGGGGTTTCTGAACCATTAGGGATCATTGCATGGGGTCCAGAAGGTCCCCAGATAAAAAGACCAATTCCATTTTTTAAATTACATAAACGTTGAAGCAAGGGGAAACATAAGGGTACCTTTCCCCCCAGAAACACAGAGTTATAAAAGTCGCTTGTCTCAGTGATAACGTTTAAAACGTATCTGATATAAGACACATTTTGTTGCACTGAATTCATGCAGAAAAACACAGATTATAATCAAAAGTTGAGCCGAAACAGATCAATTCAAACTCTTAAAATCTAGTAAAAATCTGCTCAAAATGGCAGTGAAATGTAAGCACTATGATATTATAGATATATGGGATTTATATGAATTTTAACTATAATTGTTGTAACTAAGTTGTATCATTAATTATAACCAGCTTAAAAAGCCTATGTGACTTTTCTTTCTCCTGTAATGGTGCTTTAAAAACACAAGGGAGAACAAGGCAATGAATATAATGCATTCAATACATTGATACTTTATATATATATATATATATATACACACAAAATGACACTTCAGCTCACTTTTCAATATTCAATTAAATTTTCAAAATTAGAAACTTAAACCAGATTTTTCTGCTGAGCTAATCACATGTTTTGAAACCTAGAAAGCAAAACCAAAAATATTTCAACAAACAGTTTGGGAATTGTTTATTTATTATTACATATTCAGCTGGTTTAGATGTCACTTCCTTATCATAATCAAACAGCAGACCAGGGTATGTGAAACCATTTATTTCCTAATAACGTAACGTTTCCTTTCAGAAAAGTTCCTTAGTTTGACTTTTTCCATGGCAGCCTGCTCAGAAGAAGCACAGGCCGCTGCGGTCCTGCTGATAGCTGATGTAGGACTGGATGAGAGAGTCGGGGATCCGGGGCTTCACAGTGTTCAGGGCACTTTCAAAGTGTCTGGCCTCGATGTGCTGAGCTTTGATGTCCTCTTGTAGGGCCAGGAGGGCAGCCTCTCTGCATACTGCTGTTATCTGGGACAGGAAACAGACACAGATATTCAGCTGTCAGGCCCAGAGCTGCATTCACCGAGCACCACAGAATCATGGGACCACAGTTATAGGCTTCAACCACAGACTGCTGAGGGGAGATGTGTTATGGCACTGGAAACATACTTTATTTATCTTTCTCAGAGAAAAGGCTTCATCTTGTAAACATAAAAAGCATTGCAGTACAGAGGGACACAGAAAAACCCAATTGTATACAACTATACTGTAGTAAACAGACCCTAGAGACAAAAAAACCTGGGACAGCATTTGATCCTGGATAGAAAGTAAAATCTGTTTAAAACATCTGCATTCATACAGTGTTTTCTACTGTGGCTTATCTGCAAAAAAACATTGTCTATAAGGAACATTTCACCACATGACTTAAATATTACACGGAGTGCAGGTTAGGATTGGAATGTTTTGCTTCCTTGAGGACAAACATGATGAATTTAGGGATAAAAATAAAGCTAAACTGAGTAAGGGATTTGTTTAACAGTGAGGCAGGAGCAATGCCTTATTCTCTGGAGGAGTAAGATGGGTGTAATATTATGCTGTGTTTGACTCTTTCCCCTCTGTGGGATAATTAAAGCTATTCTGATTCTGATGTAAGAGAAGATAGCTGCATGCATTTGAAAATGACACTACGCTTAATGACTGAATATTTCCATGTGTGTCATAAACATAGGTACAACAAAGGTCTTAGTGTGTCTGAACATACTCATGTAACCCTTAAATAATGAAATTACAGGAAGGAGCTGACAACAAACTGACTTCTTATCCATTTTGAAAAAGAGTAAGTGGAAATTAGGTTAGAAGCCCTGGAGACAAAATAATAATCTCATTACAGAGATCTCTTGTGTTGCCAGAGGACCACATGTTGTTGGAACAAGAGCTAAGTCACAAACTAATAAGCAAAACAAAATAACAGCCAAAGATGAAATCAACTAGGCTTCATGATTTTAGGCTTTTATGTGTCGGTTACCCTTAGACTGAAATTCAATTTGCAATGTAACAATGTACAGTATGTAGATTTTTCTTGTTGTGCCCTTTAAGATTGCATTTTTTCGGCATCAAAGCTGCACTTTCAATAAAAACAAAGGTTGTTTAAACCTCTGATCTGTGTAAAACAGCTCTCTTGCTGCAGCCTCTTTACTACAGTACTGATGGAATTATGCAACGGTTGAAATGGAGGAGTGCTGCAGGCAGTGCGGTGACCTTTGGGAGAGATTCTGCACGCGGCAGAGGAGTGACTCACTTACGAATTGGTGGCGATGGCTGATGAAGGCCAGGCACCTTTCCCAGCAGTGCCACCCTCCTCCTACTCCTCCTCCTCCTCTTCTCTTTCTAGAAGCCCAGCTTTGTTCTGAGCCAAGGCAGCTTACACAATTCCCTCCAACAAAAGCCTTGCAGGAAACTATTCGCCTGTACAACCACTGATAACGTCTGGTGGGAGGTTAGTGGGACAGGCAGTCATGTGATGCAGCAGGGCTGGGGAATATTGAACAGTGAAAGCATGCATGTAGAGCAATGTGGGTCCACTGAAATTGCTCACTGGACCGAAGCACCACTGGTCCACTTTACAGCTGCACTGAGTGACATGCGAGCTGATACTGAATATTCACAAACTGTGAGCATTAGCTTACTAACAAGTTCAAAACTATCATGTTTGTTGCTGAGGTTCTGCATCATGTGGCTTTGATAAATAAAATACTGTGAATCTAGATCACTGGCACTTGCAAACAAAAGGGTCAACAGACCGTAGGAAAGTGCATCACATTAATAGGAGTGCAGGAAGCCTGAGGAAAGCTGTAGTTATTCATTATTTTAACCGTTTATTTTAATGATTTCTCAAAATGTTTTCAGATTTTATTCAAACACAGGAAAGGTTAAACATAAGTTGAATAAAATACTTGAAAATGTTTAATAAATAAGCAACATGATGGTTTGTTATTATAAGATCATCTTACAGGATTCTAATGTTAGAAGACAGAAAGTATGCTAAGTGGCTAATGTTTGCAAGCTACCTTAGCTAGCAAACTTATTAGCTTACTGCTGGTAGGATACTGCTAATCCTTTAAGTCCACTTTTATCTACTGTCCCCAAAGTTTTCCTACAGGGAAATAAATATAATCCACATTATTTTGTGATAATTTAAGGAATAAAAAGGTGGGTAAGGAGAGGAGCAAGATCGCCACAGTAGCTGTTTGCTAATGTAGCTAGTTAGCGAAGGTTAGTAAGCATAGCATAGCTTTTTCAAATGTCTGCTCGTACGGCACAATCAACTCTCTTATTTCAAAAAAGGGATTAAATGATATCAAAAGGCTTCAGGACAACATTATTTATCATTGATTACCTTTATTTGTTGTTTATTTTGGACATGTGGTGCATTATGTGACTATGTTATCAAAAGCGTTAGCCCTTAAAATAGCACAAATAATAGCAAAGTTAACATTCAGAAGTAAAAAGGAATAAATTAAACACATTTTATACAGTCTTTCAAAGAGGAAAATTGTTTGCCAGTTTGTTTTGTAGTTAATAAGCTACTCAATACTTCTTAAACTGAGATAATTAAAACAGTTTCCAGGATTGAGACACATAAAAAGTAAGCTATAGGCCTTTGTGAAGTGTCTAGGCAGGCTTCCAAGTTTATAATTTAGTATTTAAAAACAGTTATTAATCTAGACTTTCTATTGTAATGAAGAAGCTCATACAAGAACCAAATTGGTGTACTAACCTATTCTTTATTAACAACATTAAATTGCAATAAAGTCCTGATTATAAATCCTTGAACTTTAACAAAATGTGATATCATCTGAAACACATCCAAAGCTCAGACTGAGTGGAGTCCCGAAAAAAACGCCGCAGAGGTTGTCAACTGTTAAAAGCACATGAGGGTCATGGCTTTTTTCAAGGCCCGCGAGTAAAATGAGGGGAGATAGCTGTTTCAATGTGCTCTGGCTCAGCTAGCATGCAGAGCTCAGGACAGGTGCTTTGCAGATGTCAGGATGTGAGGCCTATTTCCCCTTGCCCCCCCTTCTTCTTCTTCAGTTTCAAGCCAATGAGCAACATGATTTAGGCAGGGTAAACACACAGGGCCGGGTTAATTTTGTATGAGGGTTTCCCATCATTCAAGTAATTTGGGGCCTGTCAGTAATAATGATGCCAAACAATGAGGCCATGCATCCCGATCCCTGTTTACAAACGGAGAGAGGGCGAGGGAGCAAGGGCGAGAGATGCCACATGTTGAACAATGTGATTTAGTGTTGTTTCTAAGCAACATCCATAAACAGGAACAGACAAACGTTGCAGCACAATCAAACTGTAATTTCTTATTTACGTTGAAACTTGACTTAGAGGGAACGCTAGCCTCCTCGTGCCTCAATCACATGATTCAACGGTTAATAATTATTTGGTTGTTTACTTCCACAACACCCCTCGGGTTTATAAAAAAGGGGAGGGGGGTGTCCGGAGCTGCTCTGAAGTACAGAAACGACACCCACACCCACACCCACACACACACACACACACAGGCCCCCACATTCATGCTCGCCGGGTTTATGAGCTGGTCTGTGAAGGCGATCAACAAGCCAGTGTTTCCCGCTGTGTGTTTGCCCGTACAGGCCTTGAAAAAAAATAAAGCCACAAAGGCAAACAGGGCTAGCGAAAGAGCCGGTTTGTTTGTAAACGTGAAGGCATTCCTCGACCCGAGCCAAAAGTCCAGTGCTGACCCCCCCCACCCCCTCCAGCACCACCTTGATACCCCTAACCTAGTGCTCAAGCGAGGGAAAAGAAGAAAACTGCAAATGCACAGAAATTAGATGTGTGAGGAGGGGGGGGGGGGGGGGGGGGGGGGGGAGTGCTGACTTGTGGCAGGCCAAATAAATTATAGATCTCTCTTTTGAAAAAAAAAAGAGTTTTATTGCGACGTTATTTTTCATTCCCTTCATAAATTATGTCAGCAATCACTTAAATATATGGAGGGTTTGTGTGTGTGTGGGAGGGGGGTGGCTAAGCTGATGCATTGCAGCGGCGGCTCTCTGGTGATGTGGGCGAGCTCAGAGTTCCAGCAGGTGGCATGAAGCCAGACGTAAAGGCAAAGCACACGAGAAAAAAAAAGCAATGATCAAGAGCCTCTCAGTTTGGAGACGGCCTGAAAAACTTGCTGACTCAAAATGACCCAAGGTTTGTCCTGATCATGAGTCAAAGAGAGAGGTTTTCATGCTGGTTTGTCCAGTGAACTCTTCCAGTAGCAACTAGTTCGGTTTTACTGTGATACGTGCGACTAAACACTCAATATTAAAAGACTCATTCAATTCTATGTTTATGTCTTTGCTGATGATCCAAACATCCGGATCTTCACGGATTGACACACCCAGATTACATTTGGTCTAATCGGGGTGACAAGAGTCTCGGGTCAGTGTGTCAAAGTGTCTGATGTGGATTCAAGCAGAGCGTCTATTAGCTTTGTGATAGCATAGCAGCAGAAAAAAAGACACATATTGCTAACTGTTAGCATATCATGGTTCCTACTAGTGTTGGAGTACTCTCTCTTTTTTGGTCTACTGGAAAAACAAAAGCATCAGCCGTCTGATAAAAAGCCTCCGAGTCCACGAGTAAGTCCTCTACGCACAGCTGGTGATACAAACCCTACCGGAGAGGAAGAAGGCCAAGTGCCTTGCTCAAGGTCACACTCATGGTAACTGTTGTTGCAACAGAGTGGGGTTTCTTATTTATTAAACAGTTTCCTTCCTGTTTTCAGCTTGATTCATGTCAAGGCTATTTTAATAGTGTGTACAACTTAGCACAGAAAAGGAATCCATCTACAAGGACATGGATAATACAGAGTAGAGAAAAGCAGCAGCAGTAGTTCCATCCTGACCAGAAGCATAACGCTTTAAAGTTACACTATCTCCAATCTCCGTCTGTTATCTTGGGAGCACTGACATTGCGGTAGGCGGTGATTCAGGTGTGTTTTTGGAAGTCGTTTCCCAGAGATTCAAACTAGTTTTTTCCCGGGAATGTTGCCAGAGACACCAATACAGGAATACTGCACATGCAAGGGATTTCCTTGGCGGGCCATAGGCTCGATCATGACTTTCCTTACTCTGCGATAGATATTGACTTAACAGACATTTCCTTAAAGGAAATTCTTCAATATTATTACTTTAAGCTTAAAGTTCCTTCCTAACCGACCTCCACCACCAGGAGAAATGTCCGGAATCCTTGTGTAAGTCATTCCACCTTAATAAAATGTCAGCCGAGCCTTTTGGACCGCAGGGCTTTTAAATGGGTTGCTGGAAAAGTGATAGATACTCAATTGGAGCGCCACCACATCCTTGTTTCCACATATTCCTCTAATGACAAGTTTCCCTCTGGTGGTTCTCAAACCCCTCTGAAAACCAAGCCTCATCTGTCTGAACATCCAACACACACACACACACACACACACACACACACACACACACACACACACACACACACACACACACACACACACACACACACACACACACACACACACACACACACACACACACACACACACACACACACACACACACACACACACACACACACACACACACAAATGTATGTATTATTTTTTAACCATTACTCTTCAGAATCGCTGTCAATAAGAGGGGAATTCAGTGGTGAGAGGGAGGGGTCAGACTGCCATGATTGCATGTTTTCTATTGGTCGTTTCATACAGACAGGAAAAGTCATTGACATATTTTTTGGATCTTCAAAGTTTGAGACGGACAGGAAGAAAGTAATCTTAAGTCCTTCAAATTGTTTGATTTCAAAATGGAACTTACAAAATGTTCAATTTCCAACGCCGGTTGTGAAAAACCCCATTAATCTTCTGGAAAAATGATCAAAAACCCACTAAACATTTAAAACTGTATAAAACCACACTTCCTTATTGTTGCTTATAGCTCACAAAAATGATTATTAATGGCTTTATCAACAATTAGAGCTGCATAATTGATGGCTTGATAGAAAGCTGGAACTAATACCGTTTATTAATGATTTACGATGCATTCATAACTGTAGGCTTTATGGATGATAAGAAAGTGAGAAGCCCATGCATTTATTCATGGGTTATTAACTGCAGGCATTTTCACTTAAGTCCATAGCTACTAAATCATTAATAAAGGGTAATGGGTCTAGATTTGTAATAAGCTTTTCGATAGAGGTTCCCTAAAATAAATATGGTTTATAAATGTGCTATATAGGGATTCTGGTCAGTGAAGCCGTTTTAATGTGGCTATAACGTTAGCACAGGAACATGCATCGCTCCTTTGGCTCATGCCTGCAGGCCTTTGCTCGCCTCCCAATGCTCCCAGCCAGTAGGGTGCCACAACATGAAACCCTGGACACAACAGCAGTCTTTGTGCTGTACTGGTCACTGCACTGCATTTCCCACTGTAGCTACAACTTCACCCTACATCATGTGGTCGAATGCACACAAGCGATACCACGTATATTCCCCATGTGGAGTGATAGACTACAGCACGTCCAGCGCTGTATGTGAGGTCCTGTTGTCCTTGTAAGATAAGACAACGGCAAACTTTAATGACCCCAGAAAGGAAATTAGGGCCGTTGTAGCAGCAAATGGTAACAAGACTCGGCGAAGGATAACAAAATGTAAATAAGAACATAGCAAAGCGGGGGTTAGGTAAACACACCTGACACTTTGTAGCACCAGAACACGGCAAGCAGAAAATATATGAGTGAAATAAAAAAGCTAGGAGTATAAACATTGAGATGGGAGTGCAAAATAGAGATGGTAATAACCTTTAGGCCCCTTTGAGATAGAGAAAATACACGAGAATGTTAACAAAAGTATGATAATGTACAGCATAACAAGGGAAAAATCTGACACATTACCAAAGATGCACATTACTAATTAAAAGGAACATATTCTGCTCATTTTCAGGTTCATATTTGTATTTAGTGTCTCTACTCGGACATGTTTCCATGCTTTAATGTTCGAAAAGCTCTTTATTTTTCACCCTCTGTCTGAAACCAGAGCCCCGTCTGCTCTGAGTAGTTAGCTGGTTCGGCTCTGTTGTGATTGGTCAACCGCTTAGAGACGTCCCGCGCTAGGGTTCAATAGTGATGTCCCCATTTTCCAGAAGCAAACATAGGAGTCCAATGGAGGCGTCTCAGGCAGAGGCGGACAGGGATTTTAGCCTTTGCAGACCATTTACATGCACTAAAACTTATATAACACACTACAGGAAAGGGAAAACCACAAAACACACATTCTGTCTGATAGAATAACCTGTGTATTATTCTCTCACATGTTGAGGAAACCATCACACTTTCATCATCATCACTTTCTATGGAATCTAAATTCATCTGCTGAGAGAGCATGTTCATCCGCACACACACACACACACACACACACACACACACACACACACACACACACACACACACACACACACACACACACACACACACACACACACACACACACACACACACACACACACACACACACACGTGCCATGTTTCCGTTCTCCCCCTTTCTCCCCACGTGACTCTCCTCCCTCCATGTTTAACCTCACCTCCCTCTCTTTAACCCTCTCCCCCCTTGTAATCTGGAATAGGTTTCACATGGAGCTGTGGTCAGGCCTTGTTTCTCATGGCCTGTCACTGCCGACACTTCCTCTTTGCCTCATTGTAGGTTGGAACGTTTTATTTTTGGGTTGAGAGTTTGCGCTCTGCCTTTCATTTAATCTACACGTTAAAAAATCTGCTATTTGCCCCATTGGATTACTAACCTGGTAGTTGCTCTTGTATGACGACTGATAGGTATTACACAATTACAAGAGTAAGCTTTATTTCTAGATGTTAGTTCTGAGCTAAATTAGTATTTTCATCATCAAGTATGCATGTTTTTGCCATGTACAAGACCTCCCCATGAAACATTGTACATGTTTGCACTCAGGCTTACACGTCTTACAGTATATGTGTGTGCTGGTGGGTGTGTGTCCAAGCATTTGTGCCTGTTTATGAATGTATGGTAGCTGTGTAGCATGTTATACGGTGCACAGCATGCGTAAGTGCACCAGCCAATAAACCATATCTGTGTGGTCCTGCACATGTCACACATGAGCGTGTAAACACCTACGGTACACACGTGTGCAAATGCATGTTCAGTGCATCATTGGCTGAGCAAGTGCAGTGTGTGTTTGAGCGGCGGTGCACTGTGCAAGACTTGTGGAGGGATGGAGTAGAGGTTTTTGGTGGGGAAGGGATGTCGAGGGGGGGGTTGCTCCTGTAAATGTGGCCGTTTGTGTGTGAGAGAGGAGGTGAAGGAGGAGGGAGGAGGGAAGAGGGGGAGTACTGGATGTAGCCTGCTGTAGACACAAGGGCGGATTGATAGTAAACACACACTCCGGGTCTAGTGGATCTGCTGCCAGTAGCACGGCTAACAAGCCCTTCATTAAGGCCGTCTGATACACTCACTGAGCGCCTTTGTTGAAGTAGGAAGCGAAAAGTACACCAGACAGATTTGACCTGAGAACATTGGTATGCGCTGCCAGCAGAGGCAAGAGGTTTTTCCTTCTTCACCCCCTCCACCTTTCCAGAAGGGTTTATTTTTGTCGTGCTGAACAGGTTGTCTAATGGCACGCGCCACTTCTCACCTCCTCCAGGGAAATACTCAGGGGAAAAATATAGACTGAGCTACTTGTTTCATGAAGGAGACGTGAAGATTTCTGGAGTGTCACTCGGCATCAGTGTGTGTTTATAGTACATGAACAAGCAGAATTCAGTGATGGGATGCTGGTTTGATGACACCTGATAAAAGTCAGGTTTCTTTTGTAAGACACGCCATTTTCTTCATGTGTTAAAGGAACCCTATCATGATATTTGAAGGTTTCCCTTTCCTTTCCTGTAGTGTGTTATATCGTTTTTAGTGGATGAAAATGGTCTGCAAAGGCTACAATCCTAGTTTTTTCCCAACCCCCCTGCCCGAAACGCCTACCTTGGACTCCTTTGTTTACTTCCAGAAACATAGTGACATCATTGTGCAACATTTGAACTTCTATTGGCACAATCACATCAGAGCAGACTGGGCTCTGGTTTCAGACAGAGGGTGAAAAGAGGTGTTGCAGCACAGGCAGTATGAGAAACATAAAGAGCTTTTTGAACATTAAAGCATGGAAACATGTCCCAGTAGAGACACAAAATATAAATATGAACCTGAAAATGAGCAGAATATGTCCTCTTTGACTTATTGGACTCACAAAACACATCTGTCTGAATGTGAGTCACATTTACATGATACATGTTTTGCCACAGGAAATGTTTGTAATGAAAGTGGAGGATGCTCCCCTGCCGCATGACTCACTGATAATGTAAGACAAGTCGGTTTCAGATGGAAACCTCTCACAAAAGCTAGCAAATAGCTGCCATGTGAGGTGGCTGAGTGTTATCGTCTCAGGCCCCTACTCACCTTATGTTTTGGAAAGACCCATGTGGGATAGCACCTGTGTTGGGGCTACACAGTGTTAAGGTTGTCTCTGTGTGTGAGCGTGAGTGTGTGTGTGTGTGTGTGTGTGTGGGGGGGGGGGGGGTATAGCTGGGCCTCGCCTTTAAGGGCATATTTGTCCTCGCCCCTTAATCAGCCGAATGAAAGCTCCACATTCTCCCTGGACTCGGGAAGGCAGGGATGGCATATTTACCAAACACACCCACACTGAAGTGACCTGGAGACTGTGTGTGTGTGTGTGTGTGTGTGTGTGTGTGTGTGTGTGTGTGTGTGTGTGTGTGTGTGTGTGTGTGTGTGTGTGTGTGTGTGTGTGAGTTCATATATGATGTGTGGCTGTGGTAATGTCAGGGTGGGTAAAACTCCACCTGCGTGATGTGCTGCACCGAGATTTTCTATTTCCTGTTTGCTCCGCATTATAAACACACTAAGATACAGAGAGCTTACACATACACACAGTGAGCATTCACATGTTTTAGTAACTCACACAACCAGACAACATACAACGCAGATTCTTTATGTTCAAGGAAAGGAAGGAAACATTTTGCAAGACACGTGGAAACAAAATCCATGCCGTGATTCAGATCTGTTTCCAAATGTGAAAGGTTTGTTATGAGCTAATGCTAACTCCTTCCACCAGGTCTCATTATAATACTTTGTCTGTGATCCTGCTGTCAAACAGAAAAACAAACCAGACTTAAAACATAACCTCATTGGCAGAGGTCACAAACATCCAAGTTATTAAAGTGTGCTAATATTAGCCATATGCTAATAGTCATACCAGACCCAGTAAGCCAAGGAGATAAACCCTCCAGTCTACAAAATGAGAATCAGTTCATTCAAAAGTGAATATTCAAGACAGCTAAACCAAAGCGATGTTCATTCATCCTTTCAAAAGCGATATATGACATTTAAATTCCCTTTGATATAGTCATTGACTGTGTATTTCTCCCTAGGCTCCACTGTCCTTTCATGGTTTTATTAGCTATACTTTCAGGTTGATCCCTCTTTCCTCTCACTTCCTCTGTCCTCCTTTCCTACTGTTCTTTTCGTGCCCCATTTATCTCTTCTTTGACTTTAGCTATTCATATTTAGTCTTCCTGACTGGCCAATTGGGAGACAGAACCACTAGTTTGTTTAAGGACTCATATTTCCCTGGAAAAATGTAATTTGTGCTCCCCACAGCGAAGGCTTTATATATATAAAATTAGGGTCAATAGGAGCCATTTCCCTCTCTGACATCACTGGCCACAGAAGCAGCATGCTGGCTGAGGGACATGTTTTCCTTTTTAATCTTTATTTAACCTGCAGTGTCAACTCAGAACAACACGTTCACAATGACAAGAGGCAAAGGGATTGTTGGAGAGGAAGTAAGGCGCGGTGTTTCTCAGTCAAACACAGTTACAGAGGTGTGAAAGGCTTTTTCCTCTGAGTCCACTGTGTTTTCCATGTCGACTTTTGTTTTTCTGAGTGCCAGCGTGACCGCGTCTGCGGTCAGCCGCATTGAAAATAAAACAATCACACACAAGCCTAGAGGTTAAAACATATTTAGGAACATTTGCTGCCAACTTCAGGGCCGACACGCAATCCAGCAAAGCTGACATGCTTATTTGCCGATGATAACAGATCCCTTTTTTGTCCCGGATTAATGGCACGTATAAGCTTCGAGCGTTGTGTAATGTCATTGTTATTTTAACAGCAACACGGTTTTGTTAGTGCATTTCGTTGCGCCTGTGTCCTAGGTGATAAAATCTTTGCAACAACAAATACCGGGTCATAAATCAGACAAACGACACTCGCAGCCAGACAAGGAACAACCTCAACCACAACAGGTGTTAGGAGGAAACCATTTGTCTTCCTGTTTGTCTGTGTGTGTGTGTGTGTGTGTGTGTGTGTGTGTGTGTGTGTGTGTGTCATTGTGATGTTTGCCATTATACAAGCCGTCTTTGTGATCAAGATTATTTTAATGGCTTTTAATCTTGCAAACAAGCTTCTACAACTCTAGCGTGACTGCTCAGACTTCAATTTGAGATTTTATCCTAAAGATTATCATTCTTGAACTACTTATATGTCCCTGAACTGATCTAAAAATGCTCCCCCGGCTTCATTCAGTCACAACATCCCACATTGACTTTGTTGGCAGCGGTGCTCCGTACTCTAGGAAAGGGAGATATTAAGCTTCAGGACATTGACGTCAAGGCCCACTGTTGATCCGCCTGATTTGTTTTTCCTGCAATGGAACAGACTCCCTCCTGCCAGTGTGAAAAAAAATAGAGTTAAGAAAACAATTGCGCCAGTGAATTTGAATGGCTGTCAGCCAAGCGTCTCACACACCTGGGCTCAGACCAAACAGCTCTCCCCCTGTTGGAGGGAAGAGACCCACCGCCATGGAGGTCGCGGTCGGTCAAAGGCATCTGTGGCTGAACACAAAGATATTCTGATACGGCTGAATGCTGCAGCTTGAGGTTTGATTAAAATGCCTCAACAACCGCCCCTTCTTCTCTAAAGGGAGATGGATGTTACGACACCAAGGGGGGGGGGGGGGGGGTTTGTGGTGGAGTTGGCACGTCCTGACATTTGGACGCCGCTGCTTTACGTGCTCTGCATCCAAACAGCAACTTCCAGTTCTGCTCTCGCTGTGTTCATGAGGGCAGAATCCTGATTTCTTTTGTCAACAACTTGTCAACATCTGCTAAGTGCTCATTGCTATGGTGTTTTTGCACTTCACCTCCTGGAGGTCACCTGTCAATCACGCAGCACAGGGAGGTCCCTGGCACACTCGCTCTAATGAAGCTTGACTTTCTGTAAGTCGTGCACTCAGTGACTCGGTGCCTTTCCGGTTTATGCCAAACAAACTATACTGGAATCAATCGTGTGAGTCTGAGGAGTAACAGACAGAAAAACGTTCTTTAAAGGAGCATTACACCCCAACATGTTCATATGGAGAGAGGCAGAGAGTGTCCCCACTTTTAAGAGTGCATTGAGACCTACATTTTTAACAAAGCCTTCAGTTAGAGCTGGGATGTATGGTATTCATTTTATTTGATGGTGATTAATTTGAATGTATTTTCACTGTCTCTTGTTGTTATCTTATTTGATTTCTATTACATACACTATCTTGTCTTCTCATTTAGCTGTAACTCTGTTTTTAATCTGTAAAGCCCTCTGAGACATACGTGTTTTGTGATATTGGGCTATACAAATACATTTGGATAAAGTTTGATATAAACTAGTGAAGTACAATCAAAGTCCCATTTATCCAGTTCTTCCACTATTCTCCGGAACATTTCTATTAAAAGCACTACAGCATACCAGTCGCATGGCCGGGGCATGACAAGTATGAGCATGACGGTTTCTAATCAGATGTTTTTATATAGTTTTGCTGTTGTTAAAAGCAGCCCAACATACTTTAATTAGTAACACAAAGTGTGTAAGTGATTCACAAATGATCGTTTTGGGGGTGAAGTATTACTTTAACTGTGTCTTATGTTCGACAATAGTCATTAAGAGGCCGGTAAAAATATGATTTACAATGAAAATATGAGATCATTTGCCACCAAGTTATTTTCAGGTAAGCTGCTGAAGCAGTTGTGAAATGCATCAAACGTTCAAGAGTAGAAAACATGACTGATGTTGGAGATTTAGTTATCTGGCATCAGGTATTGACTTGGCATGCACTTCTTAGAGTTTCTTAATCCACTGTTTCATGTTGTCTTGAACATCATACATCCTGTAATATAAAGCTTTACACTTTTAATCCATCCCATCCAACCAATAGTGAGGAGCTGATAATAATAAGGCAGCGAGTTGGAAAGCAGAGAAAGACGTCCTGCTGAGTTTAATTTGCTTGGAGCCGTAATGATCTGCAAAGAGGAAGCGTTTCCGAAGGGTGGGGAATATTGAGAGGCTTTTTTACAAGATCAGTCCTTCTCTGTTTCTTTACTGGAGTCAGTTAAAGCTTCCATAGAGGCAGAATCTTTATGAAGACTATATACTACTATACTAACAGTAGAGCCTGCATAAGAATTAGGGAAGAGACACAAGTTATATGCATGAGTTAAATGGCAAAATCTTAATTAAATTCAATTTATTTTTGACTAAATGAGCTTCCGTGGAGTCAATTGTTTGCTTTAAAGAATCTAAAAACATTATTTTCAACAAAAGGCTCTATGTCGAGGAATACAGGGCTACAAACAAGGCCTGGGACCGAGTCAGTGCATGTGACAGAGCTGCAATACATCCCCCAGGTCTTTTCCTGTCAGGGCTTGATCACAAATTAAAAGAAAAAGTGGAGCAGCATCACACCTTCCTTTAGCAGCAAGCTAAGCCCTTCTTCTTCTCCCTCGTCTTCTTCGAGACAACACCGCGATTACAGTATCAAATGTTGCTTCTGTTTAGGAAAGTGATGAAAGAGTTGAGGAAGAAGAGCCTGCAGCCATTTAAAAAAAAAAGTGTGTGTGTGTGTGTGTGTGTTGGGAAAACCAGGTGTCACTCTGGGCAGGTAAGAAGACAGGTGATTTTAACAAGCTTCTGGCTAACAACAACTGTGTCCTCTTGCGTGACCCTCCTCCTCCTCTCAACCCTGCCTCCTTCTCCTCCCAAACAAAGTCTGAAATCTCAGGAATGTAATTAAAGTCAAAGCTTCAGGTAGTCAGACGGCCAGGACTGAGGGCCCAAAGGTGCTCAATGGGCAAAAGTGGCCTGATTATAAACCACAAGCTTGACAGGTGACAGATCCCTGGACTTTTGACTTTATTTTTTAACCCTCCCACCACTTTCAAGATGTTATATCTGTCTCAAATATGCAATACAATCACCAGAAATTAACAATATAAGGTTCACAGAGGTAGGATTGGTTGCAGGCCTACTATATTGGATGGATTCACACTGCATTATAACTGAAGTTATTTGTGGTTTTCTGTCCTCTACACGTAGTGCCACAGTCCACAGGGAGAAATAGTCATTATCACACAAAAAAAAGGGTTTGTGATCTTAAGAATGATACTTTGAATAATAAACAAAGGGAATCTAATTATTTGAGTGCGTTATTATAGGCAGAATGGCACGTTTAGAGCCATTTGGCTTCGATCTCTGTCCAGCAAAACCAGCTTTTTACTTTAAATTCGGTCTTGTTACCTGCAGACAGCCAGGAAACTTAAATAAAGTCTATTTCTTAAGAGGATTATATAAGTATAGTATATTGCATTTCATTTAGCTGACATTTTATCCATTGCGATGTACAGAGACTTTCTCATTCCTCTAAGATACTGTATGTGTATTTATACACAGGAGCATGTATACATATTTAGAAATGTGAAATATTATGTGCAATTGACAGAAAAAAGTACGTTAATTTCCTGGTTATCAGCATGAATCCATCATAAAATGTGATCTTATCCTAATCAAAGTCACAAGTATAGATGAACACAATTTGTTTACCCTAATCACATATATTTAAACTGCATATTTGATCTCAAACACATGTCCTTGTTATTGTTTTGGATACAGTTCTCAGTGTTTGTTCAACCCATTCTGTGCTTTTCTACTATATACTAATATTCTGTGTGATTGCCTTTTTTTTTTTACCTGCTATGCCACTTTTTCTAGGACTAATAAAGCTTTTCTGATTCTCAAAATTCTGGGAGAACATTTGATTTTAAAGACACTATTTGCAGTTTTTACTTTATTTATAAAGTCAAACAATCTCTCGATCAGCAGCCGATCCGCCTAATGCCTTTTCACTCTCTATTGCCAAAACGTTTGTATGTGGTCAACATTAACTGTGTTTACTGCAAATCTCATTTACTGTAAACACACTTGGGTGTCTTCCTGCTGCAGGAAACACAAACACTTTCGGACTTGTGGGGAGGGATTATATCCTGGGGACATCTGCTCCACTCCACCAGTCGATATGCGACCAATCAGCAGTCACAGTCGATGTGTTTGGACATTTATTTGTTTATTGACTTTGCTGCATTTGTCCCTTGATGCTCTTTTCTTGTAAACACAGCATTATGTTTGGTTCTGTGTTGCTGAGTTATCTGCATCCTGTTTTCCCAAGCTTCCCCTCAAGTGACCATGGCAGTTTAAAATTTCATTCAGTGTCATCTAACATGAACTATAGCGTTGGTATGTAGAATATAATATGTGCACAGGTGAGACCCGGCTCCCTTTCCACCTTTTCATCTCCAATGTGACATTTCTACACATTTTTGAGGGGTTTCAAGAACTCACTGGCAAGTGACTGCAAACCTCCATTCCACAGAGGAGACACTATACGAGAAACCCCGATGTCAAGCACAAACACCTGATAGCAGGGGATTGGTTTCTCGCCGCATACCTCCTCCAGGTGTACGCCTGCTTTAGGCTTGCTTTTTTGGGTGGGGGCTCCCGAGTGGTACGTTCAGGATATGAGGAGGCCCTATAGATAACCTCAGACTGCCCTCGAGAGGATCATAATGTCGAGAGAAAAGACGGAAAGTAACACCTCAACAGCTCAGCTCTTCTGATCAGACTTGATTTTGGAAATGATGGAGAGTTTTCTGAGCCCGCTGAGAGAGAGGTTGGAGTCCACACATGCCCGCGAGTTCAGTCTAAAAAACTTAAAAGTGTTCAATTGTTTAATTAAAAAACTGTCACTTGCATACAAAGGTTTTAGTAGGAGGTTGGTGTATTTCAGTGTATTCCAACTTATTTTGTATGCTCTTTATAGATACTATATATATATGTTATAGTATAGTTTTTTACTCTATTACATTTGAACTTATATGCAATGCATTGTCAACATGCTGCTGTAACAAAACCAACAAATCCTATTTTGGGATCAATAAAGTATATCTAATCAAATATAATTTAACCTAATTTAATCTACTCTATTCTAATCAAATCTATAACTTCACATAATCACTATAAGATTAAATAGCTCTGATTAGATGTGGAATAGACTATGACAATACCCCTGGGTGTAATTTAATAATTATAAAGTCAATAAATAAATGTCTACGCCAACTTCTACTTCAAAGCAGTGAACGTGCATGGATACAAATCTAATAAAGAAAAACCTGATGTGAAAATAACCAATGGGTTTCTTACTCAGGTTGATAATTCTAGGAGGAACCCATTGCCTCTTAAAATATGGGTAATAAAGAAAGTTAGCAGAGTTCCAAATACTTTTCTCTCCTGCACAATTTGAGGCAGTGAAATGAAAGAAAACAAGTCATCAGAGATTCATCTGAACACGGCAGCATCACAAACATGCTACACAGAAAGCACGAACAATGAAATCTGTGTTTTCAAAGCCAGCCGAGGAACGCCAGGGTCTGAATCGTTAAAAGACGGTTGTTTTCTGAGCCTGTCAGAAGACCAGCATAACATTTTTATCATGTCCGTGACCCCTGAAGTCTAAATATACAGCTGGGATTTACATCCAGGGGGAAAGACATACTGTACATCATATAGGAGGGTTTCTTTCCCCCCTGGATGAACTTTGAGTCACGTTGAAGGTCAGAGACATACATGAATTCTAAAGAGAATGAGACCATGAACACAAAACTCTCAAAAGTTGTCGATTCTGCGTTAAATAATACAACCAGGCTAAAACCTACCAAACTTAAAGTTGGTAAATGAGTTTATGTGGCCTAAAATTTGACACGACCCCTTTAAAATGTAATTACTTTTCCTCAAACGTTCTTCGTAATTGTGTCATAGAGGTCAGTAGCAGTTGCTCAACACAATGTGCATCACGCGAATGCAAAGAGACAAATCTCTCACACAAAGGAGTGTTTGTACGATGAGTCCCAGTCGGCTGTGGAATCACGAGGGCGCTCTGTGACACAGTACAGACACAACACAGACATCATGGAAAAGCACAGCAACATCTCACTGCGATGCAGACTCTTATTCGGGTCGTCCAAAGATAATTATGTCTCGCACGATATTAAGACATTTATTTCCAACGTTAGCTAACAAGAAACCAGTCTAGAGAGTTGATCGTCAAACTTCTATCCAAAATGTAGCTGGAGACGACGAGGAAGCTTTTGTTAAAGGAGAATTTTAGAAGTAAAAGTGACACTTTATGATTTAGGGTTAGGGTTACTTGTGGCCTGATTTTACTACGAGTTTCAAGGAATCTCTTGCTTGTTCCTGTGCAAAATATGTGAATGGCTATTTTTCCTGTTTACTCCATATTCATCAATCAAAGGAAATCTGACTCACCTCAGCTCCAGAGTACTTGCCGGTCCGGAACACAAGGTCTTCAATAGACACATTTTGGGCAACAGGCATGTTGCGGAACTGGAGTGAAAATATTTCCTGTCGGGTCGGAGCGTCTGGAAGAGGAACATAGATGATTCGGTCAAGGCGACCTGGACGCATCAGAGCCTGTGGGACAGATAAAAACAAAGACTCTAAGCATCTGAGACATCATCACATATTTAACAACTGGTCATACACATCAAGTTAAAACTGAGCAATATCGAAATCTTCTCTGGTTTGTCCAGGGTAGCACATGTTAAATTCAATTCAGACTTTTTCCAGCACAATTTTTGTACAAGGTCACAGTAGTAATGTCAAGAAAACTGCGTCTCTGACCTATGACATCCTGACTACTTGCTTGTTAAGGTGGAGATCTAGTTACTGGCTCTACTAATGAATTGATTGTACACCTCTTCAGACAGCAGAATAAACCAAATGCAAACTGCATAATGCACGTCTTCCACTTCTGGCAGTCAGCGTGGAGACAATGTTGACGTTATCTGATAAACCCTCCACTTCCTACAGATCACATCTCCGTGACCCCAAAACAGTCCTTGAGTACCCAAAGCTGCCGCTGTCTCGCTTGTCAGACGTCATTAAGTGGCAGGCGCCTCTCCAACACAGACAGGCAACAGACAGACAAAAGTGCCGTGTCTCCATTTGCTCTCCTCGGCCAGGCTGGGACAAATTGGTATGGTGTGGCATTGTTTGGTTTGGGTTGTGTGTTCATTTGACCAGACAGAACGCCAAAGAACTACAGGATTGGAAAACAGCAAAATACCTTTGATTGTCGTGAATTAGCATTGGACATTGGATTGGAGTGCTGGAAAATGAAGAACCAACAGAAAAAACAAACATCAACTGGAACTGACAGTTTCATTGTTGAGTTTCCTCCAGGACTCAGTGAGGCCGGGTTGTAAAGACTGTGGAGCCGCTGGCTTCGGGCCAGACAGGCCACAGCGGGGCTAAACCCCGGCCAGTGGAGACGAGGCAGGAGACACACGCAGACGCAAGCCATGCAGGAGGTCATGTCAGGAGTGATCAGTGAAGGTTGGAGGGACTGGACCAGCAGCCTTTGAACTGTTGTATACATGGACATCACACTGCTATCCCCCTGTATGCACCTCATCACCCAGCCTGGACTGCCTGCTCGTTTCTCTTATATGCTTAATCCCAAAACATCTATAGTAAGTTATCATGTTGTTGAATTGGGTAAAGTGCATAGGTTAAGAACTTCAGCAGGTTTGAGGGTACCCCAAAATTGCGTTAAAGATAATTATGCCAAATGTATACTCGATTATGAAGCTAAATTGTAAACAAGACAAAAAACGGGCAAACAAAAGTCATTTAAAGAAATCTGCTTCTCTTCAAAATTGAAATGGGTATTATTAATGTTTAACATAATTGTATAAACTCAATACCTAACAGGATGTTCTAAAAGGTTAAATACATATTTTAAGAATATACTTTATATTATCAAAAACAGACTTGATGATCTTTTGACCTCAAGATTGAAGAGACAAGACGTCTAGAAAAAAACGTGCATTTGAAATTCCACAATCCAGAATAGCTTCTAAATGGAAATAATTTATAAATGAATAACAATAAGGTTAATTATCAAGATGAAAGACATCAACAGGCATTTAAAGGTGTCTTTTTTGGGATGTTTTATAGAATAAAAGCTCAACAAAATGGTCCAAAAAGTAACTGAAAGTTTAAAAAACAAACAAAAAAGACAGATTAAATGACCAGAAATTGGGCCACATGCCTTTTCCAAAGTCAAGAATTAACTTTAAACTTCAAAGTTCGGGGAATTTGAAAATACACAATCCCATTAAGACCTTCAAAATCATCTGATATAATCAAAAGCTCCAGTATGGGTCGTACATGGAACGTTTTCGTCAGATGCTGCTTCCACCGTTGACAAACAACCACAATGATAAATAAAAACACAGTGAGTTGCATCCCTTTGCAGAAACCATGCAGTGCTCCTGCCATGTTACAATCCATCTGCTTGCAAAGTGCCAGATGTAAATTTAAGAGTTTTGTTTTATGGTTATTCTTTTTTTCCCCCTGGATAACCAATTCCCGTTAACTGGGGCGATGGTCAGCTTTCCTGCCTTTTATCTGCTGCTTTCTCGTGTTCCTGTGTATGTGAATGGAACACGAGAGGATGGAAACTGGAGACAAACATTAGTAGCTACCCTGAGGTAACCACAACAGAGTCTTGGCTGACAAAGGAGCAATGGATCATGGGAGGAAATGTTCTTGTTGTTCAGGTCTCTGGATTCTTCCATTGGTTTGTAGGAGAGGGTCTGGCTGTGGGTGACAAACCATCGGCGTAAAACGTATGGAAAGCCATAACGTCACCGTAATATGAAGCAGGGAAAGGACGGCTGCTGGGGAGACCTGCTGTGATATGGATGGATAGCAGGTCCAAGGGCATTAAATTAAATTCATGAGACTTGGGGAACTTGATAAGATGCGTCTGGCAATACAACTATAAAACAACACGTGAGATTTGATGTCAAGGTTTTTCTCACAGGTTAGAAGGTTTTGTGCATGTGTGTGTGTGTGTGCGCACTGGGGATTGCAGTCTTGGGTTGTTTGTGACAGCAGGTAGAGCCAGTCGTGGCACTGTGACTGCAGTATGCAGAGGACGTGCCAGGGACACTTCCTGAGTTGCTCTCTGTTGAAGAGTCTCGTGGCTGCATGCCAACACAAACCTGCTGACCTCCAGATAAAAAAAAAGTACTCATAGGAATCAGATTCAGAATCCAGTTTAATGCCAGGTACGTTTACACAAACAAGGGATTTGCTTTGTTATGTATTAAGTACAACTGACTTAAGACAATTCTTACGGTTACTTCATGACTATGGGTTAGGTTTAATGGTTAGTTGTGGCGTGATTTCACTGCAAGTTTCCAGGAATCTTTTGCTTGGTCCTGTGCAAAATATGGATCAGAATCAATTTTATTGCAAGGTTTACACATACAAAACTGTGCTTTGGTGGTTGCAAACATAACGAACATAAGAACATAAGTTGTAAGATGGCAAAAATATAACTATTATAAAAAGAAAATATAAAAAAAACTTTAAAAAAGAACAAAGAAAATAATTGACACCCAATTTAAATATACAAAATAGACAAAATATATATATTACTATGGATATATGTCAATATATGACAAACTGCAGTGTATTTTATTTTGAAGTGGTGGGCTGTGCACGCCAACAAACAAATGCATGTGAGTGCACTTAAATACACAATTCTGGTACGTTGTTCTACTTGGTTTTTAAAATTCTGGATCCTTTTTTGTACTGTAAAGCTCCTGACTGGGGCTCTATCAGCCAACACAAACCTGCTGACCTTCAGCTTGAAAAAAATACTCATACGAACGGGTACTCCCCTGCACACCAACAAACAAATGTGTGTGTGCGCTTAAACACACAATTCTGGTATGTTTTTCTACTTGGTTTTTCAAATTTTGGATCATTTTTTGTACTGTAAAGCTGCCGACCGGCTACTTCATCAGCAGTTAATTCTCGCTGCGCACATAATGGAGAAGTGCCCGTGGCTTCCAGGCGCTCGGGCTCCAAGGGTTCCAAGGCGCTCCCGAAAAGCAGAGCCGACCCTCAGCTTTGAGACTGCTAAACTCATCTGACTGCCCTGGAGGGAAAGAAAGCTTTTTTTTTTTTTCTTTCTTTCCTCTCAGCAAGAGCAGGGGGCCCATCCATCACTTAACAAGATACACTTCCTGTTCTCAAGGATCCGGGGGTGGGGGTAGGAGGAGGAGGAGGAGAAGGAGAGAGAAGAGAAGGAGGAGGTAAAGGGGTGGGGGGGACCCCGAGAGACAAATACTTGGCTTGGCATGTCGGGCAAGCGTTGACGGGCTCTTTTCGTAACGGCATCATTCCACCTGAAGTCTTGGCTCGACTGGCAGAGGGTAACAGAAGAGGGAGGGAAATAGAAAAGAGTGGGGAGGACAAGAACAGTGAGACCAAGGGACCCAGACAGCCCACTTGAAATGACTACAGGAATCGAAACCCTACAAACAAACACAGATAAGTGGCGTGGGAGACCAACCATCAACAAAACCGTTGGGGAAATTATCCGTTTTCCTTACATGAGTCTGCATGACAGATCACATCCACCTTGTTGCACCACTGACATGATAAGCATCATTACACATAAGCCATTAGTAATTAGAAAAATGCCCCTAGGTAAGAAATACCAACTAGCTTTGAGTCAACATTCAAGCTTTTATACACGACTTAATCTGCACGCTGTGGACAGGCAAGCACTGGTGAGAAATTTGTGCAAAACAAGTGAGGCCTCCGCTGCAGTCGGGCTGATCAAAACACACAAAGAGAGAAGGGGGAAAAAAAACTCAAGTTTCACTACCGGTAACAACAGTAATCATTCCAGGCATTGCAAGCCTCCTCAAGAAGTGATTACCCCCTAATGACAGATGACTTCCTATCTGCGAAGGCCAGTACCTCTCCCTAACCAGTGAGGAATGCTGGGAATATTCTCCTCGGAGCGTTGCTGCCGAGCACATTCTTGGCCAGCTTCAATCTGACCTGCTCTAAGCTACGTCTACTGACTGTTTACAAACGGACGCCCCCGTAATTCAAGGTGTCTTATTCTTAGACGGTAGCTCAGACACGGTGCGGCTGAATCAAGATCAGACTCACAATCCCTTCAGATCGAATGAAAGGAAACACTGGGTCCATGAGACTGAACACGGTGACTAAGTTCTTCCCTGCACATCTGGTAGAGTCTCTCTTTTCTTTAAAAACTCTTTTTGTTGGTGCTTTTTCCAACGTGCAGCATGATAGCAGGCTGTCTGGCTGAATAAGTGGCTTGCCTGAGGAGACATGAGTTGACTTTGTTCCCTGCCTGAAGGCATTCGCTGTATGTGGTTTCCTAACCTGTCAGTCTGCAATCCTCAGCCTCGGTGAGTCATTCTGACTCGGAGATGGGCCACCCTGGATTTATGCAGAACACACAGCGAACAAAAAAATGCAGAGAGCACGATGGGAACCAAACGCTCATAGAAAGGTTCAGAGAGGTTATCATCAGGTTAAAAACAATCCTTTAGGGATTAAAGTTGGTCTGCTTCAAGGGCAGCAAATTCTACTCCTGCTGACGTTTTGGAGGTGGCCGCCAATGCACGACGTTGTTGGATTTCCCATTTCCTTTAAGAGGAAGCTTGAGTTCAAAGACATAAGTTATAAGGCACTAAGACAGATTTGGTTTGGGTAGGAGTTTGTTTTCATAGATGACAATCCTTTTGATTGTGCAACATGCATTCAAGGCAAGACTGTTTGACATCTATGGCAATTCTGTGAGCTATGCGATATACTTCTGTCCTGCCCATATGAAAGCGACAGAATAGGGTCATGTCTGGAGGTGCACTTCTCAAATGTCCCAGTGTTTTCTACTGTCATCTCTGCCCTTAGTTCACAGCATGAAGATCTTGCAATCTGGAGGCAAACCCTTGTATGACATTTTGAGTAGAAACTGTTTTGTAGTTTGGTTTTCCAGACCCTCACATCTGTGGACTTGAAGCTAAGGCCGATTCATGCTATGTCCTGAAGAGTTTTCCACACAACATCTTTCTTAAAAGGATGACATAACTTTGGACGAGGCCACGCGGTTTTCAGAGGGACACCGGACCTGCTTTATGTCAGGCCTGATTTTGATGTGGGAGAGGATCAGAGAGGAGCAACTGATTGGGGCGAGTGAGAGAGAGATGGGAATGACAGGGGGAGAAAGAGGGGGGGGGAGAGGAGTGAGAGAGAGAGAGAGAGAGAGAGAGAGAGAGAGAGAGAGAGAGAGAGAGAGAGAGAGAGAGAGTTGGCAACCTGTCAAAAACATGAGAGGCTTTCACTCTGGATTTTGCCCTTGAGTCAAACTTGCATCCGGCAAGCGAGGCCACCGTGTCCAAGAAGCGAATAACTCTGGCGCTGTTAACCCCATACTGTCCCACACACTCTGCAGAGCCAAGAGGAAGTCATGATTTGTAGTTTCCAAACGAGGTATAAACCATTTGAACAGGTGTTTTTTCTTTCTCGGAAAAAAGACTGGCTTGACATGCCAGAGCAAGAGGAAATGACTTCTGATTAGTTGGTGCTTTTTCTACGAATGCAGCAAGCATAGATTGCGCAATTACTGGACATGTCGTTGTGGAAGAACATCTTTGAACTGGTTTCAATCTGAGAACAATCTTATAGTACTTTTTCATTTTTACTTTACAGTTCAAAACAAGCAACCCTCTAAATTCGATACCAATACCCATACACATAAAGAGGATATTTATAGTTTCATCAAACAGTGTTCTACTTTCTCATAACTAAAGCCAATGTGGACATTTGGAAATATGGTAATTGCGCAATCACATGGCAGGTTAAATACTAGCCAGATTATCTAAACCAGTGTATTTGCATGTAAAACCGGATAAAAGCGCAGCAGAACTGTTGGTAGTAATCCCTAATTGCCAAAACAAAGGAGTAAAAGCATTTGCATTTGCCTAGTCTGGGTCTTTGTTTTAGACTTGTGTGATCCTTTCACTTCTTGTGTTTTCGTACCCTGTTTTTAACAATGCTGCTGTGATCTCAGCAATAAACCAAATGA
Organism: Eleginops maclovinus; assembly: GCF_036324505.1. Classification (NCBI taxonomy): domain Eukaryota; kingdom Metazoa; phylum Chordata; class Actinopteri; order Perciformes; family Eleginopidae; genus Eleginops; species Eleginops maclovinus. The sequence continues at coordinate 4,184,577 of NC_086371.1, forward strand.
GTGCAGTGTTATTATTATCGATAGGAATGGTTAGCAAAAGACTAAGGGCTGTAATAAACTTTTTTCTTCTTGCACACACGCACAGTTTAGTGTTTGTTTTCGTCCTACAGTGTCATGAATTTACACATTTTCATTTTTAGTATGTGTGGCCCCAGCAGGAGTGAGACTCTAATCCTGGCAGGACCACAGAGAGGTGAGTGTGTGTGTGTGTGTGTGTGTGTGTGTGTGTGTGTGTGTGTGTGTGTGTGTGTGTGTGTGTGTGTGTGTGTGTGTGTGTGTGTGTGTGGAGGGGGTGTTGCTGAGCATAGGGTCATTACAGAATTAGATGTCACACCTCTTTTACCTTTTATGGTGTGTGTGTGTGTGTGTGTGTGTGTGTGTGTGTGTGTGTGTGTGTGTGTGTGTGTGTGTGTGTGTGTGTGTGTGTGTGTGTGTGTGTGTGTGTTTGAGGGTCACAATCATATGGAGACCAGGTGATGAGGCTGAGACAAGGGGGAGGAAGGGGAAATAAAAGTAGCAGCAGCTGTGTTGCTCTCCTTTTGGGTCTGGGGTGGAGGGTGAGGTGGTGGTGTTGGTGGGGTGGGTTGGGGGGGCGCTCACACCCCTACAGCTGCCCTGGGGGCCGCAATAAAGTCCCTGAATCTGTCAAAACAACACCGGCTGACTGGCCCTCACACATCCAAGAGAATAAAAATGGCCAAAAAAACAGCCGTATTTTGGTAGGAATTGGTGGGAAGAGAGTGTGTGTGTGTGTGTGTGTGTGTGTGTGTGTGTGTGTGTGTGTGTGTGTGTGTGTGTGTGTGTGTGTGTGTGTGTGTGTGTGTGTGTGTGTGTGTGTGTGTGTGTGTGTGTGTGTCAGAGTGTGTGTGTGGGTAGGTGGGTGGGGGCGTTGGACCACCGTACAAAAAAAAAGGGTGAAGAAAAGCAGAGGAAATTAGACCGAGGCCATGTTGAAATGTCAACTCATTGGAGCCCAAAATAAAAAAGCAGTAAAGCGGGTGCCATAAAATAAATGTATGTTTGCTTTACAAAGAGGCGTTTCCTGTGAGCTGTCCGCAGTTCGCAGTTTAATTCTACGGGGCCTTACGTTCGGTGTAAACTCGCCAGGTCTGGTTTCCATAATCCGCCTCAGAGCCTGCGGGCAACCTCCAAACTCCCCGGTCAAGTTGCTGCCACGGTACGAAAAATCTGAGGCCCATCTTCCTTATTTTTTACTCCAAAAGTTAATCTGATTATTTTTCATTTGTTCCCAATCACGCTGAGATTTCAGGGCCTCTACACTCTAACTAATGTCCCCCCTTCAACAGTTCCAGCGCTCATTCTTATGGTTTGTTGGTACGTACCAGGGTGTAAGTCTGGGTTAAAGGAGTGTAAAAGGGTCTCTGAATTTCAGGAATAGTCAAATGACAAAAACGCAATGTGAATCAGGGGTGTGTGTCTGCAGATTATACCTATTTTTATCATTGAGTAATTTCTTAAATTAATATATGAATCATATAGTCTATAAAACATCCGAAAAGTGGGAAAAATTGAGCATAAAAAGTTCAGGAAATCCAAAGCAGAGTCTCGAAAGTGTAGTTTTTCCGACCAGCAGCGCCAAAAACTGAAAGATATTCACCTAATAATATTATAAAAATAAATAAAATAGTTCCTGCTATTTGAGAAGCTGGAACCTTGCTATCAAAACAGTTGCCAATTAAATACAGACACATTCTGATTTATGACGGAAAATATTACTTTAAATTTGCTCAAGCTTACTGTACAATCAGGAATGGCCTTTAACACACACACCTCCCATCCCCTTCCGACACACACACACACACACACACACACACACACACACACACACACACACACACACACACACACACACACACACACACACACACACACACACACACACACACACACACACACACACACACACACACACACACACACACACACACACACACAGAGCCCCCCTTCTCCCCAGACACAGACTGCAGGTGCCAGGCCCACCTCGGGGTCCCTGCCGGGCTCTCGTTAGGCCTGGTGCCATTCAGGCGGCTCCTAACACGCAATCCTGAGTGCTTTGTGTTTCTCTGACAGCCCTTGTCGTCCTCCTCATGTAGTGGTGGAAAAAAAAAGAGAAAGAAAAGAGGAGGACTTCAGGGATTATTGCTTTGAAGAATTTGACAGAGCCACAAGGCTGGGATTCACTTTGCACCTTTGGCAATTTTATAGGTCCAGATCTTTTGCAGATTTTCACCCATTTGCTACCAATCATATAATCATAACATTACTGATGTCCATTTACAAGACTGTTGTTCTTTATTTGGGAGATATTTCATTTCGATGTACAGACTTAAAAGCAGTTTAACATTAGATTTTATTGAAAGTTATTGCATCACTAATGCCAACAGTGCAAAATGTTCACAACAGATGGTTTTACTGAGATGCACTAACAGGGTTTTTCAAACCAAAATGCAGATTTTCCCCGTAAAATGTTTAAAGTGATGACAGAAAACAATATTTCTGTTCGTCAAAAACTGTATAGTTACCCCAACAGTATGAAAATCGTTTCAAATAGAGCGTCAGACGGCAGAGACAGCTTGGTTTTACGGAGTTCGGACGTTGCGTAGTTGTTCACATCCTTGGCGCCACCTTGTAAACGGGCGTCATGTTCTCGTGAGAATTTATATACAGTATCTTATATACAAGATCAGCACCACAGTAGGGCCCTCATACTATATTTTTCCAGAAAAAACACTGATAAAGCTTTCCTTAAACTCAAACCTATGATGTTTTAAAGTAAATGGAAGCAAAGGTCAGCCTGAACATTTTTTGGGGGAAATCATTGTTGGTTCAGGGTTTTTATAGATATGTTCTTCATTAAACTTTATTGACAAGTGTCTGAAATACTATTGCACCCTAAACATAACGTATTTTGCACGCCAACTTTGCATTACATAGCTTTAAGGACGCTGTAACATTGGTGCTAGAACATATTTACATTTAGGTATAGCTTAATTATTATTTTATGTATAGATTTAGACATTCACGATTCAGCAGGTTAATGTTGCAAAGAGTCTTATAACAAAACCAGCTTTATCACCTGTTGTGTAATCAACAACTACAGCCCTCATCATCATCATCATCATCATCACAAGGCCCTCTTTAATGTCGGTGGAGGCCGCCGACAACCTGTTGCTCCCCCCTGTGCATATTCACAAAGGCTTTATATCAAGGAATGTGCGCCACACACACACACACACACACACACACACACACACACACACACACACACACACACACACACACACACACACACACACACACACACACACACACACACACACACACACACACACACACACACACACTCTAAAGAAGAAGAGATGAACGCTCACATGTGCTGCCACTCTCAGCTGCTTACCAAAGAGACAAACATAAACAGGGCGGTTGCTGAGTGACACAGCCGACTCCACCGGATAAGTTTCCATTTCCGTGAAATCTAAACATTAGCTTGTTTACCCTCGTCCTGGGCTGAGACCGGAGTGTCCCTACATGTAGGTGTGTGTGTGTGTGACCACACAGAATAGAGTGATGTCAGCCATGCATGTTGTAGAGTAAGAAATGTGATTGTCGATTAATAAGTCAATCTTCAAATGTATACAACCAATTCATTATTAGAATTTGCCCCAAAAATATTCAACATCGGACGCTCTTGTAGGCTACGACAGTCGTTACCTGTTACGTATAAATCGGATTGTTGGATGGCACACCACGCTCACTGTCATGCTGTTGATTTCATTAGCTAACAAAATGTACTTCACACATACCAGCGTTGGCTTTAGCAGCAGACATGAGTTAACATTATTCTGGGTTCCTTAGCCTTGTTAGCTTGTTAGCTGTAGAGGAAAACACAGCCAAAAGCTAGTTTGTTTACTATACGTTTACTGGGCTTACCCTTACCAAGCTAGGGTAAATGCCATAATGGTAAGTAAAGGGTAACGTTCACAGGACACACTTTGTCATCACACTTTTTGCGGAACGTTACTGGATTCACCCAAACACACCGTAGCAACTCAAGGGATGGTTAGGGTTTTATTTAGCTAATTCCATTATACTTTGGCTCTATATGGAGTAAAACAAGTGGAACACTTTTCTTGTGTGATGGCTTTCCCAAAAGAGCCACATCAAAGTGTCTGACAATAGAAACTCAGAAAGCAGTCCAACTGTATGTGCATTGATGTCTTACTGAACTGCACACTCAATGTAATCTACAGCATCAGAGCAATTAGCCACCTAGTGCAGGAGATAACAAGACAGAGAGAGGGAGAGGGAGAGAGGAAGGGGAAGCAGAAAAATCCCCCACCCAGCATGTGAAAACCTGTGTCAGATTTCGCCACAGACAAGGTCACCCTCTCTTGGTCTCGCCTCAATACCCCGGCTTGGTAACCGGATCCGGTGCAGGACGGCGACAAACCTGTTTTTGTCGCAGCAGAGGCGCTCGTTTGGTTTACACGACCATTGTGTTTACAACACCTCTACGTTTTTATTTCTCCCCTTGTGCTCTTTCACCTAGAGCCTTTAATTTACCTGTGATGGGATTTAAGGAGTTCTGAGTAACTGTAGACAGCTGTGCACACCCCTTCAAACACTCACACACGTGCACACAAACACAGAAAAAAATAAAAAAACGTTTGTCCCAATTCCAGAGCAAAAGCATCATCATTGGTGTTATGCTGCACAGCCAAGTTAACACTCGGTATGTTTGTAATTGTGCTGCCTATGAAACTGCACAGTAATCCCTTCCAGCTGCCTCCCTCACTCACCCATCCACCCTACTCTTCCTCCTCCTCCTCCTCTCTCCCCTTTCAGAGAAACTGTAGCTGCAGCTCTGAGTATGTTTTCCATGGGCCCTGGTGGATTCATCCTGTTGACAGCGCCAAGCCTTTTATGCATCGAAAACACAGTATTCCCTTTCAGGTGGAGAGACGATGGAAGGGAGAAGAGGAGCTGGGGTGGTGGTGGTGGAGAGGGGGAGGGAGGGGGGGAGAGAGAGAACCAAGGACAGTCCCCGCAACAGACTTCAAACTTCAAAATCTTGCTCTTCATCTCTTCACAAAAAAAGAGAGTGAGGGACAGACAGTGAGAAGGGAGGGGATGAGGGATCAAGAGAAGTAGAAGGGGAGGCAGGGGAGGAGGGAGGGAAGGAAGAAAAAAAAACAACAACGGCACAAAGGAGTGCGTAATTAAGACAGGAAATGGGAGAAGAGAGGAGGGCTCTGGGGGCTTTCAGAAGGAGGCTGGCCGGGGTCGCTTTTCCAGAGAGCGGAGGAGTGGGGCCGATACCCGAGCCGTCTGAATGGAAATCAGATAATCTGTTAACACAAGGCATGGCCCAGATCCTGCCTGCAGACTGACACGGATAGGCCAGTTCCTGTTCCAATCCGCTGCGGTGGCACAAAGTGTTGCCAAGGCAACCAGCTGTTCCAGCCAAACTTTGCCTCTCTCACCGTGCCGGCGGCAAAAAACGACAGGTGGGGCTGCGAGGCGGGCAGAAGCAGCGCCGGGAAAACACAAAGCTAGCTCAAGGCCGGGGACGACACCGGGGCGGGAGCTCTACACCGGCCGCCATCCACACAGGAAGCTGCTGGCACTGACCAATGAGCTGCTTTCTGCCTTCAACCGGTTCCTCTAGTGAATATGGATTCTTGGAAAGGTGAAGCAGGGAGTGATAACATGATAACATACAGCATGTCCCCACTTACCCCTAGAGGTGTATATGCATAGCTTTACTCGCTCTTGACCAAGTTATGACATATGTGTTTCTAACATTTCTGCAGTCCGTCCAACACATTTGAAGTGCACATAGATATACATTTGACTTCATTGTACTGGGGTATTCCTTTAGGGTAAGGCTACGGTTACTTGTTGTCTCCCATTGGATAAAAAGACGTCTTGGAAAAAGGAAAATTGCAGCAATAAGACCAAAAACCACCATAAAAAAACACAGATATTATTTTTAAAATGTTCCTGAACTGCTGAACGTTAGCGCTTCAAAGTGTGTGTGCCAGCAACTGCCTTATATATATCCTTAGTGGATATAAAGTATAATGTTATTGTATTATGTTGGTGTATTCTGTATATGACATCTACTGCATGTGTCCTGGGATTGGATATCTCCTCGTTCCTTGGGTTTCTATCATTTCTCTAAAAGGTTGTCCTTGTCTGACGCAGGGATTGACAAAGGACAGAGGATGTTCTATCCGGTACAGATTGGGAAGCCCTCTGTGAGGCTTTTTGAACACCTTGAAGGAAAACCCTCCTTTGATACGGTGCTGACGTATGTTCCAACAATAACTGCAGACACAACAGAAATTGAATAATATTAAAAGAACAATCCATAAAGTATATACTGTCTTAACTCGGACCTCGCCATAACGTGGCTGGTGCTCATAAATACAGTATGCACGTTGTTAAAATCTATTGTTTCTGCCACTAACTGTATTTATTCAGTCATGGCATGCCGCCAACTCAAGTTTAAGTGGCGCAGCAGCACTTGGCCTCGTGTTAGCTTACATAAAATGTATTTCAATGAGTAACTGCAAAGTATAAATGTGGAAAAAGACAGAAACTGGCAACGCGTAGGTGTTCAGTATCCTAAAAAACCCTGAAGTGAGGTATTGTACTCAGTGTTGGGAGAGGAAGTTGGGTCGGTCCATCTTTGACATCATTGGAGAGAAAGGCTAGAATCCTGTCTTGCAATTTGATCAACTGCTGCTTAATGCAGGCTGCTACTGCTGCTAATACCTGCATTATCACATCTGGGTAAGTGATCAAATGTTAAGCATGTCTTCAATGATTTAAGTCAAACACGTTCTCCATTGACACAGCCTGAAACACTAAAAACTCTCACAGCCAAATTCAACAGTTGTCCTTTTCCAAACTTCCCCAAATAGTAGATTTAACAACTTTTAGCTCATTTACATTTTTGCGTGCTTCGTCAGAGTATCATTTGCTTCTGCTTTGAAAAAGTGCCAGAACCGACTAATCTACCTGACAGTGGTGTTGGTCCCAATGAAGTGTTGGGATCAACTTCTCCCGGCAGTACCATAAAAGTGTTATTTACAATGGCCTGAACAACTTTATAGATTCCCCTGGAGGTGAACAGGAGGCCACAGCTTTAAATCAAGGCTGGTTAAAGTTAGCTATTCCACCCTTTTTCAATTTAAGCTGCATTCATATTTTAAGAGTGGCGACTTAACAACAAGGAGGAACAAATCTCCGGCAATAAAACCCCACCACTTGACCCGTGATGTTTCCCAGCCCACTCTTTGATAATCAAATATCTGAGCAGGAGGAGATGAGGGAGAGAATAACAGAAAAAAAAATACACCTCCTACAGGACCTCCACCTCTGCTCCCACTTCAAGAGCAAGGCGGTGCGACATGCAGCGGCGTACCGCAGCTCAAACTTCCCCTTCCTCTTGAGGGGAAGCCATTTTATTGTGTTCCACTGAGATAATTGCCAATCCTTTAAATGAAAGGGTTTTCTCAGTGCTCTGGTAATTACTAGATACGCAGCAAGGGTTTGGTGAAGGAGGGGGGAGGTAGAGAAGAAAAAAAAAAAGAGAAGAAAACATGACAGGCAGGTATTAAAATTCAATGGGTGGGGCAGGAAGGAAGTCGAGAGAGGGATGTGTTGAAACAGAGAGAATGAAGGAGGGCTGGAGGGAGGGAGGGAGGCACACTGTGCTGCTGTTGCCTCCGTTTGGGGTTGAGGAAGGACATGTTTATGGTTTGAGGCTTGTTTCTTTTCTTTTTTTTTGATCCAGTAGAGCAATACTGTGCCAAGTGCCAAAGGCACATCTGCTCCTGGGCTATCCTTTGCCGTGGTATGGTGATTTATGTGGTGATCGCTGACCTCTTTTCCTAAATCACTGGTCTTTTTTTAGGAACTTCCCATCAGATTTGGAGCAGCTGAGCGGAGTTGAATAATTATTTCAGACAGCGCAAATTACATACTGCGCTTCCTACTCCGTGTGTTGAGGAATGTCTCTCAGTGATGATGGAGAGATTGAAAACCAAAGCAAACTGTAACTGCAGTTATACACCTCAAAGGGTTCTGGATACACTGGCACAGTTTCACAGCACAGGTCTGTGAATCATCTCGAGTAAACACATACAGGCCAACGGAATAATTGTGGGGTACTGTTGTTAGGATTACACACTTATAAACTATTGCTGCCTCACCGCTTGTTGAAAAAAAATAAAGCATAACTTTAGCCTCTGCATCCACCTGTCAAACTCCAAAAACTGTGTGTGTTGTATAGCGCTATAAAAAAGCTTTGGGCATCCATACTGTGTTGAATGAGTCCATTAGCATGCTTTTGTTTAATGTTAAGGTAAGTGTATTTTTGCAGTAGTTGAGAAAACAAAGCGGTTTGACTAAGATAAGCTAAATACAAAATGGCTTGATCGGACGTTTGACTGTTCGAGCAACACTTGCACTACCATAACAAACTACCGTTAAAGGACCAATGCTGGATTAAGGACTGGGAAAAGCAGGCAGCTGTCACAAAAAACATGCAAAAGTAAGGGAAATGGCAACAGTATGATAACAGAACAGGCATGCCCTTCATTAAACGCGTATGGAGTGGCCGTCTGGTAGAGGGGGCTCTCAGGGTACATTAGTAAAGTGTATAGCCGTCATTGTGTCGGTCCCAGTTGTCCAAGTTAATTTAGCTCCTACCGTGCTGCGCAGTTGTCTTCCAGTGTTGACAGGTATGTCTTTCTATGTAGACCTATCAAATGATCTTTTTACATGCCATCAGGTATCATTTACACACTTTCCCCTGCGGTCCCTGACCCTGGAGAATGGCCCTTCAGATGCCCAAAGAGGCCCCTGGCTAGTCAAAGGACTGCCTGTTGAGGGGCCTGCTGGCCTGGTGGAAAAAAAAAAGGTGTGCTCTTAGCTTGTTATGTGACACGGAGGGGAGACAGGCCAGAGGAAGGTGAGAGCAGGAGCGTGGGTTGGAGGGTCAAGGTGTGCAACAATGGCCCCTCTCAAGTCGGGAGGGCCCATCAGTTAAGTGTGTTTTCCTGCAATTTGAGAAAGTGGAATCTGGTCAAATTGGTGTCCTCTTGAGTTCCGATTGCATGAGTTATGTGACTCAGGGAGGGAGGAAGGGGGTGGCAGTTTAGGGGTGTGTATAAGGGGGCCGGTGCTGCCTTAATTGATACTTTCAGCTCTTCCGAAAGAGGAGTGAAACCCTCATGAACAGCAGCATTCCAGGTCAGACTGGCTGTCTCCATGGCGACGGCCAGGGGGGAAGGCGAGCCCCGCAATTCGTGGACGAGATTGGACGCTGGAAATGGATACGGAGTGACAGGTCAGCGCCACGGGCCGCATAGCACACTGAAGGCACAAGGCTCAGGCATCCTTCAGTCAGGCAAAGACAGTCGATGGATGGGGGGGGGGTTTATCCAGAGGCTCAAGGGCCATCACAGCATCATGTAAAGGGAAAGTACTGTGAGGGGGGCTATAGTTGATCAATGCTGTAGTGCTTTCAGGTGGACAACACAACCTAATTAAACATTGCTGACAGTTATCTGGAAAAAATGGCTCCAACATTCAGTGAAATTTAACTTTTACAGACTGGGAGGAACATGAATGGATCCAAGGAATCATCCAACATAATTTCACTACTCGTACAGAAGTTAGGAATAGGACCGGGTATAACATATTAGCACTTGGTATGGAGGTTGTGTCTGTTAGAACAGATCATAGAAAACTCCCAAAATGACCCAAAGTTGGATCAGAATTTCGGGTTTAATTTAACATCCTATATCTAGCCATACAATTCTAACTGAATTTGTTTTGAGAATAAGAGCTGCATGTGTGAGATGATGAAGGTTGTTTTAAAAATCTTATTTTTATTGTTAAGTCTAAGTTTTATCAAGTCTGTATCCACCACCGTTTGGGGGTATTTTTTGCGGTGTCTTTACTTGTTCTTCATGATCTTTTTCCATTTCACATATATATATATATATTTGAACCAATTGTATACTGTATCTCAGAAAAAAGTTCACAGATACTTCTGGTTGGACATCATTTCAGATTTGAACAGTTTGTCTTGTATTCCTCAACCCTAACCCTAACCCTGAGTACAAGTATTGGTATCAAAACCAAGCTACAGCATAGCTATGATAAGACAGGTTTTGAACAATACCAGGCTTTTGAAATGAGTAATAAGTCCCTTTTCCATGTCCTATAGATTATAGTGGCACAAGATACCACTTGTTGTATATGCACAAACCAGGTAATTACAACAGTACCTCGTGTAGTACCATAGTGGATATTGCAACATGATGTATAGATGCTTTGTAGGCTTATGTGGGCTTGGCGCCTCGAGCACATACCGATATATAAAATCAATCAATCAACAGAGCTGACCTATCAACAGCAGGCATTTAGTGATCTCAGAGTAATAATTGCATTATAGGCAGTCCTATCAATTCAGTCAACTCAGCAACGCCCTGTTTGCAGAGACATATATCCTTCCTTTTACAAGGGGATATTATTTTACAGTCTCCTGACCTTGGGTTCGCTGAGTGTAACACAACACCGCCCACCAGTCTATTTCTGTATTTGTCTTACAGTAAGCTACCGGTAATTGAATCATGCTCTCCAGGACTACGAGACATGAATGGTGCTGCAGACACATTCAGACTTTGTCACAGTGCTTTAGAACAAAGTCTGACCTCGTGACCACTGGGTTTGAGTCGTGTGACTTCAATTCTGTTTGCTTTTCCTTGATTTTATTACTCGACCTGCAAGGCTTTTATGCTAAGTAAAGTTGCTCCTAATAGATATCATGTGCATTTCAGTCAAAGATGCTTGCTGCTGGATGCGCCGCTTTTATATGACGGTGTATAGTTGTATACTTATGATACGCTAACTTTCATTTGAAAATGTGGAAGAGACAGAAAATGTTTTTACGGCAGTAGTAGTCTATGCATATCTATCCCGTAGCAGCTATCCCATCGCATAACACTGAAGCAAATACTATAATGACTGAAAAATGTATCTGAACGCGCCACACACGTTTTATCGGCGCCTGGCACGAGGACATAAATGTGTTCAAAATGTTTCACCACTTGGCTCAGATGCTCTTCCAGGCGCTGTTAAAAACAAACGGAAAACATTTTTGAAGACAAAACGATGGTTGCATAAAGTTTTACAGCTTAATGACTATTGGAAAATTCTAAAATCATAACCTACTGGAAATGAGATGATCCGTTAAACACTTTGATGAAAGAGGACAATTTTTACAACTCATTCAAAAAGCATAAACCTTTTACATCGTGCTCTTTTTACTATGTTTATGGGACCTTTAATAGCAACAGCAGTGTGTTCCATCTTTAGAAATACCACAGCAATAATACAGAGAAAGTACATGTTAGCAAATGTTTTTGGCACCAAGGTTAATTTTTCATGACTCACCTGTTCAGTACGCAGTGTGTTTTGGCACATAACACCCAAGAGGTGTGATGTAAAACAGTGTAAGCAGAGACACAACCAAAAAGTGGGCTATCAAATGCACATTTTTTTCACTGAATTTGTGCACATCCCACTGATGCATAAGAATTTGGTAAATAAAGAAAGACGTTCACATCGAACTCTGTTTTGTCTGCTCTGGAAGAAATCCACAACTTAACCGCACCTCAGGTTGTGTAACAACTCCGGATCTAGGTGATTCCCTTTGGCAAGAACGCAACAACCCTCAGTTTCTAAAGATAGATAAACTGGTCTATTCGCATGCTGTCAACTGCTTAATCTCAAGACTAACAAACCACAAACTGAAAGTCACTGTCTTTCCAACAACAACCCTCCAGCTGAGGTCAAGTTTGGTACCAAGTTTACATGCAAAATAACAGACCAAATGTACTAGACTGGCATGAGAAAACAGATGTGTTTACTGAGTAGGAATGATGAAGGCAAAATAAATCAGACTTTATAATAACCGAAAGTTAGTTTGTCTGTGTGCACATTTCCATTAATTTGGGGGGGAAAGTAACAACAGTTTCTACATTGTTTTGATGAGAAAAAGGTTGGACAGTCTTAGTGTAAATAAAAAACGTGGCTAGCAAAAGCCAGAACGTTTCCCAGTCAAGTGAGCTTCAGGCGCCGTTTTGCAGGCCCCTGAGAACCCCCAATTTGGACAATAGAGTTCCCCTATTACTTCAACTACCCAGCATTACTGCCACACGATTACACAAACAATTCCTCTTAAGGCTGGTGGGAACAGTGCTGCACCAGTGCATCAATCACAAAAACGTCCTCGCTGGTCGCCATATGCTAACAATTTTGTGTAAAAACCATTCTAAGAGCAAAAGTCTTCTGAGATAAGCATCTTTTTGAGCAAAACTTTCTCAGATGAGGGTCCCCCGGTCCAATTTGTATCCATTATCTATATTTATGTCCTCTTAAGAAGTTTCTGAAAAGCCTGTTGATAATAACAGTTATAGTACAACATGAGGTTTTTAGCTGAGTTGACTTGGGGGGTCCTGGAGGGTTTGTAGGACTGGAAAGCGGCGTTATCGCGGAGTCAGTGTGCGTTCAGGTTTAGCAGGCTGTTGCAGTCTGGTTTGTGATTGGGGCTTTGATAAGGCATTGTTGATGGGCTGTGGAAAAGCGTTTTATCACTGGAGCATAATAGCGTGCATAAAAGCCATGAACCTGCGCTGAATAAATATGAGGCAGCACACACCCACAGAAAGACAAATGTGCATGTGCGCATACATGCGCATACATGCATACACACACACACACACACACCCACACACACACACACACACACACACACACCTTGTGTTCGCAGTACCTTTCCTGCAGATTATCTCTGTGAAAGAATGGCGGGATCTAGGGGCTTTTTACCCCTCCCTGCCTCTCTTTCTGTACATGTGTGTGTGTGTTGTATCACCATGCCTCCCTGCACACACTCTTTTACCCTCCCCCCCTCCTTCCCTATCTCTCCCCACCTTCCTTCCTCTCTGTCTCTCTGTTTCGCCCTCCATGCCTGAGTGCAAGGTGAGGATCACAAAAGGAACACCTGGCAAACACGGATGTGGTCCTCCTCGTCTCATTGTCAGTCACCCCCCCCCCCCACCACCCCTCCATCGCTCCCTCCTCACCCTTCCACCCGCCCCGTTGACTCCCTTTTCAAGAACAGCAAAAAAGGCTTTCAACGGTAGGAGGACGGAGGAAGAGGAGGAGGTGCCCCCCCACACCAGCCACCTCCACCACTCACTCCCTTCATCCTTCCCCTCCCTTGTCAGCTCGCCTTTCACACGCCAGGAAGTGCTATTCAGACCTGGAGCTGCATGTACATGTCCCTCTGAACCAGTAACACCTCACTTCTTTCTCTTTCTCTCTCTGAGCGCATATATATAATATGAGAGTGTGTGTGTGTGTGTGTGTGTGTGTGTGTGTGTGTGTGTGTGTGTGTGTGTGTGTGTCTTAGATAACAGAAGTAAGGGAGGAATGGAGTAGAAGGAAGCAAAAAGATAAGCGAGTAAGAAAATAGAGAAAACTAAAGTCTTATTCTGACAGACTGAAAGGGAACCCATGATGCTCATTTATTAAGTTTTATATATTTGTATTTTTTCCTCTCCTGGTACATGTCTCCATGCTTTAATGTTCAAAAAGCTCTTTATTTTCTCATACTGCCTGTGCTGCAACACTTCTTTTCACCCTCTGTCTGAAACCAGAGCCCAGTCTGCTCTGATTGGTTAGCTGGAGTTTTTTGTGGAGTGATTTTTTTTAAAAGTTAGGAATAATGAGAAGAAAATAATTGGACATTATTAAAAGTCGACATTTAGAAAAAAAATCTGAAATTTGAGATAAAGTCGGATCTTTTTGAAAAAAGTGAGCATTTTGCATAGATAGTCGGAAATTGAAAAAAGACCAAATTTGGAAAAGAAAATCAGCAATGCTGTCACTATTTTCCAGGGGGGAGTATGTGGGATAAAAACTCCCTCTGGAGGGAACCCAATTTAACATATTTTTACTTTAAATTGTGACTTTTTTCTCAGAATGTCTTATTTCTTTTCTAAATATTGACATTTCAAGTTTTAGATTTTTTTCCATATTGAATGTTTCTTTATGTTCACAATTTTACCTTTTTTTTTCTTCAGAATTTGGGGATTTTTTACAGAATTATTCTGACTTCTGACTTTTTTTAGAATTCAGATTCTCAAAACACCTTGTTACATGTGGACCCTCTGCAGTTATGTGACTCCCTTTAGGAGCAGGCTCTGAAAAAAAAGGTTTTCCTGGCTGAAAATTGGTGAAGTTGATGACAGCACAAAGAGTACCTCATCGGCACACAGGTGAATGTGAGAATCATGACAACCGTTTGGACTACTATCTTCTTCAAACTGTCACATTTTGTTGGTGTTGAAATGTTTGACTTATTTCTCAGATCTCTGATAGTTTTTTCTTGAACTCTGACATTTCAGAATTGTAACTTTTTCAAAATGTCAGCATTTTAATGTCCTTCACTTTGAGTTCACTGAGTTCACCCACATTCTGGCTGAGCCTCTATATACTTTATTATGACTGCAATATATCTGATTAACAAGAAAAACCCACAAGGCTCCCAAGAATAAACGTTGCACTTCTTAAACACTGCTCTGTGTTTAGACTGGGTTCCACATAACCTTGGGATTAAGCACACACTGTGCAGGGTCATGCAAACTTTGTATTAAATAAAAAAGAGTTGGAGAATAAGATTGTGCTATATGTTGGTTTTGGCGTGATATTTTGGATATCCGAAAACCTTCGTAGTTCCATTTTTTGGCTGAGACGTCAGTTCAGGTCTATATCTTGCTGCCTTGGGTCATTATAGTGATAAAACATGAGAAGCATGTTGTCTTAACTACAAGGTCTTCTTTGTTTGATTTTAAAACCAGTCCTAATTAAACATTTTGATGTGTTCTCACATATGGGTTTCTGATCTTCTAAAATAAATGCTGGTGAAGCTAATGTGTGACTTTTTGCAAAATAGCGATAACTCAATGAAGATGCAGTAACCCAACATGACATTCGCCCCGCTGCTCATGTTTTCACAAGGATGTCTGCCTGACATAGCTTAAACATCAATTTAAACAAGGCCAGATTTACCTTTAGTCTCAGAAATACACTTTTCTTTTTAATCAACCAAAATATATCTAGAGATGATCCTTCATCTAGAAAGTGTCTGACATGACAGTGACTGCCGCGCTCGAGATTGCCCAAAGTTGCCAAGTAGTAATTTCTCAGCAATAATAAGCAGGAAGTTAGAGTCTGGAATATAAAGCATGGCTTTTTCTTTTTACCAGTTGTCCTTTGTAAACATCAAGCTGTACTTTTGGCAAGAGAAACCAGATGTGGTTTTATAAAAAGTAACACAATGCTTAAGACTGGGTCAACACGTTTATATGGAGTGTCATCCGACTGCGTGCAATTAAATGTGCAGCCTCATTCAAAGTGGAGTTAAATCACAAAGAATTGAACCAATGGGAAAAAGGTGCACGCCTTTGGACAGTCAAGTAATTAAAGAGGGCCTGGTTATATAGCTGCAACAATTAGTTGACTATTCAATGTTGTCATTGTTCAGTGTGTAATTGGCAGGAAAGTTAAAAAAAGAAGGACAGAAACAAACCGAGACTTCTTCTCATGGGACCGTAATGGAGTCAAGAGTTATTTGATATGAAACCTTAAGAAGGAGGGCCCCTACTCGGCATAATTTTTCTGTCCTACCTGTAAAATCACAACAACAAAAGAAAAGAAGAAGAGAACAAATGTGCCAAAACACTTGTGAGAAAAATGCCTTTGTTCCTGAGCTGTCAGACCTAAAACAATCCGGGCCTCAGCGGCACAGCGAGCGCTCAACATGATTAAACTCCTTTCACATTTCTATGCAGGTATGTTACAGGTTTGGGAAAAATAAAGCCTTCCTCTTCCTCTGAGAGTCTTTGTTAGTGTCAGGATGTTGTTGTAAGTCCTCCTCTTCTCTCCAACAACAGATATTAAAGCTATCGCTGTTAAGCATCAGCAACAGCCAACCTGCATGTGCTGGGGAGAGGCCATGCAGGTGTGTGAGCGTGTCAGGTAAGGGGAGTGGTGAGTGAGAGAGTGTGTGTGTGAGTGTGAGTGTGTGTGGGGGGGGGGGGGTGCAGATACCTTTGCATACACAAGAGGGTAAACTGTCAATTCTTTGTCTTACTCTAAGATAAATATCAGAAGTAAAATGTTGGGTTTTCTGAAGTTCTGAAGGAGATGGACATAGCTAAAGCAGGTACATAAGCATTTAGCATAACTTAAAGTCAGTTTAGTGTTGGTGTGAATTATATGATGTGAACTTTACAGTCACAACATTTTAACCCAATCAAAGACTAATATGAGATTCATCATGGGGACTTTTTGTAATGAGTGTTGCATATTTACATTTTGCAGGAAAATGTACGTTCTTTATGTTTGTGCCTGGGTTTCATTTCTAACCATAAGGTGTGCAACCTAGAAATTCAGGAAATGTGTCTTTGGTAAAACATTACCCTGAGACCCGTCTAAAATAATGATCTGGTTTCCAACAGACACTTTTAAAAGTCACAATTAATTGAATGGTATTTTTACTTGAAACATCTGCTTCCACTGTAAAATGTAGTTCCATAGCATGCACGCATTGACACACATATTCAGAGCAAGCACAATAACGCCTGTGACAGAGAGCCGAGCCACCCAGACGTCCTCTCTGCCATCCCACTTCCTGTTTACACAGGAAGCTAACCGCTGCTTTGAAATGAGGTAAATAGGGAGGGATATGAAGAGGAGGAGGCAGGGTGTGAGGATGTGCTGTGTGTATATGTGAGTGTGTGTTCATATGTGAGTGCATGCTTGCTTCAGGAAGAGTGTGACAGCTTTACTGCGCTGTCAAGTATTTATAACCTACAACCTTTTTAGAGCCCCTTACCCAGGACCCAGCCTGCCTCTCTCTGTCTGAGGCCCTCACCGCAGCAGGCCCCCGCCGTACTGTAACTCCACTGCACTTCAGGGCCCGTAAATCTCTCCGTGAGGGGACTACAATGTGTGTGTATGTGTGTGTGAGGTTCAAACTTCTGCTAAGACAACAGGCGAGCCATCAGAGTCTTAAGAGCGACTATTTGCCTGTCAAACTTAATCTTGGCTCGCAGTTCGACTGGAGGTGGCTTTTACTGTCTGTCAAGAAAGGAGCTGAGCGGATATTTCAGGGGTGGAAACTAGTGCATACCATAAATAGCTTGACTTTCACAGCTAAGAATCCCATTTTCAGTGGGAGGCATGCCTTTTTTTTCTCTTTTCGGTCTGAGTGCGGAAATGACTATTTATGTACGAAACACTGTGATGTGTAATTTGGGAGATCTTGTTCCAAGCTTCACGTTCTTGCAATTTAGATAATATAATAGTTGCTTCTTATATCCTGTGGGTTGTTTAGTTTCATTGACACCCTCAAACACACCATCTCTTTTTAGCCCTTCTTCCTCCTGTCCCTGAACGCCACACGGTGCCATTAGTGCCGGCGGATGTCTTCATCTAAACGCATTTCTGCATGAAAACACATTTCATGCAAACACCTCTGTTTGGTATCCGTTTGATATTTAGTATCTCATTTTACACTGACTGTGCACTTTCCTTCAATAACTGTATTCGTTCTCAGTTACAGCACTTCATTAAAATGGCTACTTTGTGCTGTTTAACAGATTTTTTCTCCTGTATCTATGTAGCAGATTTCGAGTTGACTTTTCGTCCACACACAGGTCCCAAAGCAAAATCACTTTTTTTTGTCGTTCTGTTGCAAAAAAGTCCTCAGTCAAAGGTGTGCACCGCGTAAAGAGCAGCATGCAAACTGCTTTTCCAGTTATCTCCTGCATCTCAGTACTTCTCAGAGGAACTGCTCACAGTAATTCATCTGCACTGACAGCCATATGGTATACTGCTCTGCTCCACAAACACTCTTAAAACTCAGAGCAACCAACCAGGGAGAAGGTAGAAAAAAGAATATCCTCACAAGGACTCTTTCCTTCTATCTCAATGAAAATGCAAACATTCTTCAGAGCTGCTGGCACACATCAGTATTAAAACCCTGATTGAAAAATGGTCCTCCTTAAAAAAAAGTGGAGTGTAGTCCATGCATCTATAATTTGACCATACATCTATAATTTGTACCTATCGGATAACATTTGTTTATCTAACCATCGGTTCCAAGTGTGTTTGGGCATATACGGACGGTAATTGCACCGTTGGTTAAGTGACTGTTTCAGGGAAATGGAGCGGCATGTGCCGGTACTAACTGAGGTGGAATGCACAGTGCATATTTGCCAGTTGAAATAACTGTAATATGGCAAGGGGGCAGCTCAGTAAATCAAATTACTGAGTTTAGTCAGGGAGGGAGGACGGACAAAAGAAGCACTGCTTTAATTCAATTTGGATGGCATTCTGTCTCAGCGGGTTGAATGGCAAAAAAAATGATACTCTATGATTGTGGAGTGCATGTTTAGAGGTGACCACATTTCACAGTGGAACTATCAAATGTACAAAGTTGAAACCTTTGCTTTAAATCTTTTAGCCAGTAAGAGTGCCCTGCCAACCATGCAGCCACACTTACGATGATTTAGTTCTGCAGGAAGCCAATTTAGTTGTGTATACTGCAAAAACTCCCTTATCAAGTCCTAACAATTCTTCTACTTCCAAAGAAATGGAACATTTTGCCAGTGCTGTGGAGTAGTCTTGGAACATAAAGAAAATACAACTTTCTATAAGTCAAATAGAATTAAAAAACATGTGATATGTATGCTGAGTTTAGTCGCTTTAATGTAGGCCAGCAAGCAGCCTTGATCCTACCCTGTTTTATGATAGGCATATTTAAACCCTAGATTCATGCAAGTTGATTTTATAAAAAAACTAAAACAAAGATTTTTCACACCTAAGCAGATTCAATGGTTTTACTCGGGGTCATGGGGAGTGTCCTATGTCAAACTAAGTGCTTCCTGAGGTTAGCCATGTGCACCACACCGAGTCAGTGGCACCTGTAAATCACAGTTCACTAAATACCATAACGCATTCCACTGCATTCTGAGCGGAGGAGGAGCAAATATAACCTCCGACACTGTATGACTGTCTCCAACACCGCAGCGAATCGTACCCTGAAACCGTACATTCACAAATAACAACAACAGTTGCCTACACATGAGCACAACACACTTATTGCATCTCCATGGTGATTGTATCTTTCACAGAGGGGTCAAAGAGCCAACCTTTGAAAAAAGTCTGAAACACGAGATTATCCAAATGCCCGGAAATTCTGGTTAAAAGGAACAAAAGCTGACAGGAAAACAACCATTACATATGTGGTTGGAGTTGATGATAAACATGCCTAATTAAAAGTGCTATTTGCAGATCAAGATTTCCTGTCCCGAGGCTACAATGTCGACAGTCTGCATTAGTCAATCTGCGGATAGTTGGAACCGCAAATACGTGTACCATGTCACTGGAGACAAACCCAAAACAATAATGGCAAAATCAAAACTTGAAAGGCAATTCCATTATGGAAATCCACTTTGAATGAATGTGTTTTATTTTCTCCCATTATGTGTTCATGACACTTTTTGCCAGCAACATGTGGCGACGCAATACAGGAAGTGGTTAATGTTTCCAAAAACTAACAGGAATTTTAAGTATACGCTTATATTTTTGGGCTAATGAATGCATTCTAAAGATGTGATTTTTAAGTGTAAAGGATGCCTTGAACTTATTCCCCATTTATCACAAAAAAACATTCAGAAAATGCTCCAAAAAATTCCATGGCCATGCCTAAAAAAGTACTTTATAGGAATCAAGGTATCAAATGAAGCATATGGCTTCTAATTATTCCCAACTGACTTGTTCGTTGCAACAAATTGGAGCGAATTTCACAGAATCAAACCATTTATTTGTTGGTGTTGCGCTTGAGACCCCCACCTCATACCTCCTCTCCCCTAACACAGAACCCCAGCTCATCTCCTTTTTGCACACAGAGTAGTGGCATTGGTGCGGGGGGGGGGGGGGGGGAGTTGCCCGAGCCCTCCTCCCCATCTCTTCCATGGTGTTTATCCACTAATTGGGCCACTTCCTGAGACAGAGGCCAAACAGGGAAGGGAGGAATGCATGGCAAAAGGCCACTCAGACAAGCTAGCGTCAGGGTTAGAGGGGGGTGGAGATGGGAAAAGGGGGTGGGAGGGGTGTAGGGAGATACACAGGGGCAAAAGATAGAGAATAAAACAGATAGTTCTCATATACTTTTTTTTCTGTTTTGGGGAGGGGGTAAGCTCCTGTTCATGACATAACATTTCATACTCTGCATGAGCTGCTCGTGGAAAATCAGACCAGCAGCTCGTGCAGCCTGCGACGTGTGCCGGCGGTGCGCACTATAAAGTGTAATGCACGCAAGCTTTCCCCTCTCACTGCCACCCGTGAGTTCCCTGGACAACACACAAGTTTTAGTAGGGAGAAAATACATATAAGTCATTGGACTGACAAATGGGAGGGTTTGTGCTCGTTTTTATCCCGGCTGACCATCTATGCGCTCGGTTTCGTTTGATGTGCTGGCCCTTTGAAGTTGGCCTACAGGGTCTATTCGTGTTTTCCTGGGGTTAGAAGTTGAGCCCCCACAGCATTCAGGATTGTTCAGGCCAGTTAAGGGATGCCAGATGAGTAGCCCACAGTCCCATGACACCACTACATTAATTTGTGTACAATATCTCAGATACTGTCGGTCCCATTTTCCTAAATCATAAAAAGAAAATATTACTCGGGTAAACTTTGAGCCAGATGAAGATATTTGAGGTTTGAGGACTTTATAGATGGCATTTTGAAAAAATGGTTCATCCTCCAAAATCTGAACCCTGTTTTGGGCCTTCCTCCACCAACAAGCACATTCCCACGTCTTCCATAAAACCAGCAAGCCACAGTCCTAACGTGAAACTGTTTATACTATGTGCTGCTCATATCAACAATGCACTGATATCATCCTCTTGCTGAGGGACCAGAGTTGACAAAAAAGCTGATAACGCATAGACCGGAATAAGGTCACATGGTGGCCATTTGGATAGCGAAGACTAAAATGCAGCTGGGCTGGTGAGAATAACGCTGAATAAACCAGGCCGATCAAGGAAGGAGGAGGGGTGGGTTGGTCGAGACAGACACTAACCCTTTCCTGTTGTCCTAAATAGCAACAACCAAGGGAGCACAATCTCCAACAAACTTCCTGCCCTATCAGCTCCTAGGGACCAGGGAGATCCCGACCGGTCAGACTGTGAATACTATTGTTTCCTTGGAGGTCACTGGATGTTGAAAAATGATGATGAAGGCCTATTTTGGTTAAATCCTTGGATCCTCTTTTCAAAAAATTAAAATACCACGTATATACTATAAGACATAAGATAAATCTTTGTATGTGTTGTCCAAATAGCAGGGTGAAAGGTTGTGTCCCGTGACGTCTTCATTCAAACTCTTATGGGAATCACATTCTCTTTTTTTTCTCACAGTACAAGTTATGGCAGATATTTCAGCTCCTCTGTTCCATGTCTTTTTAAAGGCCAGTTGCTCAACGGATTTCACAGACACATTCCTTAAAAATTATATAATGTCTATAAGAGAAATAGAAAGCTATTCCAAGATCGATCGGAAATAAGGTTGATAGGAGGGGGAAAAAGGGCACATAGTGGAGTGTGTTTGGAAAGCGGGCAGTAGATACCAAAACATAAAGAACACATTATGAGCCAGACTGCAGGAGGTATGTGACGTTTGGCTGCTGTCCCCGGTCTAATGGCAGATGTGATCCTACAGTCTGCAGGTGGCGTGCAACAGCCCAGATCCCGGCCAATGGCACTCCAAAACAGGATGTCTGAAACTCCCCAGGCTTGGGACTTCCTCTCCCGGAGCGCCACGGCCCAGAGTTCAGCCAGCTCCCAGCCCGAAGGAACGCATTACAGATCTGGCACGTGAAACAGTCTGCTGCTCACAACTGAACGCCAGGCCCCCCCCCCCCACACACCTCCTTTTTCTCTGGCTCAATCCCCTCTTTAACAATTCCAAACTACAGAAATAGTCCCCCTGGTGCTTTTCCAGAGGAAAGAGCTCTTTTTCAACTTGCTTGGTTTTGCGTCAGAGAGGGCATTGAGAGTGCACCCTCCGCGCCGTTAATGAAACTGGGCAGAGGCAGCCAACATGCCAAATTAAATACAGTGTGCCTTTCCAAAAAAGCAAGAAAAAGGGGGAAACGATTGAGATGCAACCTTGACATGAACCACAAATGACCAAAAAGTGCACAAAGAGGATGTGCATAACTTTTATTACAGAACAGAACATCCACAAAACTGATGATTCACATTTATCCGCATGCACAAAGTGTCCTGGGACAAAAACATAGGGTTTTATGATCTCACCGTGCAGTCAAAACTGCCTGTTTGTGGAAAGATAACCCATACCTTGCAATGTCACTGTGCTTGTAAACTGCAAATATTTGGCATCTGTTTGAAAGACATAAATGCCCCTCCTTGTTCCTACACAAAAAAGTTCTGCTAGCACTTCTTCTCTGAAGCTGTTTAAGGCCTTGCAGCTGTGGAGGCTGTGTTCACAAGCATGAGCTGCGTTAATACCATTAGCAAAGATAGATGAAAGATACATTTGCCTTTGAAGGAGAGGATGAAGCGGGGGGGAGGGGATTCGAGAATAAAAGTGGCCACATAAGAGGGAAACAGCAGTCTGTTGGGGGCTAAAGGGCAGGCTGGGAGGGTTTGCAGTATCCTCTGGCCCTTTCCAGGCATGCCCAGCTTCTTCAATCATCCCCCTTGGTACCACCCACCCTCCCATTTGGATCACGGTGACTTCATCAAGATGGCACGCTGTTTTGCCAATGTGGTTCCAATCCGGGCCTGAAATGTACATAAACCCCGCAGGAAATGCAGCTGGGTGACAGACTATTCAATAATATAGAGGGAGGCAGAGAGAGCCTGTGTATGTGGGGTGAGGGCTGAGGAAAATAAAACACATGTGAGGCGACGCAGAAGGGGTGGGGGCACGATTAACGATGCCGACACTTTGAAGACAGGAAGACACCTGGCGACCATCTTGTCTCCATGGGCCCATGGACAGACGGTAATGCTTTAGTGTGTAGGAATTAGGCCCTACGCATCTCCCAGCTTTAGCACGGAACCGCTGGCCAGATGGAGACTAAGCCGGGGGGATTGCAGAAGATTCAAGGAATGAGACATGACTGCCGGCCCGACCCACTGCAGCGGCGTCTCTGTTGACTTGGCAGCATGCTTAGAGAATGATGGATCGTACCCTATTCTGCGAGCTAGTTCACTTCCCTTATTGACTATGATTGTGTTAAATCCCTCCCATACTACAGCGCTTGAGAAGACTAATGAAGTGACTGGACTGTGTGTATTTTCCAGAAAGGATACTGTACACTTCCTGCCTTTACCGATCCATAAACAGCCATTGTTGTACAGTGCCTTGCAAACAAACAACAGGCGTCTAAAAAAAGGCTTGTGTCTGAATGACCTTAAATATACAAACGTAAAACCCCTTCAACTGTGGTATGACGTAGTGACAGCAAATATGAGTGCTGTGATAAACATCCTCGTGTTACAGGCTTATCGTTTCTGGAAAACATAAATAGGATGTTTAAATATCATTAACCAAACCGTTTTACATCTGTGAACTACCGCCTTCTCTTGAGCTCAAACTTTACAGGATACATACAATGATTTCCTCCCATTTTTCCCATGAAACAGTAAAAAAATACCCTGAAAACTCTATTTGTAAACCCCCCCTCAACCATCCCACTAATAAACACATTGTAAAATACCAGCTTCCCAAGCCAAAGATGGCAATAACAAAGTCTTGACAGAAAAAGTGGCGACACAAAGCTAGATGTGAAGCTGAGAAAGGCCTGAGGGCTTAAGCCAACTGTGGATCAGGGTTTAGCATCGAGTGTCTCCTCCTTAGGTTGTCTTTGTAAGTAATTGGTTTGGTAGTTAGCCACAGTTAAGCATCTCCACAGCGGACCCTTAGGGCTAAACCGCTAGCAACGTTGTCATTACCAGCCTCCCTTTGAAGACGCCTAAGATTGAGTCTGACCATTGGTTACGCTCTTCATCCCGATTCTGGAGACGCTCAGTTTTGCTGCTGGTGACAACTCTCTATAATGAATACTCTGAAGTGTTGGATGGATGCCTATGGTGTCAGGCTTGACGTGCAGCAGTTTTGGACCATGCATGACTCTTTGGCCTGATTGAAACACAACTTGTGGTTAAGTACCATAACTGTGTTAAGATTACAGATATGATCTTATCAGTATACTTTCAGAAAGTCCCTATCAAATGAATACAAAGAAAAAAGATTTCCAAGTAATCCAAGACAGACACAAACGATCCAAAAAACGGCTGAATATTTGTTATTTTTAAGAACAATATTCAGATAGAAACTGATAAAAACAACTTTGAAAAACAGCGCAGCAATGGAGCTCACTTTATTAATATTCAGCTGTGGCTAATAGATTTAATAATCTTTTTATTGAGTACTTTTCTGGAATTTAGGAGCGTTTATACAGCACTCATAGTCAGCCATGGCCCAATAATGAACTCATATTAAATGGTATTTACAGTTAAAGGTTTAGGGTTAGGCTTGTGATTGGCCCTTTACAAAAAACATTTCTGTAGGGGGTTCTGGACACATTTTATCAAAAACAAATGAAGGCCAAAGAGTGAAAATAAATAATGCTACAATTAAACGCCTAAACGAACCCTAACGAAAACAGCAAGGATTGAGTATTTGAGAGAAACTGCCTCATGTCTTTAAGAAAGAACAAGTAGTCCGTGTACATGTGTCATGACCCGGTCTCTATAAATATACACATGGTGGGCCAATACCCACAAAACATGCCACAAGAAAGAATGGTCCTTTGCAGCGGGTGCTGTGGGGAAGGCAGCAGCCCTGGGCTCTGCTTCCAGCAGGACTCAAATCAGCGCTTGGGGAGAGCAAAACATATGTTAGCTATGTTATGGTTAGAATTAGCATCCCTGGTTTTGAGCGGATGTGGGTTTGATCCCTTTGGCCTGCAGGCTCAATCAAGTCAATCTAAAATTAGTGGGCTGCCTCTTTTTTCTCCGGAAGACAGATAATTCCCCCTTGATTGTGGAGAGGGAGAAATATGGGGGAAGGCAAACATGGTGAGGAACGTGGAGAGTAGGCGAGTCCAAAGTATGGACGCAACACAGTTATAGTGTCGCTGAAAATAGAGACAGGTGCAGTGACCAGCAGTCGCCAATAAACACATTCATACTAAAAATACACGGAGGAAAGGAAAGGGAAAGCTTTGTATCTTAGATTTTCAAAGCTGTACGTTTTTATTGCTGCAGATATACGGGGTGTAATGCCCAAGAACTGAATGCTAAAACTAGATTATATGACTCAGTCACTTTGTAGTCAAGCTGATAAAAAAAAAAGAAAGTTTACTGGAGTGGTTTCTGTTCGTGCCAAGAGCAAGTTCTAAAAAAGGTTTAATTAGGATTAATTCAAGAATATGGTATGATTGGAGGGGCACTCATAGCAATTCTTGTGCAATTACAATCAGGCTGGCAGCTGCTAGAACTGATTTAGGACCGGGCATCTCTTCAATGGGCTACTGTGAATATGACCAAGAGAGAAACCCTCTGTGTAAAGCTTTCAACAGCGCCCCTAACCTGAATAAAAGAGCAAAGCATTTACCGGCATAAGAAGCACATAAGGCCTTCTGCAGTTTGATTACAGAGGGTACTCTTTCGACTTCACATCAGACTTTGGGAAAGTTGTCTCACAAAGGCAAAACAATATTTGCATAAACAATGCAAACCTTCAACCTGTCAGTAAGCAGGAGTTTTGTGATTTGCAGGTTCATTGTGGTCATTCAATTAGTACAATTTGGTTTTGCTGAACAACGACATTATGAAGAACCGAACCTATACCTGAATACCACGCACACTTGGATTACTGTACAAAGCAAACCTCAAATAGGAAAAACACCACAGCCTTGGCTGCTGATGTCACTGGATCCTCAAGTGTTTTCGTCTTAAAAAAGAAAAAGAAAAGGAAAACTGACACAAGAAATATGTTGTGCTGTTCTATCCTGTTTTGTACATTTCCTGAAATCCAAGGTGTAGGGTACAGGAAAAATCCAGTTCAAGAGGGAAGGTCAGCCATCAGCATTTGAGGTCTGGAAAAAATATTAGGTGTAATGGAAGGGAAGAGGTCTTAGTTATTTCCTCTCTTTTTATTTCATTTTCTCTCCATCATTTGAGAAAAGGAGTGGGAGGCTTTTTCATTGGAAGTGTCGCAACGGTCACTGCTGGGAAGGAAGCAACGACACAAGGACTCAGGACGCACTTGTGTATTGCGGCTGCTCTTGCGTCTGGGTGAGCCGGGGTCACAGGGTCATGGAAAAAGTAGGTCTGTTGTGTATCATACAGTGTGTGTGTTTCTTTGCTTTGACGTATTGTGCATCATAAACATACATTTCAAACATCGGAATAAATCCCTAACGAAAGGACTTCCCAAAATAGACACGAGGTTTTGTGTGTGTGTGTGTGTGTGTGTGTGTGTGTGTGTGTGTGTGTGTGTGTGTGTGTGTGTGTGTGTGTGTGTGTGTGTGTGTGTGTGTGTGTGTGTGGCTATGATGATGGCTCATGTACACTGGTTACACAACAGCTTGACGTGAACGGTTGCCAAGAGGTGTTGGGTAATCACCTGTAAAACAATGAGCGAGAAATAGAATCAGGAAGTTGAGCTTTATATAAAACAAGAGGGGGCCATTTTTTCTCTCCTGATAAGAGTTTATTGTCACGCTGACTTTATTTGTCGTCCTTCATTTGAGAAACAATGCATACAAGAGTTGCTTTAATCAGCAACATTGCCAAGGAAATGTTGAAAGTTTTGTGATTCTTTGGCTCACTTTGTTACCTATTTCTGGGAGTGCTGCCCGTCGGCTTTGACCACAAACAGAACATGCCTTGTGTATCCTCATTTTACAGAAGAGGCACAAAGACAAGTGCTCCAGGTCACTGCCAAATGAGCAGCATTTCTCTGGAAGCATTTCTCTAACACAGGCCCGCTCTTTTGTGAGCCCAGTGTTCAGAGAAAACCCTGTGGCTTTTCCTCAGGTGCTTAACGTTTCCCTGCAGCTTTCCAAAGCAAGCGTATTGGTTAACCACCCAAACCACTCGAGCATAATGCAATCTCCGATTCACAACACACAAAATGTATTGGCAGCACTCCACGGAACCTAATCCAGGAAGGGAAAACATTTCTGCAATCAGACTCTTGTTGAAAACGTCTAATAAATGGTTTCTCGTCCATTCTGAGTAATGGAGATGCTCTGCGTTTTTTCCAAATGTCCCTGGTTTTGGCTTTTTTTTGTTTTCTTCATTCCATCCACCAACAAGGGAGAGCGGTAGACAGACAGTGCTGCCTCTGTGCACAAGGACTTTCCAAACACAGAAGGCAGCTGTCCTGGAATGTGGACGGGCGTACAAGCAAGCTCTGAAATGATGGTCCTGGCCATTGCTAAAGAAAATAAAATTAATGCAATCTGTAGAGCATGCAGCTTTTAATTAGTGGCTTCCGTCTCCTAATTGGTTTCCCTCCGCCCTTAATTCCGGATCGGACCGATTGGCCGTGCCGCATTTACTGTGCTTTGTTTGTCTTGAGAGAAACCGTAGACCGTAATCAGGGCCCGCAAAATTAAGGGCAGCGCAGGGAAATCTGTGCAAAGAACATTCAACCTCATTCTTTTTTAGTTCTTCCGCAATAATGTGAAGGACATAACTCTGTACGTCTTGTGGTACCAACAAGGAGAACAGTTTTGGGCTCTTTTAAACTGAAGTTGACATGAGAATGTAGAAACATTTAGGAATACTTTGGGTTCAGGCCGTACACACTGTCCCTACATTCTTTGGATAAAGTATATCATTTTGTTTGTGCATGACAGTAGAACAAGTCTAAATACCATGCATGACAACAATGCAAGCAACCAGTGTTTTGAAGTTAAGGGTTAGACCCATAGACGTAAACATACGATACGTTAGATTTAGGCATCATTTACAAAAATACAAGGATTACTGGCTTTTGAATAAAAGTATTATAAACAACTAAATTCTTCACTTTAATCGTGTCCTTAAACAACTTTGTAAATATGCAGAACTTCCCTCACTCCACTGAGACAATACATAATGGTTCATTCATGCCGGAGCAGAATTTTTGCCTATGCAATAATCCCTTTTCATAATGGCTTGTGGAAAGTGCATTAACTTAGCGCAAATGTTTACTCGTGACCTAACAACTGAGTCATGTTTATTGCACGCAACAAAAGCTAACTGTGAGTGAAAACACACAGGAGATCACAAAGCTAAAGCTTACCGTGGTATGTTTATAGCCGGGTATGTGGTCTTTTAGTGGTTTTGTGTCAGAGCGCAGAAGAGTAAACACTCCCATGTAGCTTTCCATTCAAGGTGTGTGTGCATGGTATGGGACGCAGGTAAGCTAACGATGGACCTCTCACAGTCGTTGTATGTGTTGATTTGGCTTTAGAGGAGAAAAGTAGAGACTAAACAGCTGAACAGCTGGAAAGCAGCAAAAAAAGGGTTGAAGTGGACAAGAGAGGATACACGGCTGGTTGCAAAACAGGCTTGGTTTTGATAACACCAATGAAATAGTTTCCCAAACAACTGCTGCTGGACTTTGAGTATGCTGGAGAGATAAGTGTGGGAACGGAAAAGAAAAAAAATACAGAATCAGAAAAATGAGGACAGGAGGAAACGCAGATAAAAGCAGGGGGAAGACAGCAGGAGCGGCTGGCTGACGGCTTGCAGCAGGCTTTAAGGAGCAATCATTCGAGGTCAGGGACGGGTCTGGTTGCCCGGCACTACTGGATTCTCACACACACAAACACACACACACACACACACACACACACACACACACACACACACACACACACACACACACACACACTCCCTGTGTCATCCTCTTTCATGTTTACCGTTTCCACCAGCCAAAAAATGCACGTCTGTTACTGGGGCTACTTGAAGAAATGTACTCCTGCAAAGATCACATTCTCCACACAGCGGCGAAGAGGCATCTTACTTTTAGTTCAGAGCTATGTGGGGTAGTGCAGTGTCCTTTATTCATGACTTTATTGCTAGAAAGATGAAGTATTCTGCTGTATTAGTTGCGCTTAAGTTGCCCTTAAGTCTTGCCAAAATAGTGCATGAAGTGCGTTTTGTATAAATGTCCTGAAAACCAACATTGGATAACATTTCCACTATGATACAAGAGCTTAATGTTAAATGCATTATTTCAACTACTGACTTAATTCAACCCTTACTAAAAGCTTATTTGAAATGTCTCCCTTGATAAGAATCGGTTAAAGCAAGTTTCAATTACTCATGTTACTTTGTAGTACTCATTTGTCCACTAGCATTCGCTAAAGAGATGTCCATTCATTCATCGGGTAAGTAGTGGTGGGTAAAGAAATCTGTATTTTGCTTTAATTTTCTGCATGCATCTCCCTGGAGCTTGATTAGATGCAACAAACATCTGACTCCATTTCTGGAAAACAAACAACATAGCAAGCTCGTAGCTGGACTGTGTTAAGCATCTGAGGGCGTAACATAATTCAGTGCGGCATTTAGCGGTGAAACAAGACACAGATCGCCTCTGGATGTAAGTAGGGCCTAAATTATGAGGGGCAGAAAATAAGGGAGGCAGAGAAGGAGGAACGTTTTGGAAAGGGGGGCAACCGGATAAGCAATAAAGATGATGGAGATATGGGAGATGGGAGGAAAGAAGTGGATGAAAAAGACTTGAGAGCTTCTTCACTCTGCTTTCTGTCTGTGACCAGAAGGTCTAAAGCTCGCCGTCCCTCTCTCGCTCTGTCTGTTTACAATTACCACGCCGAGAATTAATCTTCCACGAATGACCGCTCAACTGGCAGCTTCGACTAGTCAGGAACAAGGGAGCTATTAGTGGAGGAACTGAGGAAGGAAGGAAGAGGGGAAAGCCAAAGGGAAGGCAATCCAGCTCAGAGGCCCAGGGAGGGAGAGGAGGGAGGCAACAGGGGGAAGGCTCAGTGGAGGGAGGGAGGTTTGTGGAGGGATCAGTGGAGTTATACAGCAGAGAGGGAAGGGCGATAGAAGAGGAGGGCTCAGCCACATCTCCCTGAGGCGATCTGCTTGACAGAAACAAAGATTGCAGAGGAGGAGGAGGAAGAGAGCGTAGCATCCCCTCAATCCAACCCGCCCATTCACCCCCCCCCACCGCTAGCCAGAAGAGGAGATGAAAGAGATTAGTTCTGGGGTCTGGCCTGGAGGACAGTGGACCAGGCAGCTTCTAAAATTCTTTCATTTCGCAGGCAAGAGGATTTAGGATGGGACCTCCCTGCGGCCCTTTGACACGAGAAATACATGAGAGCTTTCGATGGGTGTGACACTCTCAACCCCCCTCCACTTCCCCCCGCTATCCGACCCGAGTCAAGGTTTTTTCGGGCATGAGAGCGCTTCTGGGGACTTCCTGACAGCCATAAATTACTCAGACATGACGTGCAAGGGGAAAGAAGTGCTTGTCCCCCTTTTTTCAACCTCCAACCAACTCACACACACGCAGAGGTGCAATCCCAGACCTATGAAACAGCCGCCTTTCACACGGTCATTCATCAAGCAGAGCCTGTGAAAGAGGAAATGAAGTGACACTGCCCCGTCATCCTCTTTCCGATGCTTCTGCCAAGTCCTTGCAGCGGGGCGGCAAGGCCTCAAAGACCTCGGACATGCTTCTGTGTCACTTTATTATTGCATCTCTTACCTGACCTCAGGGGTCATGCTGTACCCATCATAAAAGATTTCCCTTAAAGTCATCAACTAAATCATTTCTGTGTTCAAAGGAGACAGGCCTGAGCACTCGCCTTTTAATGTTTCATTTTGAAAGACGATGGGGTAGTTGAGACACAAGCCAGAAGGGTTTCAGCAGGATTTAATTCTGTGCCAGGAAGTGTTAGAACACATTTCCAGGTTAAAATTCATTGGCCTAAATCAAAAGTTCAAAAGCAGCAAAGACAAGGATTCTCTTTACTAACCTAAATCACATTACCATGTTCGGTTTAGTCCAATTTCCGATAAAACAGCAAGTTCTTTATGTCTTTGCAATTGTTCCATTTGCCTGGTGCTTACAAGTGGGGCGACTAGTGTTAAAAATGACCAGCTAAAGCCTAATCAGCACATAATGAGCATCTAATACTCATTTTAAAACCTTGTTCGTAGTAGGAATGCAAAAGCAGATCCTTCAAGAATACTTTCACTAAAATGAAGCATTGTCTCCTCTTTCTTGCAAATATATTTAATAATCAACAAAGAATCCAATGATAAGTGAACAGAGAAGGATTTGATCAAACAAAAATGTCAAACATTTGCTGGTTTTAGCCTCAAAATTCATTTTCAACGTGTTTTAAATTGTTGTTAGTCTTTGGGTTTTGGACTTCTGGTCAAACAAAAATGGCCGCCAAATAGCTCAGTGGTTGGGGCTGGTGGCCCATAAGCAGTGTCCGCTGCCAAATATTCGGGTTCGACTGCTGAGCCCATTTAATTTTTGTTCCACTATTTCAGGATTATTTAGACAAAGGTTCCATTATTAGTCAATCCTTAGTTGCATCCATAATCCTAATGTTAATTATTCCTCTTCAACACAGAGAAGCAGCTTGAGGCCTCACAGTATCTACTTAACCACATGCTTAACCAACACTGATGTATACACACCGCCCGGCTACATGGAAACACAACTCCCACTCTGACAGCCAAATGGTCCACCTCACAGAAGGTCCTGTTGGGATTGATTTCATTGCAGCTACAATGGGTAATCTTGATGAGGACGACGGGGGCCGGCAGAGGATATACATTGGTATACCTTTACTCCCCAGGCCTGTCCAGTGCACCTATGAAATTACTGCAGCAAATAATAGCCCATTTGTACCTCCAAACACGGCACTGGATCTTGTTAAAGCACATTTTAAAAAAGGAGCACAGAAAATAAGACACACTGTAGCTCCCTCTGCATTATCGTACCCCCTCCTGCTCCAACTCTCATTTCAAATCCCCCTCAAACTTACACCTTATCCACTTGTAAACAGCTCTTAATAGTGGTGTTGGGATCCCCGGAGCAGAGGGCCAGCTTCAGCAGGGGATATTTGGAACATACAATGGGGGTATTATTTGTTGCATCCCCCCCCAGTAGGCCCCCTACCAGCTTCTATTCTGTATGTGGCTCTGACTGTATCCTGATGGTGGCCAATGAGGACTGCTGCCTGGGTTTCATAAAGTATAGAGGAAGACCAAGCAGGCTGTCCAATATCCTTTCAGGTGGGACATGGAAGATATGTATTTACAACTCATGTCTGCTCCTAAGATCTGTTGTAAAGGTGTGTTGCAAAGATTCAGATCTGTTGATTTCTAGAACAACATTTGGGTAATTGCATTTCTCAAGATGTTTGACACAATTAGCATAAGCCCTGCTGTTTCCGCTCGGTGTTTTGTCCGTGTGTTCAGGTAGGGGCATGTTGCTTCAGGTACCGATGAGACTATGACTGAAATACAATCCATCGAGGCAAGTATGAGAAATAGATTCATGAGTTTTAAAAAGCCTATCAGGTGCCAAAACACTGCAAAGTCGTTCATGATACTCAGAGACAGGATTTTACAACTCTGGAAAGTCTTTGGGGCATCAGTTATTTTATTTTCTCATAAAAGAGTTCATGTTACAGATCTGACAGCTTCATAGAAACCTTTAATGTGGCTAAGTGTCAGCTAGCTGCAAACCAACACACAACCTTAAGTAAGAGTACAAATACCACAAAGTAGAAACACTCTGCAACAAGTCCTACATTCAAAATTGCAGTAAACAAAAACAATATTAACCAAATATCCCAAAAATACAAGTAATTTTTATGCAGATGACTGTTTTTCCAATTATATCACTGGATTATAACTGGTGAAACATTAACGTGAACATCCCTTTAATGTCCAGATGGTAAAAGGTGGCGCTTACTCCAATTAGTTTTTTACTGCCAGGTATCTTTATTTATAATTGTACAAAATAATCTATTAATTGATGTATATTTATTGCATTGATTTGAAATTAAAATGTATATTAAATATGTTTTATTAGTTACACAAACCTGCAAAATCAGATAAAAATAGTGGAGTAAAAAGTAGAATATTTGCATCTGAAATGTAGTTGAGTAGAAGTATACGTAGCATGAAATGGAAGTACGCAAGTAAAGTACAAGTACCTCAAAATTGTATTTAAGTACAGTACTTGAGTAAATGTACTTCGATACTTTCCACCACTTCACACAACATATCAGAATTGAGAGTAATCATTGTTTTGTGTATCTGCTCTCTACAGCTGTGTTTATGTGTACAGGTGAGTATTGGGCTTTGTCTCACTTTGTCTCTGTTACCCACAGTATATGCAGATGTGGGAAGTAACTTAGTATATTTACTCAAGTACTGTACTTAAGGACACTTTTTAGATACTTTTACTTTACTTGAGCATGTTATGCTACTTTGTACTTTTACTCCACTACATGTATTTAATACCTCTAGTTGCTAGGCAGATTTGGATTAATGATGCTAAATATAACCAGCCCTTAAATCAGACTTTAGTTCACCTGCAGTAAATCCAGCAGCTACCCTGCAGTATACAAAGCCATTCAAACTAGCTGCACCTTTACCAGCTCTGAGAACACTTTAATGATCAATCATTATAAAACATATCAGAGATATTATTCTGAAATGGACCAATCAGACAATGACTACTTTTACTGTCGCTGCTTTAAGTACATTTAGAGGAGAGTACTTTCTACTTTCACTGGAGGAACATTTAGAATACTTTTACTGTGACAGAGTATTCCTACACTCTGGTACTTCTACTTTACTCAAGTACAAGATCTGAGTACTTCTACTTTACTCAAGTACAAGACCTGAGTACTTCTACTTTACTCAAGTACAAGATCTGAGTACTTCTACTTTACTCAAGTACAAGACCTGAGTACTTCTACTTTACTCAAGTACAAGAGCTGAGTACTTCTACTTTTACTCAAGTACAAGACCTGAGTACTTCTACTTTTACTCAAGTACAAAACCTGAGTACTTCTGCTTTACTCAAGTACAATATCTGAGTACTTCTACTTATACTCAAGTACAAGATCTGAGTACTTCTACTTATACTCAAGTGCAAGATCTGAGTACTTCTACTTTACTCAAGTACAAGATCTGAGTACTTCTACTTTTACTCAAGTACAAGATCTGAGTACTTCTACTTTACTCAAGTACAAGACCTGAGTAGTTCTCCCATGTCTGCCTATATGTTTTTATATTTGAAATACCCTTGGTGTACAGTAAAATCCAATCTTTTCAGGCAGGCGTACCATCAGCCTCTTCACCGTACCCCCACGTAAATCCCAATTGTTGTTGCTTTTGTTGCTTTGTAACTAAGCATCTGGAACTGGAACACACTGATTTATACAATATGTGCTGGCTAGAAAGTTATTGGATGTTAGCCACACTGTATGAAACCGCTATGCACTTATTGTGCCCATTAGTGGTGGTAAAATACGCTACCATGGGGAATGTAATTGTATCAAACAACATTTATGCTCATTGATTAGTAACACAAACATTTAATGCAACCACTTTTCCGTGTTTGAATGTGGATAACTACAGCAGTATAAAGAGAGGAGAATAATCTGGGAGTTTTGAGGAAGAGACAGGTAGAAAGAGGACAAAAGACATACAGTGAAAGGCAATAAAAAAGTGCAATAAAGACAGACAGACAGAGTTGTAAAAAGGGGAAATATACTAGCTCTGCAGCAGTGTTGCAGGAGGTGGATGGGGGGGGTTAGGAGAAGCATTTGTGAGAATAAACGAGATTTCCTGAACTGAGAGCATTCCAAGGGCGCCGGTGGTCTCGGCTTGCCAAGAGGCAAGACGACACATGCTGGAGATGTCTGCCAGGTAGCAGAGCACAAAGAGCCCTCATTTCCTCCCTATCCCTCCCGCCTCCTTACCCAAAACACACACGAACATAAACACACACACACACCTCCCTCTACCATCCCCATGTCTTTCTCTCTGTAGCTCATCAAAACAGACGAGTAGCAGACGGATATGCAGCATCTTTATGATTTAGAAAAGGGACAAGTTCTTCAACACCTCATACCTCGACCCCGCTAAAAACACAAGCAGTTTCTTTAGTTTTAACGATGTCTGATTTCCTCTATACCTCGGAAAACTTCTATCAAGTTTAGTTTTCCTCGCTTTAACACTTGAGGTGGATGTTTTCATGGCGAGATAACTACAGTTGGTCCGGTCTTGCAGGTTTTTTTTCTGCGTCTGGTCGGATTAGAAGCTTATTGTGGTGGTATTCTTGGATGCACACATGTGTAAGCTGATACTAATACAGCCCTTGAAGTTTGATACTTGCCTGGGGATCCTGCTCCCCCAATGCTCACAAACACACATGCACACAGCTTCCCAGAGCTCATCCATCCCTAGGTGGTATCCCATTACTTGCTTGCAAAGACACACACACACACACACACACACACACACACACTTTTTGTTTTCTTTTGCCACTGTAGCTTCTAAGCCACAAGCCAAAACTCTCACTCTGCCTTCTCATTACTGCATCTTAACACACGCAGGGCAGGAAATGCTTTAAATACTCTTCAAGTGAGAACAGTGTTTAAGTTAAGAGAACAATACCAAAAACTGCAGCCCGTGGTGAATGTAACAAACTCAGCCCGGGATGACACACAGTATTTACGCGGAGATACTCTTATAGTTACAGCGTAGATAATATCTCCAGCAGGACACCCTGTACTGTGGCAGAAGGGGCCCTGTGGAGAACCGTGCAGTCAGGAAAAAAACTGTGAATAAGCTCTAATCCCATAAGACAGCACCAATAGAGATTCCATCATGCTTGGCCCGTCACGAGAAGAGAGCAAAGCTTGGGAGATGATAACGTCAGTCCAACACAAAATAAAATATGGCCTGTTTTGACTGGTGGGCTTATAGCCGCTCTTTTAGCTAAGGGCTGTTTCCTGTTGAGAGGAGGTAGGCTCGGGTGGTGGTTTCTGCAAAAAAAAAAAAGGCAAAACAAAAAGGTATTCACACGAGAGAAACTTTAAATATCCTCTGATGCCCTCGTGTGCGGCCAAAGACCGAGATGTTTTGATTGTTCATGGGAGGTTTTCTTCACCTAAGTCTTAAGAGTCTTTATGGAGGTGGGTATTAAGGGGTATTCATATGATCCAGCGCACACAAACAAAAGCACATTGTGTATTAGAAACACACACGTTAAGGTGATTTTACCCTGGCATCAGGTGGTGTGTTCTTTCATTTCGTGATTTATAACTTATTTGTCACTTTCTCAGTAGTCATGGAGGCGGGAAACCCCACCATTCCGGTTCACCAGGCAGGTGATAAAAGCATAAATCATTTTCAAAACACCGCTGATTAAGATCTGGGACACCAGCCTGCGAGCATACATGAATGGAAAGACACACACAAAGCGATGCAAGAGAGAGAGAAAGGAGGGGGATAAAAATCAAAGCTCCACTTAGCTAATGCCTGAATATTTACCAAGTGGCCCACTAATTACAGTCTGGTGGAATTTGACTGTGATTACAATTAGCAACGTCCAGACCGGCTAGGAAAACACTGGCAGATGTTCAGGCTGCTCAAACTGGCCTGATGTTCGAGTATTTACTTTGTACGACTTCTGCTAAAGCCCATTAGACCACAGCAGGACTTTATAAATGAATGCAACTCTATCAACATGGACCTGGACACGGGGCCAGATGCACTGAAGCCACGTGCATGGCATTTTACCCGCAGGAGAGGTCCAGTTAAATGAAGAATTGTGTGGGGCTTTAGACTCAAAAGGACCACAAACTCTGTAAAAACAAGCATGACTTATAAATAGTGACCCTGTAATAGTCACATGTTGCACAATTACAATGCAAGGCTCTTACTGGAAGCATGTATTGGGACACAAGACCACAAGACCATGAAGTCTCATAAAGCATCTCATGTTTCAGCACCGTACATCGAGCGGCAGAGCGATATTTCAGGAGACAAAAAAAGAAAATGGACTGCATCATTAATCAAAATGTATTCAAAACGGCAAAACAAAGCATTGCAATATCCAGTAGGCACAACATTTGGTAAAGGATTAATATGTGAAACAGTCTCAATGAAGAATAGTGGTGCTCCGGAGATGTCCAGGCCTACAAATGGTATTCTACGGACTTGTTTTGTAGAGATCGTCTTTAAAAATTCTCTGCATGAATCAGATTGTATTACCATAGGTTTGGACATATGAACAATTGACTTTGGTATATGTGGTGCATACAATGACACAGAAAGAAAAATGTGTAGCAAAACAAGATAAAATACAAACAGGACTGTTATGAAAGCTATTTATTAAAACTATTTTAAGACTATTATAACAAATTAACAATATTTACTATATATTGTACTTAAAGTAGAGGAGAGCTGTGCTGATTTAAAACAGGCAGTGTGGAGAATAAATGTACAATTTGAAAATGACTAGACGTTGTTCACATGATGTGCATTAACGCAATGCATAATGTTTTTTCTGGGGTGGATAAAAGTCAGGGTCAGCGGGGGTCTCAGGCCTTGTAGATGAGGCCGGTACAAGAGGGGGATGATAACTTATATATAAGTTTCAATGATCATGTGAGTAATGTTTCGAAAATAATCAAAAAATGCAAATCATATCACAGTAGTACAAATATTCAGATTATTTTTTTCCAAATCGTGCAGTCCTGGATCAAATTACAGCCGATCTCAAAGAGACAACATAACAGATATAGAGCTGTTACTCAATCTTATAATCAGATACTATAGGACACAGTTTATTGAAACATAGGTCAGCTTTAAGTTCAATACATCTGGCATTCAGTCGTCTCTTTTATCATAGTACATATTTGATCAGTGGGGATTGAATTCTTGAAAGCAGAGACTGGTCACTTTATCTACTGAGTGACAAACAGGCAGGTTTAAATGCATTCAACTCCAAGCATTTGTATTTATCCTTGCAAGTTTTTAATCTAGGAAGTGTCAGCATTGATCATACTTGTCATAAGAATGGACCCGTGTCAAGTTTGGCACCATCTCCTGTTCAGAGGCAACACTACAGTAGAAAGGATTTCCAGAGGGAGGAGCATGAGGACATGAAGAAGGGGGAAAAACCTCATTCTGGACGCGAGCTGATAAAAAGGACGTGATATTCCCAGGCAGTGGAACAAGAGGTAACAAAACCTTAATGATAAGTAAATGCTCGGTGATGCTCTGTATTGTATTTAAGTATCGTTTAAAACCATGTTGAGACACATGAGCCCTCACAAGGTTTTACAGCTATGTATTTGTTGTTATTATTTCAACATAGTAACACACATGGAGAGCTGTTCGTTGACTCCAACAGCATCCTGGCACATTTCCACCCACAACACACTGAGATATGAAGGTGGGTAATACTGGGAAATTTGTAGCTAGGTGTGAAACTGTGCTCGTACCAGACGGGGCACGATTTGTCAGTTTAATTATAGTTGAACAACATCTATATTTATAAAAATATAAATATTGAAAGCTTCATCAGAGGCTGTGGATGGATATGTAATCATGTGTCCTCGAGGTAGTTGCAGGATAGCTGCGCCTCCAAAATGAAGGCATTTATCGGATAAACTGGTGGATAAGAAATGGTTTGATGAGTTTAACTTCTTTGCTTTTCAACGAGCCAACTAAGGCTTAGCAATGAGCAGTAGATTTACCAGCTTTTAACAACAATTTTGCTGATTTTAAGTTGAAAGTTCGTTCTTTAACCACAGCTTAGAGTCTTTCTGATTTGCTTAGTTGTTACAGAAAGCTTCATCACCAGTGAGGAACACAAGAGTTTAGTGGAAAACAGTATCAAGATATTTTCAAGTCAGAATCTTTGTTTGTACTCCCCCAACCCTCCCTTATATTGTAAAGCGACTTTGAGTCCTACAAAAACCCTACACATTATTTTTTTTTAAATCAGTACAGCTTTACTGAGGCACCCCAGTGCGTGGAGCTAAATGCTTAATACCTGCTAAAATATTTAAAATTAAAAGACTAGCTTCATGATGTTAAGTGGGTTTATCTCCACCATTTTTAGCTAAATGTGCTAACAAGCTAACATGCTAACATTTGCTGTTAGGCCGATGGATTTGGACGCCGCCATCCACTATCCCTGGCTAGTCCGATGTGCAAATTCCACTTTTCTATGTTTCATATATACGCTATGTTATTGTAAACTGATATATTTGAGCTGTCTGACAGACATAACAAGTAATGAAATAATTCCTTGTTGGAAAAGTATTAATGCTATACATGATGTGACTAGAGTGGAAGTCTCAGCGTCCATTGACAAATGTGAAACTCAGCCATGGTAATTGCTCCTATGGAGTATCTATACAGATATACAGTCCTTTCAACTCTAATTATATTGCCTCTGTTTTGTTTTCGCCCCTTGATCTGATAAGAGCCCAGTTGGGTACTTCTGGTCCTGAACAAAGACCCATCTGCTAGTAATCTTCTCCACTGTAAGCACTCCTGCCTCCTGATAGCATGGATAAAGCCCGACACACATTAGGGTAAACGAATAGGCTATTCAGTGAAATAACAAACCAACACTATCTTTCCTGGGGAGTAAGCCACCAAACCAAACAAGCTGAAGGACAAAAAAGTCAAAGTGTGGTTTTTTGGACAAACTGCAAATGGTAAAAGGGCCGTGTTGTTTGAGTGTTTGTGTTGTACAATCAACAAGACGGACAGCTGCTCCATAAACAGAGTGACAGGGGGCTCTTCCTACTGAACAGGCTGGATAAATATTCCTGGTGGTGCTAATCAATCACCACTGAGCGGTCACAGCGGGTCAGAGGTGGGCCTGGGTGATTGGCGCAATACAAAGGAAAGAGGAAGTGTAAGAAGTTTTTTTAAGTAGGAGGGGGGACAGCAGGAGGTTTGAGTGTGTGTGTGTGTGTGGGGGGGGGGGGGGTTGTTTGCCGATATGTCATCATGTAGAGGACTCAACCAACCAGCCATTGCACCTCCTGAAGTTCTTAAGGCAATTACATGAGCAGTAGCTGATTATGCAGGGCAAGTTAAAGAGGCCCCAACAAAAGAGAACACTGGTTAGTTGTGAATAATGTGATTTATCAAAAGTGAAACACAAGTGAGAGGAAGTTGCAGGACTTTGTGTGCCTGGGTGGAAACTATCTATTTGTTATCTTTTGTTATCCGTTTGTTAGGATGTGATTCAGCTGCATTACTCACTTCATGTCTGGATGTTTTTGCATACCTGGTCATGTTTGTCCCTGAGGAAGTTGGATGCAAAGGGACAGGATGTCTTAGTTATAAAAACATAGGCTTTAGGTATTCATAGAAATAATATGGGATATTTAAGTTTATATTAAAGCTGCCAAGTTAAATTTGAATGAGGCCATAGTTTCACAACTCAAAATGACCTTGTTTGAACTTGATGAGAAGAGAGAATCCGCACTCTCCTGCAGCAGTGGTTGATCGAAGGGCATCAGGCCTGCTCCTTCCTAAAGTAACCGCTACTTCTCCCCTATCTTCCTCCCACTCTGTCCATCAAACAGCTGAGTCCCCCAGGAGCCCCTACAATGACTTCATTGACACCCCGGCGTCCCATTAATCTTCATTTGTCCCATCATATCCTGCCATTGGTATGGAAATTCCCGCCCATCTCCGGTATGAAGTGACTGTCTGCGTCGGTGGTGGCAAAGGGGCGGTGAAAGCAGGTTGGGTTCTTGAACCGTAGGGGGTTCCTATCTGTCCATTTGGCAGCTTCCGTTTCCCAATGTATGTCACAGGTCCCTTATTCAAATGACTTGAACTCTGCTAAACAACCACACACACACAGACACACACTCAGTAGGGGGTGCGGGCGGGAGGAGGTAATCTGATTTCTCAGCTGCCCGGGAGACCACTTCCTGAGAGGGAGGCTTGTGGAAGAACGCCTGGGGTTTCCCATCTGTCCACCCAGGGGTGTGACCCCCTCCCTACTGTTAGGAGTTTCTTCCTGCCTCTCTTTTCCCTCTTTATGCGTCTCTTCTCCTTTCTCAGATATACACACACACATGCCCACAGACGGTTTCTCAGCTGCATCACCGCTAATGGAGTTTGAAATGAGACGGCAACCAGTTGAAGAGGTGGAGGAAGTGGCTGTCATTCCCCCACCACAGCGATGGATCAATTCTCCACAAGTGGGCTGGGGGGGTTACCCTAAATTTGTAAGTGGAGGATTTCTCAAAGAAGTACTGACAGTAGAAATCCAAATAGATGTTCAAAGTGGTTCACATAAAACAACTGCAGATGCAACAACACTTTAAGCCGCTTCCTAAATAAGGATAAGTGATTGTTATGGATAGAAAAAAAGAGGAAGAGGAACACATGAGTAAGGGAGGGGTTAATGTAAGGCAATGAATAGATAGGAGAAGTATGCAATGGTTTTAATACAAAACACCAGTTTCTCCTTTCGACTTTTTGGACTTTAAAATGGTTTTCAATCGGAACAAATGCAAGCTTTCTCCAAATTATGGGAGACATCCATCAAAAATCCACGGTATAACGAAGAGCGTCAGAAATGTACTCATTCACATTTCACTCATTCATAAAAAATGGCAATTTGCACAACTACGCCATACTAACTAAGTCTTACAATCAACAAAGTACAGACAGTTAGGTTGTGAGAAAATTCAAAGAGTTGAACATGATACGGCAGTTTCGAGTGGCAAATATATGGAAAGTAGCTGAGAATAAAACCTTCAATAAAACACAGAAAAGGACCTGGTTCCAAAAGTACATTTTATCCCTAAAAAAACAGCAATTTTCTTGCAATTGCTTGTAATTTGCAGAATGTTTGTTAAATGAAAAGGATAATTATTGATTTCTAATAATGGATATCCTCCTTTAGATTCAAACGTCTAGAGTTAATGTTAAGTTAAGGAAGAAACCAAAGACACAAAAAGGGAGAAAGACAGATGGCTGCCTGACATTCTCCTTTCCTGTGTCCTTTCTGACAAGGCACAGACTCCGTCTTTGATCAGCACTCAGGAAATTTCATTAGGACGGAGATGGCCGGATAAGAGACCAAAGACAGCTTTGAGGATGGGAAGAGGAAGAGATAAAAGGGGGTAGAAAAATAGAACATGGGGGGAGATTGTAATGGAGGGGAAGAAGAGTTTAGGAGGAGATAAAGGATTCACTTCCACCTGTTGTGTGTTTTAAATTGACTGTAACAGAAAGGAAACTCTGCTTTAGTCGTTCCTTTGCTTGATCTTTGT
Source organism: Eleginops maclovinus (assembly GCF_036324505.1). Lineage (NCBI taxonomy): Eukaryota > Metazoa > Chordata > Actinopteri > Perciformes > Eleginopidae > Eleginops > Eleginops maclovinus. Next base: position 4,227,127 of record NC_086371.1, read on the forward strand.
TACTGCTCACAACCTGATGTACTTGGCTAATATTGATGGCACGCTAGCATCTGTTAATTAGCATTAAAGTGAAAGGACAGAGGATCATTTTCCACCTGATTGCAGGTCCTGGATCTGATGGCAATCTATAAAGTTGTTGAGAAGTTTTACTTAACTTTAATCTAGTTTGCTCCAGAGGAAAACGCATAGGATCATCAGGGTAATAAGGGTACATTGTCCGGGAAGCAAGCACATTTTGAAGGCAGTAACGTATGATTTGATTCTGGAGTATGGTTTGCAATCAATCAATCAATCTGTTGAGTCCTTTTGTTCCCTTTAAGGCATGATGCAACATAATTCAATCTCTTGGAAGGTGTAGGAAAGTTATTTGGCTCCATTTAGCCAAACAAAAGCTCCAAAATGACTCTAAACCTGAAAACCGAAACCAAACGAGGTGTACGAATGCATCCAATCTAAACGCACCAAAACAATGCAGTGACAGGGAGAGAGAGAGAGTCGAGGACAGACGCAGGTGACCTTTAACCTTATCAATCATGTACAACAGAGGAAGCGAGAGAAAGGAGGAGACAAGAGAAACAAACACACAACATCTTCTCAACCTTATCAATCAGGGACCAAAGAGGAGGAAGGACGGATAAAAGACGTCTGTTTACCTTATCGATCATGTCGGGCCGGTTGGTGGCGGCCAACACGGTGACGTCTCGGAGCTGCTCGATGCCGTCCATCTCTGTCAGGAGCTGAGCCAGGACCCGGTCGCCTACACCGCCGGAGCCCGAGGAGCTGGAGATGTGGACGAGAACAGAAGACAGATGAGTGAAAGACAGGGAAACAAAAGATGAGATTGATGTGGTGATGGACGATTGTATGGCAGGATGGATGATGGAGAGGGAAAGGAACGTGTGTAATTTAGAGAGAAACTAGGAAAAAGGAAGTAATGGATGGTGATGAATTACAGATAGATCATGGAGGAGTGGATTGGTGGAAAGATGGACAGCATATTGTAAAGAAATGAAGGAAATGTAGAAAAGAGAAACAATTTCATATGCTGTTTGTTATTATGACCCATATTTATGCTTACAACATACAACCTCTAGTGATCGTAGTAATTCACGAGGGAGAGGATGAATAAGATTTAGCGTGAGAGGAAGATGGAATATGCATCAGACAAACCAATACCCAGAAGGTTGATCATTGTGTCCATTCATGAAAGTCAATGTTGACTTCATTTAACATGACTTGATGTCACTTCTGTAAGTTGAGTAACATCACAGTATCCATTTAAATGATCCTTTTCTAAAGCTGACCATGTGGTTTTCTTGAGTAAATTGCTTTATTACAAATGTTTACCGCATGTTTAGAATTGTTACGTTAACCTCCCGTTGGTTGGATTAGATGGATTAGAAACAAACAACTTGTTTCTTTTGGGTTGGAGGTTGTGGCTCTAACGCGAAAAGACAAATGGGATAATGGAGGGAAAGAGAAAGAGTGAAACGTCATGTCTGTTGGATGATTGATCACATGGATGATAGAAATATTAAGCAGCATGCAATGTCCTGCTCTCGGGAGGCCAATACAACAATCTTTACTCAATATTTGCTGTATCACGTAATGATGAAAATGATCCAGTTCTGGAATACTTGAACTCCTGAATAGTTTCACTGACACTCTGATGGCAGGTTCTTTCATTGGGGCAATTCTTCTTCAGGAAAGGAAAAGGCTTTGGCAGAAAAAGTGAACCGTCCTGCCAATGACGTCCCACTGCACTGCAACTGAAAACACGCTCAAATAAAAAGCAGCCCTACTTTAGACAAAGTTCACAAACATGTCACCTTGTTTGGACTTGTAAATGTAGGGCCTGTGTTCTTCCAATATAGTGACGTTTGAGTCTGGAGTATCCCAACCAGAAGTCAAGGCTATATGAAGTACGTGAGAGATGGTGTGTGAAATATGTACCGAGAGTCATTATTCTTTTGGTTTTCATTTAATCAAACTACATTTGTTTAACCGAAACCGTGTCAATCAATAAAAAATTGTTGATATTTGAACTCAACACCCAATCTACATATTTAAAACCTCTTCATGTTTACGTCCTTATGCTGGAAGAGTTGTCTGTGGCTCGTGGCTGAATCAAATAGTTCTCAGCTTCTCAATGTATAACGCTAAAATGAGATGTATCATTATTATTGAGTTATGCTAAGTGTAGCATTTCTTTTTTGAAAGCGACCGGACTTGCACGGCCGCTCAGAAGAGCTTTTAGCTGGAACATTTTGATCTTTTAGAAAAGGCACTGGGCTGCCCAGATCTTCAAAGCTCTTGTCTGCCAGAAAAAAGGAATATATGGACAGTCTTACAGAAACAGGTATGAAATAGTCTGCGATCCACCTTTTATTTTATTTTCTCTATCTCAAATTCAAAGAAGCTTCACTGGCAAACTGTTGGTATAAAATAACAACAGTATTGGCAAGTTGGTACAACAGTAACAATATTAAACCATATAATGTAATTTAAAATCAGGGAGAGAAAGAAGGTGATGGTTTTCATCAGCCATCATCTGTAGCTGTCAGTCCACAATCCTGAGTCCAAAAGTCAACATTTACTGAGAAAAGATGTATGCAATTACCAGCCAAAATATGCTAAATGTTTGCAACTAACACATATTTTGCTTCAGTAAATTAATGCCTGAATAAACTGCACCCAGTGCAACTTATGACTCACTGAGGTTTCCTTTTCAAACAGAGGAACAACAGAGTATATCAAACTTTACAGAAGCAATATTTTGAGTACAATGTGTTCCCAATATGTTATAACGCATGATATTAGCGTCCTTATCCTTTAAGAAACTCATCATCGTGTTAGCCAGTGCGTTACAAGGTGGTTATTTTCCATAACGCAGTGCAGACAGCCGCCCTCCTCAGCTCAAACACACACAGGCTCTGTTGACAGGGCAGCGGAAGTGCCAGACGTCATTAGCAGAGACAAGGCCGCAGAGGAACACAAAGGAGCTCTGTCACTGAGATATGAAGGGAGAGAAAGAGAGAGAGGGGGGAGAGAGAGTTGGGGAGAAAAAGGGAAGGAGGGAAGAGGATTAGGGAAAGGAGGACAGAGTGATGAATTGGAGAGAGGGAGAATATGATGTGAAAGAAATATGGAGGAGAGGAAGAATGAAGGTGGTGAGAGGAAGAGGGGTGAGCAATGGAGGGGGAGACAAAATGACAGAGGATGTCAAATGAATAAAAGGAGGATGAGGGTGACAGAAAAGGAAAGAATGGACAAAGAGAATGAGACACGAGGGGAATAAATAAATGAAAATCCACATATAAATATAATAACTTATCATAGTAGAGACAAAATACACGAAGTCTGACACCAGCTCTTAGGATACATATTTTAAAGTGAGATTGGAGGTGTTTGTTGTGCAAATATGGGGGGGGGGGATATTATGTGTATTTCTATTTATTTATTTTATGTTAAAATCCTTAAAGGGGCCATATTATGCTCATTTCCAGGTTCATATTTGTATTTAGTGTCTCCCCTGTGACATGTCTCCATGCTTTAATGTTCCAAACGCTCTTTATTTTTTCTCATACTGCCTGTGCTGCAGCACCTCTTTTCACCCTCTGTCTGAAACCAGACCCCAGTCTGCTCTGATTGAGCTCTGTTGTGATTGGTCAACCGCTTAAAGATGTCCCGCCCCTTAGCCTACCATGTACAATGTGTTGGAGCGCTAGCCAATAGAAGTGTTACATAGTGATGCCACTGTGTTACGGAAATAAACAAAGGAGTCTAATGGAGGCGGGGTGGGGTAGAGTGGGATTTTAGCCTTTGCAGACCATTTACATGCATTAAAACCTCTATAACACACTACAGGAAAGGATAACCACCAAATAGCATAAAAGGGCCTCTTAATGTAAAGTATTCAATGCCCTACTCACTCAATACAGTTATTCCCCCCCAAAAAAGGACTTTCATTGGAAAAGTTACTTGTTTTCATTGTTTCTTTTAAACTAATCATTCATTTGTCTTTCTCTCAGTCAGGAATGCAGTTCATTTTTCAATCCTGAACACATATTTTCTTATCTTTTTTCATCCGTCAGTCTCTGCCTCTATCCAACATTCACTGTCTGTTTTTGTATCTCCTACTTTGCCTCTCTTCCTGTCTTCTCGCTGTCTCCTTCATTTCACTCCACCAGTTTAGACTCGTGGCAGGTAGGCTGACAGATTTACAGGTGCTTCTCATCTCCTGACTCCAGAGAAAAAAAAACACACACGTACGCCACGCAGCCCAGGCTGTCTGGTTGTGTCAACAGTTTTGAATTCTTGCCTGCGTGCGTGAGCCACTTCATTGATTAAACATGGCAGGAAGTGGAGACCAATAAATAACCTTTATAGATCTGCGCTAAGTGCATTTTTCTTTCTTTTTTTTAAATGGCAAGGGGCCCCGAGGCGCGGGTCCAGCCTCACGTCCATCGCAGCCGGCCAACAAACTCACACGCATTATGGGTGGAGGATCAGAGTGCATTCTCAAAATTGAACATCAAGATAAGGGGGGGGGGTTATTCATACAGGAAGAAAAAAAGCTGACAGAACTTGTCAGTCCCACTGGCAAAAAAATTGATTGATGAAGACAAGTTGCAATAGAGTTATTTCCTGTAGACTGGAAGCGAGTCAAGACTGCACTAAAGTATAAAGGCTGTCGACTGAACAGCTCGACTGACAACCTAAAGAGCAGTTCAATTTCATTCTTAAAGGAGCAATTCTTATTTGTCTTTCTCAATTTGACTTTGTTTGATCGTGGAAACTTGATTCTACTATAAGTCAGTGGTGTCTACTCTGTAAAGAAGCACGTATGTGAAATGTTAAACAATCAAAAAGGGAAGAAAATACAATCCTCTGAACTGAGACAAGAATATAAATGCAGTTTGTCATTAAATAATATCTGTCTTATGCCTTTGTTTTACTGAGAAGGTTATCATACAATTTTAAGCTCCTTTGGTTCATTGAATTGTTTTTATTGAGTTTATATCCTGCATGTGCGCAAAAAAGGTGTTAACGTTTGACCTGAATGGAATTTCTTGTTCTCTGTTTTAATTTGTGATGTCTGCCACTGGTGCAGCAAGAGTCTGAAAAGAGCTAAACGAATAAAGCTTTATTATTATTATGTGCTGAAACAAAACACTGAAGAGTGGTTCAGGTAGTGTGTGATGACAACATGGACGTTTTTGAAAGCTGGAGATTGAATTTCTAGTATACAGACCATAACAACTATTGAACGCATTTCTCACATTTTTAAAGAATGTGTTAGGTCAATCAAAAACCCAATATCACACATTTTACATTTGTCTCAGTGGACTTTACATTCTGTACAGAATATGAATATGAATACAACACCCTGTGTCCTCGGACCCTCACTTCGGACAAGGAAAAACTTCCTATGAAACCCCAGTTAACGGCGAAACATGGGAGAGCGACAGAGGAGGGATCCCTCTCCCAGGACACAGACGTGCAATAGACGTTGCGTTTAAATTAAAGAGATATTCCATCTTAGATGTTAGCTTGAAAAGTGTCAACCTATATTTAGTCTCAGCAGTAGTAATAGAGGTAGCTGTGGCAAAAAGTAACGTCCTATTAATAATCCTGACAGCAACAATATTGGCATTGATGGGCTTTCATTTGCGAAACGTGAAAGCAACAAAACAGACTTGTTTTTGGAAGATATTTTATAATAACCATGGAACAAATTAATCTCTAGTAACGTACCAGCCTCTCGATACTGGGATTGGGTTGCCTGCATTTACATAATCTTCTATGTTCATAGTGGAAAACTAGTTTTTATGGTAGGAAAACTGAGAGCATTGAGAGATTAGATTGCAGGTCTAATACCTTTGTTGTTGCTTAAATGTTAGGATATGATTCTACATTCCAGGATCAAAGGGACAAAGACTAAAATGTCTACATATGTCTCGTCTCTAAAACCAGTTAGCTTTGAGACCGAGGGCCACATGGAGGAGTCACAGGGCCGGCCTGTTGGCCTCTCTCTGCTCCTTCCTGCAACATTGAGTTTCATCGACTGGTATACCAGGAAGCATGCTGCATATTTGGCTTTCCCCATCTGCCGTGGACGGGCACAATGAAGTGTTTGTGTGCCTCCGGTCTGTGTCCTCTGTCCGCCCCCCGTCCTCTTTCCTTTAAGCCACAGATGTTCCCAGTGCCATCCCACTAAAGCGCCTCCGGACAAGACTGTGTTCTGTGTTTGCCGGTGGCAAAAGAGCCACAAAACGTCTGAGAGGACACCATGGGAACAGAGTGGCCTGCTTTGATAGCGCAGTCGTGCAGACTTATTGAGATGTTTGCGCCTTCCATTCATAAGTTAATCTTTGTGAGACGAGCCGGGACGGGGAATTAAAACATGCCGCAGCGATGACTGTGCATTTGTCACTGGCGGGCAAAGAAGGACCACAGTGCTGAAAATAGTAGACAGCGGCCGTGGTCAGCAGTGACCTTTCAGAGGCAGGAAGTGGACATTTACAAAGTGGCAGGAACTCTTTTTGTTTTTGAATGTTGTGCTAATTGTAGGCCACTTTCTATGGTGTTGAGAAAACAAACACCCTGTACCTTCCTCTTTCACTGGCCAGAGCGTCGATCTCATCAAAGAAGACGATGGACGGAGCGACAGCCCTCGCCTTCCTAAACACCTGCAGGCAGGGCGAGCAACAATAGAGAGGGAAACAGGACAAATGTTTAGCAGGACAAATGAATCATTCCCAGCACAAACATGCACGGGAAATGTGACACTTGTTAATGTTCTAAACTACAGCTCATCCGTTCTTCACATCAGCAACCAGAAATAGTTTAGTTGTTGTCCGGAAAACACCATCAGGCTGCATAGTTTTAATAACAGAACAAAGGTATTACAATATGTTATAATGGTTATGAAAATGAAATGTACCAACCTCTCTCACGGCTCTTTCAGACTCCCCAACATACTTGCTCAGTAATTCTGGACCCTAAAAAAAGAAAAGTCAAGTTTAAGCATTTTTACAGAGGCCCTATTATGCTTTTTGGGGTTTTCTCCTTTCCTGTGGTCTGTTGTATAGGTTTGTGTGTATGTAAATGGCCTGCAAAGGCTAACATCGGGATGTCACACTTGTGCTTCTATTGGCTAGCGCTCCAACACATTGTACGTGATCGGTTAAGGGGCGGGACATCTCTAAAAGGTTGACTAATCACAACAGAGCTGGCCCACTAACCACTCAGAGGAGACTGGGCTCTGGTTTCAGACAGAGGGAGAAAAGAGGTGCTGCAGCACAGGCAGTATGAGAAAAATAAAGAGCGTTTTGAACATTAAAGCCTAAAAATTGAGACATGTCACAGCAGAGACACAAAATAAATATATGAACCTGAAAATGAGTGGGTCTGTAATTGGACATGCTGACAACTGGAAATGTTAGGGTACTGCATTATATTACATATAGAGTGCAGAGTTTTTCATTAGGAAATCAACTGCTGACAAAAAAAGTAGACTGTGCTGACACAATCCCAAGAGACGATCAACGAGGTGGAGTTTAAAGCATCTACATTCCAGCAGCGGTTAGATAAATGGCTTCATCTTCAGGAGACTCGTTCCTAATCGTGTTTATGTTTAGTGAAGGTTCACCTGGTTCCCTGTGTTTGCTGAAGGTTTAAACTGCGAGCTTACATTCTGATGGAGCCGAGAGCAGCTGCTGCTCTGTGGCGTCTTTGGGAGATTAAAAAGAGGAACACAGTGAAACAGTGATAACGCAGCGTGAGAATGTTATGCAGGACAGCAGGGTGTGTGTGTGTGTGTGTGTGTGTGTGTGTGTGTGTGTGTGTGTGTGTGTGTGTGTGTGTGTGTGCTGTAATTCCACAGGGCTGCTTCTATGTTCACTGAACACTGTGTACTGGTTCATGTTTGTGTGTAACATCTGTGGTTCAGCTGGCAAATGAAGACATTTCTCAGTGTGTGAACTCTACAGTACCGCGTTTGATATACTGCTGTTGATGGCAATGCTGCTACACCTTCATCGCACTGGTATATTTGGCATGATTTCACATGCTAAATGTGTTACCAAAGCATAGCATCCCATTCAGTTTAGATCCATAACATGTGCAGAATGGACAGCCATGTTTAAGTTGGACTACCTTTGATTATCCCCACCCAAAAACACTGTCGCATTAGTGATTGTGTTCTAGTTTAGACATGTATTCCTACAGAAAGACAGAGTCCCTGTAGCTCAAAAGGTCATTAATGAGACAGCAGTTAGACCAGTGTTGTTTAGAATAACTGGCAGCCTCACTACCAATAGCTCTCACAGCTGCAGTGCAGGAGTTTTTCTAGAAAACTAAGGTATGCGTCGTTGATGTCACTTCCGGACAAAAAGTATGGCCCCTCCCACTTTCAGGTGAAAATACTGCATTAGATCCAAGCGGAAATGAATAGTTTCTTCATGTCTTAAAGCTGTTGAGTCATAGTGCACCTTAAACAGCAAATGAATCCACAGTTTCTTTACTTCTCTCCAGAAAAAAGGGGAGTAAAAGAAACTCATTCAGAAATCACAGTTTCAGTGTAACCCCGCTGCCTGATTATCTAATTGGGACGATCCTTTTTAACACAGAGCAAAAACAAAGAGTCGAGAGCTACTGCTAGTTTAAACTCTTGTCCATAATTGAGGTTTTCCAACCACAAACTATGTACAAATCCCTCTCTTCAGTCCAGAATAAAAGGAAGTTGTCCTGCCTAAATGACTATGATTACCGTAGTGAACAAGTTAAAAAAACACCAGGGGAATCGTTCATGCAGTGGGACGGTAAAAACTGTATGTTTATGTTATTTATGTGGATCACTCATGGTAAAGGTCAGAACAGACTATTTGTCAGATCTAATCTTGAGCATAAAGGTGAAATATCTGTTCCCAGGTATAGTTTATGAGCCTCAATGAACCCAATAGGGAATTTAGATGTATTTAAAGACAATAAAGCAAGTGGAGAAGACAGCTAACACTAACCAAGGCTCTGTATAATGACCTGTAAGTCTGTCCTCTCAGATGATAGCTGAAGGGCATGGTTTTGTTTTATGACGGAAGAGGAGATTAAGCCATTTTTCCATCAAAGAGTGAATGTCAAACCTTTCAGAAATGTCACAAAGACAAGTATGCTGGTAAATGTTTATATGCACTAACTGCTTTTTTCAGATTAAGCCAGGTTAGTGAGTACAAAACTCTCACAAAGCTTCACTACTCCACCTATAATTGCTTACTTACATTAGCACTAATCTTACTTTTATCTCACTAGGACTACTAAGTGAACCTCCTGTACCCTCTCCCTCTCCTAAAGTCCATTCCTCCCTCTTCTCTCTTTCACTCGGAGGCAGATAAACATCCACTCAGCCCTAAGAAGAACTTCCTTTCCTGCAATCCACCCTTTCAACACCTCTGGTCTGACGGAGGAGACGACACTTAACTCGCAGCCCTTTTGTCTCCTGCAGTAAGTGTGGAGGTTGACTCATTAATCCCAGGTTCCTCTCTTCTGAGGCCGAGCCAAAGGGCTGGACATGGTGAGTTTAAAACCATTGACAGTGTAGAGATACGAGCCGCCTGTGTGTGTGTGTGTGTGTGTGCGTGTGTGTGTGTGTGTGTGTGTGTGTGTGTAAGTGTGCATCGGCTGATGTGAGTGTGTTTGAGTGGCCGCTGCAGAGGGAGGAAACTGAAATTGACAAGATGATAATAGGGCTTTTTCACGCAGAGGAAACAGGCTGAGCCTTAAAGTATCCACATTTAAATCTGGATAACGTATCTATGTCAAAGCAACCGCTGCACTGGAAAAACCTGATACTGTTATTGCAGATGCTGGAGAGCGGCTTTCAGCGGGAGGGACAGGATGTTTTTAAACCTTTTCACGAAGCAGATACTCTTCCTGATGTCTCGCAAAAGTGCTGCGCAAGATTAGAGTTCCACTCTTCATCATCTTTGTATCAAAGACAAAACATCAGTCAACGACAAAGATAGTGTCCCTCACAATTAAGTGACATATTTTACAATCTCTTTTTCTATCTGTAATGTCTGCACAGGATGTCCTCTTTCCACTACAGTCAGATATTGAAATATTAACTTAAATTAAATGTATTTTGTCAACCGTTTCCAGCTAGTTGCATTTGGTAAGTTCAAAGCAGAAATATTAAGTTCAACGTAAGTTCTACTTCATGATTTTGCTTTGAACTTACCTGTGTGTACATACAATAACACAAACATATTGAGTTTGTTTTCCTATAACTGCCGCAATGTGAGTCTGGATAAAAGAGCTGCACGGTTAACGCAGCGTACAAACGGTTCTGTTGCGTTGACGCTTGCAAAAAACCAACCACATTAATCTCCCGTCCCGAACACACATACACGCGGTTTGATTGGCTCGCGCTTGTACTGGCATATTGCATACGCGGGATTTGATTGGCTGGCGCTTCCGTCGACGCTTGAAAAGTTGAACTTTTCTCAACTTTCACCGCGAGCAACGGAACCGCAATGCAGTTCGGCAACGCTACGGAACCGTGTGGACGGGCCGTAAGGGAAATTGTATTGAAGTTGCAATTTGTACTAATACAATATTCAAATTGCAGGAAGAACCATATTTATTAAAGGCTTATTATGTGTTCAAATTGAATTTTGAATATAAAGTTGTATAGCTGCTTCAAATCATATTTTAAAGATTTAACAAAACATATTTGTTTGTTTGAGATACTCTTAATACAAATGAATGATTCCAAATACTGCAACCCTGTTGGATAACTTTAAAGTTTATACAGAATTCATGGATAAGATAAATCTACATCTGTCAGTATTTCAAGTAATTACCAATACTTTGTCCCCATGCATACCGCAACACAAAATAAAACAAAACAAACAAAAACACAAATCACATCCGTGTCCGCAGACGGCTTAATGACCCGGGTTGAGAGATGCTGTCGGAGCTCTCCGTCTCGCTCGGCAACAGCTCGGGGAAGTGTTTACTGATCAAAAATTCAACACGCTGATCAATCAATCTCTGTCAGCCGAGCCTGAATGGGCAGCGGTGCGGATGACAGAGGAGGGGGGTGGGGGGCGCAGAGAGGATGGGGTGATGAATGAGAGGGGACAACACGGGGTCAAAGGTCAGACAGGGGAAGCTCTCTGCACAGGAAGTGGGGCAGCCAGACCGCCTCCAGGTCATCGGGGAAACATCTCCACTACTGCCAGTGACACATAGCATAAAATGTGTGTGTGGGTGACATTTACTATTGGTGATGTGCAAATCCAAATGACTCACAGGTCAGTCATTCATCCTATAATCTACATCAATGTATTTGGAAATTGTGGAAAATATCCGAATGCTTTCAAAGACACCAAATGTGTTCGGTTAAATTCGAGGACATTTGCTTAAAATGATGCAAACAATGAAGGATGTGAATATGTTCCTTAAGTGGGATGGTGCAGCTATTAAACCTGTCTTGAGTTTAATATTAATCCAAAAGCTGAAATTAAGACTTAGTTTGTTCTGTCAGTCAGGGTTGAACAATAGGATTGTATACATATTCAAAGCTACTTAAAGGAAAATAAGGAACATTTTTTAAAGGGTTTTAACAACTCAAAGTCTCCACTATCTCAAAATACAAAATTACACTACATGTTTCTAATGATATTTGTAAGGAAAAGAAAGCAAGGCTTTTTTGCCAAGCACAATTTCAATTTAACCCCGATTATGTTCAGGAATACACAAAGGCTGACGTAAAAATCCTTTGAATTTGAATCATTCATCCATCATCAAAGTTAAAGTCATATTATTTTAATGGGTTTTTGGAATAGCTCCATTACTTTTATTCCCTACTGAGCCATAATGCTGTGTTTTGGAACGTCACTCGGCAGGAATATGACCTGGAGAGGAAAACCAGTAATAGAATAAATAATAAAACTCACTTTAATAGCCAGGAAGTTGAGCCCACTCTCATTGGCCAGCGCCTTGGCTATCATGGTCTTGGAGCAGCCTGGGGGCCCGTACAGCAGGACTCCTTTAGGGGGCTGGATCCCCATACGAGAGAAGGCCTCAGGGTGCCTCAGGGGCCACTCCACGGCCTGCTTTAGTTTCAGCTTCACCTCCTCCATGCCGCCTACGTCCGACCAGCGAACCTGCAGGGAACAGACAATGTGAAGTCAGGGAAGTGTGTCTTTTAGCTTGAAGAACAATACGTTTCTTTAACGTTTACATGGAAGTGCGGTCGCAATGGATGTAATAATTAAAGATATGAAAAGCCTTTTTTTCAAATAAACAGACAAAAGCTTCAAAAGTATTTCCTGTAAGACGAAGGTAACTTGAATACAGCCTGAGAGTTTGGTATCCAGTTCTCTAGGTGTTAAACCAAATCAATTTAATAACAGGATGTTTGATCGAAGCAGCTCGAAACAGCATTTTTATATACTTAAAAGAAGCACTTATCATAATGAGCACGAAGAAGAAGAAGAAGAAGACTTTTGACTTTTACAAAAGCACTTTATTACAGGTTTAGCAAATGTACATTTACATCAAGTACAACACAACTCAATTTACCTAGAATAGATAAATAAAAAAGCTAAGCCTTAAAGACTTGTGTAAAGTGCAAATCCTCATTAACCACAGAGCATACAATGTCTTTATGGCACCAACATTGTTTAACAGCTTCCAAGTCCCCGATGTTTTTATAAAAACGATGCTCTAGCCAGAGTCTGGCTCTGATGTTGCACAGCCAGATCGCTTTTGCTTCTTGTCCCTTCCTGTTTTCCACTCTGTTCTTCCTACTTAGGTAGATAGCCATTTTAGCTTCACCAGAGAGGTAGTTTAGGAGCTGCCACTTTTCCTTGTTTGTCTTTCTGTATGGAGCCCCCATGATAAACACGCTCTCGGTAAAAGCTATACTAAAAAGACTAAAAAACAATGTTAAAAGAGAGAAGAAACCCGTGAGTCTCTGGCACTCTGTAAAAACATGGAAAACAGTCTCTCTAAAACCACAAAATGGACACTCGTTACTAACAGCAGGATTAATGACGGAGATAAAAGAATTGGAGGCGATAGCGCCGTGTAAAATTCTCCACTGGAGGTCGGCAATACGTTTTTTTAAGGGGGGTTTGTACAGAATCCTCCACTGTGGGCCTGGTCCGTTTCCGGCACCCAGTCTAGTGCTCCACACAGTGGAGGCCCTGTCCTTCAGTCCATTTTTGTTAATGGTTTTTACAATGTTCATGTATATAGTCTTTTTGTCAGCTTTGTGCATGGTCATTTTCTCTGGGTTTGCAACCTTGAGCAGGGGGCCCGTCAGCTCTCCGAGCCCTGGGCTCAGGTATATCTCCGGGAAACGGTCTGTTGGGTCTTGTTTGGCTCTGCCCTGTCCGTAGCTCCTTAGCAGTCTCTGTTCCTCAGCGCAGAGGCTCCGGCTCCAGAGTTGCAGGCTCTTCTGGGCCACCCGGACAGAGTGTAGACCCAGCAGAGAGCCCAAGGCCCAGGCATCGCTCAGCTCCGGCCCCACTGCTTCCACCACCTGCTGAAGGCTCAGGGTCCCAGATCTGCGCAGCGCCACCTGCCAGTCCTGGTGTCTCGCTGCAGCTAACGTCCAGCCTGGCTCCATGAATCAGAGGCTCTTTTAACAACCAGTGCAGAGAGTCAGTCTTTGGACACCTTTTATGGTTAAGAAGGGCCCAAGACTTAAAAACACCCTGATAAAAGGGAGGTAACCCACTTAACTTTAAAATGGTTAAATCAGTTAAAAACAGAGCAGCATCCAGCCCCAGGTTACTCGCGCGTCTTAGAATGCAGCTGCTCACATCTCTCCACACCAAATCGGCCGGGCCGGTAAGATACCTTTGCGGAAACTGCACTCTAAAAGTGGCTGTTCGGCTGGCCAGGTGGACAAGGCCCTGTCCCCCCTCCTCTCTAGATAAAAACAGCACCCCCTGTGGCACCCAGTGTAGCCCATCCCAAAAGAAATCTACCAATCTCTTTTGTATTTCGGCCAGAAGGCCTGAGGGAGGGTCTACACAGGTAAGGCAGTGCCACAGTTGGGATGCCACAAGGTTGTTTAAAACCAACACTCTACCTTTAAAAGACATCTGCGGGAGCAGCCACTTCCATTTGGACAGTTTTTCCTCAATCTTCTCTGTGACACCCCTCCCTCAGCAGCAGCCGCCGCCTCTGGAGGGGAGCCCCCCACCACCACAGCGGCCGCATTAACGGCCACCGCAACTGGAGGCACCCCTCCCTCAGCAGCAGCCGCCGCCTCCGGAGGGGAGCCCCCCACCACCACAGCGGCAAAGCCGGCCGATATTTTAATGCCGTGCTTCCGCGTGAGTTTGGCAAAGTCTCCATTTACCATGGCGTCAGACGCCGGCCGGCGAGACACCGGCAGGAGAAGCCCGCAAAACACCCCAAACCCACCACCAAAAGACCCAAAAGTTAAGCAAAGTAAACTATCACCGATAAACTATATGAAACTAACACCCATAAACAAGCACAAACGCAAAAATGTAACTTATAAAGCGTCGCTCTTTTCTTCCGCTCACGCTACAAAATCTCCCAGCATGCACCAGAAGAAGAACAAGAAGAAGAGGAAGCAATGACTCAGAAATAGCAAAAGAAAAGATAAAGTAATACGATTTGGTATTAAAGAAGACTTAATATATTAACACGTTTTAATGAAAGTAGAATAGGACAAAGTAATACAAGAAGTAATGAAACAAGAAGATGAAGAGAAAGAAAAACTAAGAGGCCTGGCAGATTTACTAGAAGACAAACAATCCAAGTCTGTCTGGAATCCAAATACTGAATAATAAGGTTGCATCAGGTTCAGTGGTATTAATCAATCACACAATAACGTGCAATCAAACTGAATTAATCACGTGTATTTAAACTGGAGGTGGACATCAATGAGAAGCCAAGTACTAATAAATGATCAACATCAGTCTAACGCTCTGCTCTAACTCACTCCGGTTCTCCTGGAGTCCTTCATACAGCTCAAACACAAACACATCGCCAACAATAAATGCAACAGACCAAACAAACTCTGATTGCTCATTGATGTCACGGATCCTCTCGTGTAACCCACGCACTGAAGGCCTTTTAACTTCCTGACCGAACTGCAGAGAAAAGCGAGTTCTTCCAGGCGGATGACGGGGAGGAGGAGAGGAGGGAAATATAAAAGCATATTTGGAAGGATGGAAGGTCTCAGGTTGAATCATGGAGGCTCTGAACGGAGAGAACAACAGCAGACGGAGCCAACAGCTGTCTTTCTGAGCGATGGAAAGAGGGAGGAAGAAAGGGGAGAGAGAGCGAACAACCGGAGGAGATAAAGCAGATAAGAGGAGAAGCCGTCATCCTGAAAAACCTCTCAGACCTCCCTTCATCCTTCCTGTTCCTTCCTGCATTACCAATCCATCACTCCCCTCCCTTCTCCCTCATCTTTTCCTCTCACCTATATTTCTTTTGATCGACCTTAACACCCTCTCTTTCTCCCTGTCTTTCTGTTTATCTCCTCTCCTTTCTGCCCTCACCCTGCTCTCTCTCTGAGTTTATTTACATGCACAGAATAGACCAGATTACTGGAAGAAATCAGGTTGCGCAGGAAGTCGTACGATGTGTTTACATAGTTTGGTAATCAAATGTCTACCCAAATTGTTGACCTTATTCGAAACAGTGACCCTCCTCTTTACTGTCATAGCGACTCTGACGTATCTGTTGTTATGCACATGTATAAAAATATGTTAACACCCAGGAAATGTATGAAAATGGTCAAGGAATCAAAGTTCTCCAGGAGAAATCTACATGAGGAAAGTTTATCTATCTCTTGTCAAATACTGGTACCAGTTTTTGTGTATTTCATGTGGAAATCAGGTTGAATGATGAAATTATTTGTTGATCAAAAGGTTCAAATTAATTTAAAAACAATATACCAGAGGCATTAATGTTGAACAATGTTGAGTTCCAGCTTTAAAATAGGAATATTTGCTATTTTTTCTCTATTTTCTATGATTTTACACTGATTATCTTTTGGTTTGGGACTGTAAAAAGCCAGTTTCCAACAGCATCTTGGGCTCTTGGAACATTCGGCCGAATATTAAACATAATCAACATTATAATCAATAATCAAAATAAATCCGGAGTGATAAAATCATGGCTATAGAAAAAACGTATCTCTCTTATCTGTACTTCCTTCCTATCCCTTATTCTTCTCTCACTTGACCTTCGCCTTCTCTTGCTGTCTTCCTTAAATACTGCTGTTTACCTCTCTCCCTTCTTCCTCTCTCTTCCTCCCCCCCCCCTATCTCCATCCAGAGGTAACACATCCCAGGCCACCGGCGCCGTCTCCGGGGAACGAAGCACCTAATGGAAACCTGGCGTCTGGCCACATACTGTAAATACCGAACAATTTATGGACAGTGCAGAGCGGGAGAAGGGAGAGGGCGGATGGAAGGGAGGGGAGGGGAGGGGAGGGAGGAGAGGGAGAAGAGAGAGGAGTGCTGAAGAGATGGGGAGATAGGCCGGAAGAAGGCCAGCCAACCAGAACGCCCAATCGAAGGCCCAGAGAGGAATTACACGAAATAAAAAATGCAGAAGGATAAAAGCCACAGCAAAATGGCTTATAGAGAAATAGAGGAAAAAAGGTGAAGTGATGAGGAATGAATGACACTGAAGACATTATACAAAAAGTGTTTCCCTGTACAACAGAACGCATGTAATGCACAGGCAAGCGGCTAGATTCAATGGCCTCAATATATTGTAACAACATGGATTTCCTGTGTTCAAAGTAAGGACATTTGGAACAGTAATTGACAATGGAGTAAAACTCTGTGTGATACTCATAAAAGCTAGGGATCACTATTATGTGGACTTTATTATGTCTGTAGTCAATAAACCATAGGCAGCGTCACAACTGGAAGGGCTTGTACATGACAAACTTCAGTAAACATTTCTATGATTTGTGACCTGACCAGTGTTATAGACCTATGCTTTATGTCCTACGTAGGGTGGACATGCCGTACACACATTCCTCTAATAACTGCAGCGAGCAAACCCCACCCATCAGGCATAGGACACAATTAAACCAAATGCTGAGGATGACCTGCACTCAGACTCTGCTATCTGACCCACTTCAAGCTGTTTTGGGGCTTTAAAAAGGGCCACTCTGCTCTGCGTTTACCGGCAATATCCTCAGACCTGCCAATCATCCTCCTTTTCCTCCGAGGAAGCAGCTGTGCAACACAACACTGTAGAGTCTCATCTTGCCCCTATTTGTTGCATTCTTTGGCTAAGTCTCTGCAGACTTAATGGAGTCATTGTAAGAAACAACAATATAAAGTGAGATTAATTGCAAGGTGCTTTTGTCACGAATGAAGCGCCTGTGGAATTACAAGGCAATGTTTTGACTCACACCTCGCTGCGCAGCGTTTTTCCCCCTTCTTTACCTCCCTTCCTTTTGGTACGAGACCCAGTTATTATCTTTTACTGTTGTTTTCTGAACTTTACAAGGGGCCTCTCAGGCTCTGGCCCTTTGATGGGGTTGAAAGGAGGGTGTGGGGGACTTCTCAGACAAAAAAAAACCCAAGGGAGACGAAGAGTACATTTAAATGGGCTTGTGATACAGCTGCCAAATGAAAATATTAAAGCCAGACTGCGGAGTAAAAGATGATTGTGATGCTGGGTAAACAAGATGACAAAAAGAGGAAGAAGGTCTCGTCACAAAACAAACAAAGGATTAGGAAATGGACTCCCAATTTATTTATGTATAAATATAATATAAATCCAGAGGTGTCACTCAGATCTCTAGATACGTGATCTGAGGAGGGGAACTCGAAGTGTGTATTCATCCGGCACCACTGGAAGTTTCTTATATAAAATGAATTAGAAACAAATGTTTGCACTCATGTGGATATAATCAAGTCCGAGGCTCTGCGGCTGGCCTTTCAGCTGAGCTGCGCTAGGGGGATAGAAAAAAAAAAGGATCCGAACTCAAACTCACTCCTCTCCCTTGTTTCCAGGAACCGGCCGCAAGGACTGAACGTCTCTGGGTGAGCTCAGTGCAGAGTGTTGCAGAGAGACGAGGGGGGGGAGAGGGATAGGAAGGACATTTCTTCTCCTCCTCTTTCTCTCTTTTTTTTTTGGCAGGAACAGTCAGCGACCCGATCTGCTTTCAATTACCGGTGGAGGATGATGTTAGCCCTCTTCCTGTCTGTTATGTCTTGCACATGCAAACTCCAAAACATCCTGGAGTCTCACCACTGTCCTCTCATCCCTCCCTCCCCTTCCCTCCCTCCCTCCCTCTCTCCCACTATAGTGATTCATCTTCATTGCAGTGGAGGGTCATGGCCACTCCTCATCAGCCTGATCCCCATCTTTTAAGTGCTGGTAATTCTGTGGTCAGTTCTCCAAAAAGAGGTTTTGTGGATGTGCATCAGAGGTCAAAAGGAAGCTGCTGTTGGTGAGCTTTTGTTGTGGTGGTAAGAAGTACCGATGCCTTTTGGGTTGCAAACTTGTTTCCTGCTTTAAATGAAGCTTAGTGGGATGTATTCCAGTCTGCTTCTTTGCAACGCACAACTAATGCTGATTACAAACTGAGGCTTCAATATAGACTGTGTCATTAAGGGTGAAGTCATGAACAAGTCAGCCAGGCCTCTTACTGGTTAGTTTATTTCATTGCATGACTTTTCTCTGAGTTGTCCATGACATGTACCGTACTAACATTGAACCGATTATACATTTAGTTCTGTCTTGCATGAAACACAAACCTTGCTCCAAATCGAAATCCTGACTTATGTTAGCTACTGTAGCTTTCTATCAAGAGTAGATCCACCATGAATCATGCTCCAGGCTAACCATTTAAGAATAAAAATATGTACACCTTAAAACGCAGCTAAAAACGCACCTGTTTGTATTGTATCCTTTATAATATAAATACTCATAGTCTTGTTTCCCGTCTGTTTTCTTTTGTCTTTCACTGTGATGCACTTTGTGATGACTGCTCCAGAAAGGTGCTAATAAACTTTAATTACTTCTTTTGACCAGCTGGATTTCTTTAACGCCTTTTGGAGTACTTAACACAAAACCCAGACACGTCTTGGCAAGATTCAGGAACTATATCTGGCAGGCCTCTGGGGTTTAATTTTCCAATTCTATGTCTTTTTTCTTTTATTTCCAGGCTTCATTAAGTGCAGACAGTCCTTAGTTCTCAATGTTGTTTCATGGACAGGAACTTATCCAAGTAGTTCAGGAACTTTTTGACTACATTTAGCTGTTTTGCTTTAGTTCCTGCTGCAAAACAAGAGTGGAAGTGGCTCTTTGTGATGGCACTGGAACCAGCATTGGCAGAGTTTGCGAAATGAATCGACCAAAGAGTTTGCGACTGCTTAGATTGTGTTCATCTTAACTTACGTAATAAGGAAACAAGGGTTGCATTAGCATCAATATCAATCCATGTGGTTGGGTTTCTGACTAGTTTCAAAAACATACGAAATACGAGTATGAATGAGTGAGATGGACAAAAAGTAGGCGAGAGGTTTTTGTACCTTGGGGACATCGATGGCGACCTCCCTCATGGCGCTTGGCTTCACGACAGTCATGGCCCACTGGAGGTCCTGCAGAGTGACCGTCACCGTCCCCATTAGCTGCTGGTCCGACTGTTGGTGGGAACCTCCTAATGCTCGCCTCAATGCATGCAAACCTGTAGAATAAAAGGTTTGTACGTTTAGCATCAATCATTGGACCAGAAAAGGAAACAACGTGATTATTCTGAACTTTTCTAAATGCAGTGATGGTTTTCAAGAGGAAAAAATAAGCCAATAGATCAAAATGTTACTCCAATCCGAGAAAATCAACAAATGGCAGTGTCTTAACCAAGGTTATAAATGTTTTAGTTGTGTATTAAAGACATCCAGGTCCACGTATTAAAACAGAAAGTGTGAATCATTCAGAAAACAGAGCCCTATAATTTGAGGCATGAAACAGGAAACGAAACAGGGTGTTTGTTTTCCTTAAGAAGCAACGTTAGTGTCGTTGTGGCTTTAGGGTTTTTCATTCCAAAACCACATGCATCCAGTCCAAGTTTTTACCCAAAACATTCAGGCTTGTACACGCCGTGATGATACACGCCTAGCAAATGCAAATCTCCGAATGAACACTAATTCCTCTTTTGATCGCGGAAATAATTGGCCTCGCATTATTGGGGAGAAAAGAGAGTAGGCCGGAGGGAAGGGAAGTGTAATTGAAGTCTTAAGGTTTGAATAGCCTCTGTTGCAGAGCCTTCAGCATGTGCACAAAAAGAAGACAGCAAAACAAACACTGATGCATCAATATCGAGAAAAAGCTTTGTGCTGCCTTGAAAACGAGGTCACAGCAGATGGAAGTGAGGCAGAAAGCTCTGTGAACAGACAGCTGAGTGACGAGTGAATAGAGCCGAATACAACATATATTTCTTGTTCTTACAAAACAAAGATTGTATTTTACAGGAATAGTTATAAAACATGCTCTTCAACATGCATATAAAGCTGTCAAGTATACTTCAAGTATTTAAGGCTCTAAAAAGGTGAAAATCCTGTTCATTTTCTTTATAAATAAGGTTATGTGACGGCCAGTTTGAGCACTCCCAAAGCTTCGATTGACATTCAACTCCTCTGGTTGGGTCACCTGCACAAAAGATGAGCAGCTGTGTCAAAATATGTGGTTCTTTCATAAAAAGGGACCAGTAAAACAGGCAGTCACTAAGCTTAAAGTGATATTTTGTGCTATTCTAAGAGCAAGCTAATGCTAAAAACTTCCTGGTAATCATCCGGCTGTTTAAATAAGTTCCCTTTTTGGATTCTGGGTAATATTGGATGAATCTAGCAAGGGTTATGTTCCAAATGACATAATAGTGTACATTTGCTTCAGGTCTTGATTGTTGAATAGGATTTGTTGGATAAGGGTTCATCATCAGTGCACTATTCCTCAGAAATCAGGTTGAAATGATGAAGCGATGGCTTTAAAGAAACTTCTAGTATTCTCTGAACTGTCCAGAAGATTCAAGTCTTTCTATGTTAAGGAACCATTGAGGATATCATTCAAAGTAAATCAGCGACTCCTCTGACTTCCCATCTTTATTCGGCTAAAGTTCACTCTCACTGCAAATCAGCCTCAAAAAAGCTTCTTGGTCTTCTATTGTTGGACACTAAGCAGTAGTGGTCAAGGGCCTTGCTCAAAGAAAGCCATAATAGCATTGCTGCAGGAACTTCCTTTCCACCTTCAGGTCTTTCACAGTCTGTCAGAAGATTTAAATGAATGCCCTTCCTGCCATAGGACTTCTGTTCCAACAACCACTTGAGATGATATCTCTGTCAGGGAGGAAATGAAGGCTGATTAAGGACCTTTTTCTGCAGCTTGTCCTCGGCATAGGATGTTATTTCAGATCAGGAGAGTTTGAGAAAGTCCCAGTTTCCAAAACCATAGTAAAAGTCTGATATGTCGGTCATGATAGAAACACAGCACGCAAACTATTTCAAACTCTCTGACAGAATCAGTCTAGTTAACGGGAACATTTTCTGTCTCTTTCTGCTTGTAATTTCTTCCAATTCACATTACAGAGAAACAGGCTCTGCTGGTTGCAATATTGCATGCAATCACGACTTAATAGACAGGGAAGAATGTGTGGGAAAACTACTACAATGCAGAAAAGGCCATATGTGCGTCAGCTGGCATCCAGCTGTGCAGATTTAACGTGTACAGGTGGGAGGACAGGTCTTCTCTGAGTGGATTACACACTAAATTTGGACAATGATTAGTAGTTACAGAACCTGCCCACAACCACATTTCCAGCCCCAGTGTTGGGTAACAGTGTATTAGACACACAACCCCTCCCGACGCACATGTGCACACATCACACAGACGCACACACAGAGACTTTTGGCTTCCTCTTCTGAGTTAAAGGGGGGAAGGAGGTGGCGAGGGCTGGAGGGGAACGGACGTGGTCCAGGGCTCGGGGCCAGGGAGCAGACGAGAGGGGATTTACGATCAGACAAGACTGCATCCTGTTTATATTTTCCAGGACCCGTACGACTAGGCGAGGCACAGACGGAGAATAAGAGGAGAAACACAATTAATGCGAGCAGGTTTGTCTTCGGTGAGCACGCCAAGATGGGGTCAATGTGTTCCCCAGGCCCGGCCCCCCTGGTGCATGATGTCTTTTTCTGGCTCCTTCACTCTCTCTTCCACCCGCCCGCCTTCTCACTCTGGATCCCAAGAGACCCCAACATCCCATCGTTCCACCTGGCTGCAGCCTCAGCGCTTCATCTGCGTTAAAGCTTCAGACCGGCGCTGCACAAAAACATCTGGCTTGAGCGGAGGGGACAAGGCAAGACAAGACAGGATGTGGAAGGAAGCTGGGGTGAGAAGGGAGATGAGGAGGACCAGCCACAACACCATGTGCACAAACCCCAAACCATCAGGCCCCTGCCCTGGGAAGGGCCCCGGGCTTTTTCAGGGAGGGAGAGAGTAAAACCTGAGACTGTGCTCGGATCATAAAGGAGACCCACACGGGGATAAACCTTCAGCATGCTTCTCCATTATGCTTTTATACAGGATTACTCATTTTACATAAAGACATCTGAAGTACACATATTGTGAACTGCTACATTCAAGGTCTGTTAAAAGGGGCCCTTTTGGGGGGTTTCCCCTTTCCTGTAGTGTGTTATATAGGTTTGTGTGCATGTAAATGGTCTGCAAAGGCTAACATTTCTCTCTGACACACACCCCCTTCCCCCCTTCCGTCTGAAACACCTCTATTGGACTCCTTTGTTTACTTCTTGAACATAGTGACATCACTATGGAACACTTGCACTCCTGTTGGCTAGCACACCAACACATTGTACGTGATAGGCTAAGGGGCGGGACATCTCTAAACGGTTGATCAATCACTACAGAGCCGGCCAGCTAACCAATCAGAGCAGACTGGGCTCTGGTTTCAGACGGAGGGTGAAAAGAGGAGCTGCAGCACAGGCAGTATGAGAAAAATAAAGAGCTTTCTGAACATTAAAGCATGGAGACATGTCACAGGAGAGGAAATAAATACAAATATCAACCTAAAATTTAGCAGAATCAGGCTTGTTTAAGGGATTCATAAAATAGAATATACTACACAACCACATACAAAAAGGAAGTCCTTAAAAAGGTGTACGGTAATTATAAAAGGGTTGATATAAGTTTTATTAGAGTAAAAGCTTACTGGCTTTTTTCCATCAGAAATTTGGAGTTATGCAGACTCAACATTTCTGCAAAAGTTGTATTTCTTGATTCAATCACGAACGCAGCACTTAAAGTATAGAACATAATTTATAGCAGTGTGAGCAGACAGAAAGCTAAAAGGCTCTTGCCAATAAGACTGAACACAAGTCCTGGAGACTGGAAGTGCAGCTGACAAATGTTTAATAAATGTTTCACAGAGAATCATCTGCAGAGTGAGAGTAGCACTTCTTCCAGCAGTAATGAAAAGCCTTGCAGAGGAGCGGACCCACCAGAGGGGGAAATACGGGTTCATAAGCCGCAAAGCTCAGAGTGCAGCCTGAACCCGGAGGGCAGCGGAAACTCAATTCAACGACGTAACTTTTACATTTTGCTTCAGGGATCCTCTCTCTCCTGACTGCTCTTGGCCGACTCCGAGCACACATTTGGTTTAGTTATGAAAACATCCGATGGGAAGGGAGGAGAGAAAAAAAAAAAAGAGGCAACACAACACAATTTAATCTGAACCTTATGTGGACTCATTTTCTTCTACTCCTTCTCTCCAGAATGCTTCACATTTGCAGAGATCTAGTGGGAATTGAAGATCAGGGGCCCTCTAAATGTACAAGAATGCACATTTGCAAAACCTCACAGCAGGGCCTGAACTAGATATGGAAGAGAGAGTTAAAACCGACCACGGCAAAGAAGGGGGGGAGTGTGTGTTGTTTTTTTAACAGGAATGGTCATACTTTAAATATGTGGGACCCAAATAGACCATCAACAAACTCTAGACCTTGGGGGTCACCTTTTCTGACCCTTGCATCAAATTGGCCCCTGTACTAAAGAATCAAACCCTTTAATTCTAAACAATAAACTTAGAGACATGTCATACATCACATGAATCATCATATTCTGACAGGCTTTGATGCAGATTAAGTTTCAACCAGCATCAAATCGTCCACAAATCAATTTATCATGGACCGAGCCCGGGGGAATATCCGGGATCTGTGTCAGCCTTAAAAATCAGAGAACCTGCCCCAGTGATCATGGGGCTGTTCTTATTTAGAAGTACCCTTTCTCAACCCATCAGGATACAGGAGCCCAACAGAGGGAGCACATATATCCTTGTCTGAGGATGTCCAAAACTAATCCTCAGGACTGGGACCCAGCAACAAAATAACAAAACAAAAGAGAGGCTAAAGTAGGCAGTGCAGTTTTGGTGAATGATAGGTCAGTATGCACCAGGAATGCAAGAGTATCCTTTGCTGGTTGGGGTAAAAAAGGTTGGTATTTGCCACATTTGGCCAATGCATCATACCTCTAAACAGCAGTATTTTGTTCATGCTGTGGTTGGAAAGAGGCTGACCAAATTCTGTCCAAATTTTTCAGCCACAACAGATCCACAGTAGAGTCTGGACGATAAATCACCCTTGCAAATATTAGCCAATGTCAGACTGATATACGGGTATCTGCTTTATGTCTGCTGGTCGAAAAAAACAAAGATATGTCTCCATTAGATTCACAACCAGTCTTTAAGACAAAACAATGAAAGGGTTATGTTGAGAAAAAGAGCCAAACTTTGAAACTCTGATATTTGCATCATGTCCATCAAGCTATAATCCGAACAAAAGCTTTTCTTTCCATAGGGGTTCAGAACAGTTTGGACACTGCGGTGCATTGTGTGCACGCTGCAGCTGTATCATCAACTTTTATTCATGCATCTGCGAGTAAACTCAAGAGACATGCCCTCCACTTCCAGGGGAGGAAGCAAAAATAAAAACGAGGTAGGAAATGACGGAGGTTAGTAGAACACTTCAAAAAGGGAAACCTCACAGAGCTGCTTTGTCAGAGACAGCGGATCATCACCCCCGAGTCCAGGAAGGTGTGTGAAGTCCATCTGCACTTCAATGCATTCTTCTTCTCAACCAGGGAAGAATTAGGCGTGTGTGTGTAGCTTTATGTTGCATTGTGTAGCGCTGCGTTTTAACACCCTCCTGCGACACTGTCCTCAGATGGATTGAGAAATACTTTGGGCATTACACCGTCGCTCAAACCGCAGGAACGTTTTCATTACTCGCCGGGGCTTCCGGAGTACTCTTTGCACCTGTATTTACAAAACCCAACATCTGTTCCCGGAGCTGAAGCACCGCAATAATATGTGCTCTTAAACTGCACACACACACACACACACACACACACACACACACACACACACACACACACACACACACACACACACACACACACACACACACACACACACACACACACACACACACACACACACACACACACACACACACACACACACACACACACACACACACACACACACACACACACACACACACACAGCTGTCACTGGGTAGAGGTAAGTGCCGGGGTTAAGGAGTACAAGCAGCACATTTCCGGATTTTATAAACAGAGGCCTCAAATAAACTTCACATGCTGATCCCACTGATATTTATGTGACTTGTCCTGAAATTCCTGCAGAGTCTTTAAAAGGACAAACGAGTTGGAAAAAGCGCTTTATAAGGCGCGGCGGCGGCTGTAAACATCAGCGAGCATTCGGCAGTGTTTGGCCCATTTAAGTCTCCTACTGCAGAATTTATGTCAAACACACAAAACTCATTTTTGCCGCTGCTTTTCTTCTCAATGCAGAAAGTATTTATCTTTAGAGGATTGAAGAGTGTTAGCCAAATCACTTTGCACCATTAACCGGTAAATCATCCCGGCCGTTTAGTCTAACTCCGGAGAAGCGGTTGTTAAATATTGAGCCCGATCTTCGCCGCCAAAACCAAAAGAGCTCTCGGCTGACAGAGTGCAGAGTTGTGTGTTTATTATTCCACATAATCAATTTTACTGGCCCTTTTTTTTTGTTGCAGTGGGCTTCCCCTGTTTAGAGAAGGCTTGTAAACAGTGTGCCCGGATGTGGCACAAACCAAACAAGCACGCACACACATGGAACAGACGTGCACCCTCACACACACACCCACACACACACACACCCACCCACCCACACCCACACACACACACACACACACACACACACACACACACACACACACACACACACACACACACACACACACACACACACACACACACACACACACACACACACACACACACACACACACACACACTGTTTAGGCTACGGAAATGAGTCATCTGCTCGCACCGGGATCAGTGGAACGCCAACAGGACGACAAAGAGACGCCCAGAGTCTGCGAGGCTCCAGCCGACCACATGAGAGCTTCCAACGCAGCACAAAACACCTCGAGGGCTTCGATATGAAGAGAGGGGTTTGTATAATCTGTGCCGAGCTGGGAATTGGGTCAATGTAACATTTGGGGAAGTAAGATCAGAAGAAATTAGCTCCTATGTGGTTTTATCAGAGGAAGTCTCTCACAGATAAAGACTATGAATACAACACACTTCTGTTGGCTGTTTCAATCAGCATGTCATGCACTTTGAGCCCTTTCCATATTTCTACATCCAGCATAGATTTATGTCTGATCTGAACCTACAAATTTTCACAAGATGGGTCTTAACATTTTTGGCTTGTGAACGCTATACAATGTTTATTTAAGGGATGTAATATCTGATGATATATATTTTCCTACATTAATCGCTTTATCCTTAGGGTCTAGAAAAATGTAAGAACATTCTAACAATTATCCACCAGATGTTCTCTGTCAAAGATGGTCCATTTGATATGATATAAAGCATTAAAAAAGCAGGAAATACATTTTTCAAAGGCTAGAAAAATCATTTTTCTGCCAATTGCTGCATGAAAAATGTACAATTAATTAACTTTACAGTAAATTAATTGTTAAAATAGACAATTAAATGATTCAACTAGATGCACTAATTAGGTATTAAATGTAATTCCTTATTAACTCTGGTTTATTGTACAGACAACTTGTCTTTTAAGAGTTTTATAAGGACACAAAAAGCCACATTAAAAAAAAAACACTAAGCCAAAACGTTGATCTTGGCTCAGCTTTTATGCTGATTTTGTTTTAACAAATTGCAAAACAAAACATCATTGTGTATCAGTTAGCTGTGTAGATGTGCTTCATACATCTGGGGTTAGCATATGAATGCTTCAATCAGGTTTCATTTATATGTGCAGGATCATATATGTGTCTCTTTGCTGGATCATTAGACTCTTTCTTGTCCCCTTTTTTTATTTTGACAGCAATATTATAACCATCTTGAATGAGACATAGCTCTGCTGCTAACCAACAAATAAAACGAGACTGTGACGATGACTGTGTGTCCGGTAAGAGTGTTTGTGCTCACACACACACACACACCGGACATGAGGTGCAGTCACAATGACCACTGCATCAGATCCACAGGAACGCCGTCAGAAAGCTTTGTGAATAGAGTTTCTGGCCTGCAGACTGTACATTTTTCTGCTGTGACTAACAGAGTCCAGCACATCTTAATGTGTGCATAAATCTGTCAACCTGCAGAAAGCATGATGAAAGCCATGTCCACTTCACACACGGTAACTGAGACAGACGAGGAGGAAGAGGAGGAGGAGGAGGAGGAGGAGGGAGTCTGATACAAGTTCAGCATATCCCAGCAGACTTACATGCATGATTTGTTTGTTATGAGGACTTTTAAAAGGGGATATTTTAGCCTTTGCAGACCATTTACATGCACAAAACCCCATATAAGACACTACAGGAAAGGGAAACCCCAAAAAACGTAATAGGGCCTCTTTAAAATGCTGACATCGACTCAAATATGGTACAGTAAAATAAAAATGACATAAAGAACAGCTAACTGAGTGGCTTCTTTACATTATACTGTGCAATTAGAATTCAGAGGAGTATTTCTGAATGGAGGCGGCTCTATCTGCCCTCCCCGCTAGCATTCACCCCGTGCAGCTGAGCCTGTTTACCCCCACAGCAGCATAACGTTGTCTCACTAGAGGCCTTCCTTTAGGGTTACTACAGTTCATCTCTAGTGTCTGAGCTTTCCATCTGCAGCAGTGAGCAAGGATCTAATCTAATTATACACATTGAATTGAGTTTTCAGATTAAAACTTTGCCGCAAACACGTTTAATACGGCAACTATGTAGTCACATTATCAAACAGATGAAACGTTTTATTCCGAGGGCACCTAGTGCATGCAGACGTGTGAAAATAATTCAGAAAAAGGTAAAAAAAAATAACAAAAAGTTCCGCTAAACCAAAGTTGTTGTTTTTTTTTCAAAGATCTTGTTAAATACTTAAAAATATTTACTCCACGGGATGGACAAAAGTAAACAATACGATAATGTCTGCAAGATTTCTTTGTGGGTGATGAGAGGGAATAAAAGTGCATAAGAAATTGAGGAAAATATTAACCTGAAACACAAAAAGTGAATTTATGTCTCGGACTCTTCTTTCATGTGAAATACTTTATAGTTTAACCACTTGAAGCCAAATTCGGTTGACTTTCTATCAACTTATAGGTCTTTATATCATTTATTTTAAGTACTTGAATACTTGTAGGGAAGGTTTTCAGCTTCATTACACACATCTGTTTGTCTTTGAGGAAAAACAAACAAACATTACATTTAATTTGTGGAGAACTACGTGTGAAACTAAACTAACTAAGCTTGTTTTTTTTATTAGATCATGGAAAACTTCAGTTTATTTGTTTTTAAAGCTAAGAGATACAACTGTATTTTGCAGAAAGTGAACAGGATGTCACATTCTTAAACCACATTCCTGCTTTTGTTCCTCTCCAGGTTTAAAATCCTACCTCTCATTGAGGGATCAGGGCGTTCAACCTGGATCCCCTCGCCCAGAGCACATGATGTAAAGCACAGATTTTCTTAATAATTTGTGCACTCAGCGGAGGCTTACAGGGGATTTGAGGAGCCCTGAATGAAACGGATTTTATAGATCTTGAGTGTGCATTACATTACGTTCTAAACCGGCCGATCCGTGATCAGCTGTAATTAAGTGCTGATGATGTAACACATCTGTGGGCAACGAGTCGTTTCTGGAGGCTCCGTACAACTCAAGAGTGGACAAACAAAAACGTCCTGAATTACATCAAAATTTCCATTCAAACACGAAGAAAAGCTACTGCTTTCCTCCAGAGATGAATCCATTATTGGAATCCTCTCAGATCTATAAGCAGGTTGGTATTGTACTAAATGCAGGATGTGAAACCCCGCATTCCTCTCGTGTGTGCGTGCATCAGAAGTGTTTTTGTGCGCATGGTTCTCTGCAGCTGTGCACGGTTTGTATCTATGTGCGTGTTGCAGCCGTCGCATTTATCGCCCCCACCCGCATTTTTCTCTTTCAGGAAGCTGTGCGTCGGAGCGTACGTTCCCCCAGCCGCTCATTGTTACCTGAGCAGCAGAAGGAAACAACAGCAGTTCCTACTTGACTTGTCACTGTGCCTCTTCTGCTTCCTCTCGATACAAGCAGAGAAGGAAAAAACAGATATCAACTTCTGTGTGCAGGTGTGTGTGCAGGTGTGTGTGTGTGTGTGCCTGTATGTTGTCTGTTTATATCATGCAATGGGATGCTAGCATAAGGGCTTGGTGCATCCTTATCCATAAGTCAAGTAGAATATTATTAATACTATTTCAATTTCTGTCCACCAACAGATTCAACACTAACGCTATGGCTGCAAATTCTATCGTCTGAAGTGCTAACACCTGACCTTGCTTTGTCATCCATTCAATCACAGCAGATAAACAGGTGCATGATAAATAAAAACAGACTAATGGAGCTGTAGCAGTTCTAAGTTTCATGCTATGTTGAACAAAGTGTTGCAGAGATGACGTCTTTTTTTAGAGCAGCGACATCCTGCTTCCCTCGACAAAAAGCCCAAAATATTTTCCATTGTGTTTTGGATTATTGCAGAAAATTAGCTCAGATGCAAATAAAAATACACCCTACTGCAGCAACATAATCTTCCCAAATAGAAAGCTCTATTAAGACTATACAGAAAGATAAAGGAGGACTAGTACTTCTTGAGCTTGCTTATCTAGACTCAGGCAATTATTTCCATTATTTTTGTTATTTTAGATCGCACACATTTGCATTTATGTATCACTTCCGGTGTTTGTCACATGGGTGTGGTTTGTTTGTATTTAGTCCACCTGTTTTCCTGTTTCCATTTTATGTTGACTGTTTGATCCCCTTTAAGTTATTGTTTAATATGAATTGTTAAACATTGTTAAACTGTAACCTTCAGTACGGACTCTTAATTGAACGTGTCAAAGTGATGAGCCTACCTTAGCCTCTAGCGATTGGTCATTGGGAGTTATTTGTCGCTACAAGGGAACAGGACGTGAATAACTAGCATTTTTTCTCCGAGTTTTGAGACGTATTTCTGTGGAAAAAAGCTCGAGACGTGCACCATTTAGTAAGTTCAGTTTAGTAAGAGTAGCATAACATATCAGAGTATTCACTTTCCTTTAACTTCTTCAAATGATGTGTTCAGATAGCTATAGATATTCTTTATTCATGTGATATAAATGAGTGTAAAGGCTGTGGTAAGTACAGCTTAGACAGTAAGTATTAAATATTAGGTGTGAGACTGCTAATGCTAATTTCCTAGAAAGATATTGAATCAAACCAGACTAAAAGCGATCCTCAAGCTGAAGCCTGTAAAGCTGTGTTTGTATTCCATTTCAGATTTCTCTCCTCAGTTTGTATTTCATCCGTGCTTTATGTCCACATCGAACGAGCCGACAGAAAGAAACAACGCATTAAATGCGATCTGATTCTGTTAGTTCTCCAGCGGCGTGCTCGCGAGGGCCTGTGTTTGTTCAGTGATTTGGGTTTGGAGGCTTTAGAGGGGAAGTGAGCGGAGTGAATCAGGGTTTGGAGGCTTTAGAGGGGAAGTGAGCGGAGTGAATCAGGGTTTGGGGGGGAGGCTGTTTTCTCCCTCCGGGGCGCAAGGAGGTTTCTCAGAAAACACTGCCAGTCACGTCTGGCCCTTTGCGGACGGTAAATCACGCTCTCCGCCGTAGCGCTTCCGCACAGCAGCCTCCTCGGCTGGAAATGCAATATGCCACGTACCGCAGGCCTGAGACCACCCAGGAGGCGCACGGGGTCACACACAGAAAAACAAATGTGCGTGTGCTCGTACAATCCCACACACACCCACCATCGAGCACATTCAGATACACACACACGTTATACAAGCTCAGGATGTGAGGTAGATCGGTTTGTGGCATCAGGGGTGAGGGGGCAAAGGAATTTCACAACAAGTGGTGGTTTCAGTGGTTTCTCTCACTGGGATCTGAGCACCACAGAGACACACAACTTCCTTTATGGCAAATATCAAAGACTGGGTGACCCTCTGTGTAGGAGGCATGTCAGACTCTCTGAGAAAACATCTAAAAAACTGTTAAAAACTAATTCAGGAAGGGATAAGTCACCAGGGATTGTGGTTTGGGTTAAAAGCAGAGGTTGAGTCAAATGTAACCTAAAGCTCAATAACAAGCTGTTGTTGGTACGCTGTTTGCTCGCTGGTCGGAGTCCACGAGTCAAACCGAACTACTAAAAGATGATGAGCCTCTTCGGGCCAACTGGCATGCACGACTTTGTTTTGGTTTCCAAAATGATGTTGGTTTCGGGAAGAGGAAAATCAATAAAAAGAACAGAACAACTGGTCAAAGTAGCTGTGGATGTTCTTGGTTGGTGCGGTATTTTTATGATATGGATTTTGGGATCTAAAGCTGCGTTTCTGGGAAGGACATTTTGTACTTCACGTAGCCTAGAAGCGAGACCACATCCAGCTGGCCATAAAGGTGCCAGGACAGGGAAACATGTTTTTTTCTCAGTGTTTTGACTTCCTGTAGGACAGTGTTTACTTGCCTGCTTCTTTGCAAGCAGCTGCGAGGTCCGCTCCTACGTATCCGTGAGCGGCGTCGGCCAGCTGCGTCACCTCCTCGCTGGTGGCGTTGCACGGGACAAAGTTCAGCTGCTTCTGCAGAATATCTGCACGCTCAGCCGCGGTAGGAACTCCCACCTGCCATCGTGGAAACCAAGAGAAGAAGAAATTGTATTACAGAAAGTTTTATTTCAACTTAAGTTGTAGTGGTACTCTATATGAACCGTGAGGAACCCCTAACCGTGAAGGGATGGAGTACAGTACTTTGCAGAGATATTTCCAGTAGTTCTGACTGTTAATATCATACTGTGAAAAAGCAAATATCCTAAAATTACTTTTCATTTTCACCAGATTCATTCACAATAAGCAAGCAGGAGGGTCTTTAATGAGCACACATGGCTAGCTGTGGAATATAACAGAAGGATAAACTAAAAGTAAACATGATACAGGACAGTCTTTTTATCCTCCCCCTCCTCTAAAGTCTGGTTTTACACACCTCCAGCTCCTTGTCGAAGCGTCCTGGGCGGCGCAAGGCCGGGTCGAGGGCATGGGGCCGGTTTGTGGCCCCCAGGACTATCAGCTGACCTGAGTGACCCTCCTAGAAGAACAGGAAACATAACAGTCAGTGTTGCCCTATTAAACGTCATGTTAGGCTGTATATTCCTTGAAACAAAGTCAAAAGGGAGGGCTGTGGCTGTGCTGGCTCCTGACACCAGTGGGAGAATTGAAACAAGGCTGTGGCGCAGTGGGATAGGGGACTGGAGAGCTGGTTCCAGTACCACTGCAGTCAGCATGTCGTTGTGACCCTGGACAAGACACTTCACCCCAAAATTGCTCCTGTGGGGATTATCCACAGTATCGAGGGTATGCAAGTCACTTTGGATAAAAGCGCCTAACAAGAGACATGTAACAATAATTCAAAACCAGCACAATACTTTTTGAGCCATCAAAATGATGCAGCCCCACAGGAACATTGGTCCAGTTTCTTTCAGCTTGGGCTTGGTCTCTCTTCCCCTACACCACACACACACACACAAATGCCACCCTTTGCCAGGATTGTTTGGGACATCAATGCTAGAAAATGTATGATTGATAAAGTATATTTTTGTCTTTAGTAGAGGACAGACTGAATAGAAACAGATCACCATTATAACAGAGATGTCTTAACCACTCTGCCCTCTAGACTGCTCTATATTTTTACATTTTTAAGAAAGATATTAACTTGCATGTCATTATTTGAGAGGTGCTAATGTCACTTGAAGCAACAGCTAAGTCATAATGATGTTGAGGTGCGTTCCTCGTCCACAGCTTCACTAAACAGCTTTGGTAGCTCTGAGGCATTTTTCAAAACCATCAAAAGTGTTATGATAAAGATGATATATGCGGTCTGGTACATTTCAAACTAACACTGCCAAATCTGCTGTGCTGGCTAAGATATACACCAGGGAATGAGAGGCAAATTGTTGCTTTGAGTCATCGATATCCACTGTCTAGGAGCTAAGAGAAACAGCCTCGTGCTAAACTTGATGACCAAGCATGTGTAGCTTCATCCAGCAATTTCCATACGCACAGCCTCAGAGAATAATCTGCCCCTCGGTCCGATGTTAGACCTGTGTTTCTCGGGGTGGTCTGCATGCAACATGAGGAATATTTTTTTTTCCACCTTTCGACACCGCTGGGAGAATTGAAACAAAAATAAATTACATTGCGAGAAAGAATGCTGAGGAGCAGGAAGTGCTGTATCCACATTCCTAAAACCAATCAGTGCTGGCGACCTTGGATCATCTGGTGTGGAAAACAGAGGAGCGCGCTCGGTGTGTGTGTGTGTGTGTGTGTGTCTGTGTGTGTGTGTGTGTGTGTGTAATATCACCGATCCTCTGCTCTGCGCTCATGGGGAGATGTACTTTTGCCGATAAAGTTATGCCAAATTGGCAGGTCGTGGCAACCCGAGGAGATTCGTTTCCCAGGCTCCCGTTGGGCGTGTGTGTGTGTGTGTGTGTGTGTGTGTGTGTGTGTGTGTGTGTGTGTGTGTGTGTGTGTGTGTGTGGTGGGGGGGGGGACCATCTTTTTTCTCATCATGAGGCACTGACAGAGCGCTTGGAGGACAAACAACACCCCAGAGACACAACCTACAGTGTGTGAAGGCCGGCCAGCAGGCAGAGATGGTTTCTGCATGACAGTCTGCGTTTCCACTGAGAGCATTTCCTGACAGAGACGCAGTCGGCTAGGAAGTGTGTGTTCAGAACAAGCTTTTAGTCAATGTGAACTCCTTGTTATAATGACACTGAAGGTAGTTGAACGAAGGAAGTAAATGTCTATTTCATGCAATAAGCACTGGCCTTAGTGTTTAACTTATAAAACTGTAAATAAAAATGGCAAAAGTCATCAGTAAAGAGTCGGATATGTCCTGATTTCTTAAGTCTTCTTCCTCTTATTTTAATAGTAAACTCTTTTTTTGGATTAAGGACAGTCAGTCTGACCATTTTTAAGAGGTTATCTTAGACTCTGGGTACTTTCCGCTCTACTTTAAAGCGCATTCATACCAGACGAGGGGAGGTGCAGATGTTTAAATGCAGTAAAGGGAAAGGAAACTCACTGAACCAATCCCGTCCATCAGGGTCAGCAGAGAAGCAACAACTCGTTTCTCCACCTCGTTCTGCGCTCCGTCTCTCTTCGGACACAGAGCATCCAGCTCATCGATGAAGATTATCGCAGGCGGTCTGGAAATCAAATGAAATGTGAGAAAAAAGCTGCAGACAAGACTGGAAGATGTGCAATCACAAGCTGATCATGACAGACTAAGACTTTATTCAAGGTGCAGAGCTTTAAATCATAAAGCAAAAGTCATTGGTCATGCTCTTTAAATGTGTTGTGTATTTCATTTGAGCACATTCATTCATTCATATTGTTCATTATCGAAGTAAGAGAGTTTATGTATGCTAGGTATTGTGGCTTAATTTGCTACTTTATTGCACAAGATGAATTATAACTCTATTAGTGGTGGTACAAGTGGTTGATTTCTTACAAATACGATACAAAATAAACGTGTTAAAAGGCAGGGGTCCACAAAAACAAAGCATTTGGGTGTTTTGAATATACAGAAAACACACTATGACAGAGGCAATGATGGGATGATCCATTTAAAACCTTACTTCTGAGACGCCTCAGTGAAAATCTGCCTCAGCTTCGCCTCTGTTTCACCATAGAATCTGCAAATGATTGGTTATTATTGGGTGGATTACAATTCTGTTTATTTTTTTTAAGTTATGTAAAAGTTTTGAGCCGTTTGACCATACTTGCTCACGATCTCTGGTCCGTTGATCACCGTCATGTGAGCTCCAACCTCATTGGCGATGGCTCGTCCAATCATAGTCTTCCCGGTGCCTGGGGGACCGTACAGTAACACTCCTCGGGGAGGCGGGATACCTGGAGAGAAAACAGCTTAGAATTAAATCTTGTTTTAGGTTAAAGTAAGTCCTATTCTGTACGTCACTGCTTTTAATAGTGCGTTACATTGATGCACATGATACCAGTTATTCCTTATAAAGACTGTAAACCCAGAGCCGTATATTGAGGGTTACGCCAACGGAAGTCCAGACGTGATTCAGGGAGACTCAGATAGCTCCTGGAAGTTGTTGGCAGGGCTATTTGAATGCGCTAATAACCGGTAAATACAGAGATAGAACTGCGATTTTGGGTAATTAGTAGTCAATAAATGTTTTGATTTGCAACATTTATACAGCATACTGATATGTGTATGTCGTTACATCGATATTTTTTGTTTTTTTAAGTAAAATCCGCTAATTAGAATTAGAATCGGAGGATGAAACCCTCTTTATTAGTCACATACATGCACACAGCAGAGCACACACAGTGAAATGTGTCCTCTGCGTTTAACCCATCCTAGTACTAGGAGCAGTGGGCAGCTATTGTGCAGCGCTTAGTGTGAGGCTGATGCTACCTTGGTTAGCATTATTTATTATTCATTATTATTTGGTTACATTTATTTAGCATTGTTGGTCAATAAACGGCTCCGTGTAAACCTAGTTCATTCCTCTCTATATTTTGCACGTTTACTTTTAATGCTATTTCTTTTAAGACTGCACAGCCCTTCCACTTCAAATTCTGATGTACTGCAGATATTTTATTTTTTCAGGATTCTTATTATTGTGTATTTGCTCCTTTTTCTCTAAATTAAATCATTTTATTCTGATTATGTATGCGTCATTATGTTTTCTTTAATTTCCTATTCCAAGTAGAGATTTTTTAAAATATTTATTACATTTTAAACCCTTTTTTTATAATTATATATCCATTCCATCATTTTTACAAATTAATTGGTCTTACTGTGTTTATGTATGCACTACTATACACCAAAGCAAATTCCTTGTTCATGTAAACGTTCTATAGACCTGATTCTAATTCTGAAACACCCACCATATTTGGAGAATAGCTCAGGGTGTTTCAGAGGAAGCTCGATGGTTTCTCTGATGACATCCAACTGGCTGCTGAGCCCGCCAATCATGCAGTATTTGACCTTTGACCTTTGAGCTTCAGTATCCGGGTCCTGCTGCCCTGCTCTGTCTCTGAAGCTGATTTTAGTGGAGCAGGAGAAGCAGTAGAAGGTGTCAGAACTCTGAGCTCCACCAGGGGGAGCTGTGGGGGCAGTATCAGCCGGCTCTGAGCTCTCAGGACTGAAAGCATCCTCTGCAGGAGAATCATGGGAGGAAGGGGTGCAGGGAGCAGGGGGTGAGGAGAGAGAGGGGAGGTGGGCAGGTCGGCGTGGGGTGCTGGCTGCAGGGCCCTGCTGTCCAGGCGTTCTTGGGACACCGTCTGCACTGTTATCGTCCACAGTGAGCAAGCTAAGCTGCAGGGAGAGGTCAGCTGAGGTGGAGTCCAGCACTGAGCTCATCACGGAGGACTCCTCTGTGTCAGGGGGAGGTCCTGAGGGGGGGGCTGGTCTGTGGAGGGTGACTCCATCCTCTCCTCTGATAGTCTCCACCCGCAGATTGCATGACCGGCCGAAGTAGGTCAGGGGGACAACATTTCCTGGCAGGATGATGTTCCCAACTTGGACAAGACGGACAAACCATGAGTTATTTCACCCCAAAAAAGTATTAGAGTAAAAGAGTATTCATTTTTTGCCAATTGGGCAAATGTACAGGTTTAAGAGTCTAACATCAAAATTCAGACTTACCGAGAGACCTCAGTAAGAAGTTCTTGAACTCATCTGTCTCTAGTGTCTTATCTTTTGACCTGAAAGAAAGTTAAAGGCATGAAACCCAACAACATATACACATTTTGTAATGATTTTAACCTATAAATATAAGGATAATCCTGGACTATTAAACAATAACAAATACATATGTCATAACATATTAAACAAAAACTGTTGGTGGAGATAAATATTATTTTAAAAAGTTGCATGATGTGGTTAAAGAAAATCTAGACAATAGTTGTTTTTATTGATTGATAGTTTTGCATCGTACCTGCAGTTACAGGAAGTCCCCAGCAGATGGCAGCATTAGCATACACATAAAGGTGTGTGATAAACTAAAGGCTTTTTCAGCAGTACAGCACTATTGCTCTATATTATACACTCAATGACATTACTATACACTAACTAAGTCAAAGGTGAGACCATCTACATTTTGTATTTTGATGTAGACACCTTCAGTACTGCTATACCATTCCACAGCAACACAAGCTACAGTAAGTACACCATGCAGGTTACCTGTTACAGAGAACCAGCTCCACAGCCTGAAGCACAGGACCGGTGATCGGGTGCAGCATCACCTCTCCTCCTGACTTCACCCTCAGGTTATTCAGAACACATTTCTGAAGACCAACTTTTCCACTAGGAAACGTGGCAACTGGCCATCCTAAACACACCTGGAAAACAGAAGAAAATACAACAAATATTTACAAAATCATTCACATAAAGCTAAAAAGGTCAGACATAAGAAGAACAGAAGGCACGCTTTAAATAAAGGTTAAAGTTTGTGGATTTTAAAGATACAACTGTTCACAAAATATCTGATATAGAAACTGATGATAGGAGAGGAGACCTCTTGCTGTCCGGTGGGACTCGTCAGCAGGACCGGCCTCCCGATGCAAACACCGGCTGACTTCATTGAATTCAGACTGAGTTGGACTAAAGTTGATCTGCAACTCTTGGGTGTTTTGTCATCAGCTGTGAGGAAAGATAACAAAAATATAAAGTGAAAAACATAAATGAAAGTTCCACATTCAGACTTGATTTAAATGGCCCTAAAGCACTATTTACTGTGGACAATGGTGGAGAAAAAGTTTGACAAGTATTTCATTTGTGGTCTTGCAGATAAGAAACTGGTTCTTTTGTGGGTAAACTTTTCGAAATATGTAAATTGACATAGCAAAGAACTATATACCAGCACATAGCTACAGATTCATTCATTCTTGGCTGTGAGCAGTAGGACAATGGCAAGTTGCAATCGTTTTCTTGCAGCTTTGGTAGAGATGTTCAAAACGTTTAAGATCATAAAGGTTTTCCTGGCTGTAAACATTGCCCCTTTTCATACTTGCCGGTAAGAGATTTCCCTTATAAAGGCAGGGGAAGAAAAATAAAGTCTCCTTCTGCACATACATACATTTGAAAGTATAGCTAAAGTTAATTTGATGCTTCAGAATTCTTACTTTGGAAAATAAGGCTTGATTTGTCCTATGCAATCTGTGAGTTACACTAAAACGTTGACACCAAAGGGGTTTTTCATTCAGACTGACTTTGGAAGAAACATGAATTGGATGTCACTAAATATGGATGCAAATATCCTCAAAGTTGAAAGACAGTTTACCTCAGTCAGTGTTTCATTTTAAAACAATCAGTTTGAGACAAAACATACACACATGTCTCTATCGTCTCCTACTGACAGCACGTTACAGTAAAACATCATCAGCATCCAGCAGCATCACTGAAGGCAACGACAACCACAGGACTAGCTTTATCTGCAGACTGGTTAACCAGCTGATGCATCTACACATGCTAACGTTACCCCTTTATCACATTACGTTTCAACTTTTATGTTTAAGCCCAGGAGTTTTACCTTTATCAATGAAATCGATGACAGTGAATGAGTTGCAGTTCAAATGTCTGCAGCTTCCTCCATCGCTGCGAGATGTCTGCAGGCTGGAGGAGTCATTGGATCCCTCCTTCAGTAACAGTGAACTGTCCCCCTCACTCAGTCTTTTAGATTTGCTTTTATTTTTCTTTGAAGACATTTTAATATTGGAAATATTCCCCACGTGAACCAGCAGACATGTGTAAACACGGAGCGCTGCTGTAAACTTCCTGGTTAAAGTTTAGTCCCGCCCCTTTTTACCGTAAACCCCCGCAATGCGTCTCTGACTGAACGTTTACTGCATCATGTACTTTGTATTTAATTACATTTAAAGCATTCATGAACTGTTGAGTACAAGATTAAATTACGAAATTAGGGATATTTTTTAAAATTGTTAACATTGACTAGAAGATCCTAAAACTGGAAGAAAAAAAAAGGCTGTGCCAAATTCAATAGAAAACTTCTATATTTTAAGGTTGTATTTGTTGCCAAGAAGTATACACATATTACGTACTTTTTTTTAATATAGTAAATATTATACAGATGCATACTTAAATTCGGCATACATAAGAAGACTTTGTTCCTAAATGTAAAGGGTAACTGAATCTCTGACATTTACAACATTAAATATTCGTTTTATTTATTGGATTGTCAAGCATTCATAAACTGCCCCCAGGTTATAGATTGTATGACTAAATTATGGTCAACATTTTTTTAAAAACAACGTTGGTTCATATTGGTTCAATTAAAAGATCCGGAAACTAATCTGCGCCTGAAAAAAAGTTAAACCAAATTCAACAGAAACATCGTATAATTTAATTGTTTATTTATTTCCAGGAAGTAAAAACACATAATTTAATATTTTTAAGGGTATATTAAACAGTATGCAGATAAAGTCTTACATTCGGCATGTATAAGCAGACGTTTTTAATAGTTTTAAAGGGTCTTTTGGATTTAAATGCCTCGCCATCAGGCATGTGAATAACTCCCTCATACATTATTATTATTCTGGGACAGATTGTTAATTGTCAGCTCTTTTTTTTGTTTTTTTAATGTTCCAATACCCTTGTTTTATATTATATGTCTTTTTGTATATATAGTTTCTTAATATGTAGTTGTTAAACTATATATGACATCTTGAATCGTGGCTAAATTGTCAGAAATGTGAATGCAGTTCGTCAAAGTACCAACACAGTGTTTAGATGCCACTTAATCCAAGCATTACGGTTATTATGCAATTTCCGGGGAGGACCTTTACGTAACCGTACTCTTCTGAACACACATGCCGGTTAAAGATTGTACAACTACTCTCTACCATCAAACAGTAGTTCATTTAGAGTAGTATCATGGCTGCTTGTGCCTTTGCGTTAAGGCTTCTCCCGCTCGTGAGAGGAAGAGTGTGCTGCAGATCTTCATGTCGTGCACGCTCAGCTGTCCGTGCGTTTTCGTGCACTGCAGCTCGTGCTCAGGGGTCGGTGGCTCTGACTGGGAAAGTGGACCGGTTCGGTGGAGTGACAGTGAACCTGTCTGACAGCTGTTTACCAGAGGACATCAGTGAAAGCTCGTTCAGTAGATTACTGCAAGGTGGGCGCATCAAATAATGAATGACACTCGTGCACAGGTCATGTCATCAACTCACAAATTTGCACCAACCACTGATCATAAACTAGGATAGAAAACTGGCCTTGACATATGACTAATAAAGAAGGCTGAGGTCAGTTGTTACGCATGGAGCAGAAATATTGTTTATAGTAGAGTTTCCCTGCTTACATTACCTTACTTTATTATCTAAGCTATTTCTTTTATTTTCCATCTGCAGCTCACAGTTTGAAGTGGTTGTTAAGGTCAAAGATGTTGATTTTTAGATCTATCCAAACACAAATCAAACTGTCATAATAAAACAGTCGTTGTTTAGTAATAGAAATACAAGAGATATTGAAAAGCATGTCACAAGTTCCCAAGGATGAGTCTTTAAATGGCGAGTTGTTTCTATTAGTAAGGCTGATATATGATATACATTGGGATATAATATTTAGAAATACTATTCACATTATCATTACAAAACTAAATAGATAGGATCACATATTATATTTTTCCTTTATCAAATATTGTGCTTAAATACAATTAAGAATTATTGTGCAACATTCATTATGAACAGTACATGTATTTCATTTGGGATAAGATACTTGTTTTTTTGGTTTATAAATGACTTAAAACATCAGTTTACTTTTGAAATAAATGCAGAGTGATTTTTTCTTTTGTTTGGTCCTTTGATGAATTGGTTAAATGTTTCCTTACCCTTCAGGCTACTCCCACTAAAGTGTCTCTGCTGTGTCTCATCTTTCTCTCTTTAAATGTTCCATTTGTCCCCAGAATCAGATTTAGCGTCTTCCGTACTTCCTGTCGGTTTTTAAAGCAGCAACATCTTTAATAATCCATTTTAAAGTTTGTGTTTCCTTGTGATCTTTTGACCTCTGCAGATTCTTTGGCCCAGTGGAAAGCAGAGGGGAAAGTCGCAGTGTGGCTCCGAGTTCCCATCTCCCTGAGTCGATGTGCAGCCGCCGCCTCTGAACATGGCTTCTCCTTCCATCACGCCAAACACGACCACACGGTGCTCTCCCTCTGGCTGGGGGAGGGCGAGAACCGGCTGCCCGGGTTTGCGACTCACCAAATCGGAGTGGCAGGTAGAGATTTATAGCCTAAAAGTTCCTTCTTGACTTTA
Source organism: Eleginops maclovinus (assembly GCF_036324505.1). Taxonomy (NCBI): domain Eukaryota; kingdom Metazoa; phylum Chordata; class Actinopteri; order Perciformes; family Eleginopidae; genus Eleginops; species Eleginops maclovinus. The sequence continues at coordinate 4,269,059 of NC_086371.1, forward strand.
GAAATAGTAGTTTGACAAAGACTAATCCCACCTAAAGGTCCGCTAATTGATTTTTCAATTGATTGTCACATACTTTATCAGAAAACGGTGTTTGCACAGTTCTCAGGGATCTGATGAACGTCATAAGATGCAGCAAAAAGATGAATTCACCACGAGTAAACATTTCTTGTCAAACCAACTTGCTGGATTTGAGTTGTTTGTGCTTCCAAATGTCCATGCAAACACTCATAGATGATTGTGGTTATTTATATCCAAGATTGTATGTATAGTACTTAAATAAATAGCTTAATATGTGACTCAATAAACAGAAAATGAACCAACAATAGTGAAAATAATCTTTGGTTGCTACGCTTAGAAATCTCTCAATTATCCTCCATAATTATTATTTTCAAAAACTCAATTTGGATAGAACTTTTTACACAAGAAATGCAGCACTAAGTATTTTAAAAAGGGGAAAATACACATTGAATGGACTTGAAATCAGGGGAAAAAGGGTAAAATTAGGATAAATAGGTGGAAAATTAAACACAATTGATAAAAACCTTAACAATTTGAAAAAATATTAGGCAATAGACATTTGATTTTTCAGTATCTTGTATGTACCGCCCTTTTCCTGAGTCTCATTTACTCTACAGTGAAGACACCAGAAGCTCCAGGATTGTTTTTTTAAAGATATGGTTGTGATTTATAACAACGGAATCTAATATGTTGCTCCTTTAACATCATTTATAAGCAGCGAGGGTTTAAAAAAATAAATCTGTGGTAAACTGTGACCTGCATTAGTTTTTCTGACTGTGGATGAGAGGTTGGTTGTTTGTGTCAGCATGGATAGAAATCCATTAACAGAGGGAGGAGCCTTATGAGCAGACCTGAGGAGTGCTGAGTTTGTGATCATCCAGCAGAGGGCAGAGTGTCGGTATAACTTTCTAACGTCTGTAAGAGTGAATGAACTTCGAGCATGTCAGAACATGTCCACAGCATCCTTCTAAACAGAGCAGGTCCAGAATTTCCCTTTTTTTCTGCCAATAATGAAACTTAGGATAGGAATTTGAAATATGCAGCTGTTTGGATGATACTGATACTTGTTTGCCTCGTTCCTTGAAGTGTATTGTTGTTAATTGACCAGAGAACAACACATAATGGGCATTCAATTCAGGCGTAACTGCATTCACACGGGAGAAGTCCAAAAATGAGGTCTTAAATTTGCTGTATAATGTCCCACAGAGACCCTAAAGTTTTAACCTTCACTAGTACTACTTCAACAAGACCAATGTGGGTGTTCACGTCTTTATAGTGCTGAATTTGTGGCCAATACTCCTATAACTTTTATTCTACTCACCATCCCTTTGAAATCAGTTTTAAAAGGGCTCTGCTAGGGAAGCTTAACAATGACGTGCAGTGAGGTAAAGGACACGTTAGCCCCAGAGGAACTCAAATGTAAACAGTGGCTATTTTTACATACTGATAATTAAAAGTTCAAATTGCAGATCTATCTCCGGATTAAATCTGTTACACGTGTGCTGCTGTGTTTACCATGGGATGTAACATGGTTAGGACAACAGCAGAATCTGACAAAAAATTAACAACTCAAATAAAATGTCCAAAATCAAACATTCTGCCTTCACTTAGCCGGCTCTGTTGTGATTGGCCAACAGCTTAGAGATGTCCCGCCCCTTAGCCTTCCAAGTACAATGTGTTGAAGTGCCTAGCTTATAGAAGTGCTAGTGTTACATAGTGATGTCACTATGTTCCTGTGAGAAACTAAGGAGAGAAACTCCCTCTGGAGGGAACTTTGGGGTTTTAGCCTTTGCAGACCATTCACATGCACACAAACCTATATAACAGACTACAGGAAAAGCTTAATATAGCCTCTTTTAAGACAGTGTGTTTCATGGTTCTTCACCTGGTGACTCACTAAAACTTTAATAATTGTGATTTGGAAAGCATTCACTATTCTTCATGCCAGCTCCCCTCCCTAGAGTGACGTGTCCGACAGATCTTAGCAATCAATCCTTAACAGATTCAATTTAGCATGGAAGCATAGGGAACCAAAATCAAGGTCTTAGACGTCACAATACTTGTCCCGATAGTATTCTGTAATGAAACGCAGCTCAAGTGTGATCCAATTTCAACATCTGGCCTGATCCTGACCTATACAGCACCCTACAATTACTGGAAAACCTGAAAAGCAGTACAAGAAGTCTACATGAAATATCAATTAAGAGAAGACATTTTTGTGGCTAAGAAGCCATGTGTAACCTCAAGCGATTATCAGTTTTCTACCACAGATCCCGCAGCTCTTCTGTGATGATGGCTTCTGGGCTTTCTGTCTCATAATTCATAATCATTTTTTTCTCCTCTGCTTCCTATGAGCACTTTGTTTCCTAGACTGAATGCTACATAATGATAGCCTCCCTCAGCTGGCACAGGGATTCGGGAATGACATCAGTTTCCACTTGAAAGTCCAAGTCAGGATTTCAAGATGACCCATCCCTATTTACACATCTGTGACTTTCATTTAAGGAGTCTGGTCCAGGTCAGTCAGGCGTACCAACCAGGAAACAAATAGGCCTGTTTACTCTCCTCCTTCAGAGCTGTCATCACCAGCGGCACATAGCTGTCTCTCTTAGTCACTACCTCCTGAAAAAAGCTGCTCAAACTGGAGAAAAGTCTGGTCAAGTGGGATGTCCACATCCTTCACAAGTAAAGCGTCACACGGAGTCTGTCTGGACCCGGAAAAGTAAAGAGACGTGTTTTATTTAATCTTAACCCCCTACTTTTTCTCAAGACATCAACAAGCTGGGTTCTTGTTTACTTATTGGGGGCTACCTATGAAAAAAAAGGAAGACGTTTTTCCATATTTACCCCAAATGTATCGTAATGATCAATATTTAATTGAATGTTTACCACCACTGGATCGCATGATTTCTTGCTTTGTTTGTTTTGGTTTTCCAGCCAACAGCTGTAAAGCTCTAACATAAAATGAAGCTCTGTATAAAAGTTTAAGTGGTACTTTTTATAGGAGTTTAATTTGTGTTAAAGCAAAGTTCGAGAAGTGAACTAAATTTAAATTCCTAGTACTCCTAAATTATAAGCAAATGGTCAAACAATGTATTGGCATCTTTCTGACTGGTTTGTCCGGGGAAAGATCTTCAGAAGAGTCGTGTTTTGAGAATATGAAATGGACTGGACCGGTGTTTTGCCAGATAAGCATAATTAGGGTTGAATCAGACTGCGAACAGGTCTCCCTTTTTAAATGGTTCTTCTTCAGTACAACATGTGGAACAGCATGAACACTGGGGACATACATGCTTGCAAAATATGTGAAATAAATGTCTGATTGATTGTTTGTTTCCCAGGTGCAGTTGTTGATGAGTCCAATGGAAAAGTCCTTGTGGTCCAAGACAGAAACAAGGTACGTGTGTCGCTTTATTTTTACATATTGCTCTAAATTACTATAGTACACTTTTTTATATATTATATTAATGCCGTATAGTTCCCTAATGTTCTTCAGGAAACACGTCAAAAATCCCGAAAAAAATGACTAGGTACAAATTACCATTCTGACACATTTCTTCAAATAAAATCTTGAAATATTTTGGCTGGTTGTTAAAAACAGCTGACCAAATATTGCCTGGTTGAGTCAAAAAGCAATGGAAACTGATCCTTCTATCCACAGTGAAGTAAAAGCCGGTGAAGCATCAGAATCCTCGGTGATGATCAAGATGTCTGATTAATTGTATTTGTTTAGTGAGATGAATATTGCCTCTCTGGTTGGAAATTCTCTCACATCTCACACTTAACATAGCTCCACACAACATGAGTTGACCTGAAGCAAACACGCTGTTTACGTGAGCTGAATGCCCTCTAACAGCTTCATGAGTGTGTTCCTCCCTCAGTTCTCACAGAGCTCCGCTGTAGTGCTCAACAGACCCTCTTTAAAAACGCAGTTTCAACACAGATTTGTTTGCATTCAAAAACAAGATTGGACCATGATGCTGCAATTTGGAAACCAATTAGTGTGTTATTCCAGCTCACTTAGCTTGATGTAAACAAGGTGATAAGCAACTTTCACATAAAGTGTACAGTCTGTTACCTAATCAGTATAAATTACATCGACGTGTTCTTCTAAAGGCAGCTGCTTCTTTCCTAAATACAAACATATTTTGCTTTGTGACCCCACATCACCAGTAGTGCTAAAGCTGCCAGGAATTCAAAGCGTTAAAGGTCAGAAAGACCTGGCATTGTGCGTACCCATGTAACGTTATATCCACCAGTATACAGTAGATATTATGCAGTGCGGAAATGCTGTAACTGTTCTCCCCTTCACCCGTGAACCCTCGACAACAAGCCACCATTACAGAGCAAAACGAGAAGCATGTTAAAAGTTGAAATGCCCTTTATAGAATCGGAGGATGAAACCCTCTTTATTTGTCACATACATGCACACAGCAGAGCACACACAGTGAAATTAGTCCTCTGCATTTAACCCATCCTATTACTAGGAGCAGTGGGCAGCTATCGTGCAGCGCCCGGGGAGCAATGGGGAGGGGGGATTGGAGGTGTCCGGTGCCTTGCTCAAGGGCACCACAGCAGGGCCTAGGAGGTGAACTGGGACCTCTCCAAGTAGCAGTAGCACTTTCCATATTTCAAGTCTGTTCGGGGACTTGAACCGGCGACCTTACGATTCCCAGTCCAAGCCCCTACTGACTGAGCCACTGCTGGACTTTAATGCTAGCACAGGGTTACCAGGCTGGGTCAGGTTAAAACTTGAGGGTACCTATAGAGATATCACAAAAGACCCCCCATATAGAAAGCTATTATCGCTGAAGAAAAGGCTGCATACATACAGATATGTGTAAGTCTATATGAAAATAACAGTATAGCATGTAAAATCTTGATTTAATTTAAGGTAATCTGTTAGATAACATTCTATAAGACCAAGTGTATTTGGCTAATGCCCATATTGTGTGTCATTGTCAACATTTTGTTATGGGCAAAGTTGTATGTGTTGTTTTTACTGCTGATTTATGTAAACAGTTCATTTGAAAATCCATTAATCTGGAGCTCTGGTTAATTTCAATAGTACTTTTTTCCACTGAACTGAATCCAAGCAATCAGCACACATTTCTGAAGCTTAACTGGAATCAATCATTAGTTGCAAAACTGTTTACCAAAGAGCCTGTTTAACACATAGAGCAACATGAACATTTTTTCCATCATTCATTGTCAAAGAACTAATAACTGACCCCCAGAGGAAGAACATTTCCGATTGCAGATGTCTGCAGGAAGGAAATGTATCATGATTTATTCCAACTTCAATTATTTTTCACTCTATTGTTGTTCATGTCTTATGCTGATTAATAACACTTTGACAATTGAATTCCCCAAATGACAATACATGACTATGTCTTCTCAGTGAAATCCTATCAGTACATTGAAGCTTTCTCTTGTCAGTCTCTCTGAAAGTTCAGGTTACAGTAAAACCACCTTAAAATCGAGTCCTTTGACCAATATAGCCCACATTATAATTGACTTTATTTAAGTGCGCCTGTTTGCTGACTACACGCAGCAATGTGTCCCAGCTGGGAATCCTAAAAGCTTCTAATGGGAAACAGTTAGTGGCCTGGAAGTGTGGGAAGTATTTAATCTCTTCCTCCTCCTCCTCCTCCTCATCCTCCTCCTCCACCATCGGGCTGTTTACTGGAAATGTGCTGCACAAGAGTCTGGCAGTTCAGAGCTTACGAAAGGTTTTGAACCTCCGGAAAAGAAAGCTATTATCGCTGACAACAAGGGGACAGATCCTCAGTGAACTGGAGGTCATTTACCAAGTTGTGGAGGAAAAGAATACATGTGACGGGATTATGTAATTAGACAAACAAAACAAATTGCTGGTATATCTTTAAAAAATGGGGATTACCAGCAGGATTGCAATCTTACAGAACATGCTTAATGAAAGGCAGGTTACTTCTTTTGTTACAGTGTTCTGTTTTCTTGCATAATACACTTGAGTAAAAATAATATTACTTGGATTTTTAGAGCGCCTTTCAAGAAACCCAAGGAAGCGAGGGGCCGTGGTGTTGGCGGGCAAAAAGGAAAACAAATAAGGAGATAAAAAAGAACAGAAATAAACGAAGGCTGGTCTCAGACATGTAGAGAGGTAACTGAGGCTGAAAGCGTTGACAAACAGATGAGTTCTCTTTTTTGAAGATATCATCAGGGTCAGTGGTCCTGATTTCAAGGGGGAATGTGTTCCAGAGGGTGGGGGCTGCAACAGATCTGTATCAGAGGACTGCAGCTGCCGGGAGGAGGTGTAGGGGTGGCGGAGGTCTGTGAGGTATGAAGGGGTTAGTGCATGGAGAGATTTGTATGTGAGGAGGTGGAGTTTGTAGAGGATGCAGGACTTGACCAGGAGCCAGTGAGTGAACGAGGGTTGGGGTGTCAGGGCTTGGCGTGGGTGTGAACCCTAGCAGCAGAGTTCTGCAGGTGCTGTAGTCGGTCCAGGGCGTTGTTGCAAGACCCCATTGCAGTAGTCCAGGCGGGACTTGATGAATGCATGAATGAAAAGCATCTTAGTGATATTTCTTTCCTCTTGTTTTTATTTGCATTGCATTTGATATGGAGGTAATCCAAAACGAGTGGAAAGAGATCAGGTTGCAGGAACCCTATGATACTCAACTGTAGGATTTTAGCCTTTGCAGACCATTTACATGCACACAAACCTACAACATAGTACAGGAAAGGGAAAAAACCCCAAAACATAATACCCAGGTAATTAGTCATTAAAACAGAATACATTTTTTAACTTAGCCCTCCCAACGCTGGTTATTTTACTCTGAAAAACCACACTGATTAGAGTAACACAAAATCTCTTTATTTCCTCCTTACCAGCACATTTCTAGAAACAGCTCCAAAAATATAGCATTCTGTTGACCATACATACAAATAAAAGCTGTAGTGCATTTATGTTCGAGGAACAGGGAAAAATGAAATAGCATTTCTAAATGGAAGGGGAAAAAAGCACTGCATACAAAATACATTGATAACTACAAAAATATATATATATATACAACACTGACATCATAACTTAACCAGCAGCATACTGTTATTAAATATCAAGTGGTGAAACAGCTTCTGGAGACACATTTCACCGCAGCAAATGTAAAAGCCTCTAGAGTGAGGCACTAAAGATAAAACATACAATTAAAGGATACTCTTATTAAACATCTCTCTACGTGTATATTTATTAGTTGAGATACACTACTTGCTGTGATTTTATATATATATATATAACAACGTTTTATGATTCAAAACAAGGTTAACATGATCATGATGATATAACTCTTAAGGTACATTTACAGCAGTGCCTTCTGTCACAAATGATGTTAAGTTGTATCTCTGTATTTCAGACGATGAATGCTTGGAAGTTCCCCGGCGGCTTGTCTGATCTAGCAGAAAATATCGGTGAGTGTCACAAATCTAATACAGTACATCTACAGCTGTAGCCTTCAATTTTAGATGATGATACATTCATTTGAACTGTACAAAACGAGGCACATGATATATATGCAAATATTTATATCTGTTTCTCCAAATTCACCTTTAAAGCAGCTTTGGTATTATATACATGGCCCAACCCATAAAAGCAGCGTCGAATGTTTCTTTACAAAAAATATATGTTTTTTTTCCCTTTACCCCACACCTCAGGATCTTTAAAAGTCCTCCACATACATTTAGTAATATTTTAATGAATCTTTCTCAGGGACCACTGCGGTTCGGGAAGTGTTTGAGGAAACCGGCGTTCGCTCAGAGTTCAGATCTCTGCTCAGCATCCGGCAGCAGCACGACCACCCCGGCGCCTTCAGCATGTCGGACATGTACATCATCTGCCGACTCAGCCCTCTCACCTACGACATTAACTTCTGCACTCAGGAGTGTCTGCGCTGTGAGTGGCTGGAGCTCGCAGAGCTGGCTAAGACCGAACACACCACCCCCATCACCTCTCGTGTAGCCCGGCTGCTGCTGCACGGCCTGGAGAGCGGCTTCCATCACATCGACCTCCCCATGGAGGTAATTCCTGCCGTGTACTCTGGGAAGTTTTACCAGCTGTATCACCGGCAGCTTCCTCCCACACTGAAATCCTAGCAACCTGATGGGGTTACCATACCATGGCTAGCTACGTTGACACATAGCTGTCAGTATTACTCATATTTAAAGTGTATTTATGACTGGAAAGATGTCTGCCGTGTGTTTGTCCACACTAGCTTTGAAAAAATATGCTGGAATAGGATGGACTACAAGAACACTCACTTGGGTGGTGCAAGAATGAGTCCTAAACCTGGATGTTAGCATCAAGCAGTTATCATTGAGCAGTTAGCAATTTGGGATTCCTTCATCTGGATTCTTTGGGATACAGGGTCTAATACTTAAGAGATGTTCACGGTTTGTTATACTACAATCAGGTAATACCCCAGTGGTGAATGTCTCAAGTTTCTATGAATCATAAAAGCAATAGGTGCTAAATAAATGACTAAATGAGCCATCTTAGCCGCCTTTAGCTTAGCCGTGTTGACGCCACCGTGATGTAGTTCCTTTATAGCCCAACATTAGCATTTTTCTTCTGCCGATTGCATTTAATTGTTAAAAAAAATGATGTGAATATGTGGAGATCATCCTGAAGAGATCCCAATTATTTTTGTGCTGAGCCCTTGCAATGCTGGACTACATAAATATGTCATCACTGCACCACTCTACCTAAACCACAATTTTATACGGTTCATATAACACTTTTTGACGTACTGTTTGGAAATAGTGGCTCCAAGCAGCTAATTTCATTGGTTAAAGGGACTACTTTTAAATGTTTCTGTATTTTTTAGGTACAGGTCTTGCTAACGAGCTAACCACCAGTGTCAGCTGATCATACACTGTCAGAGCTAATATTAAAGGTCAGTTGTTCCAATATCAATATTGGCTGCCTTAATGAAATAGTCTGGTCAATAAAATCAAAATAGTACTTTCTGTAGAAATAAACTGCCTTTCTGTCATTAAACCAGACATCATTTACTCATTCTGTTTGCACAAATCCAATTATACACACGCCAAATTCACACCTGCGAGCGGCAAAGTGCAGCTCAACACACAAATACTGCTTCCTGGGCTGGAAGGCGAGTTCATGTGTCGGGAAGAAACTCATCGTAGCATAGGTCGACATGTAACAGGATTCACAGGACTCTGTTTTCTGGTTGGCCGAGGTACTGTCTGGCTGCGATTCAATGCAAAAACTTAAATTATACCCAGACATAGCATGGCAGTCACCCCAGGCCGCACATCGCTGGTCCTCGGTGTGAATTTGGACTTACAAAAGAGTTAGTTTTGTCCGAAAACAAAAACAAGCTCTGGAAAGCTCTTCAGTTTCTGTGTGTGTCGAAAGTTTAAAATAAAACTAGTGCTTGGGTTTTGATTTGAGTTGGTTTGGTGTGCTTAGTTTTTCCTAAAAAATCCTAAAATGTAATTATTTAGTTCAATCCCTAATCTCTTATCAAGTTACAATAATGTAGGCTTTGAGTGCATGTACTATTTTAACTAGTTTTAACAGACTATTCATCTAAGACCTTCATCTTACAGCTGAGTTTAGACTGCAGGAGCTGAACAGTAGGAAAGGGGTAGGAAAGGGTTGTCGCTTTAAATCCTTAAGTCAGAGATGAGTTTCTAAAATGAACACTGCCTTACTTGATGGTACACTTCAGCAGTTAGCAGGTCTACATGTTTTACTGTGAAGCAGCCAGGTGTGAATGAGTGTCACAAGCTGAATAAGAGCAGGATATAACAGTCAGAAAGCATCACAGCTGTTTGGGGCAATGTCGATTGTCTTCATTGCCGTCACATCTTCTTCGTTGCTGCCACTAAGACGTCGATACCTTTCGGTCAGATCCCAGATTAGCACTTGGCAGACATTGGAAGAAACAGGATGGCCTTTTGACCCGGGCTAGTTTTGCTCCCGGACTTGTACTGGCCAGTCCGCTTCAGCGCCACGTACATGGTGGGGTACTTCCTGGAGCGGTACGTGTTGTAGTTGTTGCTCTCGAGCCGCTCCAAGAAGTGGCATTCATCCGTGGCTCGTCTCTGGGGAGAAGACACAGAGGAATAATGCTCATTTGATGTTCAGTGGAGGGAAATTAATTCTGCTATTTAACGAGTTACAGGGCTATAAGAGAGGGGGGATTTCATCTTCACATCTCTGCTTCTGGGACACCTTCCCATCGCAATACACTCAAATGTGCTTGCTAAAAACTGTGAAACTAGTCTTTAATATTTCAACAAATGGAAACTGAAATGAGGTCTTTCTGTCTGTAGGATTCACATAAATGAGACTGTGTTTATTTCCAAACTGATTTTAATCCTCTCTTTTATGTACATCATATTTTGGGGGCATTTTATGAGATATGTTATATTGTTTGGAATGCATTTGATTGAATTTGTTTAATATATATTGTGTGAAAGGGAGATTATGTGTAATGCTAAAATGTTCTGATATTAAACTGCAACATAAAACACCACTAGCTTCATGTCTCCTTTATTTCAAAGACGACTGTTGCTTTATAGTAAATTCTGCAAGGTATTTCACAACAAAAGAGTAAAGATATTTAAAGGGAAATGTGCCTGACATCATTAAAGCGTAAGTCAGTGTCTTTATTATTGAATAAAACATCAAATATTATTCACTGGAGGTGAACAGCCTAAAATATTAAACAAGAACAATTCAAACAAATGGAGAACAAATCCAAAACTGAACAAAGAAAGATGTATTAGACGCACTTTTCAATCTCAATTATTTAGCTCTCTTGGCTGGTATTTTATTAAACATATTTGTCTAAGTTCCCACACCATCCCCTCGTTAATCTTTGTCCTGCTAGAAGACATTAATTACTGAGTGTTTGGCCGAAATGGTTCAGTCTCTTTGGGCGTTAGCTGCCTTAAAGTACGGCCTGTTCAACAAGAGACTTTTGTTTTTATTTGGCTGTGACTCTAAAGTATTTCATTTCAACCTCAACAACCCCCCAGGGTACAATTCATTATATGAAGTTACAGATTATAATAAACAGTTACCTTGTGTGTTTGAATATTTTTGGGAGTTTTATTTCAAATAGAGAACTTGTAAAATATAAATCAATGACTTATTTTTGATTGTGTTTATTTATTTATGTATCTACTTATATATTTATACATTTCATTCATGATAAATATTGTTGGTTTTTAGTTTTAAGGGTTGAATAAATATTGAAATTATAAATAATAATAATTTTATAAAAATGTAATTATGAAGACACATTTTTTTTACATTTAAGGGTGGGATAAATATTGAATGTGTTGACCCTAATAAGATCCTATTGGCAGAATAAATGTCTTGTTTGACGAGTGATGCCTAAGTGGTAATTTTGTAGTAGAGAGCATCATACCTGTCAAGCTGCTAAGTTAGAGGGTTAAATGTGTAATTTCAATATCCTAACTATTTCTTCACACCACGAATAGTAATTAGTTAATATTTTTCTAGGTTTTAAATGTTTTTCTACGACCAAGTCAAAGCAGGACACAGAACTCCGCCCTGGGTGGCAGCTGCAGGAGCTTCTCATTAGGGAGGAAATGCTTCCTGCCATTTACATGGACTGTGGACAAGTCTCACAACCACCGAACCGCATCAGTCAGAAACACTTCACACTTCCACTGCCGCCGTTGTGAGCAACAACTCTGGGGCGGTGGAACAGCAGCCGTCCAGAGGGGGGGCTGCTTCTCCTGAGCAGTCTGAAAATCCTTCAGATCCATGTTTGACAATGGGTCGGGTAATTAAACAAATTACTGTTTCTAATTCCTCTTTTGCTTATGTAAGATGCTTGATCAGTGAACAATTAAACAAGGTAAGTCAGTTTGTCTCCTGGTCAGTCAGACAATCTGTGAGTTTCTTTTAAACGTTTTAAAGGAAACACACTTTAGATGTTCTTCTGCCTCATAGAAAAACCAATACAGAAAGATCTTTTTATGTATGGCTATCTTACTAGGTGAGCAAACACCATATTGCATCTGCTCCCGTAGTAAAATGTAATATTGTATTGGCCGTAAAACAAAAGTCAATGGCATCTTTTCTCTAATGGTTATTATTTAACTGAGGTTTCCTTTTTTGGTTTTCCCACGCTTTTAAATGCCGTTCATTCACACGTCTTCCCAATTGTTAAATGCTGTTCCTTAAACATATTTGTGTTTCTGTGTCTCGTCTCTCAGACAAAGAACCGCTCAATCCCTTGCCTTCCCAACAGCAGGTTGCCCGTGGCGATCCTAAAAAATGCACACTTAATCCTGCAAATATTAGAGGTCACATTCTTCCACAAACACACCGGCAGCAACTAGACACTTGGAGAAGTCTGTGTCCTATATTCTACCTCGATCAGCCTGTTCACAAAGATGTTGAACATTAATGGAGTCGAATCAACCATTAACCCTGTTGCTATCATTTTAATTACCATAGTGTCATTATCATTTCCATCTGTGTATTTCTAACTGAAGTGGGTATTGGGAAAGAGTTATTGTATTTTGTTTAGAAGATCCAAATAAGGTCTTGCGAATTATGTATTTGTTTATGTGCCGTTCTGGACTGTGTGGGTACAAAACCGAATCCCAAGTAATGTAACATAATGTGATTTAAGACGTAAACACTCAAACTCAAACTCGCTAGCGTTGCCATGATCAGTGACATGCTTGTGTCGGCCAAGGCAGCGAGGATAAAACTCTGGAGAGCGGACAAAAAAACAACTGCACTTGGACTCATTCTGGTCCCATTTGCTCAGGGTCTATTTAATGTTTTGGCAAATCTTCTTATACTAAGTGCTAACTCTGACAAACGTGTGTCAACTTAATTATTTCCTGCGAGGGAGGATTTCTTGTCGGCTGGCTGTTAAATACTTGGTTTCCAAAACACAGCAGACTAAATGCTGCTGTGACAAAGGCAGAAGACGGTTACTGAGGGTGTTTAATATGTGAGAAGCACTTTTGGTAAAAGAAACAAATAAACAAGATATCTTATTTGAGGATTTGAAGTGACTGCATACCTCTTAATGTCAGGACACTTGAACAGAAAGAATTTATCTTTTGGCAAAAGAAAGTTTCTGATCCAGCTCACTCACCGCTCCAAACAGTCGTCCATCTCTGTTCATGGCCAGATAGCGGTTAGCACACACTCCTTTGATGACCACCTCGCCCACTGAGGTCGCCTGGAGTTGAAGCTTTACTGAGGAAGAAACAAATGTTAGTTCGAACCGATAGTACAAATGCAGACATCTTCACTAGTTTGCTTGTGGGATGTTTAATTACAGAGAACAGATTCAGCGCTGTACTGACATATTATGAAAGTCCAAAACCAAATCTTAGTGATGTTTTTGGTTATCCCATGAGCCAGCAACTCAGGGATTTCAGTATGACATGATTTCTACAGCAGTAAACATGAGTAAAAAGTGAGAGTAAGGCCTTAAAGACAGCCTGTTCTAACATCTTGCAGGACACAATTAGCTTGGTAGCACAAGACAGAAATAACAAAGGTAGATAATGACATATTATTATTTCACATGGCAGTGAAACAGATACAAGGTGACCACACATTGACACGTCATATCACTGACTTATAAAGTTGTCAATGCTAATGTGTTAGCAAATTCATTCCTGCAGACATAAGTCTTTGTTTGTCCTAGGTAGGTCCAATATTTACAGTTTTGGTCTCCACCAGCTACTGAAATAAACACATGGCTCGGAGGGGCAGTACGTGTACTGGGGAAGCAGAAATAATAAGCTAAAATAACCAAAACAAAGCTAACCGATAACTCATTTTCAGCAACTCATTTGCTTGTTCCTTCTTCATCTGATACAATCAAACGTTTTTCCTGCAGCAATGAATGAAACACTATATACACAATCCTTCTCAACCTTAAAAGTAACAGTACCAGTCACTTAAATCCCACTGAGCAGAGTACCTGTTGGCTCCACACATGGATCAAAATCATCTCCACAAGAGGCTGCTGGCCAACACAGCATACTTTGCATGAAACCAAACCACAAAAAAAGGAAGCAGGGGCCCCATAAGGTAAATGAGAATGTCTGTCCAGAATTATTCCACATTAAGACTTCACATAGATGCACATCTGTCTACAATTAAGCTTGCTGCTTGGATGATTAACGGGTTGGATCAAAGAGGTGTTCTTCCCAGAAGGAAATGTATAATTTCCTATTCACGAGAATACAGAAACAACATGCCCTTTAACCGATCAGTCCCTGTACAATGTGGGTCCATCTATAATTGTCCAGGGGTTGGTGATATAAGGGCAACAGTACTGTACATGTGGAATCATTTTCTCACAAAACTTTGACATGGGAAGAACACATGATGGACTACAGTCCAATCTAGATGGCATAGAACTCAGACTTCAATATGTACCTGTCCCCTTTTTCTCCCACACACCACCCACCCTGCCTGAAATGCCTCAATTGGACTCCCTTGTTTACTTCCTGAACATAGTAACATCACTACGTAAAACTCACACTTCTATTGGTTGGCGCTCCAACACATGGTACGTGATAGGCTAAGGGGCGGGACTTCACTAAGAGGTTGACCAATCACAACATAGCTGTTTATTTCCATTTAATGGCATTAAAAAAAAGTCATGAATGTCAAAGGAGCTTTAAATGAAATTATTGCAAAATGTCAGGAATGGGAAGTTAGTTAGTTAGTTAGTTAGTTAGTTAGTTAGTTAGTTAGTTAGTTAGTTAGTTAGTTAGTTAGTTAGTTAGTTAGTTAGTTAGTTAGTTAGTTAGTTAGTTAGTTAGCTAGCTAGTTAGCTAGTTAGTAAGTAACTTTGGCTCCCCCAATATCAAGATGAATTAAAGGGGCCCTATTATGTTTTTTGGGTTTTTCCCCTGTAGTGTTATATCTATGTAACACTACACTCTTTTATTGGCTAGCGCTCCAACACATGGTCCGTGATAGGCTAAGGGGCGGGACTTCTCTAAGAGGTTGAACAATCACAACAGAGCCGAACCAATCAGAGCAGACTGGGCTCTGGTTTCAGACAGAGGGTGAAAAGAGGTGCTGCAGCACAGGCAGTGTGAGAAAAATAAAGAGCTTTTTGGACATTAAAGCATGGAGACATGTCCCAGGAGAGACACTAAATAAAAATATGAACCTGAAAATAAATAGAATATGTATCTTACCTGTTTCATACAAATGTTAAGACTGATGTAATGAATGTGTTGGGTTCACTGAGAAGGTAGGTAGCTCAGTTTTTTAGGCGATTGGGTTAATGTTACAATAAATGTAATCAAGCTTGTAAATGTTTCTGTGTATTTAGTGTCTGGGCCCCTATCTGAAGCTTTGGATTGCTTGTTGGGACGTCCCATTTCCATTCTTAACTGTTTGTGACAACTGAATTGAATTGAATCCTTGACTACATTTCTCACTAACATTACCAATTTTTACTGGCAGGTATGTTACGCTGCCCAAAAGTTGGCAGGTCAATCACATCCCTAACAATAGGAGCATTGAGGAAAAACAGCTCAGCTTAACTGTAAAAAAGCATTACTGGGAAAAGCCAAATGATTAATACTGATTCCTGTTATGTGACTCATTGGGGATATGTATTACTTACTGACACACTGATACTGATCATTTGATATCCAGAATAACAGTCTTTAAAGTCAATTTAGTCCCACTGAATATAATCTAATTATTCTAAAAATAGTGCACCTCTCCTTGAGCTGGTTTCAGATCTGTTTGCACGCACCTGTTTGAAAGGTCGCAATGTGTCTTGGGCAATACAACATGTTTTCCTCGGAAAAAAACCTTTACTTTTTTATGTCCCCTCTCCTCCCCTCCCACTTACTGATGCAACCCGAAAGTAATCAGTGATACAGAAGCACAGATTGTTTCACTTTTAATCAAGGAGAACATCAGAAAAGCCTTAAACTTCCCTCAATTTCTAAAATTAAAAGTGATTGGGGGTTGTTTCACTTTTTTGTAACATTTTTAGATATATTAGTGGTTTAAGTTCATTGATGTCAAACACTGACAGGGAGATTTAGTTCAGGAAATCACTCATTTGGGCTTTTAACTCCATGTTTTGAGTGACATAAACTCCACAGTAAGCAGTGGTAATGGCTGTGACTCAACCTGGGAACTACATTTACTAAAAACATCCTGCATTTTCCATTAAAGTTCCCTTTGATTAAGAAACCTTGAACCCTCAAACAACGGTTATTAAACTTTCCAGACGTAGGCCTACACACCTTTAAAAGTGTTTACAAGTGGAGAATAAACCTCAGCAAGTTGGAAAACTCACATCGTTCCTCCGTGATGTTTTAACTTCCTTGTTGCAAATTAAAAAAGAGCATAAAGAGGCGTTGTTGTGCAGTGCAAAGCAAAGACTAATAGGGACTGGAAGTACTTACTGTGGGGGTCGTTCTTCTCCCGGATTCCATCCACAACCCCTTCAGGCTTTATCCTCAAGAAGAAGCCCCCGTTTTTACAGTACAGCCTTTTGGGATCCTTGAAGCCCCCAGGAGGAAAGCCGCCGCTGCCTCCGTCATCAGGTGTGGAGGGAAGTGTTGTGATTTCTCCCGTGGCCATATCCTCCTCTTGCCTCGCTTCCCGGCGACTGCTTCGTCTCGTTCTTGAGCAGCTCAGGAGCCCCACTGTGGCCTCCCACCTCCCACTAACTGTTCTCTCCTCCCCTCCTCCACAGAGCTTCACACACACTGATTCAGGTTAACCCCAGAGGTCAGTTTGCTTGAACGACCCCCCTCTCAGGAAAACCAGTGCCTTGTGAGTCCTGAGAATCTGAGACCAAAGGAAATGCCTTTACCTGCAAGCGTCCAAATGTATAGCTTGTAGATCGGGCAGCTGCTCTGCCAGTGTACTTTGAGCACACTGGTAGGGGGGGGCGTGCATGCAGATTCCCCTTTCGCTTCCACTCTTCTTGCAATGAAGTGTTTAAATCAGGGCAGCTGGCTTAGATCTGTGTGGAAGGCTTTCCCCTTCAGGCCTCAGTTCGCATGCGCCCTAGGAGCACCAACACACACTCGCTCACGCCCACTAAAGGCTCACTAATCCAACCAACCAACCCAGAAGGAGTCTTGAAAGGAGAGGAGGGCAAGGAGGGGGAACGTGCAAGTTGGACTGTGCCACAGAGACCCTTCAGAGCGCCAAGAGCAGTGTTTCCATTCATGCAGCCTGAGTTGAATACGTTCTATTCATAGGTGCACAACAACAATGTGGAGCAGAATTGCCAGGAGCCTCCGATGAGCAAGCGTGCCTGCGTCATGAACAATGCCCAATCTGAACTTCTTCAGAAGAGGTTTAGAGTCAGAGATGGGAATTATTTGTGCAAAGTTTTTTGTTTTTTGCAGATTTAAGGGCAAACAGGGCTCCTCCATTTGCCAAAAAAGGCAATCACTGGTCAGTCCTTCTGAGTAACGGGAACCACATCTGAACTTGTGGTTGGGTGAAAGTCAGCTGTGCTCTTGGTTGAACCATCAGTAAAACATCTGACATCAGAAAACTTGGATATTTATAAGAATTGGGTCAAAATAGGAATCCAAACCGAAAAGTCTCAGATGTTTTTTGGACATCCTCAGGAGTCTTTTCCTGGGACTGTATTAATCGAGAACTCTTCATCCTTATTTATGGTTCGCCAGTTATTTCTTTCCTAAAATACATGCAGGACACATTTGTATTGGTATGGCACCTGTTCTCAAACAAAGGCCACCTATGAGTTCCTCAGGCTTTCTGGTGCAGGAAAACATCACTTTACATCTGTAGTTTTGAGAAAAACCCAGAGGAAATCAAACTTTCCCCCATTAATAAAACTAATACCTCAATATGCAAACATATGATTTGTATCACGTCAATATAATGAATCAAAACCCTGCTGGTTATTTCTATTTCTATTTTGAGATGTTTCTATTTTAGAATTGTTAATTTTCTAGTATTTATATTTCTAATTATGTGCAATGCCTTGTTTATCTGATTAAATCTTATTAAAGTTGCTTTTTTCACTCATAATTTTGGAGATTTTTGTCAATTGTCACCTAAGCTCAAGTCAAACTACCTCTGACAACCTGTATAGAATAACAATGTATGCTGTCTAGCAAATATAAAATTAAACTGGATCATTTTACACAACTTGTCAACTTTATTTAGGTTATCTATAAGTGTTGCATGCATCAATCCAGGTTTTTCTCCATGCATATGAAGTATGCAGCAGCTAGTAAATTGTGAAGGCCTGAATTCTCAGATGTGTCACAGATTTCATCATACCAATGTCCTCCTCAATGTTGTGTCTATAATGTTGTGTCATATCCCCCCCCTTGTCAATCTTACACCCCCGCTGAGCCATGCCTGAGTCAAGGTTGTGCTGGTTCCTCCGTAAAGCATTTGTAACCTATTTTTATTACACTGAACTATTTTTAGGATGCAATAACACGCTGAGAGGAAATGGAAGTTAACACGTGTCGCTTTAGCTGACACCTTTGAAATACAGCGCGCATAATAGGAAAGTGTCTAAAGGTAACCAAGAGAGTGCTTCTGGTTTCCGGTTGTTTTAAAATGTTCCAATTAGTAGAAATTTTGTTGGAATAACAGTTTTTTGTCCCGAATGGAATAAAGGTTTAAAATGTGTACATTTACTTTTACTTTATTTGATCTTTTCTCATTTTATATAAATATTTTTTTAAATTTTATTTGGCTTTTTACTGGATATTTTAACTTTGAATGTTTTATAAAAATATTTGTGTTTTTTTATCTTGTTTTGAGTATTCTTACTTTAACTTATATCTTTATATAAATCTTTTTATTTTATCTTTTTATTGCACTTTTTTACTCACACTAATATTTTTTTAATACATTTTATTTATATTTTATTTTATTGCATTCAAAAATGTCATGAAAAATGTTCCTTTGGAAAAATAAAGTATTGTTATTCTGATCATAAAATAAGCCTTAATTCGTGGATGAATCAACGTAAGGCATCAAGTGCCAAAGATTGCAAGGGTCTGTAGTTTTCCTGTGACCTTTCAAAGATCTTTGAGGACAGGAAATATTATGATTTCTAGAATTAAAAAGCATTTAAATTTATAGTCAGTTCACTTTTAAAAAGGAAATGACCTAAGAAGACTTAACCAAAAACATTGACTCTGTCTGGATGTGTTCCTTCTCCTGCAAAAATTCCTATTACTGACAGAGCCGGTCATTAAACCTCCCCAGTGTCAGAGTATAAGGTGAGCAGTGTTGAGCAGTAGGATCATAAAGGAGGGGTACCAACACTAAAAACACACTGGCAACAGGGGGACATTTAATTGTTGTTTTGGACATGCACTATTTCTTTTGGGAACCAACCATGAAGACAAGGTGTGCTCCCAGTCATGTAATGTAAGCCCAGTCAGGCCTGGTTGATAATACATATAAACTGACTGTTAGGACCGCACTTCAGGTCAGTTTGTCCTTAAATTCCAAGATCCTGTTGATCTATTTCTTCCGAATACCTACAGGTCAGGATTAAAATCATTAAAGTGGTAATCAGATGCTTTTGCGAACATGCATGAATTAGGAATATTTATGATTTTCACAATTCAGAATCCATTTTCTTTAATAGATTTACATGCATCAGCTTGGATAAAATAGTCAGATAATCTAGAGTCATATAGTAATGTGTCTCCCTCTAGTGGTAGCACATGTGTAGCATTACTTCAGTATGTTTATGTTGTCCTCTGACTATTTATTGATGACAAGAAACTAAAGAATTTGGAAACACTTTATTTGATTTTTTCTTTGTAACAGTTGTACAACAATAAATTACAAACAAACATTTGTGTCCCAATTTGGAGCAAAAACACAATGAGAGAGTTGTGAAGGAAGGGTAATCCTTCCAAAGGAAATCATAACAGCATTAGGTGTTCTTGTGTATCATCAGATGTTGGGTAAATGCCTGTGATGACCTCTGCATCAGTCTGCAACACGAGGAAAACCAGATCTAGGGCTTTCCTCCATGCTTCCTGCTTCACACTCAGATTATCATAGATCTTTCCTGCTGGTACTTTACAGGACCTTGTGTTTGAGGAAACTCCACCATCCTCTAGTTCACTTTCCATGGAAAGTTGTGAGAACTTTGCCTCAATACTTTTGTTATTGGCTTTCAGTTGTTGGCTCACTGCCGTCCTGGCTTTGACTTTTGAGAACCTTCCGGTGTTAACCATTACAGTTGATATGTAATCTGTTAAACCATCTGCCATGAGGTTCAACACTGTGGCTCTGTAAGGGTTAGCAGCTGCTGAGTCCCTGTTCCTCTCTCTGTGATGCTTGACATGGTGCTCTGCTTCCCTTTGAAGGTGGTGAATACAAAGCATTTCTGTCACTCCAGCACCAGGCAGGAGGACTTTGTCTTCCAGCATGTGGTGTAATCGATAAGCACAGGCCCAGAACTGGTCCTCCATGGCCTGCAGCTTGCCATGTATGCAGCTTGTGAGGATCACTGTGACCAGCTCGCTGTTTTCTACAGTGGAAATATTCACAGTAATTAAAGGCTTCCCATCATAGCTACTGAGGTCCCTCCATATTGCAGCCTTCACACCAGCACCGACACAGTGTCTACTCAACTGTGTGGCGTATGTCACCGGAACAGCTCCTGTTGCATTAGCGAAGGCTCTCAAAACGGAAGCCTTCACTTTTTCCACCACAAGTATATGATGTCTATAACAGCGCTGAATCACTTTCTCACTAACCAGCCCGCCGACTAGTATCAGGTTCACTTCAAGGTTCAACAGAAGTGCCACGATCTTGTCCATCCACTCTTCGTCTTTGCTAGAACTTTTAAATTCGAACTGGTCCCTCACACACTGAACACCTGTTAGCTTTTTAAAGCCAAGATGACGATAGGTGTCTGATAAATCTCCATTAATAAGAGCGACTCTTAAGGGCTGTTCTTTGAAGTGATGTGCAACTGAAGCCTGTTCCTCAGATACAAGAACAATGCAGCCTGGTAAAACACATGCATGCTCCTCTGGTAATCCAGGAAGCTTACAAGTCACCACTTTAGAAACATCAAATGTCGAATAGCTGAGATCCTGCTGACTGTTTTTTGACTGTACTCGGCTGGCTTCTACTACTAATTTCATCGCCTCAACACAACCGTGACTCAATCCCTTTGCGATTTGTGCAATGTCAGGGAGTTTAGGCTGATCAGGTTGCGTTACTGTGGAGACCATTTCTGATCTGGCCTCGTAAAAATGTCTGCTAAGTTTAATTTGTCTTTGTCCACTGCCATTTAGAGTCTTAAAACCAACTTTTGATAGACCCTGCAGGTTGTGTGATGTTTGTAAAGCCTCCACGCTGGGTTTCTTTGGCAGTTGAAGTCCTGATCCGTGTGAATTCGCAGTGAAGCTCTCTGATGGCTCAACACCAAGACCCTCAGTGGAGACGCTGCATTTCCGGCAAACATCGACACATAAATCCATCCCTTCAGACAAAGTAGAGATGATGTGAGTGACTGGAATCCCTCTCTGAAGGCACTCCAGAGCAGCACGGCTCCACGCTCCTGCGAGAAACAGCAAGCATCCCGACCCTGTGTGATAGATCTTCTGGTGGGCCTGAATAGTCTCGTAAACCAGCTGACCCACCGCGCAGCTCAGCTCCAGATTCTCCAAGATGCGAAAACAGGAGCACACAAGAGCTGACTCCCCACTCGCTTCATCCTGGATGAACTTGTACTTTTTATTGGGGCCCAAAGAGGAGTGCGTGATTCCTGCCAACGCTTTGAGCTTCTGCAGTCCAACATGTTGTCGGTGGTTTATAATGGTACTTCCCAGCATTACTTGAGTAGTCTGAATTGTAAAAAGACAGGAAATATTTGTTAACAAAGTGAAAAAAACGAAAAGTATTTTATTGAGTTTGGTTACCAATGCTTGTGTTAAATCTTAATTATATTAGTAAGCATTTGAAAGTAACTAAGTACAGCTTCTTTGATATTAATATACGTTTGAGGCATGCTACTCTTTGCTATAGTACTTAAAACTGTACTTCATTACATTTCAGGGGGGGACATTACATTCAACCAGGCCAAAATGTATCTGGCATCTACTGTCGTATCAAGTTATCCTAAAAGTTCTGACATTCCATGCAAAAGATGTGATTAGCTTATACAATATGTGCATTATTTTACACTTAATGAAGTTACATCAGGTTTAGAGCATTACTAGACAAATAACATGATATACATACAATACAATGTCTTTCTTGCATTACATTTGTTACTTTAGATAGATGTTGCGGGTAATACTTGGTGAACTTTAAGATTTTGAATGCAGGAGTAGATATGAAGTGTGCATTAAGGTAGCTTATTTCTACAACAAACCAGCAAGACAGGAAGCAGCTTGCAGACTGAGCTAACAAGCTAATGCTTTACCTTGAAAGATACTTTACTTAAGTACCCTAAATTAAGCCTGTCAAAAACGAACCAAAACAACAGATGTCTGCAAATGAAGATTAAGCAAAACAAACTTAATCTATAGTGTATGTTTACCTTAATTTAATGACAGGATAGTTATGTCTGTTCCCACTGTCCAGCTACTCGGGCCGAAAAGATTAAGCACTGCGCATGCGTACGGTTTCCTGGTTGCCGGGCGACAAGAAACGATCTCACCCGTTGGAGGACTGTCAAATCCCGCCTATTACTGTTTGCAATTGGCTATTATAATAACGTCACGTGGCTATCACGGTTTCTATTGGCTATCTCTCATGTCATTCAAAAAGAAAACCGTTGCTGCATTGCCTGCTTTGTTGACATCCGGTCATCATACACAATTTTTTCGACTTTTCTGGCTGAATCTTTAATTTAAATGGTATGTTGTCATAAACATGTTCGGTATAATGTTTTAACTTTTCAAGAAGTTTCGGGATTTACCGTGAAATGCTGACGATAGTGAGATAAAGCGTTTCAAACGTGTTTGTTAATTAGTGCATGGAAGCTAAAGTTAGCTACCTAGCATGATCGCAACAAACACTACTTCTGCTGCTCCTGCAGAATGAAAGAAGCAATCAGATCTTGCACTAAGTGAAAATAGAAGTGCCATATTGTAGGAATACTCTCTTGCAAGTAAAAGTCATGCCATGTAAATGTTACTCAAGTAAAAGTACATCAGTCTTGGCATCAAAATACACTTAAATTACCAAAAGTAAAAGTCATCATTATGCAGATTGGACAATTTCAGAATCATATATGTCATATTTTTGGATTGTATTAATGTGTTTATCAAACTGGTTATGGTAGAAATGATTTGTAATAACTTTAATAATCCACATCAGCAAAGTTACAAAAGGTACTACGTTAATGTTATGGAGTAAAAACACAAGATGTACCTCTGAATTGTAGTAGAGCAGAAGTACAAAGTAGCATAAAATGGAAAGTACAAGTACCTTAAAATTGTACTTGTTTACTTTACACCACTGCTTGCTATTTTACACAAAGAAGCAACTTCATTTGAATGTTTGTTTTTTCTTCTTAGGCTTCAGGGTACCGAAAAACATCCTCTGGGACTAGTCAAAGGAAGAAAGCAGTTCCCAAAATGGAATTGAACGAGGAACAGAGACAAGAAATTAAAGAGGCCTTCGACCTCTTCGACACAGATGGCACTGGAACAATAGATGTGAAAGAGCTGAAGGTGGGTTCCTGGTTTACTGTAGATGGCAGAAAGTGTACTTGTAGATGCAGAGATGAACGAAGTACTAAGATTATTTACTTAAGTAAAAGAAGTCATACTACAGTGTTACAAGTAAAAGTCCTGTAATCAGTAAAAGTACAAAAGTATTAGCATTAATCTAAAATTTAAATAAAAAGGAGTCATTTTGCATAATGTGCCATTGAAGCACCTTATATTTTAATAATTGTATTTTAATTATTGTTGCATTAATGTGTTCATGACTTCAATGTTTCACATGCTTAAGGTGAAGTTTATTTGAATTACTTCATATACTGGTGGGTAGCTTAACCTATAATATCATCTCATAATTTATGTTTGATTTGTAATGATTATCCAAATCTGCAACCAAGTTAGTAACTAAATCTGTAAACTAAATGTTAATATAAATAAGTAAAACATACCACATTTAATTACAAAATATAGTACAGTACATGTATAAAGTAGCATAATGTGGAAGATACTCAAGTAAAGTACCTAGAGTAAATGTACTTTGTACCTATGCACCAGTGGCAGAAAGTGTTTGTGGAGATGAACAAATCCCCTGATAATGGGGACAAAGCCACCTCAGACTTCCCGTTTCTGTACCACAGGTTGCCATGCGTGCGCTGGGGTTTGAACCAAAGAAAGAAGAGATCAAGCAGATGATCGCAGACATTGATAAGGAGGGCTCTGGAACAATTGACTTCAATGACTTTCTCAGTATGATGACAGTAAAAATGGTGAGTGTAACACACCTGTCGGACATCCTGGGAACATTATTGGAAATGTGTGTCATTACAAGTGTCTAGAATAAACACAGTTATAAATAGCTGTTGTTTTGATCACTTCTGGTTGCCAGTTCCAGTAAAATCTAATGTGTTAGCAAAATACTATTCATGCAATCTCCCTCACTTTAAAATAGACTCATCGGGTTTGTGAAATGTAGATGGTGGAAAAAAGCTGTAAAGTATTATTCAGCTTTATGTGTCATGTTTTTTCATTCATAATAGAATGAAAAAGACTCCAAAGAAGAAATATTGAAGGCCTTCCGGCTGTTTGATGACGATGGCACGGGGAAAATCTCGTTCAAAAATCTCAAAAGAGTTGCCAAAGAGCTGGGAGAAAACCTCACAGATGAGGAATTACAGGTACAGTATTAGTATCATATACTTTATATAATATTGTTGGGGGTCGATCCACAAAGACATACCCCGTCAGACCTCAGATGTCAATTATAACCTTTTTTATTAATAGTTACTTTTGCAATTTTTGATACCTGTTTCTGGAAAGAGAGTCTGTTTCCCTCACACTGCTCTCATGTATGAGGACTGAGAGTAGTTTCAGCATTTAATACTTTCACATTTTGTTTCATTGCAAAGAATCTTTGCTCTACATATCTTTCATGTCTAGAAATGGTTGCAGCAGTCACAGTTACAAGCCACAGAAAAAACTTAATTTGTTTTCTGATAAAGTACTACGCTGTGCTACCATGCAGACGTCCAAAAAAAGATTTTACTTGTAGGAGGAAGCAATAAAACAGGCGCTACATACAGATAAAGACTGGAAAAATCCCCACTTCACCACCCACAGTTTTGCTACATTTCTGTACATTTATTATGTTATTCAGTCCCATATACACTCAATAATTGGGCCAAGCCTCATACTGCTGTGAGAACTTAAGACTACAACAAATACATTTATAACAAAAGCAAAAATCCTTTGGAATTTATTAGTTTCTGACACCAGGAAAACGAGTAAATTTCCCCTAAATTACCGATCGTCATGTTTATGGTTTTCTAAAATGTTTTTCAATTCAGGGTTTCACAACGAAATGCAGTTAGTGTCCCTTTATGCTTAATAAGATCAAAGATACTAAGGTATAAGTTTCCCTTCCATTTACTAAGCTGGAGCCTCCCACCAAATAAGATTTGTCATGAAGTAAGAGCTGTTTTTACTTAAGAGGCATATATAACGTTTCTCTTGACTTTGAATAGTAAACAAATCATTCATTAGCTTTACATCAAACCGGTATTTACTGCAAACACTGATATATGTTGGTTCCCCTTTTGTTCTTACACACAGTCTATTAAAATAGCTCTTACACATCAGCTTGAGGCTATTTCTGAGGAATGTGGGCACTGAGATGCCCTGTAGGTCATCTTGAGCCCCAGTGAGTGCTCGCTCTGATCGTGATGCATCAAACGTACGTTTTCAGAACTTTATTTCTTCCTTTTTAGGAAATGATCGACGAGGCAGACCAAGACGGTGACGGTGAGATAGACGAGATGGACTTCTTGAAGATAATGAAGAAGACCAATCTTTACTGAGTGTGTTACAGCCTTCATCTGGGATGTTTCAGGTTCATTTTTGAGTCTAGACACTTTTTACAGAATGTCTTTTTTACGTACAGATTTGTGTAGCTTGTGAATAAATATTTTAACATGCCGTACCTTTGCACAGCTTTTTCTACAATAAATGACAATAAAATGTATTTCCTAACATGTTCCTGTCGTCAGCGTTTTATTCAACCTGAACCTCCCTTAGATTCTGAATGTTTACCCTGTCTCAATGCTACAGTGCGTTCTGCATTAATGTTGGGGATCAGACAGTGAAAGTTGTGTGACTAAACTTATGTCGACTAGCTTCGATGATTTTACTGTAGACAGAAATGACAAACTAGAATTGAGATGAGTAACTCAGTAAAGTCACTCTCACTTCAGGTTTTCGGTTGATAAACAAAGTCAGCGTCTGCAAAAGATACGGTACAACTCTCTAATCTGATCGTGTTATGGTCAAATCTCTCCTGCGGATTAATTATAATATACAGAAGAATGGCCCCTTGTTTAAACTGCAATATGGACAATAGTTAGGCTGTAAAACCTGTGCAATATTTAACTCTGCAAAACTCACCTCACTGACTGTAATACACTACATTTTCAGCCATAATCAATATTTTTTTTGTACTTTTATATTAAATAGTACGAATACACAACTGTGTATTTTATTGAGCACATTTTAACATATTATTTTATATATTAAATAATGATTAAATGTTTGTTAAAATATATTTTTGAATATTTTTGTTTTGTAGCACAATGTGCATTTTTATTCTGACCTCTTATGTTTATATACATATTTTAAATCCATTTAGTTTATGTATTGTTTTGCACCTTTTGACTTTTTATTTCTCATGTTTGTATGCAGATTTTATATTTAAATTAAACTCAATGTCCCCCCCCCAGGATAAATGCGGTGTTCTGATCGCTCCTATACACCATATACCTTGATACTGCAAACATTATATCTTTGTTAAATAAACAGGATATTGAAGTGACGTGTTTTTCCGTGTGACGGCTGTCTATTATTTTGAGGATGCTTTCCACTGATAATGAAAGTTCTGACAGCTCGTTTTTTGAAAGTGGAAGAACGTCGAGCGGAAATTGTAGAAGCTTTGGCTAAAGTCTTTTTTATATATTCCAAAAAACAAAGAAAAATGCAAGCACTTTCAAAGTATTGAACTTTTTCCAAAATAAGTGCTTTTAACAAATCGTTGCCCGTACTTAAAGGTCTTCTTGGACATGCATGACTCTTTAAGTAATCTATATTATCTTAAACAAAGATAACACTTGAGGAACGATTACATGGCGTCTGAAGGGAGTGTAAAGTAATTCCTTGTATTTTTTATCTGTCGAGCTGAAACTGATATTGCTGTAGATGAGCCAAATCAAAAGGGCAGTATTTCATCCTCTGACTCAGATCCATCCACCTTCTTAGAGTTCAAAGCACGGCACACAGCAGGTGACATCAAAAAGACACAGCTGAAACTCTTGAGTGGACACAAACAAATATGCAGCGTAATGAATTATGAATAACTTTATTTAAAGAGGACATATTCTGCTCTTCTCAGGTTCACATTTGTATTAACTTCCTCTAATGACATGTCTCCATGCTTTAATGTTCAGATAGCTCTTTATTTTTCTCACACTGCCTGTGCTGCAACACCTCTTTTCACCCTCTGTCTGAAACCAGAGCCCAGTCGGCTCTGATTGGTTAGCTGGCCAGCTCTGTTGTGATTGGCCAACCGCTTACAGATGTCCCGCCCCTTAGCCTATCAAGTACAATGTGTTGGAGGGCTAGCCAATAGAAGAATGTACCGTAGTGTTTTATAGACATACTGGAACACTACAGGAAAGGGAAAACCCCCAAAAAGTGCAATAGGGCCCCTTTAATTCATCTTGATATTGGGGGAGCCAAAGTTACTAACTAAATGACTAACTAACTTACCATTCCTGATATAAATATAAAGCTCCTTTGACATTCATGACTTTTTCTTTTAATGCCATTAAATGGAAATAAAAATAGTGGGTTTCAGCAGCTGTGCAGCACCAAGAGCTGAGAATCCTAAAAAAAAAACATGTATAGTTTAAGAAGATACTGCTCATTATTCAAAAGACTCATATCTAAACAGAGAAGCGACATTTAAAAAGAAAACGTTCTGCTTAAGCTGCATGAAGTAATGCGTTTGGAAGAGTAGGTGTTGCTTACACGCTGGATCTCTGATATTAGATCACAACTTTCCGATTGGAGTTTGATGTTTGGGTACCCAGCGGTTTCAGGGCCTTTATTGTCCTCTCAGCCCCTCAGCTGTGATTCCCCTGTTGCTGTGGTTTAACAGTCTGTATCGTACTCCCACTGCTCCGCCGCTGCTTTATTCTTCCTATAAGATCAATTTCCAAAACAACAATGCGCAGCAAGTGTGGTCGTTGCTGGTAAAAGACGGTTTAATTATTAACTCTTAAAGGTCAGGGATGTGTCACCATTATGCAGACAACCTATTTTCACAAGCCCCCTTTGAGTAAGGTGAGCTCAGGCGTAATAAAATTCCTCACTGTGTAGAAGAAGCAGAGAGTCGCTGCAGCCGTGGTAGGTTTGATTTAATGCAATATTTAATATGATTAGATTGAAAACACAGCTGTTTGATTGTTGAAATTGTAGATATGTTCTAACTTTTACAGAGAGGGGAGGATGTCTGCTTGAGGGCATCTTATATTTAATGTGATCTGTTAAAATAACACTTCTTTTGTTTGTATAAACCTTTGTAACCCCAGGGCTAAAAGCCACAGTGGCGTTAAAGTGTCTGGAGGTGTTGCTTTGTAAGTATTCTAATACTTGTCCTCCTCTTCATACGTTATCAGTACACCTGACACATTAAGGTGTGTCACATTTTAACGCTCGACCTGTTTGCTGGTCCACCCCTTGAACCGTTCACCTATCAAAACATTCGAGTTGTTGAGGTTTGCACAAAAATAACTTTGAGAAGGATTTAAAGACTTACTCTTAGACTTTAGTACAAAACTAAATATATATGAACAACCATGTGCGTTTTAGTGGCGAGCTTTCATCTGGCTTATAGTATCAGGGTTATGTATTTATCATGCATGCTGTCATGAGGGGGTATCACACACTTACATTTGTCAGCTTTTTATGAAGTTGCTTCAAAGTTTTTAAAAGTAATTTCTTAGGAATACATTTGGATATGAAAACTCATATTTTAAAGTCTTAAAGAAATGAGTGTGTTTAGTGTCAGCCTTTTAGGTTGTTTTCTTTTAATTAGTTTGGTCAAACAGGACTGAGATCAGTCAGTTAATTTGGCTGCAGCTGACTGGCTGTCATCACTCTACAGTATATGTTTGGATGAAATAGATTTCCAAATAATTATTACAACTAATATTCAATATAAGGGGTTCTAACAACCTGACAAACCAATGAATCTTAATCTAGTTTTTTAAATGTACTGGAATCAGATTGATCACGGAGTCTCAGGGTGACATCATTTCCATTAGAATAGCTGAATGTGACTTCAAGGAAATTTCTACTTGAAATCAGACATTATGAACCAGTGCTTGTTTAAATAAAGAAACTGTGGGAGTGCTCACACTTTCAGACGAGGAATTAAACTCTGACACTTGAGTCACTTCAAAATAACAGCCTTCAATTCAGCAACTCGGGTTGTTTTCTGATCAGAATGAATTTGTTAGATTACATTTGATTTATTAATTAATCATCCCACATTTGACCTATCCTAGTGTTTTGGGAGAAAGTGGGCTGCCATTACGTACGGCACCCTGCTAAGGGACACCTTGGTAGTCTTTCAGGGACCTTCCGGTTCCCAAGCCAAGTCCCTATGGACTTTGCCACCACCACCCTGAAGCAAGCAGTCCTACAACGACAATCAAACCTAATAACAATAATGGAAAAGCCCCATCCTGCCGCCGTCCCGGTTGAAGTTTTAATTTAGAATGTTTGTTTGATTTTGGTAAATAATGTGGCTTATAACGTCAAATGTGGATTACAATTTGATTTCAAACATTAAGTAATAATAAGAACGCCGTCTTTTGTAATGACGACCCATCGGTGTCATTCCTGCTGCGGTGACGGGGGAAAGGAGGCGATCCCCCACCCACTCCCTGTTGTTCTTCCTGTACACTTACGGTAATATCACGCTCGCTTTTCTAAAATCACTGAAAATCTCCTCGTTGCAGCTCTTTAAGTGCTTGTGAAATAATTAAACATGACAAATAAACTCTTATGCAATATGTTTACATTTGCATTTGAACCTCGCACCCACTAGCAAACTGCTCACGAAGAGGAGACCGCAGGAAATCATGATGCTGCAGGTGGGAGGGGGGGGAGGAAATAAAGTACATCTTTATTTGTAATTAATTTGAGAACACACACGCTGTAGAAATGATCGAGTTTCTTACCTCACGTTGTTAGCTTTCAACGTCTCAACTGTAGGAAACAGTAAAGAGATATGATTAATATTTAAGTCCACAACCCACACATCGTATTTGGGTTTATATTACAGCAACAGACATGCATTTTATTTATTTCACACACACCCTGAACTACTGAATGACCAAGTGAAGACTGGTAAAGTGCACTGATAGCAGAGGTTATGGAATAGTTGCATTCGCTACAGAAATACTTTACATTAAGCAGGAAATCACTTAACCTATAGGTCCAAGTGTCCTTAGTAAATGATATATACTAAGAGACGGAACACTTGCATGAATATCCTTACAGCCGTCTGTTTTACGCCGGGATTGAGATCTGTTCCTTATTGAAGCTATTTTATTTTAGAGCTCTGTTGTTCATTTAGTGGAAGCAGTTTCACCCAACTCCCCTTTTTTTCTGAAGGTCTGGATTTAATAAAATGTCCTTTTTACCCTTAAGAGTTGTTATCTGTTGTAGTGAAAAACTAAAGTATATCAGGCGCAGTGCAAACACAATTTCCAAATGGTGACCTTGCAAAGAAAAGCGATTAAGTTCCTTCTCAAAACCAACAAATACGTTTTATTCTCATAAATTAACGACTTAGCTCAGAGAACATTTACATAATAAACAAAAATTCAATACAAAATTGTAGGCGGGGGGGTTCTCGTAACTGTACCACTTTAACCCGGGAGCATCACAGCTTTTTTTCCCCTAAATGTACGACTTCATTCTCTGAATATTACTCCTCTCTTCTTGCTTCGTAATTAATATTTCTTACCAACAAAGGCCCTAACACACCGTTGAGGTAAATAGCCCGTAGACCTTTGAAGGGAAAAATAACAAAACACACACTCAGGGGAAAACCAGACTACAGACACTCTGTCACTACAACAAACCAAATATGAAGTGGTTTCCTCAGATTTTAAGAAAACAAAGATCATTTCAATTGTTCCCTTTTTTCAGTTATAAAATGTCGCAACAGTAAAATGCTGTGTTGCGGCATTTGACAGAAAGTTGCCTTCCTCCCCACGCCATCCAATGTGTCTGCAAACTCAGTCACACTGTTATCTCTGCGTTTAACGCTCTGGCTGACCACAAAGCTACTCTCGCCGTGAGACATTTCTGCATGATACTATAGGGCCCTTTAGGCGTCTACACTATGTCTCTGGTTGGTCTTTCCTCTCCTCAAGCATATTATCTTCAGTCTTCAAAGCCTAACTTCTCAGAAAGACATTTCCAAGTTAATGTTACCAAAGATTCACTCTGTATACGAGTGTATTTTGATCCAGACGCTATGCAGGACTGTTTTAAAAAAAGTATAATCTTCAATAAATGGATAAACTGGAGCTGAAAAGACAAAGTAAGTGACATGCTGGAGGAGGATCAAGCCCATGTTTTTCCACTTCTATACTAAAATATATTAGAAAGCTGCGGCCAATTCAGAACGCCGCTGCTCGAGTCATCAATAACACTGAGAGTGTGGATCACATCAGTCCAGCTCTGAGGTCGTTACACCGGCTCTGTGTCTGTCGAAGAACTGATTTCAAAGTTCTGCTGCTGGTTTATAAAGCATTGAATGGTTTAGTCTGATCTCCTGCTTAATTATGAACCATCCAGACCTCTCAGGTCTTCTGGGACAGTTCTGCTTTCTGTCCCCCAGAGCTAAAAGAAGTTCAGTT
This sequence comes from Eleginops maclovinus, assembly GCF_036324505.1. NCBI lineage: Eukaryota > Metazoa > Chordata > Actinopteri > Perciformes > Eleginopidae > Eleginops > Eleginops maclovinus. The sequence continues at coordinate 4,301,272 of NC_086371.1, forward strand.
ATTATGCTCCAAATATCTGGAACAAACTCCCAGAACCCTGCAGGTCCACTGCAACTCTTACTACTTTCAAATCCAGGCTGAAAACATGTATTTTTGCCGCTGCTTTTAAATGAACTATTTATATATCTTACACTGCACTGCTATTTTCATTCATGTATTTTATACCTGTGTTATTAATGCTTTATGTTCATTTTATTCTCTTTGCTTTTTAATAACAGTTTTTAAATGCCATTTCTTAATGTCTTTTATTTTTGCAAAGCACTCTGAATTGCCTTTTGTTGAAAGGTGCTACATAAATAAACCTGCCTTGCCTTACTTGGTAACCCAAACATTGTCATGTTGACGTCTTCAAACTATTCTGTAAAACACTATCAAATTATGTTACCATTAAATGCAAATGAACCTTTATGAAGTCAAACAGAAAAACCGATTGATCTTCATCGCATCATCATGCATCTGTCTCTGCACGCATTTTCATTCTGACACACTGTCCCCATTAACACGTAGATTGTAATTCACACATGCACATTCTGACATACATGACCACAAACACACACACCACAGATTATCAGGGGTTCTTGGACGGCAGCCAGGAGGGGAAAGTTCTTCTGAATTTGAAATTTACCTGAGGACACATTTTCCCTTGTGCATCACAGGAGAGAGTCCTGATAAGAAGGGACTGTGAAGGTGATGCACCTCTAACACCAGCCGTAGCACCCACCCAGCTTTTCCCCTGACGCTGTCAAATAGAGAAAGAGGAGAAGAAAGGGGTTTTCTCTTTCTATCTCACTTCCTCCCCGTGTACAGCGACTGTGTGTGGAGTGAACGTGCTCACCAACACTGACGCGGCAAACTGTGTGAGCCCGTCTAGGTTCACTGAGTAATGGGTGATGAGTTCTGAATTTCCTAAATGTGTAACACAAATGCATATTGGAGCAGATGATCGCTATCATAGAAATATTCTGTGATATTTCCAAAGGCATTTTATTTAACCTTAAAACACAGATAGGATTTCATTTTGTTTCCTTCTTACTGTTGCTATATTTCAGCAATGACTTTTACATAGTATTTCAGTATTTTAATGGTCACTTCCTCCATTCAGTATTTCTGTGTCTTGTCTGTGCACTCTTAGACCCCAAGCTATTTTTATGTGGACACTTTGGCAATATCCAGAGGTGTAGGACAGTTTTTCAAACTTCTATTAGCTAGCTGTAAGAAGCAACGCCACAAATTGGCTCAGTTAGAGAGGCAAAGCTGTTTTTGAAGCATACCGTATACAACAGGGCTTTACTTACTGTGTTTCAACCAAAAATGTCAGCTAATCAGTAAGAGAAAACTAAAAGCAACTCCCATGACACAAAACAAGTGCATGATCACAAGTCTCTGAAGGTATACAGTAAAGTTTGAGCCCAATCATACAGCTTTAGTGTGTTTTGCCCTAAATGTTTGGGTCCAGTAAAGAGACATTTGCAGCTGAAACTAGAGGGGGTTATTACACTGATTTCAATCCAAACCATGTCTTACTCCTACTTTTCTGTGCTGAAATGGATCTCAGTGTGCGTACTTCTGTACTTACATTTGCTATTTTGAGTGCATAAGTGCATCACCAGTGGGAAGTATGGGTAAATGAGCTACGCTGCCCTGATGGTGCACTCATAACGTTCGTAAAGGTGAGCGCTGAAACCTTGTACCTCCATCTTTCTGTTCCTCTGTCCAAACATTGATGTACAAATAGAATTGAATTCAGAGCTAGAAGTCAGGCCCTGTTTATTCCTAAGAGAGCTGATCAGTGGTGCAACTCGGCTGATACCCACAAGTGCACGGATCATCACTGGGTTTTCCTGGAAAGCTTTCACCCACTGGCCTGCACTTTCGTTTCTCGCCTCAAATCTGATGCGTCAAGTCTGCTAAAAAGGGCTTATCAAGTGTTTGGACATCACGTTCCCAATGATAGTCATTGGGAAAACGTATTTTTGGGCCCAAACAACGTCACGAACTGTCACAGAAGGGTAGAAACACCGAAAAAATGTGCTTTGACACTCACTTCCTGAATCAGAATCAAGTTGATTGCCAGGTACGTTTACTCGTACAAGGAATTTGATTTGGTGTCTAGTGGTGCGGACATAAACAGGGGGGCTTGGACCAGCAACAATTGGAGTAGAGGTCAAACTGTAACTTAAAAATGTTAATAAGCGCACCATTACACAAGAGTCGAAAGCAGCCAGCAATGATTTCTATTGGGTCACATGATCAGTCCGTAATGTGACCTTTTAAGTAAGTAAAAAAATCATCACCCTGCCTATGATCACACATCATCAAGATATCTTCGCTGCAATTTCAACGTTTATTTGATTGAATCTGGTTGCTCTGTTTGAATTGGCTTACACTTCCATGGGAAATTGGTTTCAAACCGTCCCTGACCAAATCACTGTCCACAGCATTACCTAGGACTTGAAAACACAACTGCACAATCATCTCACACACTTAATACTTAAAAGAGTTTCCTGTTGTTGAAGTATGCTCTGTGTAGGTGGCCCTGATGCACTGAACACATGCTGGTTGTCAATACCACACCTACGAACACGACCTATGACACGGTACAATTGTGGCTCCGTTGATTCAGAATGAAAATGGGAAGTGGCGTCTTCCTGTAGTTTCCTGTCGGGTGCACTCAAACATCTTTACATTCACACACATGTATCTTGAGGCCCCACGCAGGCGTGGCTTGACGCCACTCTCGTATCACGTAGTGGTGACTGCCAGTGGAAAAGAAAATGTCATTACTCACACGCCAGTTTCTGCAGCTTTCCAACTCCCTGCGAGTGGTTTTCCTGTGTCCTCAGGGATAAGTATAAAAAGGTAAGCGACACCACTATCTGCATTTCCAGAAAATCTTTTGAAAAGCATCTTTGGGTGATCTGGTGCCGGCTGCTCACACTGAGAATATGAAGTTTGTTATTCTTTGCCTTTTCGCAGTCTTCTGCAGTTCTTTGGCCAGGACAGTGCCCACAGAACACGTATTAAAAGAAGTCCTGAGAAACTTGAAATTGTTGAAACAAAGAGTGAAGGTAGGTTCGTCTACATTTACATTGTTTTCCAACTTTTGAACATTTTTCATTTCTAAGTACAATGCTCTTGTTTTGTGTTGTGCAGTCAAACGAGCACATGATGAATACTCCACCGAGGAACATTGAGGTAAGAAAAACTAACTTGTATTAATGTTGACAACACGGTCAATGCCACCATTAGTATCTGTGGTTGCTTACTCACTGTTGTTATTCTCCCACCTGTTGTAGTTACTATTTGTCGTGTGCCGGCTGCTGTAGGAGTTATGAAATGGTATAAGTGACACAATGTGTTCACTTATCGCATCGTATTATTACTAACTCAAAGGCTTAGCTCTGGTTTCCTTTTTAATATAGATTTGTTTAACTTCAGTTTTGCTTATCTAAACAATACATTTAAATACATTCTGTATACTCAATAGTACAGGCAACAGTTAGACATACACAGTGGCAAAGCAAAAGTAGAAATATTCTGCTGTCCTGCATTTAAAATATGACCTAAATAAAATGAAAAAGGATTAGGATACAAATATACGCAAGGTACCAAAAGTAATACATTTAAAAATATAGAATTTTATCGTACTTTTATTATGCGTTGTGTTCATCACAGCTGGAGAGCTAATTTAATGACTGTATATACTGCTGCTTGATATATTAACCTATAATTATACACCAGTTTATTGAAATGTTTTAACTAAAAAAAAGTAAGTAGAAACATATTTTATAATCAAATAAAAATAGCAAAAAATGTGAAAATAAAATATAAATACTATACATAAGTTGGGTACAAGTTCCTCAAAGTCATACTGAAGATCAGACCTTCAACACAACTGAATATACACGAGTATGAGCTGAAAAAACGTAGCCTAAAACCCATCATCCAATACATTGTAGAGTTAATTGAACTTTTTCGGTTTTTGCATTTGATAGAGAGAAAACAACAAAATGTGTATTATTAATAGAAGTACAAGTGTATTGTTGTTTGAGTGAAATGCTCATAAAATAGGTCATTTGTAGGTTAAAAAAAGACACATGTACAAACTAATCACTTGGCATTTAATTGTTCGGTGGACGTGGATAAACATGCAGACATTTTGCAATGCTGTAAGTGGACCAAACAATTCCAACTAAACAATTTGATGATGTGTACTTCAGATAAAATCCCATTAGCTTAATGCCTTACTTGTAAATAGCGCGCAGCCCTGTTTCTGATCAGGCTGCATGAGTCAGGTCGAGAGTTGCTCAGTGTTTTCTCACAGCTTCCGTTACGCTCTGATGTGAAATGTGATGAGTAATCAAGGCAGACAAAACCATGACACTTCCTCACCAACTCGAAACTTTCTCTGGCGTGCTACAAAACATTTGACTAAATCTTCAAACAAAAAGAGGAAAAATATACAGCGAATTACGGCTTATCTTAAACCACAGATGATAAGGAACGAGTGGGTGTGAAGAAACAAAAAGATTGTACTATTCAAGAAAAACAACTGCACCACATTGTGTGGCTCTGAAATGCAGAATCACCACCGTAATGAATTGTAAAATAAAATAGAAGTTCCTTACGGTGTCTCATGTTCGCTGTCTCCTGAGATAATATGCTAACTTACTAATTCTCCAAGCGGACACAGTCATCTAAAACCAAACATCAACCAAACAACAAACTGTAGAAAGGTGTCCTATTATCAACACCTTACAGATTTCAACAGGGAAACTGTAAAGACAAAACATCCAAATATCTTTCAGGAAAGGAAACTTATTCTTACAAATATTGGCAAATGTTGAATTGGTTAAGTTTCGGTTGAGGTAAAAAGCGTTCTGCATGTATCTGTTAGGAAAGAAGTGCACTGATGCAGTCATGACATGAAACCAGAAACAAAAGCTTACTTGGAAATGTTTTGATGGAAGTTATGGCAGGATTTTCCGCTCACATGAATGCATGTAGAAAACTAAAACACCTCTAGAAACAAAAAACAATGAAAGACATTGTTGGGGAATTTGTTATACCATACCATTTCTGAAACTTGAGCCCGTTTTTTATGAATTATTTTCATATTTGCCGGTGTTGCCAGAAAAACACATTTCTGTTCGTCAAAAACTTGAAAATGACTCCAAATGACTCTCCTTTAAAGAAAGTAAAGAAACCATAACTCTGGATTTATTTCTTGTTAGTGGTGCAATATATGACTCGGCATCTTTAAGTCGTGAAGAAACTATTATTTTCTGCTTCGCTCTAATGCAGTATTTTAGTGGTAAAGTGGGCGGGGCATAATTTTGACCAGAAGTGACGTTGGCGCCCTCACACTATGTTTTGCTAGAAAAAAACCCCCAGAAAATCAATTAATGATCCCTTGTTCATTGTGTAGTACTTAAATAGGATGTCATGTTTAATATGGATCATGCCTGAAATGTAATTTTGAATGGTACTACTGTTTTTCATATAATAAATAACCTGGTTTATGTTTTTACAAGAGGCCAAATTGGACATTAATATATGCTTTAAAAAGGTATTCATTTTTTATTCACCAACACGGTTTTCTCTTCCCCACCTAACAGGACAGCTGCTGTCCGCTGCAATGCTTCCAGGATAATCTGAGCAGTCTTTCGAATGTCATAACAGCAAGGAAACTTTCCATGAGCCTCAACAGCACCATCATTGTAAGTAAATGGGTATGGGGATGAAGACATTCATAATAATAAGTCAATGCAATATTTGAAGTATAGTGCATTTTTATAACTATTACATTTCCTTGATCTATTTCAGGAGAATGGAATCTGCTCCTCTGGAAACAATAAGATGGTAAGAGACATTTTATTGATGTCTTTCACTGGTTGCTGATGTTTTGGTGATTAAAAGTCGGGTGTTGGACTCCCAGTAGATGGTCATCAGTAATTGAATGTTTGTCTGTTTTCCTTTAGCTCCAATGCACGGACTGTGACACGCATCCGAAAAAAAGTGCACGGGAGTTTTTTGATCGACTGGAGACTCTTGTTCAAAAGGTAAGAGCGTTTTCTTTCCTTAATCTAACAACGTCTTATTTCCCTTTATTACAAGGAAAGGGTGGTTGGAAATCTGTAACACTTTTTTTCATAATTGTTGTAAAGTTATGAAAGCAGTAAAGATTCAATATCTTTTCCCTGTTCCTTCAGGCCATAACCAGGGGCAAGAACTGAGAAGAGGTGGAGATCTTCTTGTGACCGAGGAGGAATAACTGTACAGAAGACACTACACAGAAAAGATGCTCACATGTTAAAGCCTTCTAAATATTTTATTTATTTAATATTTATTTAAAAAGAGTTAGTGTTGAACCTACTTAAGCTCTGAAGATTGTATTCACAGGAAAGCTGCTTTGCCGCCACCTAGTGGTCATGGCAGCGTGTATTTCCTCAGTCTCTTTCACTCACAGTGAAAGTTCATTTATATGCTGTAGTTCTCAAAGAATATTAACTATGTGAAGTTTCTACTATGTACGACTTTTTATTTAACAAACTGTACCATTTGAAGATAATAAATTAATTACAACACAGATGTTGTTTTTTGATTGGTTTATTTGATGGACACGGAGTTTAACTGCTGTTTGAAAGCATTGGGAATAAGTCTGACACTCATTGGTCGGGATATAAACTGTAGTTTTAAAAGAGGCTCCATTACACTTCTGGAGGTTTTCCCCTTTCCTGTAGTGTGTTCTATAGGTTTGTGTGCATGTAAATGGTCTGCAAAGGCTTAAATCCCTGTGGTTCCTCAATAGAGTCCCCCCCCCCCCCATTCACTATATAGCAGAGATGGGAGTAAGTCACACATATGCAAGTCTCAAGTCTTAACCTTCAAGTCTCAAGAAAGTCCCAAGTCATTTTTGTGAGTCGAGTCAAGTCAAATCAAGTCATAGCTTAGATCAAGCAAGTCACAAGTCAAGTCATAGAAATATAATAAGCTGGAAGACAACCGTCTTAAAACTTTAAGAGACTGCAGCCTAAGTTTTATGTAGCCCTCCTTTGCACAAAAGGGCTAACAAATAGAGGAAGGGGATATAAGGCTAAAGAATAATTATAAATACTCACTAGGACCAGCAGGATCAGAATTACTAGGAACGACTACAGGGCCTGGTGTACCAAACAATAATTACCAGACAGAGTACTCAACACAGTAGTTTGTCTTGGGAACAGCAGCAAACCACTTCCTTTATTTACAACCATTTGTTCAATATGTTGCAAAAGACAGAAGACAAAGAAGTGCAAGAAGGAATGAACTTGAACAAATACAACTTCTATGTCCACTACTCCTTCAAAAAGGCCTCACTCTCTCATACTGTATGTTGTGAATGTGTGTGTGTGTGTGTGTGTGTGTGTGTGTGTGGAGAGTGTGTGTGTGTGTGTGAGTGTGTGTGTGTGTGTGTGAGAGAGAGTGTGTGTGTATGTGTGAGTGTATGTGTGAGAGAGAAAGAGAGAGTGTGTGTGTGTGTGAGAGAAAGAGAGAGTGTGTGTGTGTGAGAGAGAGAGAGAGTGTGTGTGTGAGAGGGAGAGAGAGAGGGAGAGAGAGAGAGAGAGAGAGAGTGTGTGTGTGTGTGTGTGAGAGAGAGGGTGTTTGGAGGAGAGTCCTCTGTGTGTGCGCAACTGTGCATGTGTGATAGTGGAGTGTGTTTGCATGTATCATGTTTATCATGAATCCTTTTTCTGCCTGTTGCGGTACGCTGAAAACAGTCCGGATTGATGGTCTGGCTCCTCTGTTGTGGTTTGGTCCTCCTGCTCACATGGGGTTGGGGTGGTCTTAGAAGCCTCTTGGAGAATCAAATCTGATGAGTAAAGGCAACAACAGGAAAGACACTATTGAATACTTAGTATTAGTAACATCCATGTAATGACAATCTGTATGAAGTGAATCGACACCACCCTCCAAAATCCTAGTTATAACATGGGTAAACTTTACATGTGATGTGCTATAAAAATGTTACATACCTTTAATCATCATTGACACAGCCTCCTTGGTGTTTTCAGGGACCAAAACGTCATGGGTCAACCACATGGTGCCAAATAAAGGGTCCAGTAGAGCAGCCTTTAGGTATAGAGGGTGAGAAAAGGGCACTGACTGCATGTCACATGATTCTTGTACCATCCGGACATTCACAAAGACCCCCCTGAACCGTCTTTGGAGTGATGTTTGTAGGCTACAGATCAAACCCCCCATGTAGCACAAATTCCCTTTTTCATTTTCCAGGTGGTGGTTAAGAGAAAGGATACAAGGTACCACAGCGCTTATGGTCACTTTTTTTCCCCCCTGCGTGAGGTCTGTGGCTTGCGCAAAAGGCTGAAGGATGTGCACCAGTTCTTTCATCTGATTCCAATCTCTTGCTGTGAATACCGTGTCCTTATGGCCCGAATCAGAAAGTCTAGAAAGCTTAAGCTGATCACAGTTGAGCACTGCGAGTGGCAATACAGGCAGGGATTCCACGCTGACCAAACTCACACTCAAACATTTCTTTGAATGAGCAGCTTGTATGGAGAATGTGGCTCAACCTGGAGGCTTTCGCAATGGCTGCAACAACCATTTTGGTCTCTTTCAGGCCATCTCTCACGACAACTCACAGTTGCAGTGTATGTGCAAAACACTGCATTCTGCATTCACTCTTCGCCATGATAAAGAGGCCAACCCTCTCTTGATCCTCTGGTGACAGGTCATTCCACAGATCAGCATCGTCTAGGTCTTCTTCTTCCTCTTGACCTGGAAAGCAGGTGGTGAAGGCCTTCTTCGTGTTGGCCGCATTATCACAGATAGTGTGGTCCAACTTCCTTCTCAGCTTGAAATCTTCACACACATGCTGAAACTCCTCACAAATCCTTTCACCAGTATGTGATCCTTTGAAACGGCTGCATGCCAGTAAAGCCGACTTCAAGGAGAGGGAGTCATCACCTGAAGTCATCAGCCAGTGTGCTGTTACCCCAAAGAACACCCTCATCTGTCTGTCGGACCATATATCTACAGTCACCGACACACTATCTGCATTTCCTAGGTCTGATTTTAGCTTCATCCGTCGCTCAGCCACTACCTCATCCAGCTTCGTGGTTATTGTCCTGCGGCTCACAGGGGCGTACCTGCTGTCCACTACAGTCAAAAAGTGCTGAAAGCTTGGGTGTTCAATTATGGATAGTGGCAGGTTGCAGTCAATTATCAGATCCGACAGGATTGAGTTGCTGATGGCTCTCTGCTGTGGATGATTAAAGCTGTAGGTATTGCTTGGAGTTCTTGAAGTAATAAACTGCAATATCATTGGCTGAGTGGTGTCAAATGTGTCCTTAGTAGTGATGTACTCTTCAAATCTAGACAGAGGGGAGAAGTGCAAAAAAACTACCTTTAGCTCATGTTTTCATTGCATAATACTCCATTAATAAATACCATACGGAAATGAAATGGAGACACTTCTATATTATATACTAGGATTTACTCTTGAAAGTGGCCCATTTCTCATTTATGTCATACATCTCTCATATATCATATACTTATACATAGATAGTAATAGGGTTTGTGCGTGTTGTTTGGCTGTTATACTTTATATATATGCTTTAACCAAAAAGAAAGCAGCTAGCGCTAACAAACTAACAGCTACATTGATGTGGTAGACTTTGGACTAGCAACTAGCGCTAGCTAGACCTGATCTGCCAAGTGAATCAATCTGGCAATTTCAGATAGTCTGCCGTATTTCAGTCAAATTGTCTGTTATTTGATAGGCGGGATCAATGTGAAACTAAGTCAACATGATTAAAACTTAATGTGATGCAAACAGTAAGCTCTTGTCACGTTTGACTGATGGAGATGGGATGTTAGCTGCCAGCTAACGTTAGATTAAAAATAATGTGAAATTAGCTAGAGACATTACTTACTTTTCTTTGTGTAGTCGGAAATGGCGGATGAAATTTGAGGTGGTGCTGGATGTGTCGGATATTTTTGCGCTGCACACCTTGCACACGGCGAATCGTTTCTTTTGTTGAGTTGAATAGTCTTTAAATCCAAATGTTATGATTTTGGGAACACTGGCTGCAGTAGCAGCAGAACTGGTAGCACCTTCCATCTTCCAAACCCCGACCGCTCTACTGTAGATGGCGGGCGCATCACCTAGTAGAGATTACTGGTTGCCAGGTTCGCCCACATGCAACAGGAAACATCCAATCGAAAATATTTGTTATTATTATTATTCACCAATTAACCAAGACAGCAATGACTTGTCGAGTCATTGCATGCAAGTCTAAGTCAAGTCTCAAGTCATGAGTAGCAAGTCCAAGTCAAGTCAAGTCTTTTCTCAGTGTTGATCAAGCAAGTCACAAGTCCTCAATCTGGCGACTTAAGTCTGACTCGAGTCAAGTCACTAGACCCGAGTCCCCCATCTCTGCTATATAGCACTCATGCTTCTATTGGCTAGCGCTCCAACACTTTGTACATGATAGGCTAAGGGGAGGGAAATCTCTAAGAGCTTGACCAACCACAACAGAGCAGACTGGGCTCTGGTTTCAGACAGGGGGGGAAAAGAGGTGCTGCAGCACAGGCAGTATTAGAAAAATAAAAGAGCTTTTTGAACATTAAAGCATGGAGACATGTCCCAGGAGAGACACTACATACAAATATGAACCTGAAAAGGAGCACAATAGGGCCCCTTCTAATCAGTTTAAATCACTATTCTGCATGTACAGCGGTAGGTGGCAATATACATCCTCTCTGCTGATAGGCACACATGTCATGGGTTACTCGTTTTTACACACTTCCAAATAAAAAAAGAGATGCCACCAAGACATATGTTGGATTAAAGGAAAAGCTAAGAAATGGTGTTTGTGTATTTTGACACAACTTAAGATGCATTTAATTGATTCATTCGTCTTTTGAGATAATGTATCCTATACCTAGCTCATCAAAGATTGTTTGACATTTTGAATCTCCTAAGGTTTTACTCTGTTTCGTGATTTCCTATTTTGTTTTAAATTAATGGTCAGAAATCACATTTGTTCCAATAAATGTTTGGCATTTGTGTCTTTAACTTATTCCTCCTTTAAAGAGAAATGTGACAGTAATCCAGGCTTCATACCAAGGGATTCCAGTCCCAAATATAAAGTCATTTCAGATGATATTCAAATAAATAAAAACAAATACAATACTAAAGATAAATCACAAGGCTGAGGATTGTCTTTGTGCTATGGCACTCTGAATTACCATTTCGTACCACTAGAGGGCAACGTTTTCAAGTCTTCAGTCAGTTAATACAATCAGTAAGAAACAAGACAAGAGTTTGAATACAGCTTAAGGACTGTTTACATTTATTAAAAATATGCTGTGATAGTGTTGTGCTATGCTCTGTATTACCATCTGTCTTGTTTATTTAATAATCAGGCCAAGGTCACCCTGAATAAATTATATTCAGGCAGCTTGAGAGGTATAACATCCAGCTGTCCGTATTTACCTTCAATATTCACCACTTTAATCTGAAACAGCAGGTGGTGTCACAAAGTCTGTGGTGAGAATACGACCACAGAAACATTTTAACAAGAAAACTGTGTAGCAACAAAGCATGCGAATACCTCTGACCTTCTCACAATGACAGGTGCGAGCGAGATGTTTTTAGCAGGTGTTCCCACTACAATAACCACAACTGCGGACTTCCCAGATGACAAGGGGGATTTTTATTCAGCAACCGAAACAAACACTAACACTTTACCGAGACGTAGTTCACACCTGCAAAAGAAAAACAATCTCACAACACCGGAGCCTGTGTTGAAACACCAGATGCGTGTGACTGTCAAATAATCAAGATAGCAAGAGCCCTTCATAAATAAAAAATGAAACATGTTGCTTTCACTATAATAGATCAGAGTGATTATTATGGTATGCATCTATAATGATTGCAAAGCACAGTGATAAATTGCATCTTCAAATGAAGGGTAGCATGAATTAAAGGGTATCTGTGGAGCAAATGAAAGGGACAACTGTGGAGAGGGTCAGCTGCTTCAGGTGCCTCTGTGTCCACATCACTGAGGACCTCACATGGACTCATCACACAAACACCTTCCCCAAAACTGCTCGACAGCGGCTCTTCTTCCTCTGCAGGCTGCGGAGGTTCAACATGAACTCCAGGACACTCTGCAACTTCTACAGATGCACCATAGAGAGCATCCTGGCCAGCTGCATCACGGCCTGGTACGGCAGCTGCACCGCCTTCAGCCGTAAAGCTCTACAGAGGGGGGTGAAAGCTGCATAGCATATCACCAGGACGGAGCTGCGGTCCATGAAGGACCTCTACTCCCAGCGGCTCAGGAAGAAAGCCCACAGGATTGTTAAAGACCTCCAGCAACAAACTGTTCTGTCTGCCGCCGTCTGGCAGTCGGTACCACAGCATCAGGACTAAAACCACCAGACTCAGGGACAGTTTCATCCCACAGGCCATGAGACTGCTAAACACCCGAGCTTGCACTATTTTTTATTTTATTGTCGTTGGGTATATTGGCCTTAAAACGGTATAAAAACAGCTTTATTCCAGGCAGCTTTCGCACAAAGAAATAAGTCATAGCAGTGTCACACAAGCGCCCATTTATTTATAAGCTTAGAATGCCCATGTTTGTACGAGTGTTTCATAAATGTTTTAAGTTGTGATGAAGCAGGGTGTACTTTTATTACAGATTTGTTGTTTTTAGAATGTGTGTCAGGATGGATCCCTGTTATTTTTTTTCCTGCGAGCTAAGGGTACCAATAAATAAGCTGATCCTTTATTTAATAGTTAATAATAATAAAGATGTGTATGTATTTTTTATGTTTTTGAACGGCACTGTTGAGGAACCTGCAATCTAAGCTTTTCATACATTACATAATTACAGAGCAGTGTACTATGTAAGGGATAATGTGCAGTGGGAAAAGAACACCCGTCCTGCTGATCAAGATCAGGAGGGGTGTTGTTTTCCCCATGATGACCGCCTCGCTGCACATTATCATGCTTATTAAACGGCCAGATAGTGAACAAACTAACGACTCGAATCCAAATACTAATTGAAATTATTTTATTGACCAAAAAAAAGGATTGTATTTCTTCCGCTAACAAAAACAAAAACTCTGCTCCACGGCGCAACTTTACCGCAGCACTGATGGAGGTTTTCTGCAACAAGTCTGTCTACAGTTTCTGATCCACTAACAAGTCCTTAAACCCTGCAGAGCCCAGACCGTGTTCCTGTCAGTGTTTACTTCCTGTCTGTCTTCTTCTGGTGATTTATCGGACGTCCAGCGCTCTTTATTTTAACCTTTTGTCCTTTCTCTTTCTGGATCCTCCTCAACAACGGTTAATAAGTCCTTGATAGCGGTCTGTACTACTGGATTAAGAACGTGTCACATGACACATCGTTTAAACATGACAGCCTACGTGAGTATTGTTGCTGACCATGTCCATCCCTTTATGACCACAGTGAACCATCTTCTGATGGCTACTTCCAGCAGGATAACGCGTCACAAAGCTCAAATCATCTCCAACTTGTTTCTTGAACATGAACCTGAACATGAACCAAGTTCACTGTACTCAAATGTCCTCGGCAGTCACCAGATTTAACTCCAAAACAGCAGCTATGGGATGTTGTGGAACGACCGATTCACATCATGGATGTGCAGCCGACCAATCTGCTGCAACTGCGTGATGTTATCATGTCAATATGAACCAAAATCTGCGTGGCATGTTTCCAGCACCTTGTTGAGTCTATGCAACAAAGAATTAAGGCAGTTCTGAAGGAATAAGGGGTCCAACCCGGAACTAGCAAGGTGTACACCTGTACAATATATGAACAGGTGTACACACTAAGGCACAACATCTCAGTTGACCTCTAATAAAAGAGTTTGAGACATGTCATTAGCATCAACAAACACTGTCAGTGAATATTACGCAATAAATCAGCACACACCCGAGTAAAACTACCGCTGACATGAGATGTAAACCTCTTGAAACAATTGCACAATAGAGCAACACCTCATCTCCTTTATGACAAGTTTAAAAAGAACTTATATCTGGCTCAAATGTATCATTCAGAAGAGCCCCCACCTGACCCGATGCTGTGGAGACATCAGCCCCACACAATTTGTCATAGGAGGTGAAACACGCAATGGCCACAAAATGACTTCACTTTTATGTGGGCATGGATTTGCTCACTACGTCTCTCTGCATCAAGAAGAACCTTCAGTGAAAAACTATAACCTTGAACATCTGCGACTAGATAATGCAATGCATGTTATGACAACTGTTGAATCTTGAATCTAAAGCAAAGACGATAAATGATGGACACTGAACAATGTCTTTATTTCCTTCTGAGAGATAAGCTTTATTTTCAGTGTAAAACAACCTATTTTTATCTTGTGGTTTCTGTTAGAGCTGTTCATCCAAATCCTCAGGTATTGGAAGAAGATTGGAATTTATCATCAAAGTAGAACCGGTTCCAAAATTCTGATTCCAAAAGCTAAAATCGATTGATTCCGCTTCTTGTTTCCCCTTCAGCACAAAGTCTATGTTTTACAGTCTGGCAGTACAATTATACTTTTAACACTAATACTGTAAGGGACGTGTGTTTGAGTTTCAGGATGTGTTGATGAGTAATTGCGAATAACAAAGATAACACCATGGCAACAAAGTGTACTGTACTACTAAATAATACAATTGTGTAATTGTTCATTTCATCAGGAAACCAAAATTCTGACACATTTCCAACTTAACGCCATTATCGTGACCCCAGAGAGTGAGTCAATATCTTCAGTGGATAATCAGAGGGTCGGGGAGCACACTGCAGGTCTGATGCAGATTCACTCCAAATGCTGCTTTGCTTTGCTTTTGTTCAGAAAGAAAATTAAGAAAATGATAGTAGCACAGTCTTGCGTCACTTTGCAATACATTGTGGAACTATCCTTTTCAGATTTGAAACCACAACGATGTGTTGCGCCAATGAGTACGAGCACACGGACAAGCAGCTGTGTATGACACCAGTAGGACAGCATGAAAGTCATGTTCTGGTAAATTACTTGTGGCTGTAGGTGTGGGGCTTTGGGTGTGGCTGTGGGTGTGGGTGTGGGGGTGTGTGTGTGTGTGTGTGTGTGTGTGTGTGTGTGTGTGTGTGTGTGTGTGTGTGTGTGTGTGTGTGTACAGTCAGGGTAAAGGTTATGAGTACAGTGCACAAAATGCAATAAATCTAGTTCTGCAAAAGCAAGACAGTCATGTGCCTCGATCTATCCCTCCAGCGGGATGACTGCATGGTTCATCATCACCTCTTCCTCCTGCTGTCCACATTTGGACATTTTGTTCTGTAGTAACCGCGATGATGAAATCATTCATCACATATTTGTATCAGTTTGGGATGATTGAAAACACTAGCCCTGAGGAGATACCTTTCCAAAGTGATTTTAACATAAAAGAAATCAAGTTTCCATCTTACACATATTTTCCTGCAGTTCAACAGAGGCTAATACCAGGTTCACCAGTTAGAGAAGTCAAGTGGAATCTTCCATCTTGTCCCTCTTTGTGCCACTGCGTTTCAGGCCGACTGTACCGGCAGGGAAGGGACAGTAACGAAAAAGGGACCTTGAAAGTAAAAAGAAAGCTTTTGAAGATACCAACTTGATCTTTTGAATTCCACTGAAGCCTCATATAAACTTCAGACCAACACTGCATTCACATAAAAGTACAGTAGATTGTGTCCCCCTTCCCTCGCATTATCGTCTTGTAAAAGAACAATATCAGAATCAGCTTAATGTCCAAATATGTGTGTGTAAGTTAAACAGGGAAGGCAGCAATGTAAGCACTATTGTACAGATTTAAATATGTACATGAAGTGAACAGTAGGGCCACAGGTTGTTTAAGATATATTAAGCACACCTGTTCAACTGCTCGTTAACGTACAAATCTAATCAGCCAATCAGATGGCAGGTACTCAATGCATTAAGGCAATGTAGACATGGTCAAGAGGACCTGGTGAAGTTCAAACAGCATCAGAACGGGAAGAAAGGTGATTTAAGTGACTTTGAACGTGGCGGGGTTGTTGGTGCCAGACGGGCGGGTCCGAGTATTTCAGAAACTGTTGATCTACTGGGATTTTCACACAACCATCTCTAGGGTATACAGAGAGATGGTCAGCATTTGGTGAAAGCGACATGAAAACAAGGATCCATCCCGCCTTGTATCAACGGTTCAGGCTGGTGGTGGTGACGTAATGGCGTGGGGGGATATTTACTTGGCATACTTTGGGCACCTTGTACCAATTGAGCATTGTTTAAACACGACAGCCTACCTTGAGTATTGTTGTTGACCATGTCCATCCCTTTATGACTACAGTGAACCATCTTTTGATGGCTACTTCCAGCAGGATAACGCATCACAAAGCTCAAATCATCTCCAACTTGTTTCTTGAACATGAACCAAGTTCACTGTACTCAAATGTCCTCGGCAGTCACCAGATTTAACTCCAATAGAGCAGCTATGGGATGTCGTGGAACGACCGATTCACATCATGGATGTGCAGCCGACCAATCTGCTGCAACTGCGTGATGCTACCATGTCAATATGAACCTAAATCTGTGTGGCATGTTTCCAGCACCTTGTTGAGTCTATGCAACAAAGAATTAAGGCAGTTCTGAAGAAATAAGGGGTCCAACCCGGAACTAGCAAGGTGTACACCTGTACAATATATGAACAGGTGTACACACTAAGGGACAACATCTCAGTTGACCTCTAATAAAAGAGTTTGAGACATGTCATTAGCACCAACAAACACTGTCAGTGAATATTACGCAATAAATCAGCACACACCCGAGTAAAACTACCGCTGACATGAGATGTAAACCTCTTGAAACAATAGAGCAACACTTCATCTCCTTGAGAGATGACAAGTTTAAAAATAACTTATATCTGGCTCAAATGTATCATTCAGAAGAGCCCCCACCTGACCCGATGCTGTGGAGACATCAGCCCCACACAATGTGTCATAGCAGGTGAAACACGCAATGGCCACAAAATGACTTCACTTTTATGTGTGTTTCGTTTTTAAGAACTCACCAACATCGCGTTACATTCAGACACCAGAGAAACATTTGTTCGAGAAAAATAGTCAGCCGTAAATATGCTCACTATTTTACCCACACAATTGTCTGGTTTATTGGTTAGGATGGCAGTAGAAACAGATTTGCGATTGAGTGCTGCTTGCTCGCAATGAAGAGCCGCAGGCTCGGAGAAAAGAAGAAGACGGGAGTGCGCGCAGGCCAACCCAACAGAAGGTAACTTGCTCTGGGTCTGCTGCTTGAACCCCGAGAAGGTAAGAGACTCATGACAGAGTATTGAGGATCAGCAGCCTCTGTCAGCTGTGGAATCGCCGAATTTTAGAAAGCTTGTCAGCCAAATCCCCGTTAACACACCAAAGATAAGGTGAGCTAACGTTGCCATAGAGACTCATTTATATACAGCAGGTCACAGGGCCATGCAGAGGCTCCACTAACATGATATTAATAACACACAGCGACGTCATGTTACCGGTATCAAATATTATTTGGCCCACTTAAACGGAGTACGAGTTTAAAATTTAGCATGAGATTAATTTATAGTTATTTTCCTAATGTGCAGCATGTACTGCCAGATAGATAGATAGCTTTAATTAATGAGCTGCAATAAATACATTTTAGCATTTAAAGCCACACTTTCAGTTATTTTGGTGAAAGTAACTAAAATGTAACGCATTACAGTTCAGAGACAGTAATACGTAATATGTACTGCATTACATTTTTGGAAGTAACTTGCCCTACCCTGCATGCAATGCCGGGGTGGCAATGGTATTATCCGGGACCTTTCCCGGCCCAAACCATCGACCTGGCCTGATTGGCCCATGGGGAAAATAGTTGTAACTAATTTTTGTCACTTATCTTATTCTTGCATTAATATCAATTCAACTGTAGTCTGCATAAATTCACCATTGCAGCGCAGCCGCCTGCTGCATCACAGCAGATTAAATAGGTTCTACCATGTAAGGGAATTCTCTCCTCCCAAATGTTTCAGATGGTTTGGCCCACGGCTCGTCTTTTAAATAACAACGGCGCGAAACAGAGCGCGTCAGTGATGGAGGGTAGAAAGAGGCCAGGTGGAACGGAGAGGGCTAAGCTTAAAAAAAGACAGGAGGTGGCAGCCAAATGTGCCAAATTGACAGATATGTTCTCAAGACAAGCTGGTAGGTTACTGAGAGATATGGATAATAGGCCTGGTTGTGAATTTGATCAAATAGGCTATAACGTGGCGAACGTTTGCAATGTCAACTCAACTGTCATCTGACTGCTTTTGTTGTTAAATATGTAAAATCTCACAATTTATATGATTTAGAAGTGTATTCCTATATTCAAAGAAGAACCGAACACTTTCTTTACATTCCAGTTCTGATGAACAATTGCTTAACGCTTTATCACATCTCCTCATCAACTGTAGCCTGCATTCCCACAGGCGCGCACATGTGGTTACTAACGCAATATTAAATAGGGACGATCACATTTGTTGTTTGATATTTGTTATTAAATGCATCTCAAACATGCAATTAAAATAAATATAATTATTTAGAAGTGCTGTATGCAAATATTGTACATGGTTCGCGTGTGCAGGAACAGGGGCAGCGCGAGCACGTTGGGGTGTTTAGTTGCCTTTTTTAATTACTGGAGAGTCTGCACGCGCGTTCTATCCGCGGGAATCAGCATCATGTTTCATGTTCAAGCCTTCCCCTCCCATTTATTATAATGTGAGCTGAGCCCGCTCAGACCCGTGCAGGGAATAGACTGTTCTATTTTCAAGTTGCAATGAGCACTTATCCGGACACCGCGCGGGCACGACGCTTTGATGTGAAAGGAAGAATCTGTTTTCTTGTCGATTTCTATCCATTTCGGACTGAGCACGAATGCAGATGCAGAGATGTTCACGTCCCGTGCTTGCTGTGTGTAAACGAACCGAACACTTGCTTTACATTCCATTTTTCCATTTTTTGACAAACAGTTTCAAATGTGCTGTCACGCTTATCTCCTCTGCAACTGTAACCTATTTCGTCTCGCCGTCATATCGTGCATTTCCACAGAGGCGCGCACACTGTGGTTATCAACTCACTATTAAATATATTTTTTTATTGTTATCGATTGTTTTCTAGCAACAGCTCAGCAGACCACTTCCAGTGCTACTGATGATCCCAAGGAGGGCACGACTACTGAAGGGCCAGGTAGAGGAAGATACTGTAGTTAGTCAAGATAGACATTTGTGATGTAAAATATTGGCATAGAGAAGAAAACCATGGTAGGGTGGTAGACTAAATCATGCAAATCATTTAACACAACCACAATTACAGTAAATAAATAAATGAATTAATCAGTGAATAAAAGGATAAATAAAGTGTGTCATGTTTTCTAGCAACATAGACAACTCTTAATGAACATTTTCTGTAGCCTCAGAGGATCAGGTGCAGTCTGAAGGAGAATGCAGTAGGCATGGAGAGGCCAGGACCACAGAGGAAACAGGTAGCAGGATTTAAAACGAACTAATTACTTGAAATGCATCAAAATAAGCCCAAATGAAATAAGTAATCACTTCAATCAATAATTAATCAATAATTGTCTATGTGACTAATTGCTATAATATAGGAGAGTCAGATGCTGAGAGGGAGGCTCGAGGAACCTTAGAAACAGCAGGAGTGCAGCAGGAGATCTCACAGGCAGCCAATAGCATAGATGAGGAGGCATTTGATTATTTTTCTCGTCCTCAGAGACAAGACCTACAAATGTTTTTTAGTTTCCATCCTCAGCAGCCCACAACACCCCCTGTAGCCAAAGTGTTCTACAACAAACAAGGCACCAACCGCAAATGGTTGACTTTCAGTGACAAAACAGAATCACTGTACTGTTCTGTTTGTTTGGCATTTGCGCCACCTGCTAAAACAAACAATCCCTTCATTAAGGGTGGTATGAAGGCATGGAAACATATCCATCAGCGCATTGAAGAGCATGAACAAAGTAAGATACATAGGAATTGTGCAGATGCTTACTTTCTGATGGCTAAAGATGCAAATGTAAACAGCCTTTTGGCAGGCAAACAGATGTCTTTACATCATGAGAAAGTTAAACAGAAGCGCCAGGTAATGGAACGCATTGTTGATGTGGTTAAAGTCATTGGAAAATGTGGTCTTAGTTATCGAGGGGATAAGGCAGAGGCTGCTTACACCCTAGAAAACACTGCAGTCAATCATGGCAACTTTTTAGAGTTGCTACTGCTTTTGGGCCGATATGATCCCTGTCTTCAGCAACACATTAGCAGTTGCATTGAGCAAAGCAAAATTCACCATGACAGTGGGGGAAAAGGAAGAGGGTCTCTTGTGACACTTTTTTCCAAGGACATAGTCAACAAAGTGGTGGATGTACTCAAAATGCTGATAAAACGCAGAATCGCTGATGAGGTCAGAGAGGCAGGCATGTTTTCGGTACAGATAGACACTACTCAGGATGTGTCATCCACAGACCAATGTTCTGTCATACTAAGGTATGTGACAGATGTGATTCATGAGCGACTGGTTGCTGTGGTGGATTGTGAGAAGTCCACAGGTCAGCATTTCACTGACCTGTTGAAACAGACTTTGGATGATCTCAGCATTGATATTGGCACATGTGTGGGCAACTCCACTGATGGTGCTGCCAATATGCAGGGCCAATATCAGGGGTTCTCAGCATTGCTCTCTGAACTGGCTCTACACAGATTCACATGTGGTGTTATGCCCATGTGTTAAATCTTGTTCTGACAGACACAACAGGCAGTGTGGTTGAAAGCACATCACTTTTTTCCATTCTGAATGATGTGGCAGTGTTTCTGAAGGAGTCGTGGAAACGCATGCAAAAGTGGGAGGAGATGAGTGAGGACAGACGTCACCGGAAATTGGCTCCAATAGGAGCTACAAGGTGGTGGGCTAAGGATCAGGCCCTTACAAAGGTGTTTGGGAGCTTTGGCGATCCAAGGGATGCTCTCTATGTTGACCTCTTGTTGACCCTGGTGGCAATTGAAGCGGATGACACTATGAAGTCAGTGGTCAGGGCCAAAGCAAAGGGGCATGTGGAAACCCTTTTGAGATATGAGGTTATACTCACAGCCCAGATTTTCCTCCGCATCTTCAGGCACACCTCCCCTCTATCCAAGTATTTACAGACACATGGGATGAATATTTTGTCAGCTCAGCGTTTGGTTGAGGGGACAGAGGAAAGCCTCAAAACATTTGCCAGGGACTTTGAGGGAGTTAAAGGAGCAGCTGATGTGTTTGTGAGTTGGGCCAACAAGAAACTGGAAGAGGCAGACAGTGAACTTGTTGTGGAGAGTTCTCTCCCAGAAAAACGACTCAGAAAAAAGAAAAGAATGCCAGGAGAGCTCCAGGAAGATGACCCACCAGTCTCACCTTATACTGCATTTGAGGTCAAGGTCCATAATGTTATTCTGGACACAGTTGCTGGCAGTATCAACAGGAGGTTTGCAGCCAATGCAACACTTGCCTCAGATTTTGCTTGCCTTGACCCAAACAACTTTGCTGAGTTGAGGGAAAACGGAATCCCCAGTACAGCACTGCAAGAGTTAAGCAAGTGTGTATTGAGGTTTGATGACAGAGCGACTGTCAGCAGGTTGCATGACGAGCTGTATAGCCTGGCATCCCAGTGGGAGAGACTGAAAAAGTCTCCTCTGGAGGATTATGTGGTCAGGACAGGAAGAGAGGTCACACAGACTGATGAGGAGGGTAGTGGAATTTCATACATGGAGCCAGAATTTGAGCTGGAGAGCAGGACATGCTCTTCTTGCAAAAACTGTGCTATCTGCGTTTACTTGATCCTCACACAATATAACCTCCTCACAGATGCTTACCATGTAATCGGGTTGGCTTATAAGTTTCTCTTGACTCTTTCAACCACCCAGGTTGCATGCGAGCGGAGCTTCTCTGCCTTAAAATGTGTGAAAACCAGGCTATGAAGCTCAATGTCGCAGGAACTCCTTGATGCATTTATGCTCATGTGTGTTGAAAAGGACATTTTGATGTCCATTGACAATGACACTGTCATTAACGAATTCGCAAAGACAAGCACTTTGCTGAGGAAACTTTTGCTGTTTTAATCTTAAATACAGTATGTGCAGTTTGATTTTTGAAATAACTTTGATTTGTGAAATAACTTTTCTTCTTTATCATTATCTTTATTTTATTTGAATTTGAATTATATATTGTTAAAGTGACGCAAAGTATTATATACCTTTGTTTAAAACAAATAAAAAGCATTGAGAGAGAATTGTTTTTTGTTTGTTTTATCTTTTCATGGACTCAAATTCCTCCTCCATATCAGAGTGGCCTGAATTTGAATTAAATTCCCGGACTGAGAAAACGGCCCACCCCGGCCCTGCCTGCATGTCACTTGTTAGATGATTTTATCCAAAGCAACTTACATAGCCCACAGGAGCAATTTGGGGTGAAGTGTCTTGCCCAAGGACACTACGGCATGCTGACTACAGCGGGACTGGAACCTGCTCTCCCCTGATCCGAATATAGGCGCACTCCTGTCTGCGCTTGCATACTGCGAGCAGCTTCTCTTACTACAGTGATGACTTTGTCTGCCATTTCCCCATCCCATTTCTAAAAAAAGAATTAAGTACATGCTTGGGCATGGCTTGAATGAAAACATTCCATGCCTAAAGCATAAAGAGTGCAGAACATCCGATTTGGTATGCAGATACAGCGAGGAAGTTCCACATGTTTTTCTGGTAATGATTATTGTGCTTTTTTAAAGCGCGTTAAGCTTTTCAGATCAATTGTGAGCATTAATGCGTTACTTTTGTATTTCTATATTATTCTATTTTTTCTTCATGTTTGTTAGTGTTTCAAAGAACACAATTTAACGTACATTTAACCCAAGGGTGTCCAAACATTTTAGAAAAACACACGAAGGGCTGGGCCACTCCTTCGGGGTGAGGAATATTGCATCAAGCTAAGTTATTCTTATATATCGAATATGCTTAAAGAGAACAAAACACCCTAAATCACAGATTCTATTAATATGGTTTCCTTTTTACAAAAAGTCTTTGCAGCTCATTCCTTAAAACAGAAGCCTCAGATTGGGGGGGGGGGGGCGAAAATAGGAAGGGTATATTAATGTTTTATCCATCTCATCTTTTAATTTATTATAAAAATAATAATGATATCTTGGATTGTTATAGTGCCCTTTAACAAACCCATTTATTGACTGAATTTAATGTGTGTCATATTTTGACATTTTTAATAACACAAGACAAGTTTCATTTTTTTGAATCATATTGCATCATTCGTTTAGAATGAGCTGAGGGCATATTAAAAGAAAATATACAAAGTGCACTTTCTGTGAGCAGACCTTTTTCTGTCTGGGTATTAAACGCTAGAAACGTTTAAAGAAATGCAAAAAATAAACGGGAAAAGTTTTCTCAAATAGATTAAGTCATTTGTTTAAAAGTCTTTATGGAATGAAACTTTTGAAAAATCAGTTAGTTTTCATTAGATGATGAAACACAAATTAACAAATGGAATAAAACAGGACTTCCCAAACATGGACAACATGATTTACATAACCTGATCTGTAGGTGTGGAAACAATGAGTCAGTTTTTTTTTAAAAGACATGCACCCAGGAAAACACTCATGGCACCCTCAACAAAGGCTTCAAATTAGTTCCATCTTTATGTTTGATATCACACCCTATGAAAATCTACCCCGATGGAAGCGATGGAAGATAACATGCGAAAGATGATGGAGCCCTACAACACGTTTGCAACAATAAGAAACCTCAGAGAAAGTACGAGAAAGAAGAACTAAAATAAAATAAAGTTCTTGCAGAGTGAGAGAACATTGTTCAATATTAGGAATGGTACAACAGTGTAGGAGCAAACAATCTTGCATCTTTAACACCTCTAACACAATTTGAAATATCATGAAGGCAAATAAAAGGAAATATGCAAAGGATTACATGCGAGTTCCTACGGGTTTGGGTCAAAGATAATCTTGGCAATAAAAACATAAGAATCAAACCCATGGTGCAAGTGCTAAAAATAACAGGGGCACTTGGAAATGCACCGACCTTTTTGACCAGTCATATAGGTAGACATTTGCACCTTATTATCAAGCTGTGGGCACAGAAGGACTTCAGCGTAAGAGGTGGAAACAGAACGGATGCCCCCACATAACGACACATTCCATGGATAGAAAATTTCCCCACCCTCTTCAATCAAATCAAAATCCTGTCACTTTTTTTTGCTTTGGCAAAACCTAAGATTGAAACCTACCCAGAGAAGCATGACGGCAAACGTGAGGTGAAAAACACAGAGGCACGGTGACAGGCTGCCTAAGATTCTTGTGGGGAATCCCCACAATACCGTATGCGTTAGAGAAACCCATTCCCTTGTTGCTGCTACGCAAGTCACTCAAAATAGGTTCACTGCAGCAGGTCACACCTCTGTCTACCTACTAATCCTTCATCTATAAACTGCAACATTGCTACTGGGATGCAAACACAAAAAGTTATAAATAAACCAATGCTTTACTCAACAGGATATCCTTGTAGAATAAGTCACTTTTACTTAGAGAAGTTTATATTCCCTTAGTTGCAGCAGAAAAATCATGTCATCATGCATACAGTTTGTTGGGGATGTCAGAGAGCTAAATGTTTATTATCAAATACCAGGAGTCATAGCAAATGGGTGTGTGATGGTACAGTTTTGCCTAAAGTTGTAACATGCTGTCAGCAATTTAAATGAGATATTAAAGAAGCTATGCCCGAATAAACGTTAGAGCAAACAGTATTTAAAATGGCAAAAAGGTGCATTTCAGGTATTTCAAAAATAAAGGAAATGTTATATCTTATTATGCTCACTTTCATTCAAACAAACACTGTAAATAAAAACATTCATTATGAATAAAACTAATAATAATAATGACCATTTACCCAAATCAACAGTGAATTTAAAGAAGCTTCAGTTAAAGATTTTGAATGTGGACACACCTCCAACATCATCAGTAATCAACATCAACCAAACACACAGTGTGCCCACCTGTTTTTTTCTTTTTATTTCCCATGGGTTTTTACCATGAAGTTGATAAGGGGAAAATGCAACATGATTAATAGGAAAGAGTAAGACAACCTCTAACCAGATCATACCTTTTATCCCACACATTTCTTTTTTTTTGTCTGATCAGCATAAAGGCACTGAACTGAACCTGAGGACACCACAAGTCCCTGACAGACACAGCTACTACTGCACAGGAAACTACAATCAAGCTTTTTACAAGTTCAATATGGAGCATTGTTCCAGAATTGCCCTCTTGATGGTTGTGCTCACGGGCTGCCTTCAAGCAATACCCATCACTCCTGAGACCCAATATTTGAGTTTCAACATGGATGACCTCAAATTTGAACTTCTACTGATTCCAACAGAAGTTGATTGTGTAAGTTACTTTACCACAAACTGTTTTAGAAATATATTTGGAAAACTGAATCTGATCACTGGTTCTCACAAAGGAAATTCTTCAACAGAGATTAACAATGTCTTTTTCTCCAATTTGTTTCAGGGCAACACGACTTTCAATTCTCCCGTCAACGAGGTAAGAGATCCTTGCACAGTGCTCCTTTTGCATTTTTGTGCTGCTTTCATACATTGCAGAAAACAAACCTATCCTAAAAGCAATCATACATTTTCTCAAAATGGCTAAATCCCACTTCTCAAAATTCAACAAGTCAGTTCTGGGCGATAGCATGATCTAATATCAGGATATTTCTGACATGGCTGCTTTCATGACTAAGCAGTTAGAGAACTAATAATAGCACAGTTTGGTGGATTCAGAAATGACTTCACCTTAATGTAGTGCATCCAGCAAAAGGCAAGACTTGTGATTTCAAAAATATAAGAGACTATAAAGCAACATATCATAATATCAATATAATATTTAAATATTGACTGGCCCTTCAAGAGGCTGCTGTTTGATAGGACAAGACCTCTCCTATCAGCCAAATGAATTCCAACTCACTTTAAATATTCTGCTGATTTTTTATGACACCAATTGTATTGTTTGTCTTTCTCAGTCCGACTCAAATGTTGAAGCTTTGGCGTGCTACATAGCGGGTCTGGAAGCTGCCAAATGTGCAGATGAACAAGAGCGAATAGTTGACACTATAAAGGCTTTGAAAGACGGCTCCAACGACGTGAGTATTGGCATTCTTGTATTGCCATTTAAAATTGGACTCTACATGGATAATGAAATACTAAACCAGCCTCTTCTCTCCTCAAAAGCAGAGAGACCCTTCCGGATGCAACTTGCAAACCACAACATCCACCTTTGAGCCCTTCGTGAAGAACATCGAGAGTTTCGTTCAACGCATCAACACTGAAACAATGCTAAAAAGGAACTGAATCTACAAACACGTTTCCTCTAATTTATCATTATTTATTTATTTAACCAGGAAAGGATCTATTTTTATTATTATTATTATTATTATTAAATGCACTAAATTTAACTGGATTTTCTCCACCTTGTTAAGTAACATTTCAGAAACACTGCAAGATGTTCTCAAGTAATTTATATATTTATTTACTGTATGATGCAAATGATGTACCACATTATGAAAAGTGAAATGTGAAAATTTGGTAATAAAATGTTAACTTAAATACAACAGTGAATCTTGATTTCTTTTAACCGGTTTCTAATGCATTTGCTTAATAGTTATAACAAATAATGGGGGTGTTCAGTTGTTATAGCATCAGAACAGGGAAAACATGCCCAGTTGTAAAAGTAGAGATAGAAATGTGTTAAACGTTCATTTTGGGTCGATAGGTTCTGTGTTCATAACAAAGATTTTGCATTTTAATGTGGATAGCCCATTTAAAATAGACTTAACTATCCATGTACTACTTCAATAGGCCCATAACCAAAAGGGCCGTAGGTTAAAGATGAACTACTGATAAGTTCATCTGTGTTTTACTTTAACACCATAAAAAGTCTGAGTGTCACAAGTTCACTTAAAAGTTAAAATATGCTTCCATGAAACCTGGTTAGGCAACACACAAATAAATCCAAAGTAAAACATTATTTTCAATAAACATGACCCTAAAACTTGAAACTGCCTTAACTTCTGACTGATAGCACACTTCGTTAACATTGGGACATGTTCTGATCCTATTTCAATTCATGCAAAAACACTGGTTGTGTTCAAACACATTCAAAAAGCCAAAGAATACATTCAGTAAAGAGTTATGTTCCTGTGGTGCATTAAGACAGTAACTGCAGTAGCCTGAATATAACAACAGGGGGAAACATCAGATGCATTATTCAGAGTGTTAGACCTGTTCAGTGGCGGTAGGAATACACCAACACTTAAAACTAAAATAGACCATGTGTAATTGGAAAGGTAAACTCTTAGCAATGGCTGGCGACTGTATGATAGATCTCATAAAACCAATAAAGTAATAGAAAGTCCATCACACACTGTTTGCATATTGCTCATGTACTTCCCGAAAATCAGTCCAGCTCTTATGTTTGACTGAATACACATGGTGGGGAAAGGCTGACCCTTTAAGCCAGGGGTGTCCAAACATTTTTCTAATGGCAGAAAAACACACAAAGGTCTCGGCCACTAGCTAGAGATGAGGTATATTGCCTCAGGTTAAATAATAAGTTAGCCAATTCAATCAAGTGTATGTAAATGATGCTTGACACTTGAATATGCTTTAGAAAACCGACAGCCTACATCACAGCTCTCAATAGGGTTTCATTTATTTTGTTACATCAAGTGTTATTTCAAGCAACTAAGATGGTGGGCTTATTATCACATGAATAGTACTTGTTTTAAATGTTTTGAAGTACAAAAGCATACTTTTTGAATTAGCTTTTGAGAGCCAATTGAAATGGAAAACGGGCCATAGTTTGGACATGATTTAAGCTGTTGATTCTAGTTTGAGAAGTTTCCCTTCAAGGTGTTCCTACCGCCACGTTGAGGAAATTCGGTCAATATTCACCACTGATAACGGGGTGATGCATGCATGCATGCAATCCAGTGATAGTGAACAGCCAGAGCATAAAGAGATATGTCAGAGTTCAATAAATCTATATATGGTTAAAGGTAATTTCCTGCTTTTATATCTTTCTAACTTCTACTCTTTAAAGTGCATTTAGTTTGCAGGACTAATTTGAACAGATAAACCAGCTCATGCTGCCCACTAAGGCCCAGCATTCAGTCATTATCCCAGCATGTTGTTATTATTTTAGTGAGTTATGTAATGGTGAGTCAAAGACAGGCATATATTGACAACCTTTTGCCCAGCAGAGCAAATGGAGAAAAAAAAAAAAAGAAAACCACAAACAAACACAGAGCCAACCTACTTTCAGTAGAGCTCAGATGCTTTTCTGCAATATGCCTCACGAGGGATTTTACCATGTTGTAGTAGCATTACAAAAAAAATTCCAACTGTCATCTGAAGGAAAAACAACGCTGTATGCATTCGGTGATAGAACAAATTCTGCCCACCTTTTCCACCCTACAGCATATAAATGAATACAGCCCAGGGAGGGGGGGAATTAAAACATTACAACACTTTCACTAGACAACTTGCTTATCACTCTGACAAGCCTTCAAACTGAATATGGAGCACTTCATCAGGATTGGCTTTTGGATAACTTTATTTCTCTGCCAACAAACACATTCAGCACCCTTGGCAGACTACAAAATCCCATCGATGAAGCGGCACGTTATATGTGTAAGTCATTTTAAGATCAATATGGTTGGCAAAGTTTAGACAGACATATTTCTGATTCTGATCTACCGTTTTCTGTCCATACAGGAAACAGATTCAAAGTTCTATGCTCCAACAAATGTGAAGGTAAGGGTATTTTCTTTATTGTAAAATTGTTTGTGTTAAATGTTTTATATATATATATATATTGTTTTCACGAGTAATCTCGCTTAAAAACGGTTCAAAAAAAAAATGATGTTGGGTCTCCCCAGCATCAAAGAAGTTCAAGTGTCAGTGTTTGGATGAGCTTCTGTTAACCACATGTAAAGGTTCTCTAGTACAGGAAATGAGCTTGGCAGGTGTTGATGCGTTACACACAGCTTCTATCTGCTCTATTCTCTGTGTGCGGCCACAAGTCAGCCTCAGTCAGAGCAGTAAAAGGAAGCTAACACCTTTCTCTCTCTCTCAAACATAGACACAGTGCATCACTAATGCCCTGGGCTGCATAAAGGAAGAACTTGATGGAACAGCCCACTTGGAATGTTCAGACACATTTGAGTACAAAGACATGGCTGTCAATTCCTTGGACAACCTGATCAAAGAACGGTCGAAGAAGGGACTTGTAAGTATTTCAGCATGCTCTGGTGTCAAATTAAGTGCTAATGATGAAAATAATTGTGATCACAACAAAGAATATTATTAATCTGCTATCGTCTTTTCTCTAGGGACTGACCGACGCCAAAGAATGTGCCTGTGAGCGATACGAAGAAAAGCCTTTCAATGAGTTTTTGGACGCAATGAAATCTTTACTTCAACGTATACATTCTGAACCTTCGTCATAATGAAATGCAAAGAATGGACAACTACATGATATGACATGATGGACCATTGGTTCTGAAGCACACGGAGTGCACATGATTGTATCTGAGTATCTTAAGGATGTATGTAGTGAAGCAACATGGACATGTGGATTGCTCTCAGGTATATTTGCTTTTAGCGAATCTGAACACTGCTCTGAAATATTTATAGCCATGAAATTGCAACCTGAAGATAAGGCTGTGCGTACTGTTTTATTTTTACTACCTATAATTTATATATTTCTAAAGTTGTATAATTGTCTCACACAATCTGCTGTAAACTGGGTCTTAAAGTTCTCAGTGAATTTTCAGCAATGACAGACACACTCCTATAAAGCTTTGAATTTATATTTATGTATTTATTATAATTTATTTGATGCATGTTGGTTCTCTTAACCTGAGGGTATGACTTAATAAAATGTTGTGTCAAGAGATTGTGTCATGCCTAAAGTGTCTTAGAATAACCTGTTCTTAACATATGCTTATTGTGTAGTCAGAGGCAGATTTCCCCTCTTAATTTAGCAGTCACGCAATGAATGTGGGAAGGGAATAGATGTATGGCCTCTGTAGGAGGCTGTTCTTCCTCTACGTCAGGGGCAAATAAACTAGCTGTCCATCAGAAGAGTGAGTATGGAAAATCTAGTCATAGTGATTCATTCATTGTCAAGTCATCTCAGGAGCTAATACAGACTATGTACACTCCCATAGTTCTTAGAGAAGAAAAGGAGGTCCATTTCAGGTTACCCGTTTTTTTTTGTGTTTTTTTTGTGGCTTTTAAGATAAGGAATGTTTCAACACATCAGAAACACTTGTCAGCTCCTCCTCCATCACCAGCATGACTGCGTTTGTCCTGTCTGTTACACAGAAGGCTTAAAGTGCGCAACAGAATATTTTGATCGTCATTGTCTTCATCAACATATTAGCTTTTCTTATCTGAAGATCGTATTACCAGAATATAATTGTGAGTTGGTTTCAATACAGGCCATAAGATAAATATAATGTGGTAAAGTCAACTAAAAGGAAGGGATTGATCATACTTTGGATTAATCTTTCGGCAAGTTTGAACTCCTTTTTGACTTCATTCTCTGCTCAGGACGACTGAGTTACTCCATATCTACTTTACATTGCATAACAAATATTTTAATTAAAGCTCTGAATTTTGTAAATGGCATCTTAAATACTAAACACTACATGGCAAAAATAAAAAGCCACTCAAATAAATACAAATTGGCAATTACAATGTTGGCTTCCCACGATGAAAAGCACATGATTGAATAGTCTTTTAAAAATGCGTGCCCTGCTTCTATTACATGCTCCTAAATGTTGCACTCGCGGTTTCAGAATTAAAGTGAATTATACAACAGAGAGCAGGTGAAGAAAAACACTGTTTCACTATTTGATGCAAAGCTTTGTTAATTAGCAGGAATGTGGAACAATATGAAAGTGAAAGAAGAGCTCTTTTTATTTTAGAACAAATTAGAAAAACATTTTAAAACTTGAATTATGATGAATATTTGTGATCTCAATGTTGACCACATAACCATGATAATTATTTGAGCAATAATGTTGCAGCCCTCCCACAGAGGCAGTTTGAGATCTTAATCCAGCCACAATTTACAAGAATGCAGCACCTTACTACTGTCACACATCTGTCAGTATAGGTGCACAGCTTCTAAGAGCTCTGGTCTGAAATGTTTCACGGTGTAACCACATCAAGAGAGTTGCATATCCTGTTTATCTCTAAAACTACTAGCATCACCTCAGAGGCAAAAAAAAAAATACAAGAAAAAAGGCTGCGCTCATTTTAACACTAAATTAATTTGCTTCTGTGTGGGTGAATTTAAACGACTTTCTTTTCAGTCATATTATCTATATCCCAGTGGCTTTAGACAACACCAGGGCTCTACTGAACTAGAACCGATGATATAAAAAGACTAATAGGAAAAGCATTGATCTGCACAGGCGCACACTTTAGGCATTACAGTTTCAGTGACTCCAGTCACAGACAAGAATACAAGGAAAAGCACAATTTGATTACATATAGAAGATTCAAATTCAGGCAAGATAAAACTACTAGAAGATTGTTTTTGGGATGGTTCCCCGGTCTGATTTACAGAGTATGTAATGTTTGTCTTAATGAAAATGTTACCTTCTAACGGAAAAACAACTATGTAACGGCTGCAGCAGGAGGGAGGTTCATTTGTATGCATCATGGAAAACGGCCATGAAGGTTTTCCCTCTGCGTCATCATTTGAAGCGGGAGCAAACACTGCATTAAAGCTCAGACTCTGCACAGCATATCATGTCAAAGCAACAGCGTATATAAAAGGAGACAAATCTGGAGCAGTACATACACCTGAAAGGCTTGATCCTTTGGAAACAAGTTCCCTGAATGCACCGGTAATTCCTTCTGTTGCCCAAACCAGTGGGAAGTAAACTCATCTCCCATTCACAAAGACTGATCAACACTTAAAGAGTAGATGATCCACTGCAATGCATACACAGGAAACCAAAGCATTTCCTGTGTGTGTGTGTATATATATAATAACAGCCAGAGTGAGAAGGATCAACAGTTTGCATGAACATCAGGGTCAACATGTTTGAATTCAGTGACAAGCAGCCAGATCTTCACACGATGCACTCGCTGTTCTTACAGATAAGTGTGTGGATAGGCAAGAGCACTTCACATTAGAGTGCCCCCAAAAAGATAGGAAATCAGCACTTTTTCTTATAAAAAATGCAAACAATTCTCTAAATATTGTTTGCATTTTCTGTTTTGTAGGTGAGGTGCAACAAAGCAGCATTGGTGGATTAGCAAAGGGCCTACCTAAAGTGCAGGGGGCTCATAACACATAGCCTCTGAGTCAGAGTTAATGTCGTTAACGAAAAATATGATGAACAATGTTTGTTAACGACCTTTTTTCCATGACTAAGACGAGACGTTGACGAGCTAAAAATAGATCTTTGATAATAAAAACTATGATGAAATGTATGTTTCGTTTTCGTTGACGAGACAGGACTAAAATGTTTGTGGTGTACTATTGGACATTCAAAAGCAATGCATCCCTGTCATTGGTTGAATTGGTTGAGGGATGTGCGTGCGCAACTTGAACGCCATACAGGTGCTGATGTCCCAATTTCAGAACTACGGTGAGTTAATACCCACAACGACGACCACTTAATGGCAAGTTCAGCACAAAGAGGGTTTGGTCGGAAACAAAGATTAGATATATGGACGCACTTTAACTATAACTCAACAGAAAGGAAAACTCAATGCACTGTGCTAACGGGGGAGACTGAGAAACGCCCTGTGGCTTCAAGTTAGGTGGGAAGAACACAACCAACCTCAAGAGACACTTGAAAGCGCACCACCCTGCCATTTATGACACAGTAAGTTAGCTAACTGTAATGCTAAAGGATCAGTCCTGAATGTTAACTGACGTTAAGTCAATGTTACCGGGCAGTTGCTATGTCAACTGGCACATTTGCTAGCAAACCACGTTGGCTTAGCCTGGATGTCAGTCTTTCTCTCAAAAAAGAGTTGTTATTTCTAAGATTACACAGCAATATATTTAGGAGATATGTGTGTATGATTATTCGCTCTAAGGCCAGGCAGGCATATATAAAGGCTAGTTGTATTGTGTTATTACATAATTTGAATCTTCACAATCTATACTTGATATGTTATTATATTTGAATGATAATACTATTAGCAAAGTAATATTTTAAAGGGATTAGCCTACATTTAATTAATTTGAATCCATCTGTAATCCTTTAGGAGGTCTGTATAAGGAGTAATTGTGTCTTTTGATTTTTCCTCACCTAGATCCCAGAGACGAAAAGTCCTAAACGGCAAGCTGGTGCAAAAAATGTGGGGGTGCAGCTGCAATCATTGATCCCAGCAGCGTTCTTCTCAATAACAAAATATAAAACTGACTCGCTGGAACAAAGTGTTAAAGAAAAGTCGATTGCCCAATGGATTGGGTGCACCTGTCTACTTGAGGATGAAATTTTCGTCCTCGTGATGGAGACCATAGACAAGAGGCCGACCATTCCGAAGAAAACTAAAATAAACAACTTGATCGACCAGCTTTACAATAATGAAAAACAAAAACTTAAAGAAACAATTGGTCTAGACATATGGACAAAGAAAGGACTTACAGCGTCAATCCTCCCTGTTACTTTTGTACTCAGGAGAACAAAGCGAAGCACATATTGTTGAATCTTGACCAGATCTCCCACCCACACACTGCAGAGTGTATAAAGACTTGTGTTGACTGATGCACAGAGGACTAGGGAATACCAAAACATAAAAATCTGACAGTCATAACTAAAATTCTATTAGTTTGTATGTTAACATTTTCAGTAGCAGGCTAGATTATGTCTGTTGTTGAGCTATGCTTATTGTCTTTTTGCATTAAAGATGTGTGTTATACATTGTTTATTGCATTGTGCTGCTTATGGCAATTGAATTTCCTCTAGAGGATTAATAAATTATCTGTCGTTTTTTCTGTGTTTGTCTTTTTTATCTAGGTACAGAGCCATAGAGAGGACCCCGTGTTGTACATACACTGCAACTCGTGGTGAACATGATCCAGAAAGAAGTAAGTGTCAAACAACTCCTTGACAAAACTCGAGTACTCGTCAGGCTCTTCCGCAAGTCGTCTGTGGCAATTGAGCAACTGCTGCAGCTGTGTGGACTCACTCTGGTCAAAGACTGCCCCACTAGATGGTCCAGCACATACCTGATGATATCACGACTTGTCCAAGTGAAGGACTCACTTGTTCAGGTAGCGTTTATCAGAGCCTAAAACCTCTTGCCTTACATCTGCTGGCAATGCCAGCATCTGAGGCATTTGCTGAGCGAGTTTTTAGCATACCAGGTGACCTCAGTCGTGGTCGTCGAAATAAAGCAAGCATTTTAGAAAGAAGAGCTTTCCTCAAACTGAATTGGGGGGGGGGGGGCTCTGATTGTTTATTAGGCCAAGTTTATTCAAGATGTCTTCTTTCTCTTTTACTTTCAACAATAAACTGCAACTGAGCTAAATTCAACGGTCTGTAATTTTGTGTTCCAAGACTTCAAGTGTCATGTTTGTTCCATACCATTCCAAGTATGTTCAACCTTATGTAACTGCTTTGGGAATATGTGTGCACATTTTGAAGTCCAGAAAATAAACATATTGGCCCAAGATGGAAAGTTTTGTTTCTTAACTTAGTGGAATGGTCTTTACTTCATGTCACCATGTGTAATGCACTTATTACCTTAGTAGATCAGAAAGAACAGCGCAGCAGCATCTCATAGATGGGAGAGTCTAGTATAGAGATATCCAACTAAGGTAAGGAGTCCGTATATTACAGGTAAAAGTGTTGAGAGTGAAATGTTGCTTTACGAATTTCAACACTTGATACAACCGGTCACCTTCATTCCAATTTCCGATACCTGTATTAGTCTAATTTAATTAGTTTAGGGAAACATTTTGACTAAAGTAATGACTAGAAGTTGACTAAAATGTAAGGACTTTTCGTCGACTAAAACTACAAAGGAAAACGATGACTAAAATGTGAGTAAAACTAATAAGCATTTTCATCTAAAGACTAAATCTAAAATAGCCGCCAAAATGAACACTGCGCTGAGTGAAGTTGGTGGTATTAACTTTGCATTTTTTGGCTAAAAAGGGCTTTGTCATTCATGTCAATAACAGACCCTCAAAAACTCACTGTTAGATGAATGTTTGGATATAAAGAAACAAGTGGTAAACAACTTGAACTTAAACAAGTTTGTTTTGGGTAATTAAAGTGCTCCTGCAAATTGAACACGTGCCAAACACCAATATTTATGCTATGGTTTGATTTATTTGTACATCATTGAACATTAGCCATGGCACACATGCTGTTCAGCAGCAAAGGATAAGTCAAGAATAGGTTAATCTCACTGATGAAAACAAAACTGTCATGAAGTGGAGACAAATTTAAATTGTTTATCCAACAACCATGAGTTACTCATCATACTTAAGTGATAAGCCCTAAACACAACTAAAGCAAACTTGTGATACAAAAGTAATGATCATGGTCATTTCCGCTAACACAATGGCACAAAGCATGTTTTAAACAGTGAAACCATGTAAACAGTGCAATCACTCATCACCATACACAATGAAATGCACATCAGGAAGCTAAACTATTTCCGTGATAAAAGCCTTTAGTGGGCTGTAACACAAGTAGTTTGCCTCTACAAATGTATAGCATTTGTATTCCTCTTTTGAAAATCACAACCAAACCTGAAGGTAAAACACAACTCTATTAACTCAAGACGATATGATGCACTTTCATGCCTTTAGAAATCAAAAAAGGAACATACAATTACAATTAATGTCCCACAGCAACCAGTGCTGCATGTCAACTGAACTGTTCTTTTTTTTTCTAATTTTATTGCTTGAACACAGATTTTGTCATCGAGTGGTAATGTGGTTATATTCACACGTTGAAGTCATCACTCACAGAAACCTTGACCGGCCAGGCCCCAAAGCCCTGCTGCAGGAGGTACTCCCTCAGCACGTTCTTGGCCTCCTGGTACGCCTTTGCCATCTTCTGCAGTGACATCACAACAATACACGTATACACAACACTTCTCTCAAAAACATGTAGGCTTCACCAAATCAATTCCCAATATGAAATAGAGTTAGGTGTGAAAGTGTGTTTTTTTGTCTCGAACACACAGCAATTTCCATGGAACATATCCAGCCTGCTTTCCATTAAAAGCAAAGTGAAAGACAGCAGATAAGTGTTGCAACTTGTGTTAAATTACCTTATGCTTATTTCCCTTTTCCTGGGGAACGAGTGCTCCCACACACTCCGCCCCTGCCTGAAACGCCTACATTGCATCCCTTTGATTACTCTAAGCGGTTGACCAATCACAACAGAGCAGACTGGGCTCTGGTTTCAGACAGAGGGTGAGCACAGGCAGTAAGGAAAAAATAAAGACCTTTTTGATTAGTCAACTAATTGCCTAAATTGACGACTATTAGTTGACTAGAAAGATCGTTAGACCTAGTAAACAGTACACAGGTGTTGGGGTTACCTTGGCCTCGCTGTAGGAGCTCGTTTCCAGCAGCTCCTGCCTCTTGGCCTCTTTGGCCACCAACTTGAAGCGGTGCAACATTGCCGCTTTGCACAAACGGCTTGCACAAGCAGACCCACTCTTGAAGGGAGACCTAAGACAAGAAGATCCATGGAAAGTAAAACATTTGATGTAATCAGACAAAGCTAACATTTTGGTGGCCACATATGACACCCAACTGTTAATTTCCTATAAAGCCATCCTTACTCCTCTATGGTCTTTCCCCCCAGGCCATCCACGACCTCCAGGGAGTTGTCTCCTGTGCTCCAGTTGATACCATAGGTGAACTGTCCTCCGTCAGCGCTGTTCGTCGCCACAGAAGGCACCAGGCTGATGTGGGGACTCATCATGCAGTAGAACATGGGCAGCAAGGAGGTGACCCCCTCCACACGCTGGCTCACAGAGATCATCATGCCTTTGATGTCAGTGCAGAAAGCGTCGCCTATGAGAGTTGTGATTTTAGAAGTAAAGCAAATACCCATGTTAAGCCTTACTTGACCCCCATTCTATAATTTGAGAATTGTGTATTATTGAACTCAATCAATCCTTAATCTAAGTGTTGAATAAGACCATGGTTATTTGTTGTGGTGTGATTATTGAAAATAGTAAGGACATTTAAATTGGTTTTATTTGCATATGCTGTGTGTGTGTGCGTGTGCGTGTGTGTGTGTGGTGTCACCCATCAGTGCATTATAGTAATGATTAAATTCATCTATCATGTAGGTGTTTATTTTGCATGTTCACACATATCCAATCCGACTACCCTGGAGTTTCCCTGTGTGATTGCCTGATCTGTTATTATTTAAGTGTGGGTCTTAAAAACCTTACAGCTATAAAAAGAGGAGAGGAGTGCCATGGAAAGTAATATCTCACAATATTGACTCTTTGTAAAAACTAAACGTGACACTTGAGTAGGTTATTTTTACACCCGTTTTTATGCTCTTCGAACAGAGGATTTTAAAAATGGAAAACCTGTTATTACAGACGGCATGCAATGATACATAAGGGGCTATTTTTTAGATTGACTGTTGAGACAATGCAGGGCTGTCTGTAACTAGGGAGAAGTATGCTGACTGCGCAGCACACGTTTCTTTATAGTAAAGGCGTTTCACATTTTATTTTGTGGAGGGACATTTTAGGGTTTTATGAAATAAGGTAGCTGTCTTTGCTCTTTATAGGAAAACCACTAAACATCAGAGTCTGAAGAAGCAAGACTTGCCAACAAGGATGCTTTGGGCATAGACGGGCTCAATGAAGTGGCTGAGCAGGGCTCCCTGGTATCCTAGCACCTGCCACTGCGTGAGCTTGTCTGTGCTAGACATGCTAAATGTGTTGGCGGCAGAGTGATCCAAAGCTGACGAGAAAACGGAGAACACCTGAAAAAAAGAAAATGATTTTTTTTTGTATTTAACTATTCAGCAATATACAACTTTACTTTTGTTGCATTTATCATAAAAAGGAACGCCTAGTGGATGGATCACCTTCCCCTCCACTGACAGGTGTAGGCCGAAGTCATTGCTGACTTGCAATGCTGCAATAGAGTTCGGGTTCAGATGCCTGGGAACAGAGCACAGAGCTGGATATCATTCCATTGTAAGAACTGAAAGGACTTTTCTTTTTGAACTTCTTGAAGCTTTTTATTCAGGCTGTTCATAAAACCTACCAGCTAATAAACACAGCCACATTGAGGTTGAGTGGACTTCAAATAATGTACCCCTTACTTGCAACCTTAATTGTATAACATCACTCAATTTAAATTACCTCATGAGAAAGCAGCAAAGAGAACCTCTAAAAGCCAAGACAAAACAGACAAAAGAACCAGAAGTGACAGAGCCGACTTCTGTGTCGCCTCACATTGCTTTCGACTTAGACAAAAAGTGACGACTGATCAAACGCTCACAGATTGGACTGGACCTTAATGGCTCCCTTTGGCAGCTGGTTCACAAAGAGGTGGAGGCTGGTGCCGTGCTTCATGGTGAGGAGGTTGCTGCTGCTGCTCTGCTGGAAGATTGACTTTGCCGTCAGATTGTCCGTCTTGCTGTAGAACAGCAGCAGGTTCCGGTAGAGAAACCTGTCGGCACATTAGAGAGCAACATCTGAAAACTGTGGAGTGAAAGTGTCAAGGGCTGAAGGCCTTCATCGTTAAAAAGGAAAAGGTTTCACTGTTTGTTCCCACATAAATAATAAGTACAGTAACTAAAGAGGCACCAGCTGAATGTGAGCCATCTCCAAAACAGCAAAATTCATATATTGTTGCAAAGACCTCCAATGTTTCACTTTTAGAAGTACATTACAAGAACACTGAGGAGGAAGCTTTCTGTTTTTATGGCCCCAAACTGTGGAACAGCCTCCCGTTGCATCTTAGAACAGCAACCTCCATTGGAACTTTTACAAGTAAATGAAAAACCTATCTTTTTAATTTAGGGCAATTGTTATTTTAGTAGCATCACTGTCCATGTTTTATTGTTCTGTGATATAACTCTTCCTGTTTGTTAATATCTTGTATTTAATTATGTTCCTCACTTTATATTGTCATTCTCTATAAAGCACTTCACCTCAAGCATGAAAGGTGCAATATAAATAAAGTTGTTTTATTATCGTTTAATTTTAAACCAAATGTACTCAAACAAACCCTTAAAAATAAACCAACATGTACCCCTATTAACACATGCCTGATGTGACACCAGTGCTTAATAATAGCAAGCTAAATGTTAGTGGAGAGATACATCAATCTGTCATGGCATTCAAATTATTGCATATTTAGTACAGTAATATCAGTGGCAATAAGTTGTGGGAGATATAAGGCATCTTTAAACCTGTTGGAGTTCTATTTTGTATAGAGAACAAAACTATAGATGACACAAACTTAACACACAAACAATAATCAACAGTAATGTAATTCACGTCTTTCAGATAATGCCACCTGACAAACTTTTACAGCTGCAATAATGCGAGGTCTGCTGGTCTCCAGTGACAGCACGACAGCTTCAGATGACATCAAATGACAGGCTATGTGACACTTACTAACCACACTGGAAAATGAGCCTTTCAACAAATGAGTGTTCTGTGTGACACATTTTACAACCTTCAGTATTTTAATGGGTTTAATCTTAATTTTGG
This sequence comes from Eleginops maclovinus, assembly GCF_036324505.1. Taxonomy (NCBI): domain Eukaryota; kingdom Metazoa; phylum Chordata; class Actinopteri; order Perciformes; family Eleginopidae; genus Eleginops; species Eleginops maclovinus. Next base: position 4,341,189 of record NC_086371.1, read on the forward strand.
CTGTCTCATGGGGGTTTATGAAATACAGGTTTTTACAGTGGTTGCAAGAAATGTTATATAAAATCAAAACTCTCCTGTACGCAAAGACTCACTTCATAGGAAAATGGTTTCTATGTACAACATGACCCAAACCATATAATGCACACAGGCTCAAGGTTGTAACTCACCTCATAAGTGATCTCCTTGCAGTAACCACTGCATGTGAGTCATGCAGAATTCGTCCATTCGACGAGGTACTCCCATTGGTATTAAAGTTTCCAGTGCCTATAGCGACCACGTCATATCCGCCGGCTAAAGAGGAGAGGAGTTGGTAAAGAGGTTAATGCAAACAGAGAGCAAGAAAAACAAAATCACTAATAATCAGCAGGTATCTAGTCGTAGATTTAGTACACATAAGACAGTGGATAAAGTCCCATGGGCAAATGTACATATTCTGCAATAAATACTGCTTTTGTGAAGATTATTAAGTCCAGTTTCTGTAGGATCAGTGTCAGAAGTTTCTTTGGGTCGTCTTTACAGTCAAACAAAGTTTATTTATATAGCCCAATAGCACACATTTTACATTTGTCTCACAGTGGACTTTAAAGTTTGTACAGAATATGAAAGTGAGACCCTCTGTCCTTTGACACTCGCATTGGACAAGGAAAAGCTTCCAAAGAAACCCCACAGTTAAAGGGGGGAAATGGAAGGAACCTTGGGGAGAGCAACAGAGGAGATATCCCTTCCCCAGGACGGACAGACGTGCCATAGGTGTCGTGTGTAAATTAAAAAGATAATACATTTACAACATAGGTAGTCCAAATGCATGCGTCTATAAATAAGAACAGAATTACACCATTCACAGGAACGGAAAATAAAACGGCTGTTATTGTTTCCAATATGAATGAGAAGTCACTTACACGTCTGCATGATGAACGCTGCAGTGGTGTCAGCACAGGCAGTGAACTCTGGGTGGCTGTTCATCAGTTCAGAGAGCTGATTCTTGACAGCGTTGGCAATCTGGTGGTTTACAGGACTTGTTTCTGAACAGCAAGGAATATAAGACACCACATGTGAAAATGATTTAGGACTATAAAAATATGTCAAGATTTATATATGTTTTTGATTTTAAATAAAACAGGGATTTTGAGAGGTGAAATTTCAGGCTAAGCAGTAGAGGTGTTTCAAAGGAAGCAATTCACCTGACCTCAATACAAACAGGTTATAAAACCCTAACTGTTCTTGTAACCCCTCAAATTACACCTAAATGCTTAGATATTTCATTTAACAAAGGCTAGGAACTGATGAAAAAGAATAACAAAATATGCGACGGTCCTAAAATTTGCCATCCCGTCAAATAGAATCCAGTATTGCAGTACCATGAGTGGCTTTAAAAGGATGAAAGTCGAGATGGGGGGCTCCTTTTTTACTGGCCGAGGTGGGAGGACATCTAAGAAAAAGAAACAGGCATGCGAAGAAATGAAGATGAGGTCTAATACTACACGTTCCTGAAACTGTCTGCTACAGATATACTTTGTTTGATCAGATTTACATTTGCCTGCTGCTTCAGGGAAGTCAGACTTCAGACAATCCAAGGTGGGCAGCAGGTCCGACAGAGCGAGCTGTGCCGCTTTCAGCCGAGCCTCCTTCTTTGTATTTCCAACACCAGTCTTGTACTCAAACCCATCAATCACCACACAAAAGCCAAAGTAAAGCCCTGTCAAGTTGCCTGAGAAACAAGAGGAAGAATGGATTAGAGAAAAGTCCTCTGGCTGTCTTTTACAACAGAAACTAGTGAGCTGTCAGATTTGGGAATCATGTGAGGATCTGAGACAGAGGGTTTAAAAAAGAACAAATCCCAGAAAAGAACATTTTCCATACTAGAAAATGTCCCTGGTCTAAAATTCTTCACTTAATTAAAGGAAGTAGAACCTGATTTGCTAAACCTTACATAGTCCTAGCTTCTAAATTGGGAGTATCCGGGGCACTCCATTGTTATTTTTATGATAGTAAATGTAATATCTTTTACTTTTGTTATTTAGTTTGGACCAAACAGACATTTTGTAAGGATGCATAACTGGTCTTAATGAATTTGCGATGTGATTTTGTAGACAAACAATAAAGAAGTATAAGTCATAAGAGTCACGAAAAACCTAAGCAATATATTAATATTTTGCTGTGTCATTGTCTGTTTGTGTAATCACATGACTGGCTTTCATTGAGAATACCACAACACCACAAGTTGTCTCTGAAGGCACAGAAACACGTTGATAGGTGTATTTGTACCTGGAGTCACCGTCTCCTTCATCTCCAAGTGGAACTGCAAAACATTGGCAAGCTGATAGAGCAAAGAGATGGCGTTTGTCTTGCCTTGCTTGTAATTCTCAATCAGCATTTTAGGTGAGCATGTTGGCTTGGAAGCATAACCTTTGTTGGTGGAATAAGAAAAGGGCAGAAAGGGGAGATTACAACTGACTGGTGAAAGATGTTGCTACAGAGTCATTAAAGTTACAAGTAAATCATATTCGTATACTTACCATTTGTATATGAACTCTTCCCTTTTACGTAAAAAGTATCTGTGCTTGGCTGACTTGACGATGCGAGAGGTTTGTTTGGTTCAGTCCATCCTGATGTCTCAAGTTTATTCTTCATGAGTATTTGTGTAAAGCAGGCACCTCTGGAACCTTGAAATGACCCACGGCTTTGAAACATCCTTAAAGCTTTAACTGCTAAAAGAAAAGAAGAAGACAAATTATCCTGACAAGTACACACATAGTTGCTAGCTGGACATTCAGGGCTCCTCAAAAGGGTTCAAGAGCGTCCAATTACAGAACAGTGGTGGAAGAAGTACTCAGAACGTGTATTTGGGTCAATGACAAATAAAGCTTCGAAAAAGTATAGTATTAGATATCTTAGAGTGTCTACCAGAGGTCGCGTTAACCGACAAATGTCCGTCATTGACGGATATTTTTTAGCTATGACGGAAAAATCAGAAGGCCGTCCGTCATTTTGACAGATTTTTACAATGATCATTACCAATAATAAACACAACAATAAAAATCACAATTGAAATACCAGGCAAGTTGTGACAGTTTTCTTACTCTGCATAAGCTTCATTGCCGACACCAACTTTCAATCTGAGCCGACGTTACGGCTGATCTGGTGTTCAGTGGGTCGATACATTGTAGCCAGCTGCGCAAGTTCAGCTCCATCGCACTCAAAGCCATGCTCCGATTTAAAACCATTAGCGGTCTGTGCCATTAGCACAGTCTGAGATGTAGCCTATGGCTGCAGTAGTGTAGGCTATCTACCTGTTTCAGTGGGCTGTTTCCCCTTCTCAATCATCTGCAGAAAGCATGTGGGCGTAATTTTGCTATTTAAAAGAGATGCATTGAGTCGTTTGTGTCACTTCGCTGTCTCCTGTACCGCATGCAGAGGGATTTTCTCCCGATGAAGAGAGTGCTGGCAGGGTCGGGAAATCCCTCGTTCAGGGGCTCCTGTCGGCTGCTCATCACTTCGCTAGGGGAAATGTTTCCCGATTTTAGAGCGTTGGCTGAGGTGGCGCTGGTTATCCCAGTGTCTAGTGTTGCAGCTGAGCGGGGGTTCAGCCTTCAAAATAAAATAAAAACCGCCACGAGAAGTCGTCTGTCGGAGGCAAAGGCGCAGCATTTAATGTCAATCGCCTCGGCAGCAGAATCCATTGACACTTTTGATTACACGCAGGCAAGCGCACTGTTCAAATCCATGCGGCCAAGAAGGAAAGTTTGAGCTGCTTGAGCTGTTTGTATTTTCACTATAATTGACTTCGTTCGGCTAAAATAGCCCATCGTTCTAAGGCACAGCCGCTATGTTTTCACAGCTGAAAAAGTTCTGATAGTCAGAAAAGAGATGCATAATAAATAATTATTATTAAAACACGCTTGTTCTGTGAATTATTTTTTTTATGACAATAAGTCAATAAAAAACAATTGAGGCTATTAAATATAAGCATTATGGCTTAGGCCTAATATAACCATTTAAAAGTTAAAATACAATGACAGATAATAATGGACAATGACGGATTTTTTACGACCCTGCCCGTCAAAATGACGGACAATGAAAAAGTCTAGCGCAACCTCTGGTGTCTACAATGCCTAACATTATACTTTTGTGATTGTGTTTTGTATTTACAATAATTTAAGATCATTGCATTCAAGTGGCCAGGTATTTAGTATATTTAGCATCCGATTTTACGTTTGAATACAAAAAAAGGATTACACAAATATACAAATGAATGTAGTTAATACAATAGCTATGCCCTTCATAGTTTTCAACCATTAGTTCATTTTAACCTATTATTTTTTGGCCTGGTCGCACCACCTGACGAGTCAGTTGTACCACCTGACAAGTAAAGACAGGAAATATGCTGAATAATTGCATGTTTATTTGTTTCAGACAACAGTCTCTATTGAAGTATATTTAGTAAAATGATTAACAAAAATTCAACATTCTATTGATGTAAAAGTAGGAAACTCATATAAAACTGAACACATGACATTAGAATTGGAATTGGCTACAGTGCAGTTGATTGATTAGACACATTGTAATTGAACAACAACAAACTTATGTTTTAGTTTGATACACTTCAAAAACATTCATCAAAAGTATTCCAAGATCTTAAAACATTAAATGCAAAGGAAGTGGAATGCAACGCAATACAACTACACACAAAATAAAAATGGATTGTGATCCAACAACAATAAAGTCATGTTTGAAAAAATATTTCTGAACATTTTGAAATGTTAGTTCAACACTGGTAGGGCTAATATCCCTTTTCCGTTGTGCATACCAAAGCAGTCCCAGTCTGCATGAGTTAGACGTGTGTGCCGTGAATTAAGGGGCCCTGGTTCTGAAATCATTTTGAGCACATCAGTTGTGAAGTAAAAAATTATGTCAGCAGGATGTGGCCAAGTGAAGACATTTTTACTTCCGGACTTCTGCATGCAGCTCACTTCAATTTCTTCACCGATTACCTGAAGAGCCTGTCCCACAAACGGCCGACCTTCGTTTTTCACTTAGATTAACTTCCCATTCAGATCACTGTCATCTTGGGCACTGGCCTGGGTACTGGCTGTCTGCAAGTTGGCAATTATGGTATTGTGGCACTGGCAGATATGCGGCCTGCTGCAGAAGCAGGAGATCTCCCTGTGCATGATCTTTCCGGGTTCAATGGCGATGACCTGGTGCAACCCCAAAGTTCCCTTTACAGGGGGCACAGCAAACAGAAACCACTTCATCAAATGTTTTGATGTCCTCCTCATTCACCCAGAAGAACTTGATGTCAGATTTGCTTTCTGCTAGGAGGCTGTAAAAACCTTTTGGGGTCTGGACATCTGCTCCCCTTTGGACAGCAAAGTCAGTAGTGCGCTTGAATGCCCCACCAACTCCATCAGGGGCACCTTTTCCATGGGACCTCTCAGAGAAGTTCCAGGTCACCTGTCGGAACCCTGAGAGGAAGGGGATGGTGCTAAGCAAATAGAAATTATTTTTATCACGGTATTGAGTGACTGGACCGTCACTCATCACATGTAAAGTGGTAGGAGACGGATTGCAATATTTCATACCATCCTTTAGCACTGGCTCCAAGTGGGCCCACACAGCTCTCTCATCATGCCGAAGGGATGCAGAGATGGTGGCATAGGACTGCGTGGACTGTGGCCTGCTTCAGACTCCCTCCAAAATGAAACGCTTGCACCTCACTATTCAGTTTGCAGGAGAAGTTCTCTGAAAAATCCACATTGAGGACAACTTCATTTTCTCTTAAGCTTTCTTTTAAAGCCCTACACTCTTTGGCTTGGTGTAGCCAATTGTAGTGGTGTTTGGCTAGTCTGTCGAGCTTCTGCTTGAAAAGCTTCAACAGTTCAGAACACGTTCCAGTTTGTGCTTCTTTAATGAAATTCATATAGGTCTTTTGCCCCTCTGAAACGGGTTTTCTGATCCACTGAGTCCAGGTCACAGTCTTTTCCATCTGGGGTATTGCAACGTCCACCTCATCGTAGCAACATCTTGCACAAACTCTATAGATGCATGCCTTGTTGTCTGAACTGCACACAATTGAGGACAACAGCTGAAAAATGCTAGCAGTTGTCAGAAGACCTTTCTGCTGCAGTTTGTCGGTCAAGAGTTTTACATTCTCATGGTCCAAACATGCACACGTGTTCCTGTCTGATGCTTTTGGCTGTGTAACAAAGAATGGACAATAATGCACAAATTGTCTGTAAGAGAGCATGTGGGACACTTCTATCTCAGAGGTGTACTGTATATGGAGTTCAGTTAAGGGTTTGACTAACACACGCCTCTGTTCTTTCTTTTTGTTTTTTGTGACCTCATTTTTTTCCCTGGCAGTAAACGACTGTTCTCGTCTTGACAGAGGAAGTCATCAACTTTCAGTTGTCTCTGGGTGGCCACTTTCTTTGCAATCCCTGATCTTTTTCCTTCCGTTGCCTTTTGCTTTTTAGACTTGTTCTACCTTAATCTTTCTATGCGCTTTCGGAATTTTTCAGATTCTCTTTTGGCAGCTTCCAATTCTCTTTTCATTTTGTGCATGTTACGGCGCAACTTTGATTTCTCTCTTTGCGATTTCATGTTACCACTTGCTACTCTCTGTGGTGATGAGGATGCTCTGGGTTGTAGTAGATCTTCATTGACAATATACTCTCTATCAAGGTTAGGATAGTTAGGCTGAAGCTCTACTTGTACTTCTATAGGAGTTGTATCCATTGACTCCAGTGTGAAATTCAAGATTTCCTCCATAGCCCTTTTCCTTTCCCTGCACTTTCTCTGGTCTTGCTTCCACTGTTTCCTCACTTTTTTCTGTTCTACTATGGGCAGCTGGCTAATGGGGGGTTTCAGAGTTTTGCCCTCTCTCTTCTTCCTCTGATAACTATAAAACATGAAAACTAATAGTGGCATATTCACATTGAGTAAAGTGGCATATTCCCACTGACCACTGTACAAAAGTAGCAACTACAAAATAACTACATGCCTGGATAACAGTTATTATCAAGATGAATTCCCTTTCTTTTCTTTTTGCAAGATATGCTTCTCTTGCAGCCGGATCATTTTTAATGCGCTCCCTGTGTCGTGCTGATTTTTCTTTAGTTGATAGTGGCATCTACAATTATTATTAAAATATTATAACTTGTAATCATGAAAAACGTTTTAAAGTGTATAAAGTCTTTGAATTAAAACTAATACATATTTTAGAAATGTAATAGAAAATCCAAGACATAATTTATTTCATATGACACTGATATTCCTTACAGTTGCGCCACCTGACTTACTGGTTGCACCATATGACTTGCAACTAATTTCAAATTAAACAGGCTTATACCTGGACGCCTGTATTAGCGTTTGCCCTTGTTAGCAAGTTCCAACATATACCATTTTGATAAAATAAAGAGTTTTATGATTAAATAAAATTCTCCTAGTTTTACATTGGTTGTACAGCCAACATTTTGGCTGTTTGAGACACCAAAACATAAAATTATATATTTATTATAATGTACTGAAAATGTATTCAAACTAAGTAGGTTTAAAGTGATACATGTCATGAATTGATTAAAATGATGTTAAAATAAAATAATATGCTCAGACACAAAATATGCATGCATGTCATGTCATTGACCCATTTAAGTAAAAGAAGAAATACCAAAGTGTTGGAATACTAGTAAAGTAAAAGTCCCGTTTTGAAAAGGTTACTCAAGTTAAGTTCCAAAAGTAACTAAAAATTGTAAAATTGCACTTTTTAACTTTGAATTGCAGTAGAAGTAAATGGAGAGTCAAGTACAAGTTCATGAACTACTTAAGTACAGTACTTGAGTCAATGTGATTAGTTACTTTACTCCACTTCTGGCCTAGTCCTGTGTTAGAAATAATCAATATATTGAAACGGAACATTAAAAGATAGTTCACTGTTTCTGGACGGATCATATTTGTCCAATTCCGGTAGTATTACCGGATGTTGCACGAGAGCGGAGCGCGCCTTATTTCGAAGTTGTTTATTTTATGTCCGGAAATGAGTGCTTCTATAAAGCATGTTTGTATTGTGAAATCGATCTCTCTTTTGTTCCGGTCCGCCAGACAGTAACTACTGATGAGCTCCACTCAGTCAGCGGCCTGTGGACGCGTGTACCGGCCTATTGAGCCACAGCTGTGAAACACTGGTAAAACCTACTGCTGCATCCTTTTATTAAATACTCCTTTTAAAACTTACAAGAGGAGCTTCACTTCGTGTCTTTTAAATCGACTCCTGGGCTTCGAATAAAAGAACCTTTCCTACAATTGTCAGCTGTATATTTGTTTAGTTTTTTATACATGTCTAAAATCAGTATATACACCTGAAGAGTTGTCCTCCTTGTCGTTAATTAAAGCAGGCTAGCAGTGAGTTAACGACCGTAGGCCATTGCTATGATGTCCATTAGGCTAACACTCAACACAAATTAAACTTTAACTGATAGTTCCTTTAATTCTAGCTACTGTTAGATATCACCGGTAATAGCGAGCAATTTTATCTCATAGGACACCTCTTTCGAGTTTGTTACGGGGGATTAAATAAAGCACATTAAGCTTGACATTCATAAGACCAAGTGGATGCTATGCTACTTAGGCTAGTTAAGCTAACTGTCGAAATGAAACCTCCCCACGCACGAATTCAAACTCAAAGTATAACGGTTATGTTTTAGAAAACAAACAGAAACATTATATCTATTCATTTTTTAAGTCTGTATTACGTTTAAAAGTTGCCTCACCGTTGACGTGGACGGGAAACACATGTGTCGTTGGACGTGAAGAGATCCTTTGCCGGATATGATGACCTACACTGTTTGGGAGGACGCAGTTTTATCCGAACACGTGTTGCAGGTCAGTGTTGCAGGTCGAAAGTAAAGGTTGCACGACTAGACTAAGCCAATTATTTTTGACTTTGCAACTTTTAGATGGATCCTATGCATGTTTTTTTAGAGGAGGCCAAGTAGTGTTTTTGGTGATACCCTGAGTTTTTATCCAGAACCATGAAGGTGCTTTTTGTGGTTTTGAGTGAGGTTTGGCACAAACATTGACGACCCGATCTGGATGAATTGCAGTGGTGGAAAATGAACTAAGTACTGTACTTAAGTAGATTACAATTTTGAGGTACTCGTTGAGTATTTCAATGTACTAAGCCTTTACATTTTAGTTCTAGGCGCACAATTTGAAGGCAAATATTGTACTTTCTCTCCACTTTATGAATTTATACATTTTGGTTACTAGTTAGCCTTATTTTCTGATTCAGATCTTTCATAAAAATTCCTTTTGAAAAGCATTTAGCAAGCTACAGCAGATACTTTTTTGCTTACTGTCAGATTAAGCACATTGACGCCTTGCCAATTGAGAGGGAAAGTAACAAGCAGCAGTTTAGACCTGCAGATGTAGACATCTTGATATAAGCAACTAGATTGAGAAGATAGGGCTGAAGTATATCCAACATACTACGTTTTTGGAAAACACTGAAATGTGCTTAATTTCTGGTGTTCTCTCAAAATCTGTATGTAATGAATGGGTAATTGCTTAAGAGAAAAGTTGAAAAGGTTATCAATGTGATGTGCAGATGTATGATATAGATATGGAAGGATTATAACAGCCTTGATCAGAAATGAAACCCTCAAGTCTGCAAATATTTGCTATTATTAATAACTTGATTCACATCTGCATCCTCTAAGCAATTTGGAAAAGCTAAACCCAACAGAAAGACTTTAAAGGCAGCGGGACTTTCCCCAAAGAGTGAGATTTTCAGGATCTCACCATAAATATCACATAGACGTAAGGATCGTTTTTAGAGCTAATTTTACTGCAGATTAGAGCAAGACACATGCCAGAGGTCATGATACAGGATATATCAGATTAAGCACATTAATGCATTGCCAATTGAGGGGGAAAGTAACAAGCAGCAGTTTAGACCTGCAGATGTAGACATCTTGATATGTCAGCAACTACATTGAGAAGATAGGGCAGGAATATATCCATTGTAATAAACTGTTTTTGGAAAACACTGAAATTTGCTTAATTTCCTGTGTTCTCTCAAAATCTGTATGTATTTTCAACTTTCAAAGCACCTTTATGGCCAAAGATATGTGCGTTAGGTTTTGCTCTTATGGAACTTGTGGTTAGGCGATACACAGGGGCAGCTTCCTCTTCTGAGACATAAGCTGCATTCACATTACTATTTCAATATCTGCAGAGTTGAACGCAACCTCAGTGTGTCATCATGAAGTTATCGGGTCATTTTTATTTTGGACCTTTAAGTGTAGTGCCTAGTAATACTCCAGGAATTTCCCCACATAAGTATCACTAAAAATACACTGACTTATTATTTCTCACCTGAGGGGTTTTACACTCTCCCTCTTCTGTATATATGGAAAATGACAAATGCGAAATGACAAGACAGGTCACTGGACAGTTGCTAGTATTTACACAATAGCATCAACAAACACTGTATCCAGCTGATCATAAGTCAATTTTGCTGTGATAGGTGCATTACTCAGACTACTTTAAATTAGCGTTGAACTTTACCCTGTAGAGTCATCATGAATATGTTATGATTTGTGTGGGTATACTGTTATACAAAAATATACTTTTTATTTCAATAGTTAAGTAACTCACTTACTCCCTATATGTGCAAATTGTGCAATTTCTGTGCAATATCTGGTGTTCTTGGCATTATTATTCAAGATGTAATCTGGCACCTCCACAAGAACACAATGATGTCATGTATGATCTACTATTGTGTCCCTTCAAATGTGGTGCCTTCTTAGTCATTTCATTTATCTGTCATCTCTTTCACCGTCATGTGCTGCTGAGTGTGTGGGTGGGACTGAGTTTCTTTTCTCATTTCTGCCTGCAGGGACAGCGGAAAGGGGTCAGTAATGACACCTGAGTTACCACACATTATATCTTTGGGCTAGAATCTACATAATTTAGAGCTGAAGGAAAACTCTTGCTTTCCTGTACCCAAGATTCTAAAATGTTGACATGTTGCCAATAAGAGAGCTGTGGGATGGAGTATTTCAGGCAACTTCACAGTGATAACAAGACTTCAGAAAGTTATTTTATTTTGTTTGGAATTAACAAAAAATATATAATTTGTTCATTAATTAGCTTTAGAGCTGGTGGTAGGAAGGGTTTTCATTTTGGATCTTTCCGGACATATCTTTTCATCATGTTTGCTGTTTGTATGCTATGCTAAGCTAAGCTAAGCTAACCAATTGCTGTTGGCTTTACATTCATATTAAGCCTACTGTGTAAGATGTGAGGGTATTGATCCCTTTATCCAACTGTAGATAGAGTCTGTAGGAAGTGAAGGAACAAATTAGTGAATAAAATATAAACAAATGACCCAAAATGTTGAACTACAATGGTTTGTAATCTCGGGGGGTATAGCCACTGCACACAGGTGGATGACCAGGGGGAAGTTGAATAAATAATATTTAAAGTGTAGCTCCTAATTTAACAGTTGTTCCTTCAATATTGTTAATTATTTATCACATTTAATTAGCTTATGGGATGCATGGATCTGCTTTTGAAGGGGGCATGACAGCAACATTCTGTGAACACTGCTTTAAGGTTTAAGCACCGCCTTATCATTAGAAGTCTTTTCTATTATGTGCTTGTTACATCATTGTATCTTTTTCCAAACCTATTGCTGTCTAAAGTGTCGTTACAGCATAAAGTGGTGCAGTGTGTGTGAGGGGGCGGCTGTGGTTGGAGGATAGACGGTCAATGTGGACAGGCAACTGCAAAAAATGAAACCTATGTATGTTAAAGGGTCATTAAGAGAGGCACTTTTTTAAATGTCTTAACTTGAACCTTCGATGGGGTCGATGATATCAACTATGAGAGCGTAAAAGTGAAATGGAACAAGCTGCCCACAATCAACGATCAGCGAAGGTCACCACAGGAAAAAGTGTGCTTTTACACTCCCACAGATAGTAGGGATAGAGCTTGAGTAGACTTTTATGATCAGTCACACTTGAAAAGGGAAAGGACATGGTCTGAAATGAGTTTACAAGCTCCACTTCCTGTTAATGTTCACATAAGCAGCTAATATAGAGGAAAAAGTAACGTCACTTGACTATGAGCATGTGGCCTAACCACAAACCAGTGTTCTCACTAATGAAGCTGTTGTCTTATCTTTATATGTGGACATTTCTGCAGTTAATTTATGCTTCACATGTTTGAACAAACTATTTATATTTTGTGAAGGGTCACTTTTAAACATTCATTTTTAAAATCCATTTTGGGAATTTGGCTGATACTAAAACACACTTTTCTAACAGAGAAAATAATGAAGAACAAGTGTTAATATAATCAGAACTGTTGTCATAATCAGCCAAGATATATGTAGGACGAAACGGTCTGGAAATAAACACAACAAATATGCATGTTTCCACCACATCATTGTTTGTTAAATATGATCGTAAATCATGAAGGCGTAATTGCATAAGACAACGTTTGCAAAGGTTATCAATCAAATGTGCAGGTGTATGATATGGATATGGAAAGATTACAACCACCTTGAATCGGAAATGAAACCCTCAAGTCTGGAAATTCTGTTATTAAAACTCGATGCACGTCTGCATCCTCTAACCAATTTGGAAAAGCTAAACCCCAACAGAAAGACTTTAAAGGCAATGGGATTTCCCCCAAAGCATGAAATTTTCAGGATCTCACCATAAATAACAAATAGACATAAGGTTCTTTTTTTAGAGCTAATTTGACTTCAGATTAGAGCAAGACACTTACATGCCAGAGGTCATGATACAGGATATGATCTTTTTTGGAGATACCCACAAACACTTGCTCATGCACAATGTATATCTATATCAACCTGCTATAGTTGCAGCGTTATTTGTGCTACCACCCACGACTGCAGTTATGATTAATAAACCGATAACACTTTAAATATTTGACATTTATCACAGTTTAAGTCCAAATGCCATCGACATATGTATTTTATTAAGAAACAGTGTATGTCTCACCTAACCGTGGATGTTTCTGGATTTTAAAGGCTATTTGTTTAGGTCACAGTTCATCATTCACTGATTTTCACATTACGGTATTTAGCTTTCCAAACACTAGAGGGCAGTTGTAGAATGGAGATGAACTAAAGTCTGTGGCATAAACTGAAGGTTACACACTACCATGATTAATGTTTAATATGTGGATGTTTTTAGTGTAAGTGCTCATAATGAGGGACATTAAAGTGATGAAATAATAAGTCAGGGATGGGTAGGTGATATTAAAAACATCTTATTCCCCGAATGAGAGATTGCCATTTACTACAAAAGATTAAAATAATCCCCTTTTTGTTGACTTTTAGTTGCTATAATTTAGTAAAACCAAAAGAGGAAAGACATTTTAAAGTAAAATAACACAGTGAAACACAACACAAGCATTTAAACATGTTATTTTATGAAAAGAATGACTAAATAAAAGTAATACCCCATATATCGCATAAACATTTTATTCAGCTACAATAAATGCTATTCACAGTGTTTTGTAAAAACCCAGTGAGTGCATGCTGGACACTACATTTTCTCTAAAGTGAACATTATAGACTTCCGAGTTTCTGATTTATTATGGGAAATAAAACATCCCGCTCTCAGGCCTAACACACAATGTCCACATGCATGTCTCTCTGAGTATACACATAATGGGCTGTAGAGAGCCACACTAACAGCTTTACTGGCCAGAGTGCCCCCAGACCATCAGGAACCAGAGCCCAGTGCCCATGGCTAACGCATGTTCTCTCTGACAGCACCCCACCATTGATAAATAACAGCAGCTCTGCTTTAGCCTGCTGGTGCAGTCGCGTTCAGCTGCAGCTCTCCAATGCGTCTCCACAGCCAAGATTGAATCTTCCCCATTCATTAGACTAAGTGGATGAGGCTCTCTAATAGGGGCTCTCTTCCCCTCAATAATTGCTGTTGATTGGCGTAAATTAGACACTAGTTGCCAGACGAGTGATTCTCAACGACGATAATCCGATTCCCAACTCAAACTAATAGGATTTTAACTCTGGCTTTGGCCTAATGTCCGTCTGCAAACTCTGGCTATGGCCCTATGCTCCATCTCGCCGACGTCCTCTGGATCATATCTGGGCCAGGCCGGGCTGGAGACGCAGTGCTGTGTGGATTCAGAAGGGTTGGGGGTCGGGTCATCTATGTCCTTGGCCCCATGCTCTCGGTGACTCATCCCCTGCACGACATTCTTGGCATCAATTGGTCATTCATGTGTGTCACTTACACCACGAAGGGAACATGCGTGTGAATGAGACTGGAGTCTGCTGGAGCGGATGTTGGATGTCTTCAGTTGACATGTAGCTCCAGTTTAGGCCTGGATACTCAATGATGAGACCTTTGAGTTTTTTCCTGAGACATCAATCAAACTTGGCTTACAGACACTTGAATCCAAAAAAAAGTCCATGTCTTGTTCTGGAGGCATGGATCTTACGTGGCTGGAAACAGAGATGAAATCACTCATGGTAACTATTCTGACGCTGGTTCAACATAACAAAAAGCTGACCTAAAATACCTCACCAGAAATATATGTATGTCCCAAACCCTTGTTAGTGTTCTAATACAAGTAAGAAGCAAACAAAGCAAACAGTATACACATTTATGAATCACTCTTGTACCGTTGAAGAACTGACAAATGGCACCATTGTTTTCTTTTTTCTGTAGTTTGTTGAAGGACTGAAAAGATGTAGACCCAATTTTGATCCTATTTTAGTTACCATTCTTTTAACAATGCACCCTGAACATGAAGTGTATAAGAGCACCCAGAATGTTCCTTTGTCATTCAGTTGATAAGGGAACGGTGCTACTACTAAGGCCCGAGGACTAATGAATCTCCACTCCATTACCGCTGAATCGGACAGATTGCTCTCCCGGAGAAATGAATTGAGTTTTTTGTATTTGTGAGATCATTCTCCCTCCATTAACTGCTCTTTATCCCGTCTCTTCATCACAGGCAAATCAGGTTAGGCAGCTATGATTAGCTGGGGTGGCCTCCCTTTTTAAAAGGTAATTGGGTTTGGCGGCTCAGCTGATAGTGCCATTAGGACCAATAAAGGCTGGGCTTGGCTCATCGAGTGAAACAGATTCTTCAGCAGCAGATGGCAGACGGAGGGAGAGGGCTCTGATGCATCGAGGCCGAAAACAAAGTTTGTGTAACCGAAGTAGTTTGAGGGGCATCCTCTTTATGCCCCATCCCCACCCCCAAGCAGCTTAATATTCTTGTCCATCAAATGTGGTGACAGTGACATTTCCATTGATTGCTTTTAATATGCTGGACACTGATTACAAAATGATTTGGCCATTAGAATTTGGCCTTTGCTATTGGGATAATTAATCACACAGAAATGTTTTAATGGCGTACTTGGGGCTATGATGTCACCAAGGACTAATGCTTTCTAGGAAATCAGTCTGTAGCAAATCGGCTTGGGAACTGGAAGGGCATCGGTTCAAGTCCCATAACGAACCAAGTACGAAGAGTAGACTGGTGTTTTGAGGTTACATTTAGCTTGTTGAGCAAGGCACCAGACCCCGAGGCGCTGCGTATACAACCCATGTGCACTTAACCCACTAAGATGGGGAAATGTGTGTATGGGTGCCGTGCTGTGTGACAATTAAAATGTTGTGTATTATGTTGTTGCTTATCAATCATTGGAATTAAAGAGGACAAATTATATTCATGCATAGGTTTATATTTGTATTTTACCCCTCTGTCTGAAACCAGAGCCCAGTCTGCTGGGTCAGCTGGCAGGCTCTGTTGTGATTGGTCAACCGATTAGAGATTTCCTACCTCTTAACATATCATGTACAATGTGTAGGAGGGTTAGCCTATAGAAGCACAAGTGTTTCATAATGATGTCACTATGTTACGGAAGTAAACAAAGGAGTCCAATGGAGGCGTTTCAGGCAGGGAGAGAAACTCATGGTGTAAACGTTGTGATTTTTAAGGCTTTGAAGGCCACTTTCACGCACAGTAAAAAACATATACAACACACTACAAGAAAGGGAAGCAACAAAAAGAATAATAGAACCACTTTAGGACTCCAAATTAGTCTCCAGACTTCTAACTGTATTCTAACCTGGTAGTGTATAAAGAGTATAAACAGAGGTTGATGAAGATCGAAGATGTCGAAGGAAGACGCAGAGTGCGAACAACAATCGATTCCCCCCCAACTGTATCATCTCCTGTCATCTGGACTATACGAAAGGTGAACTTGGCAATTCCGAGAAATCCTGCAAAGCCCCAGATAACCTTACTGCGTCTGGGGCTTCGTCCTATAGGAAAAGGTGCATTAGTGGTGACAGGAGGACCGGTGGGGACTGGTGCTGATGGTAGATTTAGACGGCTGGAGGTGGGCTTGTGTATTATGTGGCCGGCCATTGCTGTGACTGTCTCCGCCTTATCTCTTCCACTGAGGGGGTCCGATCTCCAACCGCTCCTCTTATCTGGCGGTTAAACTTAGTTTTTCTCATTTTTATTCCCGGAATTTTTCCAGTTTAGTGATTTGATGTGTTGGTCATGTGAAAGGAGACCCTTTAGCCTTTTTTTCTTCACATTTCTACCACTGCATTCATTTTAAGAAACCGTCCATTTAGTATCATCTTTAAATCATCTGTGGGATTTGATTTCAAGACATGCTACATTCATAATGTGATCAACTGGGTTTCTGCTGACCTTAAAAGCCTCAGGATTTTTATTTCTGCTGCAAAATCAAACAAGCCAAGTCAATGAAAGGCCACTGCATATATTACTTTATTGATGTGTTTTCAGAGCCTTTTATCAGAAAGGTTTTTCCAAGCAGGAGAAAAACTAAACTTGAATATATAATGGAAATGCAATGATCTATTTTGCTCCTGTCTGAGTCCGTGGCTGCACACACACACAGTGATATATTGCTGAGGTATAACCAGAGGGGTTGTGGTACATTTTCACCTGAGAGCTGCACATTTCCAGCCCTCCTAAATAAAACATTGTGTCGCCAGGCGCCGGTAAGTGTCCCTCAAAGAGCAGAGGGAGGAAGGGCGAGGGTAAAAAGCGTCCAGGTTAAGTTGTTTGAAAGGCCCCGGGTATTAAGAGGCATTTTACACTTAAGAAGTTGGTTTCGCTGGGTTTCTGTTTCCCCTCTTATTGATTGATGCTCAACTATCAATGCATAATAGAAAAGCACTCAGAGCAAATGCAGGGTTATGGCCTTGGGAGGGAGTCGGCAGACGAGACTGCAGCACCCCCCCACTCCAATGCCATTATTGGCCCATAAAGGATCCCTCGGGAAGGCCACGGTGTTCAGATCAGCACACACCAAATACCCAATTAAAAAAGGCTTTAAATTCCCTCCTCTTTCCTGGGCAAAAATCAATCTGAATTCAATCTATTCGGCTAGGATTCCGACAGAGCAGGTAATTGCCCATAATCGGTCAGCTAGGTGACAACAGCTTAAAGGGGAGACACTAATACAATCAGGTATTTGCTTTCAACGCCCGTCCTGGGCCTGGGCCTCGGCTGTCGAAAAACAGGTAGAGTGCAGTTTATGTAGCCATCAGACCAAGGCGTATATAAAGTTACACAAGTCTTCTATTGTAGGGCGCTCGACAGCTGATAAAGAGATTCTGTAAAGTACTGTAGGAATGATACTTCCTAAATGACCCATCATAAAGCTGCAATAAATGTATTCAGCGATCATCTTCGAAAATAGCTTGTCAAGTGAGCTGGAAATAAAACAGCCGGCGTATTCTTCTATAAAAGACTCACATTGTCAACTTGTATTATTAGCAATAATTTACACACAATCCTGTTACGCAATCATGTCAGGATTATTTCAGTAATTCTACGCTCCTTTTCAAGACATGGCATACTTAATGGTAGCATTAGATAAGTAGGATACTTAATGGGGGTGTATTACTGTACATAACCCCACCCCACCTGGCTGGATGTTTTTCCATGGCCTAATGCATGGGCTCTCATGCCGCCTTAATGTTTTCTGCTCTCAGGCAGCTCTCTGGAAAAGCATTTGTCATCTTTGAGACTGCTGACACCCGGTGTATGTTAATTAAAATAGAAATGGACTCAATGCAGAGCTGCTGTGGCCAGCTGATATTTTGATATCAATACTTGTTTAAATTGATTTGTACTATTAGAAAAGTTCATGAGATGCAGAACAGAAAAAAATGGCATTCTTGTAATGACTCATTGTTTTAAGATACATGTTTTTAGCAATAAAATACTAATGCACATTGACACAAAAGAGCCATAACAAGAAGTATTTGTAAGAAATAACCACCTGACTGCTTTTATATTTAACATATTTTGCTAAAGGGAAATAGTCTTTGGGCTCTTGTGAAAAACAAAACAGTGTAATTTCAGAAAACATGAAGCATCTATGATGAGAAAACAAGACCATGATGTACACACAGACATAAAACCTCATAATACCTTTTCACACAGCACTTGTTTATTTGTATTTACTTATTTGATAATTGCATTTGATATGCTTGGTATTTGTATTTATTTGTAATTATTTATTTAAGAAGGGACAATGAACATTAATTAACATGATGTCATGTAAATATACCAAATTTAGCCATAGAGGCTAGATTTAATCCGATTCTTTACACGGTGATGGCATTAAAAGAGAACATACAACAGTTCATAAGCACAGAAAAAACCCATTAGCAGAATTAAAGCACATAAGCCGATTGCAGCACATATAAAGCACATATGCACATATAGTGTACATATAGTTTCTTGACCTCCCAGGCTCTTAAGGCACATACAAAAGAAAAAAACACCATCAAAATACAGTATGGTATCAAACAGAACAAGTCTATATGTGCTGCAGTGAGAGTTTGGACAAACATGAACTAGGAGAGACAAAGCAGTGCGCTGAAGATTGTTATTTGTTTTTAGGGTAGCAGCGTCTGCCCTGCTGGCTTTAACTCTCGTTCGTTCGGCTGGTAACATGATGTCCGGAGGTCAGCAGGGGTCAAAGGGTCAGCGGCAGAAGGCTACGATTAATGGATCTCTCAATAAAAACGGGAGCTAATATTACCAGCTCTCTCTGCCTCAGCCTGACTTCGCCCAAAGTGGAGAGGGAATTCCTCGTACAGCAGACAGCGCGGGGCAAACAGCTTGGCTCTTGAAATTACTTTCTGTAATGGGCCCGGGCTCCAAAAGTGGAAGCGCACTTTTAATTGACCAATCAAAGGGAAACAAAGCAGCCAATCTTCAGACTTGAAGACGGAAAGCCAATCGAATTTGTTTCATTTCCTGTCAGTCCCCATCGCTGTTTAAATGCCGTTACACAGTACATCAGCGCAGTTGATTATGAATATATCAGATAGCAAGCTGCTTTGAGAGCTTTTGACTTTGTTGCATTAATAAGCACATTGAAAATCAATTTGTTCTCTTTAAAAGTATAGTATTAAAAATGTGGAATTGGATTATTAAAACATCATTCAGTGATACTTCTGGTCTTGTGTTTCATTGAGTTCTGCAAAAGAAAAACAGCATGCAGCTCCTGCAGAAAAACAACACACATGTGCATGAACCCTACGTTTGCTGTTTGTTTCAAATCAATGCTTTAAAATATGTTTTATTTTCATTAATGTATGCCTATGTAAGAAACAAATATTTAATAATAGAGAAAAAGTGATTTAAAAAAGAAATCTGAAAAAAAAGCCATTTCCTTCAAAGCAGCCAAAAGAAAATCAGCTGGCAGCTTCCACACGGTAATTAGCATAACAGCAACGTTCTCTGTTAAGGTACGTCTAAAATCAAGATGTTAAAAGTCCCAACAGTTATATTTTCTTTAATGTAGGCATAAAGGATATTATTTTAAAGCTAACCTGGTTGAATAACAATGAGAAACATGTCTTGAATGAGAGAGAAAAAAGTCAAGAAGTGACTGAAGCCACTTCTTTCAGAGCAGTCGAAGAAATTCAGCATGCTGCTTCTGCAGAAAAATAACACACCCATGATCTATATCATTGTATGTTGCTGTCAAAAGTCAGGAGATTTTCATTGTTTTCTTTAATGTAGGCCTGTATGATAATGTGTAAACAAACTGGTTCTAGTAGCAACTGAGTGAGAAACATGTTTTGAATGAGGGTAGAAGAAATTCCGACTTAGGCTGAAAAAAGTCTGAGAAAGAAAGGCATTTGTTCTGAAGCGGTCACTGGCTACCATCAGTCATCATGATCCTGCACAGCTGCTCTCAGTTCGGTGAGTGGCGTCACTGAACATGTGAG
Organism: Eleginops maclovinus; assembly: GCF_036324505.1. Classification (NCBI taxonomy): domain Eukaryota; kingdom Metazoa; phylum Chordata; class Actinopteri; order Perciformes; family Eleginopidae; genus Eleginops; species Eleginops maclovinus. Next base: position 4,361,501 of record NC_086371.1, read on the forward strand.
GCACCATTCATCCATGAGGTGGCGTATAACCCTCTCAGTTGTCGAGGCACTCTGACTTCTCATCTCTTAACAAAGATTTCAGCTGTGAAGAAACCAGTCAGCATGAATGGCTGTCACAGAAATACCATTCCGTGGACACAGTTACCCAAAGGGCCCGTGGTGGTAGAAGTATTTAAGTATCTTCCTCAATAGTAGCACTTAATACTTTAAAGGTCCTTCATGTTATTTAGTTGTTTAGTAAAAGTGCATGAGAATTATCAGTAAAGCACACTCAATCATCAACATGAGCAGTACATTAACATGTTAGCAGCTCAAAGTGAACTAACAGTTTCGTGTTATCATTGTGGTTGATTTTTTATCAGTATGGTAACTTATTCTTTTAAAAAGCAGCATTGGTGTACGTGGATACTTTCCTAAGTAGAAGTAAAAATACTGCAATACTATATTAAGGGCTCTATAAAAACTAATATCTTGCATTAAAACACCACTTAATTAAAGGTTTCATTAGCCAAGTGTAAGTTAAAGTGAAACTACTAGATTGTTTTATGTGAAGATAGCATGCTTTTGTTGTACGTATGTGGTGTTTTTGAATTTACTTTATACACTCATCATATGTTTTGTGAGTAAAATCTTAATCTGTAAAGTAAATGGTAACCAAAGCTGTCACATGAAGAGCGGACTAAGATGTGCAATATTTCCCTAGAAATGTAGTCAGATAATAATAATAATAATAATAATAATAATAGTAATAATAATAGTAATAATAATAATAGTGGTAATAATAATGATAATAATAATAATAATAATAATAATAATAATAATAATAATAGTGGTAATAATAATAATAATAATAATAATAATAATAATGATAATAATGATAATAATACTAATAATAATAATAATAATAATAGTAATAATAATAATAATAATAATAGTAATAATAATAATAATAATAATAATAATAATAATAATAATAATAATAATAATAAAAATAATAATAATAATAGTAATAATAATAGTGGTAATAATAATGATAATAATAATAATAATAATAATAATAATAATGATAATAATAATAATAATAATAATAATAATAATAACTATAATAATAATAATAATAATAATAATAATAATAATAATGATAATAATGATAATAATAATAATAATAATAATAATAATAATAATAATAATAATAATAATAATAATAATAATAATAATAATAATAATAATAATAATTGATTTTATTTATGGTTGCCTTTCAAAGCTCTCAAGGACACCTTACAGAGCATAATTAAAAACAAGCAATAAAAGAAGGTCAAACTGTAATTCGAGACTTTAAAAAAACAAAGACTTAAAAACAAAAATCAGTTTATAGTAATTATGGCACAGAGTAGGCCAGTTTAAAAAGGTGGGTTTTCAGGCAGGATTTGAAGCTTGAGAGTGAGTCCATATTGTGGATTTCTTGTGGGAGAGAGTTCCAGAGACGGGGGGCAGAGTGGCTGAAGGCTCTTGACCCCACGGTGGTCAAGCGGGCAGAAAGTACAGTGAGTTGGAAGGCAGAGGAGGATCAGAGAGCACGAGAGGGAGTAAGTACAAATGAACGTACAATAGAAATGTAAAAATATGTTTTTTAGTACTTGAACAAATGTGCATATACATTTTCCACCATGTTTCTCTCATAAAGTTCATATGGTAGAAGTGAAAGCAGCACAAAAATAAATAAGTAAGTACAATTGATTACATTTGTAAACAGTGGGCTTTAGTTAATAATCTGTGTTACTTTCCACCACAAAAATATGTTTGCATTTTTTAAATACCAAACTTTCTTCAGATCAATCCCTGAGAGGCTTTCAGTACCACGCTATACCAGCTCAGAGCCAAACTGTGAAGGGTGTGTTACATATCTTTGAATGTATAGGTACATTTTGTTGCCTGATTTCATTCAACACTGTTAAAATGTGTTGTTCAGTTATTCAACACAACCACCAGTTTCCATTTCCATTAACGTGTGAAAGCAAGTGTGAGAAGCGTTTAATAGTCGGCACATTTCCGCAGTGTTTCAGAAGAACTTTGAAGCTGTGATTGAGTCAATCTGTTGGCTTCACAAGGCCGAGCGGTGCGAGCAGCTTGTATTTGATTTCACAGAGAGGTGGTAAACATGCCGGTCTTTTCCACATCTCTGTTGTTCTGACACGCTCAGCTGAGACAGAGCAGCTCTAAAGTGTCAGCTTGAGGATGTGGGCACTGCAGGTCAGCTTTCACACACACAAACTTACACCTCTCCTGTTTCAGCTCACAATATGGGTGCATGTTACTGCCAGGCTCCTATTGCCGGCCCCGGATTAAACTCTGACGGGCTCTATACATTAATCTTGCTTGGCTTAGAAAAGTGAAGCTGTTCGGAAAATAACCAGTAGAGGTATGTGTTGAAGTACTGTACTTACAGTTAATATGTTGTACAATTATCTGTTACAAAATAAAGTTACTGGTACTTTATCAGAGTATTTCCATGTATACTTCTACTCAATTACATTTTGGAAGCCAGTATTGTACTATTTACCCCGCTTTATTTGTCTGACAGCTTAATTGATTCAGATTATTGGCAAATAAATAATATAAATCAGCTAATAAATAATCATTAGCTTATAATTACGGGTTGAGATATCCAGCATATAGTCATTAAGATAAGCTATTTTAAAAACTGTGATGAACACATTAATGCAACATTAATCATAATCTATTACATGATTCTAAAATAGACCACAAGTAGTACTTTTACCTTTGTACTTTTACTAAAGTAGGATTTTAAATGCAGCACTTTTAAGGAACTGTTAAGTGTTTTCTGATGATCTACATCTACTAGTACTTTTTCCCCCACTGAAAATAATGCATAGTTGTTCGGCTGCCCCTACCTTTCCATCTTCCATTGGAAATACCTGTGTGGAGAGTGTCCGGAAGTATGCTGCTACACATGGCGTAAAGACAGGCATGTTTGTATAACGGGTTAAAAAAAGGAAGTCTCCCACAGCCTGGTTTACACTTAGGTTCATGTTCCAAAACCACAAGTATGCTAGCCATCAGCTTGCCATATTTGCACATGGCAGGAAATTTTACTTAGTATTTACTTTAAATGTTTTTTATAGATAATAAACACAGGTGGGAGAAGTACTCAGATCTGTACTTGAGTAAAAGTAAAAGTACTCAGATCTTGTACTTGAGTAAAAGTAGATGTACTCAGCTCTTGTACTTGAGTAAAGTAGAAGTACTCAGGTCTTGTACTTGAGTAAAAGTAGAAGTACTCAGCTATTGTACTTGAGTTAAAGTAGAAGTACTCAGGTCTTGTACTTGAGTAAAAGTATAAGTACTCAGGTCTTGTACTTGAGTAAAGTAGAAGTACTCAGGTCTTGTACTTGAGTAAAGTATAAGTACTCAGATCTTGTACTTGAGTAAAGAAGTACTCAGATCTTGTACTTGAGTAAAAGTAGAAGTACTCAGGTCTTGTACTTGAGTAAAGTAGAAGTACTCAGATCTTGTACTTGAGTAAAGTAGAAGTACCAGAGTGTAGGAATACTCTGTCACAGTAAAAGTATTCTAAATGTTCCTCCAGTGAAAGTAGAAAGTACTCTCATCTAAATGTACTTAAAGTAGCGACAGTAAAAGTAGTCATTGTCTGATTGGTCCATTTCAGAATAATATCTCTGATATGTTTTATAATGATTGATCATTAAAGTGTTCTCAGAGCTGGTAAAGGTGCAGCTAGTTTGAATGGCTTTGTATACTGCAGGGTAGCTGCTGGATTTACTGCAGGTGAACTAAAGTCTGATTTATATTTTGTATTATTTACAACCATCACCTAGAAAAATGTAGTGGAGTAAAAATAGTTGTACTCAAGTGGAATAAAACAACCTACATTGTTGAGCTTAAGTAAAGTACTTCACAAAAATTGCTTAGTTACATTACACCTGTCTGAATGTTATAGTGTAGGGTAGAAGTAGGAAGTAGCAAACAATTAAAATACTCAATTAAAATACTAGTATCTCAAAATAGTACTTAAGTACAGTACTTGAATTAATGTACTCAGTGCATACCATTTTTCCACTAATTTGATGTAAACTCTAAACCAACAAGACGTCCCAATATATTTCGTGTCCTTACCCATGCATTAACAAACATGCTTTTGTCTTCTTTTTTAAGTCTTCAGTCCACTTTATCCATCCATAAACATTATGTGATATCAATATGTAAAGAGGAAGTGATAGGACAATAAGTACACACTCTCTTAGGGCCTATCATTCAGAAAGATGTTTCCTTTGTCTGCTGAAATAATATATGGCTATTAGAGCTGATGAATCCCGGGAGGTGGCTTTTATTAACTCCATCTCATGTTGATAGGTGTGATGGCACCAGCGTTTTCTCAGAGTGGGACACTGCAGCTGCTGCGGCACCAAGGGGTTTCATGTCCCCCCTATGGGAGCTGAACTAAGGCCCTGAGGATGTGAATGGGAGCCCACCTCCCCTCCGTCCTCCCCCTACTCTTTCTTCCATAAAGCCCTGTCAGGCCCGACGGCCACCCTGTTGTCACAAAGTAAATCAATGTTCCCGCCCCGCTCTGACGTCCCCTCACTGCTTGCCCATCAAGAGAAGTTGTCCACACATTGATATTCCCCCTCCTCGTCCTCCTCGCCCGGTCTTTATTATTTTAATTAATCAGGATCGCTGCACCTGTCTGTCAATTTCTGCGGGTCGCCATTCTACGCGAAAAGTAATTAAAGTGGCTGGCAAGGCATGCTGGGGGTTTGGTTTGGGGCAGAGATGCTGGTGTAAACGTTGACAAGATGAATCAGATACAGATGCCAGAGCTTTCATTAAATCCTCCCCTCTTTTCTCGCTCAACACCTGAAGGCCTCTCTGTGCTCGCTCAACAGTGGCCAGGTAGGGAAAGAGTTAATAAAGCAGCGGCTGTGTTGTTTCTAATTGTGCGGATGAATAAATGATTGCTGGAGGACAGCGTGAATACTCATGTGATGGAGGCCCGGATAATTGTAGCCTCAAAAATATCTGATATCTTTCATATATTTAATACCGCTCACAAACATTCAGGCGTGTGATCACCTGGGCTCCATGTACTTCAATATCATATTTACACTTTTAATTACACATAACATATCTTATTATTGTCATGTGAAAACCTTCTCAGACTTGGTGATTTGCACAGGAAATCAATAGACGTGGTGACTTAAAGTTCATGACGGCCATTTGTGGGCAATTTAAAGGCTTTTTGGAGAACTTTTAACCAACTACAAATTGGGAATACTCCAACCCAATGACACTTCCAAATGTGTGCAAACCACATCAGAGGGAAAGAAATGTTGGCTGTGATGCTACTTTATACTGCTAACCAGGCTCACCCTTGAGGTTTTCAAGTTGAAGTCAAAGGAAATAATGGTATAAGTTGTGAAACAATATACTTATTGAATACTTATACTCACTATTGAGGAATTTATCCTAAATCCCAGAAATTAGTTAGCATTTTACAGATCCCGGTTCCCATGTCTGGCAGTCAACTGATTTTAAAATGTATCAGGACTTGGATGCCTGAAATAACGTTGGTGGTTGAAACAAGCTAAAGAGATTTTCAGATTTTGTTCTTAGACATAAAAAGATGTCAGTAAATGACAAAACACTTGTATTAAAAAACGGTGTTTGCTGAGAGTGACTGAATGAGACTACTAACCGTCACACACATTACCCATCTTTAGCTAAGCGATGGTAACTTGCAGTCATCCAATGGAAAAATCCCATTCCTTTTTGTCGATTGAGCCCTTGTGATGCTACCTTCTGGGTCGGCCTACAAAAAAAGCGTCATCACTGCATCACTGCATCACTGCATCACTGTTTTGGGAGAGACTATTGTTAATGTAACCTAGAAAGGAAACTCTTTTAAATAGTATTTTTCATATCAGGATGAAGTTAAGGGAACAGTATAAGAGGTTATTTTATTTTAAGTGCTGAAGATGTTCCATCCCTTGTGAGCTAAGGTATACCACATGCCAAGCCCTGGTGATAAATCAGAGTCACAGCGATTGTTTATCACTATAAGGCAAGTAAATACGGGACAAACTAGGTTCTAGATTGAATCACATCAGAAAAGTGTTCCCAACTCCAGTGTCAAACTATAATCTGTTTGCTCTGACAGTCCAATCACCTCACAAGGCCTCTGCCTCTCTGCCTTGTTCTTGTTCTGAAATCATCAGCCATGACTTGATTGCACTCACGCATTGGTCACCTGGTGCAATCACATCTTAAGTCATATCTCCGTTAGCTTTATGGCTCCATGTTTCAATAACCTCCGGCTTGTAAGCACCTTCAGGTTGACACAGAGGAAAAGAAACGTCTTTGTCGTTCGTATTAACACCGCCTTGTGGGGGCAACTTAGTGTCAATAAAGCGTGCTGCAGGCAGGGCGACGGCGGGCAGCAATGGACAATCAGAGCATCTGCAGGGGATCTGCGGGGATACATAACACGGCGGGGGCTCAGGGAGGGTACGCATCTAAGTGGGGACTTGGGGTCTTCCACAGCATTCTGGGTAATGATCTGCATTATGAAGCATCAGAGCACTTTACGAGGGTCCCTGAGAGGATGTCGGTGGTGGTGGGGGCTGTTCTCGAGCTCAGTCAAAATGAGACGTGACGCCACGTAACCTGCAGAACGAGGCCCCAGCCAAAGCTTTCCATTTGGAACAGTTAGCCTCCTGCACCCCCCCCCCCCCCTCTACCCAGAGTCAGTGTCATCTTCACTGAAACAGGAGCAAAGTGCTTTAAAAGGGGAGATGGGAATAGACAAGGGGGAGGGTTCGGGGGAAATGTGATTATCATCAGAAAAATGCAATGAGACCAAAAGTGTTTAATGCACAAATGCACAAAAAGTGATATTTTATTACAGCTTGAAGGCTTTCAAAAATTACTGGAAAAGGCAGGAAAATGTGTCTGAGATGGAGACTCTGAAATGCCTGTTTAACAGCACGTAATCGGTTTAACCCTGATGTGTCCTGTCCTTTTCACGCGAAGATATGTTTCTCTGACCCCTGATTTGATTAAGTAAAACTTCATTTTGAGGGGAAAAACCACTTTGTTGCTATTACTGGTGCATTTTGAAGATGGATGAATGCGAAAAAACAGTAAGCTGCGTAAGACGTCATTTTTTTTATGTCACTCCCAGCTGGTTTACTTGACTGACGGTCTATGTGTGTGTGTGTGTGTGTGTGTGTGTGTGTGTGTGTGTGTGTGTGTGTGTGTGTGTGTGTGTCTCGTTTTAAAGGAGAGAGTCTCATGTTCCCATCAAACATAATGCTGCAATGTAAGATAAAAGTGTTTAGAATGGCCATGAATTACACTGACCATAAGTGAGGAACATTTCCTGATTTCATTGTACTCTTAAATGTGACGGTTAACAACATCCGCTTCAAATTAGGGGTAAAAAACATCTCTTATGCCCTTGTGAGCGCATGTCATTATTAACTCAAACCTTATCTTTTAGGACTTGATTTTATTTATTGAAATCAGATAATTATTATGAAAACCAAAATAAAACCCCTTTGGGTAAATAATGTCTGCCTATATGAATTGTCTATTATAGTGGCAATATCCTTGAAATTCAGAGGTTATTTAAGGGATATTTCGTTTACACTTCTGGTCAACAACAGTTTCACATGCGGTCATAGCAATACAAAATAAAAAAACGTGCTGAAATTAACGGAATAAAACAGCAGTTGTAGTTTGGTTGAGATCACAAAATTATTTTGGATCGCAAGAAACAAGATGACATTTAGGATTGCAATATATATATAAAGATATGTATGGGTACAACAAAGAATTACATTAAAGTGCATCAATAACTACATATTTTTAAAAGGCTGCTATAGCTTGTTTGTTGTTTGTTGTTGTTATGCACAATATATATAGCACATTGTTATGTATACCACCTTTTATACTTCCACCTGGCTGCTATATCGCTAAACTGATATTGGTACTGGATTTGCATTTTGTATGTTGTGTGATCTTTAGCTTGTTTGATGCATGCTTCTTGAGTGATAATAACCTGTCTTTGACTCTTTGCTGTCACTACTGAACATTTCTGAATTCACTCATAAAGGTGTTTCAACGGCGAGCACAAAGATGTTCTTCTCCCTAATTTTGGTAGCATTTTTCAGAGTGTCTAAATACTTACTACAAAATAAAGATCATACTTATAGTTTTTTATAGTTCTTAAGTTAAATGTGGTCAAAAAGTTCAAATGATAATGTTTCTTTTTTGTCTTTTGGCTCCTAAAAAGTACATCATTTTCACGGGACAGGCCTCATGCTTTTATTTTGGAGATCCTGGCAAATACATATAAAATGGAGTATAACAGATGAGACAGATTATCCTAAAACTAAACCAGTTTAAGTATTTTAAAACATCATTATGAACTTTATGCATATTTATAAGTAAGAAATCAAATGTGTGTTCAAGATTCAAGATTCAAAAGGTTTAAAGTCATATCATATACACAACTATGGTGTGGTTGGCCTTGAGGTAAAGACAGAAAGAGTCTCTGCTCACTTCCAATACACAGATTAGCATCATGTTACTGTTGAATATGTGTCCCACTGAAACTAAGTGAGCCCATCTGACTGACGAACAAACATCTCAACCCTCATGAAACAAACTGAACAGTCATCTAAACAAATGTTTTGCCGTTTTAATAATCAAACCGAGTCTCACAATTAAATCCACGTCAGAAACAGTTTACAAAATGAACGCTGCTCCCAAACTAAACCCCATGGAGGAATACCCAAAGTTAATCACACAGTTAATAGTGTTTGCTCTGAGGCCTTTCCCTACAAAACAACAACATGTCAAAGTGCGTAATCAAATTGTAATTTAAAAAGCTCCTTGAACCTCACTTTCACTCCAAAATGGATCCATGTCATTTTTGCTCCGAAGCCCTTTCACACTCTGATCCGTCTGACAAATCTCCATCTCCCCTTTCCCTTTTTGTAGCTCTAATAGGTAACATTATCCCATATTAATGGTGCCGGTGGCTATACGCTGCTACTAGCCAAGCAAACGGGTGACTACAGATCAGCGGGGTGAGGCGGGCAGATCATTAACCATAATTACCTCCAGCTAATCCACTTCCAAGCGGTACAAAATAAACAGCCAGGCCCATTAGAGGAGCTGACTGTCAGCCTGCAAGTGGCCTGTGGCTCCTTTGGCAATGATCTGAACCCACAGGGGGATAAGAGAAGAGGGGGGGTGGGGGGGTCCGCATGAGTGATGGTGAGTACTTCTCTTCCACCTGATTGGGGGTTAAAACGTGGAAGGTGGCGGTGTTGTTGTGGCCTCGTTGGCTACATGCTGGCAGCACTGGTGCTTTTGTTTTGTTTCGACCCCCCCTTCTTTGCCTCCCTTTCATGTACCCAGATGGTGTTCATTTTGACCTGCTCTGTGTTTGCTGCCCCCCACCTCCCTCCCCATTTCTACATCCCATTCATTCTCTGCCTGCAGGCGTTTTCCTTCTCTCTCTCTCTTCCACTCACACACTCTGTGTTCACCCATATCATTGTGTCATGGCACACGATTAAGCTCGTCTCACTTTTGTATGCAGATGATTTATTTGCACTGCCATTATAATCCGGTCTGAATGTCAAAAGTACACTTTGTTTGTTCTCGGGGGGGGGGGGGGTGAATATTTAATAAGGTATTCAACAGTTGCTCAGGCCTCCTATAGCAGCTTTACACACAAACCAAACATTTCATTTAGATTTTTAATCAGGACAGTTCAGAGGAGCACAATGACATATATTATCTTACACAACAGGCCAAAAAGTAGAACACACTGTGAGGTGAAGCCATGAATAATCTAACAATGCTTATTAAGTAACCTCCTTTGTGGGGATACAATGAAATGCTCCTTTAAAATCCTATCATTAGAGCATACTTAAAAGCAAATGGCATAAAGAAGACACGAAAAGTAAACCTATGATTAATTTTAGATCACATTGAATGACAAATGACTGCTTTTTTCTTATTTCTTATCTTATATTTCAAAAATGTTATATTATCAGTCAATTTATCCCTTTGACTCAGTTTAACACAATGTTAACCAGATTTTGTGTGTTTCTTTTTCATTCGCAAGCCATATGACCTACATATTTAAGGTTTATCAGTGAGCATCTCAATTATTCTCGTGTGCTTCACAGTATTTAAAAGCCGTTTCCCAACACAAATTAATACAAAGTCCAACAAAGTCCACTCTTTACAGAAAATGATTGAATCTCAATCTCTGCTGCTGTCAAGAATGTATTCCATTTGTGATGTATGCATTAAGTGGACATTGATAATAGCATCTTTGTTTTGAATAAAGATCCAGTTCCTCTGTGTTGCTGACTCATACAACACTAGTCAGCGAAGCTATGGTTTTACACCAGGTAGGTGTTTGCTGGGGAAAACCCAAACAGGAAATGAGCAACTGCGGTTTTACTTATGCTGAGGTGCATTAGTGTGAACTCCGCTAACATCCTGTGTTGGCATGTTGCATTCACAAACCAGCAATATTTAAAGAAGCATACATATGCAGTTTAGAGTTTATATTTTCTGCCTTGAATGAATGAGAGCACAGCTAGCAACGAGGCGGTAGCACTGGAAGAGATCCAAACAGATTTGTCTTCACTCTTGGCTCCCTTTCAGGTGCTTATTGCAGTTTTCCTCCATGCTCTTGATGTCTGTGCATCTGATGAAATGGGGGCACTCATCCAAGTAGCAGCTCTCAGGCAGAAAGATGAGGGAAGACTCTGTTCGATGTCTGTGAACCTGCTGCTGCTCTCACTCGCCGCACACTGACTGGTCAGCGGCTGATGCATTATTGTTCTGTTTGATACAAGCTGATTGCATTATTCCTGTTGTGGTTTTGGTTAACATGAGTTGATTGGCTTTTAAATGGATGCAAAGCGTCAAACTGAAGCAAAGCTCACCACATCATCAGCGACAGCAGAGTAACTCGGAGAAAAGAGAAAGCAATGGAAATTGAATTTCCTCCCAATTAGAACCTCTCCCTCATAATGAAATCTGAAAGCGGATTCTTCGGGCGTTGTTCATTATTTTCTTTGAAATCACAGGCTTTTGACACAGGAAATTCAATTCATCAGGCGCTGGGTAGACTTCATTTTGAATCAACGGGAAGTGAGAACAGTTCTGCCAAAGGCTTTTTAATTCACTGGGAACTTACAGCTGACACAGTTGAAGAATAAAAAGATGGAAAAGCACCAAATGTTAACCAGTTGTACAAAGGCTTTTATATAGAAATCTGTTACGATGGCTGATATTGTTCTTTGATTTCTCATTAAGACACACTATTAAGACACAGACACAGCCATGACTCCATTAGTAACTTGATTAAGTGAATTATTCTGAAGACTTTTGTCATAGAAGACTTTTCAGAAGTCTGTGCAGTTTGCATTAGGATCCAAATATATTATAAACCACAGTGTGAAATGCTCAGACATGTCTCCTCCTTTAGGGGAAGTCTTGCCAACAAACCCCAAACTGTACTGTATTTGTGTAACAATTGTAAATATTTGGTGTTACAGAGTCTAATCACACAAATTGTCTGTTCTGTATCTAACGAAAGTTAAACTGTTATCACCTCAAATAAGTGGGCGAAAAGTCAGAAATTCAGTACATCTACCAATACCACTTTTTGAATGGGGACTTCCCCCCTTTATATTGTGTCCCTCACGTTTTCCTCTTCCTTCTTGTAAAGGTGACTTATTTCTTTCCTATTTAATATGTGCAGGAGCCGAAGTGTGAGGGCATAAAATATACTGTAGCAACGGATGATTTGTTATTCATCTGTTGACAGAATAAACCGAGATCGGCTCCAACGATATGCTGACTCAGGTCTTATCCTTCCAAAACACAACGCAGACACCGCTAGTTGACTATGGTTACAGATGGATGATGTTTGCCACAAAGGTCCATACAGAAGTGTAAAATAAATAGTCAAATTTAATTTTAGCATGACAGCAACCATTACTCTCAATGAAACCTCATATTGAGGGTATGTATTTGTTCAATTATGGTATATTTTACATTTAGATTTACTTCAAAATTGTTCCCTAATAATCCAAAGGTTAAAAGGTCAATTGTCTTGTTTCTAACTGTTTCAGTTATCAGAAGAATCATTTTTCAAGCAGCTTCTTGACAAATGGCAGTTGTTTTCTTTGATATTTTAAAGATAATTTCCTCCTTTCGGCTCTAATCACAAGACTAAACTGTTCATAGAGTATCAGATGTTTTTCTCCCTAAAGACTTTAAAAACGTTTAGGTAATCACAAGAAATCAGTTTGACCTATCTGAACTCTAAAATGTACTTGCGATCCCCCTTTGTCAAAATCTGCCTGCCAGCTCTTAATGTCACAGCTTAAGAAATGAGAAGTGAGTCTAGCCGAAGTTAGCAAACAATCCCTGCAAATAAATCACCGGACCGGAGGAGAGAAAGACAGACAAACTGCCAATCAGGGATCAAGTTCACTCAACTTGAAACACAGCAAAGTTACTGGGTTTCACCAACAGGTGCATTTGACTCATATTTCCAAAGCGTTTCCTTTTTATTTCCAACAACACCTGCTCTTACTGCTGCAAACTTTTTTTTTTTTCTGTTACCAGATGAAGTGATCCTGTTTCCAGCAGCAACCCAGAGCAACACTAAAAGGCACCCAACCCAAGAGCAACCGGGAAACATTAACCGGCCGCTCCGCTACCCACTAATGGATCGGACCCATTTCATCAGCAATCTGACATTTAATGAATATATATTTTATCTTCTCGTGCCAGTTATCGGAATGTCCTCCCCGTTCCGAGAAATGGCCGCCCTGGGACTCTTTTGAACGGACCATTTTTTCCTCCGACTGGCACCTGCCCGCCAATCACACTCACTGCAAACCGGCCCACAATCCTCCTCTTGTTTTTCCCCTCTTCCCTCTCTGTCTTCAATATGGTAGGTGGATTAATAATTCATGGCCAGTTATTAGGGCCAGTTCAATAGGAGATCTGCTGATGGAGGGTCGGTGCTCGGCTCGTGCCCGGAGGGATGCTGCGTGTTGTTGTGTCAGCCCCCATCTGCCAGAATGCAATAAGGCAAACAATGGAGGCCTTGATTTCCACCAGCAGGCCCATAATCTTTAAATGGCTATTAGCTGAAGAGTGCAACCAGTCAATAACCGACAAAATCCTTTTAAAAGCTTCTCTCCCTCTCCCTCTCTCAGTCTCGTTGTCCATTCTTCTTCATCTTTCTCTCTTTCTTTTTTTCTGTCAGTCTCTTACTTCTCTCTTGTTTCTGGTCAATTTGGGACACAATGATAAAAAAAACTCTTATCATGAGAGTTTGTAATGGTTCTACTGGTGCCATGATCAATGTTGGTGGCTGTGAGGACAGCTGAGGTCAACATGTATCTTCAAATCATTTAACTCCATCAAATGTTGAGTGTTTCTGTGTCCTCATATGGCTTTTATTTGTTGCCTTAAGCTGGTCTCATTGACATCTAAAAAACACGAATCCTAATATTTATTTTTGGTGTTTTTAATTTAAAGTTATCTACCTCAATAAGAGCAGAAATGTAAAAGAGAACCTCTCCTTTTTTAGCACTGCTCCACTTGTCATAAGAGCAACAGAGTCTCAAAATAAGGCGTCTTGTCTCCCGGTGACATCGTATGGATGATATACTTACGCTTTTGCTATCAATCACATCACATGAGGCTAGAAAGAGATTGAATTACTGTTTACAAGGATGAGATTAAATTGTTTTTAATATACAATGTTATGAAAGCAATAACCTTTTTGATGGCCACAATCATATCCTAATAAAACTGATATTCATTAGTGTCAGGGAATATTCCCTGCTTCCAATCTCCGCGAACTAATACCCTACCTGAACCACGGCGGCTGTTACACAAACAAATCCTGTTGTCCTTCATGGCTGACAAGATAAACAACATGCGCTCTCGTCCGATGTCAGATCACTTACTGTACACTCTGACAGAAAGACGGACAAACAGTTATCTACTATATGCAAATCATTGATAGTGTTGTTGAACAAATACTCCATGAATACTTGCAGTGCAGGGAATTCTCAATTTCCTGTCCATTTCACCCCTCGTGACCCCTTACTCCGTTAGGGCGCAAAGACTCCACATCCCCAGGGCTTCATGACACCACCATAACCTCATTCTCATACACTTTCAGACGCTCTCTGATGGACGATGGTGCTATATTTCAGCTGCAAATGCTTTAAAAGCATCGTTTAAAAAAAAAAAAGGAGCAACCCCTGGGGTCAGGAAATTGGAGTCTTTAATGTGCAATGTTTGTTATAGCCAGCAGGGGGCGACATGAAGTACAACTGTATAGAAGCCTATGAGAAAATGACACTACTTTTCCCTTCATTTATTAGTTTAGTAAACATTTTCTTAATGAGTTCATGGTCTTAATCTGTAGTTGAATATATTCTTCATTACAGTGGGATGTTTATTTGGTAATTTATGGTCCCATTTAGAGAAAAATACACAGCAAAAAGAGGTATTATAGAGGGTGTGGCTATCATTAATAAAAGTTAGTAATAAAGTTTAAGTATGGTGGATTATCTGTTTCTAAAAAATCTTAAATGATGATGGCCAAAATGCCAGATTAGAAACTCCAAAACAGTTGTTCAGAAACCAATTGTCTAGGCGACAATTATTTTGCTTGAAAACATAATTAAAAACTTCATAAACTGCACTTAATCTTATCTTAGTTTCAATTAAAATGATCTACTTCTGTCTAAATCCTCCATGTTTTGAAGTTATGTCAGGTGGACAACACACATGTTTCACATACTTATACTTTTGAGAACATTTGGCTGAACTCACAGCTTCTGTCAATTGATCCTTGTGAAATTATCACAGAAACAATGATAAATCACAACTTGTCCAACGCTGCATGTTACCAAACTGGTAAAGAAAACAAGTAACGAATAACAAAGTCTAGCTGAAGGTCTCATTTATCACACTGCAAGATTATGCATCATAAACGCTTTAGGACAACTGTTGAAAATGTCCTACAGTTGCATTATGAATGACCATGCTTGGACGATCACAGACTCCCTGATGTTAGAGAGATATGCTAACACTCCCTCCAAGAGTTTTTGAAGGAATGAGAGAGTCAGGGAGTCAGAAACATCTCCTCAAACAGATTGGCACGTAGGTTATCACATTGTCACGCATCAGCACTGGTGTTTTGACAAGCCAACGTGACCCCTGTGTTGCACAATCATATGATCACAACTGGTCGGGTCAAAGGTCAACGCTAATGGATGGTGCAGCAAGGGAAGCAGCTTTATGTCAGTGTGTGAGTGTGTGTGTTTGTGCTGCAGTTTTAAGGCCATACTCTCATAAAGACAGAGGGGGTTTCCTGTTATGTTGCAGTTATTTTCATGTATAGTATCATATGAGAAATGCCACTGTGGACTTTTCAAAGGGATTTTTTGTAATGTGAAAGAAGATCGGTATGACTTTTAGGTATGGTCACTCATAGGACAAATAATATATTACATTTTGAATATGTTTAGAGTCCAAAACACTTTTTTTTAATGTGTTAGAAGCGTTTTTTTTGCTAAATAAATAAACATATGATAAAAAAGGAAGGCTTAGTGTTGTTATAAAATACAATCTGCCTTTTACTATGTTTTTGAAACCATGGCAGACAAAGAAAACATTACTGTAATTTATGTAATCGCACATGAAATGCAATATTTTGTATGAATTGATCAAATGATGCTTTGATATAACTGATCTAAAATGAAGATAAATGAGTTGCAAAACACATATGTTATCTTTAAATGGAAATCGTTGACAGTTGACGTGTTTCGTTGCCCTGTGTTTAGGGAGACTATCAAAATAAAACTTCCCATTCTTTGGTTTTGGTCCAAGGCCAACGCGCCTACACAGGAAACCCATCATAGAGAGCGCTCAGTCTGCAAAGGAAACGCCTCGACATGTGCCCCAACCTCCTCCATCTCTTTAAAATATCTTCCTTATCCTCTCACTCTCTCCTTCCCTCTCCCATTAGACTTCCCTCCTTCCGTCTTTATCCTCACCACCTCTGCTTGGTCTCTGTCTCACTTTTTTTTTTTGCATTCTCCCTCCATCTTGCCTCCCACCCCGCCTCCCCTCTCTCCTCCTCTGCATCCCTCAGTATCCACCCGACAGAGAGTCATCCATCTTCATTGTGGAGACACATGTGCTGTTTTGACAGTAAGGGCTCTGACGGAGCGAGAGGAAGGAAAGCAGCAACCCCATGACAGCAAAGACACATTATCGGTGGGAAAACACATCCGACCATCAATTACTGGAGCTCAACTCAACCTCCACCAACAATTTGGGTATTAGCTATCGTCACTGCCGTCTGGCTCGATAATCCGGCATCACTGGAGAGGTGTTAAATCAATCTAATGAGTTAATACTCTATTAGTCACCGATGTTGGTTTGATAGGGTTTAATAAGAAAAGTGCACATCGTAAAGAGGCTTGTAATTTTAATTTTTAGACCTCTTTGGAGCTCCAACGACTTTAGTGCTTCCCAAAATTGAACATGCACTTTGGTGTCTTTTGATTATGTGATTATTACTCTCATTTGGGATCTTTTTTTTGCCTGTTCAACAACTGAAGGTATTGTAGCTCATGCTAACTACCGTGTTTTACTTCTTAGAGAGTGGTGCAGTGATGGCATGCTTTGTAGGCCGATCCCGGTAGGTAGCATCACAAGGGCTCTATGATTCTTGGATCGTATTTATTTTGTCTGTGAATATTGTAGAAAACAAGATCAGTGGCAAAAACAATGATAATCCAATTTTCAGCAGGTTTATACCCACTTATACACACAGTTTGTATGATCTTTAGAGGACAAATGCAATAGCCAAAAGTAAAAAGCTAATGTTGCGCATCACCACCAAGCTAAAGGCTGCTAATGTTGGATGTCATGACTTTAAGTAGTATCGTTTAGTCACCACTGTTTTTGAGACCCATGAAAAACTTCAGACATTCATGAGTCTGGTATTTACTGACATATTTAATGTTGTAGAACAAAACATTACATCCCGCAAGTGTTGTGTTAGCCACAGGCCTGAATTCAGGCCTTTAAACAAGAAATCGTTTCAAAAAACCTCCCCAAAGACGATAAAATGCCTACAAATTTCTTCTTCCAGATCAACTCTATTCTAATTAAGCAGTTCAAAGCAGAGTTTGAATAGCTGTTGTCGTGTGTCAGTCATCAGTCGGGATGAACATCATTATTTATCCATTTCAAATTATGAATTATTACTTCACAATCTGACCATTAGTCATGTTAACGTCTTTTAACAAATGACAGTTTGATTGATATGGGACAATCAATGTGATATGGGAGACATCAGCGATGAAACTGATGTGGAGCGGGATTTGTTTGTAATTGCTGTCAGAGGTGATCTTAGTCAGTGTCCTGCCATCTGGAATGGCATTACTTTGACCTAAAGATGACAGTTCAATTAAATACAGTGTCTTCAGGCTGAGAGGATGTGACAGTCACGTCCATGACAGTTGCCATAAGGGCATTAATGACATCGCTGCCAGTCAAACTGTCACTGGTCTCTCCTCCAGTGCTTTGTGTTGTCATGGAATTAATTAAAACATCTTTGAAGGAGGGTCAATACATCAGTATATTGAAGTGCCAATTCTGCCAAAATAATCAAAGCCAATCACTAACATTAGAGGAGCCCTATGAGGCTCATTTTCAGTTGAATATTTGCATATTACTGGGACATGTCTCCATGCTTTAATGTTCAAAAAGCTCTTTATTTTTCTCATACTGCCTGTGCTGCAGCTCCTCTTTTCACCCTCTGTCGGAAACCAGAGCCCAGTATGCTGTGATTGGTTAGCTGCCTGGCTCTGTTGTGATTAGTCAAGCGCTTAGAGATGTCCCGCCCCTTAGCCTATCACGTTCAATGTGTTGGAGCGCTAGCCAATAGAAGTGCAAGTGTTACATAGTGATGTCAATATGTTCTGGAAGAAAACAAAGGAGTCCAATGGAGGCGTTTCAGCCATGGGGGATTGCGTTGGAGAGAAAGTCCCTCTTAGGGGGGGGGAACACCGGGATTCAAGCCTTTGCAGACCATTTATTCAACACACTATAGGAAAGGGAAAACCCCCAAAAGCATAATAGGGCCCTTTTAAGAGCTGCAATTCAGAAATAAATGACTTTATCAAAGATTTTCTATTTTTTTGCCCACTTAAAACAAGTCTTGAATTCATTTTTTTGCCGCTGTTCCATGCATCCACTGGCTCCCATTCATTTCTCCCTGGTATCAAACTGTTAAAGCTCACTTTAGTTGTGTAATCCATCAGAGTGAGCGTCAAGTCAGCCTTCCTTTTTGTCAAAGTTGCATTATCAGTATGAGGTAATGCATGTTTCAAATCCAATTATTCTGCTCTTAAACTGCATTACCACACAATGATAATGCAACATTGACAAAATTAATGCAAACTTCATGCTCACTGTGATGGATCATACAACTCATGCACATTTTAAAAGTCTACTGATTTAGTATTGATATACTTTTTTACAGGAAATGAATGGGAGCCAATGGCCTGCCAAATAATCAATGGTTCATCTCTTCAATGGAAAACTCTGAAGATAGTTCTGTGTCAAAATACTAACATATTGACTCAAGAGCTCATCATCAAAATGACTCGAAATGCCTCTTAACACTTTCCCGGGTATGAGGTTGTAAATGCTGATGCACTTACGTGTACTGATAATGAATGTACTCTATCTCCATCTCCATAGCCGCACATCATCACTACGTGTTTCACAAAACGCTTCCTTGTCATCTCGACATCTTCACGTGGATCCCGGTAATACGTCTTTGATTTACTACCAAAATGATCCTAAGCGATTTTATTTGTGCCTAATGTTTTTAAACCTGTCACATCAATCAAATCGAATCAAGGGGAGGAAGAGGCAATTCTCTCCTTCTTCATCCCCCCCCCTCTCTGCATTAGCTCATCCTCCTCCCTCAGAATCTCCCCCGCCTGGCGCTCACTTCCCGTCTGTAGGCGCTCATACCGGGACGTCGCTCGCTCAGCGCTTCCTCTTGACGACCCTCTGAGGTACATTTGATGTCAGCGTGAACAGCTTGTTTTCCCTTTCTCCCTCCGATTCCCTCTCTCTCGCTGCCTCTCCCCTCTCTTGCTTCTTATTTCTTCTTTAGTCTGAAGTGCCGTCGCATTATTGGACGCAGGTTTGAGAGGCCGCGGTTCCAGATTGATGGCCGCTGGGGAGCTCGTCTGTGACATGCAGGCCTGAGAAGAAGCATAGAGGAAGAGCTCCTCTCTGGCCCATCCATCATCCCTGAGCCCTAATCACCCAGTGATGGAGAACATACAGGATGGAGGTAGAGAGAGTCCTGGATGACAGACGTGTGTGTGTTTGTGTGTGTGTGTGTGTGTGTGTGTGTGTGTGTGTGTGTGTGTGTGTGTGTGTGTGTGTGTGTGTGTGTGTATTGTTGCACAACAAAAGCAATTCTTTGTGAGCCACTTTCTTCTCAAGCCTTATTTATCCAGGGGAGTGCTGTGGAGCAGAGAAGATCTGTCTCTGCATAACGGTTCATGCAGATAAGCTCTCATCTCACAGGACTAATATCTCATAATGTCTTCAGTCACATTAGCCCTCTGCTCAATGAAATTGCATCACAATCAGCCAAAGTAAAGACCTTACTGTGCTATTGTGGGTTTTAATTCTGAAATGGTGTCAAACTAATATCTTAATACAATCAGGGGAAAGCACACGTTTATAAAAGATCATTAAAAAACACACCCATTGATCAGCAAGTGAAAACATTGAGAGTGTGTAAAAAGGATAAAAAGTGGATATTGCACAGATCTCTCAACAGTCTGCCGGATTGGCAGCCAGTAATAACACAAATAAATGTTGCACACCAGTGTGTTGTAGTCCGTATTGGTTTTGTGGAGCAATTCTGTATTTTGTGATCATGGTAATGACACCGCAAATCACAATGGCTCTTTCAGCCAGCACTGTGAATTGAAGAGGAAACTTTAAACCTGACCCGTGCCTCTGCAAGATGACCCGATGCAGGATGCACATCCTCATATTCGTAGGTCAAAACCGAACATTTGTTGTGTATTTTGAAAATGCAATCAAGTGATCTTAATGTTACTCTTTCAAAACATAATCCCATCCGTCATCAGCTAGATGTTGATGGATGGGGACCCAGAATGCAGGGATCCAGAAGTCCTGACTCATCTAAAACCCAAACAAAACTAAGATGTCTGCGGTTGGCGAGCTCGATGAAGAAGCCAAAAGAAGCCTAAACAAGCACCAATCTCTGGGTCTAGAGAGTAAAACATTTGTGAATGCATTCTCTCCAATATCCACTTCTTTGGATGAATAAAAGAAGTGTTGTTGTACGGAAGACTATGAAACAATTACCCTTTAACAACGTTCAATGTAAACCAATGCTAATATACTAAAATGACACTATTAAACGTATTATTTATCAGATGATATAAGAATATCGGAACACTTTTCAGTCACATTAACACCTTAAAACCACTCTCCGCTCAGCAGCACTACAGCAGTAGGTGGTGTAGTGGATGAAGCATAGTGTGTTACCAACTTTATCAACCCACAATATGTCAGTCGAGTGTCAAGAAGGCACATCAAATCATTTCGATGCCATGACTTGTCCTCTGATTGTGTGGTTGGAATGGAAAAGACAGAAATTCATTGGAAAGATGTCAGCATTTAATTGGCACCACATTCAGATAGGAAAATACTGAAAACAAACTGGGAATTTGTTAACCACTGAACACCTTGTCAATGTCAAAGTAATTATAACATGTCAGGGAACACATTTTTTAAAGAGAGAGTATAGAATCCACATGTTACACACATAAGAGGAGGAATTTAATTGCTACTATAAATTTCGATAATAGGTTTTAATTTTAAAAGAGCAATTGTATTGTCAAAGCTGGTGTTACATTTGCACAATAGTTGATGTGTAAAGAGGGTAAAAACCTAAACACACACACACTCAAACCCACACACTTCAAAGAAGGACGCTTCATCAGGAATTAGGTGACAGAGAACTTTTCCTGCAGAACATCCATCATATCCGAGTCTTCTCCCACATCTCGGCTTTATTTTGTTATTTGTCACCAAAATGATTAATAGTCACTTAGCGTATTATTGCACGGCATGCAGCCGCGGCTCCTGCAATTACACAATACTTATCTTCTCAGCTGTCAGCGATCCATGCAGGGAAGAGGACACGCTCACATGCAGAGGAGAGGTTAAAACACTCGCAGAGAGGATGTGTCACCTGCAACACATCTGCTTTTATCACAGTGCCCATTTGGTTTACTTGCAGCAGCGACAGAGTGACATTCACTACAAATAATTTCAGCAAAATGACTCAAATGCACACTCTTAGAAAAGCAGATCACTGGCAATGATAAATGACCTGTAATAACAGCCAAACATAATTGTTATTGATGAATTTCTTCTGTTGAAAAGCAAAGCAAATGTCAGCTGTCAGATGAGAAATGGCACAAGCTTTTGAAGCATTCATCAAATCTCTCTGACAGGCTTCCTTCTGAATATTTAAATACATTAACTTTGCAGATTTATGATGTACAGAAGATTGACCCGCTGGTTTATTTATTTAATTTGCAGACTATGGATTTCAGCTTCATGCAAACAAAAAATAAACATTGAAATGAAGTGCAGATGGTAATGGTTTTGCATGCTAATACAGCCTTGCAGCAAAGTAAGAATGGTACCATGTTAATAAGGAAAAGAAAACCCATGACCTCATTCAGTCCAGCCATTATCATTGAGGTAATGCACAAGCTGTTATTCCAGGTAGGACTGAGCCTCGTTTGTCAACGTCACATGAAAGGTTTTTGTAAGACAAAGACCCATTAAGAGCTCAGACTAAGTGTTTCTTCTTTCGGAATATTATATGATAGCCATTTGTTTTGTCTCACGTAGTAAACATACGACTGACTCTCATCTCGGGAGGCAAAGGGTTTATTTCTGAAGCTGGACTGATCTAGCATCAGTTGTTAATGTAATGACCCTTGAAGACCTGCCAATATTGTCATCACTGAACCCTTAACATACAAGTGTTTGGTATTATTAAAAGGGCACTCACAATATATTTTTATTTTAGGAGTTTAGGATTATTTTGCTGCCCCAAAACCATTTTGGAAGACCTCAAATTGAAGAAACTCTTTTGCAATTAAGCATTCAACCAATTAGAAATAAGAGGAAATCCGCTCAGTAGTTGTAAATAAGTGTATTGGCACTACCACAAAAAACAGAGGTATTTTGTTTTACATACAGTATATATATATTATCTAAGTGCTTGATGAAAATGTTTTATTGTTTGTCAGCAAGTGTGGTTAAAAAAGACACTAGAATGCTTGCTACGTTTTCAGAAATACAGAGGAACAGTCGCTTCATCCATTTAAAGTGCAGATAATGAAATGAATGTTCACTTTAGAAGAAAAATTGGTCGATAATTGATATTTCTCCACCCCACAATGTGCTTTCTTACAGCACACTGTGCAACAAACCAAATAAAAAAAGACAAATACATTGCATTTCCTGTGACTGCTTCAAAATAAATGCCACCCCATGTTTTGCCCTCTGATGTTGTGCGGGAATTGTTTATTTTGTATTTGCAGTGACCCAATAAAGTCTCATACAAACCATAAACATTAATGCTAATATGGGATACACTTAAAAACTGTTACACTAGATCACTTGAATGCATCTTTGAATTTCTTGTGTGTAAGTAAACAATGTGAAACCTCTCTAGGGTGAACTCCGCCACAAACTCTTAAAGATATACCATAAAGCGGTGATAAAAGCAGTTAAATATCGTTTAAGCTGCAAAATTGCAGACCCAATAAACATCAAAAGCATGAAGTTATAGCATGAGAATCTGAAGGATTATTATTTTGAAAGTGTATCGTGTACGTTCTGAGGTCTACTTTCACAGGATCCCTCTTTAGCTAATTTGTGTCTTCCTACTGTAATAGCAGAATGGTAGAGTTGATTTAGTCTAAGAAAGACAGCTCCGCTCATTTTTTATCTTTGTAATAACATTTTGTGTTTATATTCAAGCTGTCAGTAGTCCTTTCGACAACAGTGTCTACTTGAGCCGACAAAACGGTACTGAGAAAGTGAAACATGCTTGTTTTGGCCTCCAACCACAGTAAGCACAACACAGAAACCCCCTCTTTAAGATTTCACGTTCCTCATTCTTTCCGCCCTCTCTGCTGGCGTCGCCCATTAAAGCGCTCATGCTGTTCACTTTATCATTCTTATGACCCCCATCTTCGGCATCGGTACTGAGGCTTTCCTCCCCCTCTGTCTCTAATTCATCATCCTTTATAGAGACTAATAGGCTAGGTGACACCAGGGAGAGCCCGCGATGACTCCTGGCTGCTCAGATCCACTCAGAGTGAAGGGTTTTCATTTGCCTCCAAGACACGGTGGTATTCATTTGTTGCAATGGCACCCAATTTTCTCCTGGCTTAGAGCGCCAAACTCTGTGAATCTTTACGAGGCCGCTTAAACGGAGATGTACAGCCTGAGTTAAGGAGTTGTGTATGACGGGATGCTGTTTCCCTCCTGGCCGCCTGTTACTGATAATATTACTTATTTTATATTACATTAAATGGCATGTATTTTATTTTTTAACTGCATGATGGAGTGGGATATTTGCAAAGATTAAGTTTAGCTTAACATAAGATGTAAGAGGCAGTGGATATAACCCAAGTTTCTAAAGGTCTTTTCAGTGTAAACATGACATTTCAGTTTCATTAAACCTTTAAGACGGGATGTGATTGCATATAAAGTTAATAAAAAACATGAGGACCTGGGGTTTTATATTAGTTTAAAGGGTCCCTATTACACAGTAGGCCTACAGTAGGTTTTTGTGCATGTAAATGTTCTGCAAAGGATAACCAACAAAATGTGTTGTCGGGGGTAAATTCACGCCCCAAATTCCTACTCCGCTCCATGAATGCAGTCTTACAGGATAACTGGAGGAAATGCTAAAAAAAAAACCCTGCAGCTTCTGGTAAGTTTTGAGAATATACTGTAAGTTGTCACACACTGGGACACTCAGCTATAATGGATGAGGCATGAAACAGTTATGCATTTTACTTTCATATGACAATACCTTTATAAAAATGTATGTATCTATAGGTGCAAATATGGCTGTCAATGGCTGTATTATATTTAATTTCATGTGATTCATTTGGTGCATTACATTACCGTTTTGCCACTGACCTACTGCATGATTAGCTTGTAGCAGCTACCAGCAGTAGCGGAAACTGATCCTCACTTGAATGCTCCTGCTGGCTGTTAATTCAGTTTAACAATGTCAAATAAAACCTTAAGAGCCCCATAAGTCATATTATGACTCCCAACTGAAGTTCTGTCCAAGTATTTTGCAGAAGAAGACAGACCACATGTGAACTCGGGCTGCTAGCTACATATCATTACTCACTGTTAGCCTCTGTGTTTAGTGAGCTTCAAAGTTTCTGTGCCAATGTAACTCTTCTGTAGCTACATAGCTTCATCATTTAACCTTCCCAAGATGCTCCAAAAAGTGATCATTATTAAGTCTTTATTGAACCATGCATAAAAATACACTAATCTCAAATGTACAATAGCTCAATTATGCTATTTAGCTAATAGCTAATTTCCCTCTGCAGTCGTTGGGCAGGTAATCACATATCTTAAGTGTAATAGAGCTAAAGTTTATGTAAAGGTTAAGGGTTAAACAACAAACATGTCACCGCTGAGTATTTGAATGAGTTGGAACAGGAACTATAAGCCATTAAAGTCAAACTCTTCACCAGCCCATCTTAAAAAGAAATTGTACGGAAACTACCATAGGCTACTTTTTGTTCTAAATTTCATCAGATATTCAATCAATCATTCATTAATTTAATAGAGTTGGATGAAATTGTTTGCAGAAGACAAGGTTTATTTAAGGTTGTCATCGATGTTCAGCAGCTGTATTAAAATATAACAGCAATATAACACAGTTGTGTAATGTAATGGCGATGCAGCTGCAGGGAGTTGGATGCTTTTTGAAATGCAAGGCTGAATTCACATAAATCTTCAGCCGCACAGTGTGGGGGTGCGCTGAAAACAGCCACAAGCAAAAAGCACATAATTAATATTAAAATTGTTTAATATGAATTCATTCATCATCTCTGAGTTGCTGAGAAGACGTAAAATATTGCAAGCTACCTTACAAATACAAGCTGAAGATCATGGAGTACTGTGTTGCCGGCTGTGTTAATTGTTTAATCCACAGGTAGACTATTAGCTGGGTGAGCTGAGTTATAGATCTCATCATCTAAATAAATGAGAAATTATTAGGTGAATTAACAAGGCTATGATAACATCATTTACCCGTCCCAATTTCAGACAACGTGGGAAGAAGATGCTAAATTACTCCACTCAGAAACCGCTCCTTCGTTAATAGCATTTCCAATAAAGGGTAATAACGTTTGATTAAGCAGAACGCGCTTCCATTGGGGAGAAAAATATTAGGTTGAGAAATGTGTTTATTTTTAAACTGAATAACGAGGGATATTTATCCAAGATGGAAAGCCTGGGGAGGAAATAGCCCTCCACCAGATATTTTTCTCACATGAGTCGCTGCTTATCAATACAAGTAATACTACTGTGAAAATATATACGTCTAAATAGATAACGCATGAATGTGCCATAAGCCAGAAGTAGTTACTAATACTACTATATTTTCTGTGTTTTAAACAATCTAGAATATTTGATATCAGGTTTTTTAGCCAGGTTTTATTCATTAATGTAAGAGCCCCTCTATTTATTTAAAACAGTCCCAAAGCACATCCAGATCTCATTGGACTTTATCTGAATTTTGACAGCAGCAAACAGAGGTACTTTTTTCATGCAGAAATGTATTCATCCAATGAGACTCATTCATTCCAGTTAACTTGACAATATAGAAAATGTAAAAATAAAACATGACTCCCTTTTTCTGTCTCCATTCATAAATGCATCATAATCAACCAATCCCTAAATCTGCTGTCCCCTGGGCAATAAGAAAATACAACTGATTCAACAACTGTTTTAATAACTTTTATTAACTATCGACACTTTGTAGATTTAACTTTAATGAACCATCTTGAGGTTATCTTGTATTTTCACGTATGCACGCTTTGCCTGATAGCGCTCTGAAACTGGCAATCTACCGCTCAAGAGCATTCATGTCTAATCTGTGTGCACATGGGAACTGCTGAATGGTACAGCAACTAAAAGATGTGTTTAAGGTAAGATAATGATTGTGTGCAGAATAGTAAATCAATAAAAGTGTATCCGTCAAGGGACACAAACTCTTGACAGATAAGCCATCCCTTAACCTCACACCCTTACAACATAAAAGTCTCCTTGCATTGGTACCAAATGTGTGTATTGCAGAATCCCTTAACCAGGAAGTTGCTTAATACTAAATGCCATTAATTGAACCAATTTGGTCCAATAAACTATTTCTACTGGGGCTATGTCTCACTACAGGGCTGTCTGAGTTTGAGTGAAATCTCAGAGTTCACACAGTTTGACTCGGTAACTCAGACATGAAAACATGAAGACAAACGGTGGCCCCTGTGAAAGGGGTCAGATCTCAGATCTCATGCAGATGATCTCCAAGCAGAACTTCCCATCTGCTCTGCCATGCGGCCCTGCAGTCCCAAGAGAGTACTTAAACAGACTGTCCAGAAATTAGGAGTGCAACCAAAACTCTCTGGATGGAAAGGAAAAAGAGTTTCTCAACTTCTGCCAAGACAAAAGAGTCATGATGAAGAGGAACAGGCTTTTTAAGTGTGTGTGATTTAAGAGGGAACTGTCAATACTCCACCAATCAACTGGCTGCTTAAGTTAAATGTGAAAAATGACCGCAACACGGCTCACTGGAAAAGGCATTTTCATTGGACCTTTCAACATTGATGAACGCAATCATTTACTGTCAAATTGACTTTCTCTTTTTCTTACTATAACCAGGTTATACTGTAGCTGCCAGGGACAGGTATTGTAGAAAGTTAGAAGTGTATGTGGCACTAAAATTTAAACCTATAATATATTTCTGATGGAATTTATGATCCAGACAATCCAAATGTACCCTGATACTACCGTTGATGTGTTCCATGAGTAGTCCAAGTTTCTTAATTACTTGTCGCTGTGCTTTTTCCATATCCTTCTACGATTCTAAAATATATACATTTGACGTCGTAATATGTGTCATTACACATGATACCATATTTCCTGTAATCCACACCTGATCCTAAACTCGGCCTCCCCCATTTCCAAAGTTCGGATCATTGATTGGTAACTTTGACGCCTGGACCCTGGCCCCCAGCCAAAAATGATAACTGTTCATATGGGACGATGGAGCTAAGTGCTAAATCAATGGGTCCAGCCTCTCTGATGTGGATATAGCGTTACCGGGAAGCCCAGTGGCACGAGGTGGGGAAGATGTTTCCCTGGGGAAGACTTCTGGAGACACACCACCACCGCCAGCCCAAACTCCAGTCTGGGGGTTCATCATTCACACGATCAGTTACAGCACCTTCGCACAGCGCTCGTTCTGGAGGAGGAGTCGCCGTTTGTCTGTCAATACCTTCGCGGGTGGTTTAATTGATGGGACAACGATTATTCTCACCAACAGAACTGGTTAGGGTTAGGGTGAGAAGAACTTCTACTGAGTTTTTCAATTGGTCAACAGTGTGTTACTGAACTTGTTTTTTAAAGTCAACATTAGGGGTCAGGGTCATTTTCTCTCAGGAAGGTTTCTTACAAGTAAACGATCTGATAGTCCCTAGGTGGCAGCCATGATAAGAGCTTGAATTCACTAGACGATAATAAAGGAATTAGCTTCAACACTTCCTTTGTTAGCCGCTTTAGCATAGCATACACAGGTAGGAAGATAATGCCATCAGGCTCTTCATTGTGGAAACAACTAACGCAACATTCAAACAACCGATGGTGACTGAAAAGCCAGAAATAGATAGAATCGGAGGATGAAACCCTCTTTATTTGTCACATACATGCACACAGCAGAGCACACACAGTGAAATTGGTCCTCTGCATTTAACCCATCCTAGTACTAGGAGCAGTGGGCAGCTATTGTGCAGCGCCCGGGGAGCAATGGGGAGGGGGGGATTGGAGGTGTCCGGTGCCTTGCTCAAGGGCACCACAGCAGGGCCTAGGAGGTGAACTGGGATCTCTCCAAGTAGCAGTCCACTCATATTTTCAAGTCTGTTCGGGGACTTGAACCGGCGACCCTACGATTCCCTGTCCAAGCCCCTACTGACTGAGCCACTGCTGGAGAAATGATCTTAGAAGAAGATTTATCCAACTAATGCCAAATCTTGCCAAAACAAGACTCAGTTGGGTGGGGTTTCTGGACCTATTTAGTTATCGTCAACATGTTTGAATTGTGATGTGAATTGTAATAGATGTTATGGATAAATTGCATTAAGTAAGACAACTAGTTTCATCATACTGTACTTGTTGGGATTTATTAAGCTTATTATGAGTGGACAGGAGGGTGAGCACAAGCAGCATAGTGAAGTGTTTTATTTCCATCCTTATTTATATAGCCTGCAACATGATAAGAACACACAGGGTGAAGTTTTTGTATCCCACTTACTGAAAATTGTAGTTTTTCCACAGCAGACACACATTAATAATGATGTCAGCACATAAAAAGTTCAATCTTAGCACTTGCTTTTGTCTTTTCCTCAATCCTGGTGAACTCTCCTTTAAATCTCTCCTTAACCGTATGAACATTTCCACTGAGATTAAAGAAAGGAGGTTTGAAATGGGACCTGATTTTTTTGACTGGGACAATTATTTCCTCTAAGGTTGCCATGTTTTAACAAAGAAAGGTAATTAACCAAACCTCAACCAATGATTCCCATCTTTACAGCAACGCCTGCACTGCGACTGGACCTCTGCATGATTGTGATCAGGGCTTGTTGATCATTAGGGCCGCACGTTGTTGCTCACGCTAAATTAGCTCGCCCGTCCCAAATGGACATTACGTGCGCACACAATGCCAAACTGCGCTGTTGGGGAGGAGTCTGGGCAATGTTGCTGCCACATTAAAGTTGTTTCCATCATTAGAATCACTGTTGCTTATTTCCCCTGTGAGTCGTGAGTTTTTGTTTTGAGGGATGTGTCTATCAACGTTAGATGTGAGGCTCAACTGTACTGTCGAATGGTTATGTGTCAATGATTGTGTGTCCCACTATATGTCGTCTGTTTCTTTTATCTGTTTAAATTAAAAAACAAATCCCATGCGACGCATCGATGAAAATGAGGATTTAGGTTGCAGACTACATTAGCATTTGCTAAATGAGCAATTTCTTAAATAACATCAGTATCTGTAATCAGCGCCGCTGCCAGGGTCTGTGTCTCTCACTGTGATAATGATGGCTGAATTGGTGGGTTCAAATTAGCCATCACATCTATTCTTCCCATTGTGTTCATTGAAATGGATTTCAGGGAAAGCCACAAAGCATTTGGTGCTCTAAAGCATTGAGTTTAACAAAGCTTTTCATAGAATCTCGAGCTGTGACTGAAGTTCAAGCCTCTAAAAATGATTACCTCTAATCATTTGCAAGGAAATATCTGTTGTTCATAGAGAAACGACGGTTTAAGGGGTACAAATAATGGGTTTTGCATAGAAAAAGATGCATCCTGATGTCAAATTTACCAATAAATGGACAAATGAGAAACATAATTATGTCCATTTGATGCTCCAGACTGTTGAGGGCTATTTCTGATTCATCTTCGGGATTTGTGCATCTATATTTACTTGCTTCATCCCTAACCTGCTACCCTAAGGAGCCCCCTCCACTGACGCGCGCTGGGAACATCAGGGAGGCTCTAAAGATGGGGGCATCTAGCAGACAGACTGAGCAGTTGTGCCTGGAAACCCGATAGAGCGCCCCTCACCCAAGACTTAAAATACCAGCAGAGATCAATACCTGCAGCATGTTATCTGTCGTCCGGCACAGATAGATACCCAACTCATCTGCACCCAACTCTCTAACTGCAATGAAATGTGCACACAAGTACCTTGGTTTGGTGATTGTTAGTAGCAAATCACATCGATGAGGAATGGGTCCATTTGAAAAAAACTGTATGGGCAGTCTAGGTTAACAGTCATTAGAAGTGTCTTGATCTGAAAATCATTCAGTGCTTACTGGGTACAATGGTACTGGCTGTAGCTATGACTAAGGGAATTTAAGTCGTGTTTCCTGTAAGATTTATAACATTAAATGTGACTCTAAAAATAGCACAAATGTTGTATTTCAAGGCAGATGATATGTGATCCTTTGAGATTAAATATCTTGTGAGTTTTTGGACCCTTAGCTACAATTTCCCTTCAGTCAACAATCTTGTTTGGTCACCAGGGATAGAAAAAGGTATTTTCTGTTAAACTAAAGACAAAGTTGTTCCAAAGCATGGCAGTCCTTCTTTCTTTTGTTTCTTGTTGTCATTTGAGCTGACAACGTTGATTGGAGGTGATTCAGATCACCTGTTGTTCAGGGTGTGGGGACTGGCTCCTGTTTGGGAACTGAAAAGTGCTTGGTCCATTTCCCCCTCTTGGTCAATCAGGGTGTGATGATGCCTTTTCTTTTAAGTGGGTAATTTTCTTCCTTGAATGATTGCAAACAGCAGATAGTGTGAGCAGAAACTCTGGTTTTAAGGCCATTTTTAGACTTCTTTGCTTTCTTATCCTTTCAGAGTTTCCGATTAACACGTTTCCACGAGGTTACCCGCATCAGAGCAGATGTTAGCACTATTCTTGCAACACTTTGTGCATGTCTAATGATAACTTAATGCCTTTTTTATTACACTATATTGCCTTATTACTGCAGAGGCATTTCAAAAATCTTATGTGATTGGAAACCTTCTTTCTGGTTCTTCTCTATTTACTAAAACTTGTTAATCATAACCCCCACAAAGCTGCAAGAATACTTTTCCAATTACAACATATTGTTAAACGCTCCAGTCTTTAAGAAGATATTACTTGGTACTTGGTGTTGAAATAAATGTGTATTTCTGCTCGAGAAACTTTTTAGAAGATTATCCAAACTTCATGAGGGCAAGTAAACAAATGTTTTGTGCGAAATGCATCGTAACGCTCATTTTTCATCAACAGAAGTAATAAAAGTAATTGTTTATTAATGTTTATATAAAACCCGCCGCCCTGCGTGTCCCCCGGAGGAGAAGAAATGCAAATATCTGTACATTTAATGAGTATCGTGTCCTCTTCGGCTTTTCTAAAACAATATGGAAGAAGCAATGAATTATTTTCCTGTTTTGAATAAAGCAAAATAAAACATTTCCCTATAATTAAAAGGAGGTCTGCAGCCTGTGGGCGTCTCAGACATTGTCTCAAACTGTGAGAAAAGATGAAAAACAGATCCTGCATAATCTACCGCAAGTCAGTGCGAGTGCACCTTGCTCAGACGCCTGTGTGGAATGCCTTCTGGGTAACGGGCTGTCTAGCCTTCATGTCCGTCATCCCAAATAGCAGCAAAGACAGAACACTTGTGGACCTCTCTGCTAGATTTATGGGCTGTTAATGTCCTCCCCCTTCACCCGCTGTATTCCTGCTGCTTTGGTTCTGAATGCAGGTTATGATTCTCCAGGCTTAGACGTGATAGATCATAAAATCCCCACATCACACCGAGTGAAAACACGTCCATGTAGTAGTTTTTTCTGGATGGTCCAAAGAGTAGGATTTGGAAACAGAGGTCAGCCAACCCCAGAGGTCGGGGGGGGGGGTCAAGTTTAGGGAGACTTTTCAGCAGATGGTGTTTAGAGATCAGTCTGTCACTCAGGAAGAACCGAGAAAGAGGAGAAAAGACACTTTACGGCATTAATTGACTTGTGTGTGTCTCAATATTGACCCGGCTTCCCCTGAAATGCTCCCCTTCTTGTCTCCAAAATGAGACACTTAAGGTCAAAACGTCACCAAAACAGTCCTTAAATACCACTTATTCACCGCTCACTTAAATATTGATGATAATCTGAGTGGCTCAGCCCAGTCCTTTTTCAACTGCAAATCAATTCCTTTAGCTTCTTTTGCAAACAACAAAGAAGCAGGCTGCTCATTCATTTTCTAAACTGGAGGTCAGTTTCAGGTTGTGATTGACTTAGAAGAAAACATGACGTCATCTCAAGAGGATCTTTCTGACATTGCTTTGTCAAAAACTCAAACTTGCATTCAAACAAAGTTTATTTAAATGTAATAATTCTGAGTTTTAAATGCAATAATGTCCCTTATAACACATTTTTATTGAGGGACTTCCATGGATTAGATCAGGATTTGACTTTTCCTGGTAGAGTCAGCAGTCTATAAGATGAACAACTCTATGAGAAAATATCTGTTTATTTGCTAAAAAGGTTTTCCAGGGGGGAGTGAACTACAATTTCCAGGATGCATTTCAACTCGAAATCCCAAAAATCGAGTTACAGGAGTTCCAATTCTGTCGCATGCACCATTAATTGCATAAAGGAACAGAGTATATTGAAACATTTTACAATCTACGGGTTAAATAAGTTAATTTCTGAGTCAGTTTGGCATACATTTAAGAACTGCAGTGATATGTTTGCAACAAAAAAGCATTTTGAAGTCACTGACACTCAAACCACCTTTGCTTTTTTTCGTAGCAGACTTATGGGTCTTAGGGACAAGGGACTTAGCCTTAGGGACAAATCATGAGAAAGAAATTGAAAGCTATGAAGACTACACATAAAAAAAATCTTGACTTTTATAGCCTACATGCTAGAGGGCTAGCTTAATAATTACATCCTTCCTGCTAATATTTGTAAGCAAGAATTAATACTACCAACTCAAATGTACCAGTAACACTTTAAAGATGACAGCAATGAGGACAGAACTCTAGGTTGTGTCTTTCTGTAATTTGTGTAAGACAAAATACACGTAATAGAGACGGTTATGAAACAAACATTAAGAGCACAGAGGAGATTAACACAGAGCGTGAAGCAAACTATCACTATGTTATTTGTTGCCTCACACTAAAGGAATCCAGCCTCGGCTCTGCTTCTTCACTATGTTGTTCGCAGTCTCAATCAATCACCTGTTTTGTTGGTTGGGGAGCCATCTTTGCATCGTGATGTTAATCAAATAAACAGCACATGTTTTACACGAGTTTACCAAGCCATATTCATCACAGCTTGCTTGTATTCTAATGGCGTAATTATTCTAATGTTGATTAAGCCACTTGGGTAATTAGCATTTTTGATTGCGACTGCATCCGCAGGTGAATTAAAGGGAGGAAATAAAAACGGAGACAGCCAAAACTACATTCACACATTATAGAAGCGAGACGAAGAAATTGCCGTTACAGGAGAGTCATTTGTGGAAATTACTAAACTTCAACACATTTTCTTTCTTAATTGACCATTTAAAGTAAAGATCAATAGCAGTGGAGCAGGTTTAGGCAGTGCAGCGGGGGGAAGCCGCAGTCTTTAAGTGAGTGAGATCAGATTCCTGGAGCGAGATAGCTCAGTGAACTGAGCCGTGACTTAAGGCACCCCTCTTAGTGTACTTTTTTCTTGCTTTGGGAAAACATGTCTGTTGAAACAGTCAACAGAGTGCACCGACGCACAGTGGGCTTACCCTGCGTTTACTCAGGTTACCCCATATGGACGCCTCGCCACATGGTCCCTGCGGCCCTCCAACCACAGCTCCCTGCCCTTCAGAGAGACAGGGGATATGTTGAGGAGACAGAGTGTGTGTGTGTTTGGGTTTGTGTGTGTGTGTGGGTTTGCAGTTGTGTGTTTCGGCTACCTCAGGCTGCGTTGCAAGCCGTCATGCTAAATGTAACATTTGAAAACTTGATCGGTTGAAGGATTTAACTTACATATCAGTACGACAAAACGGTTCAAGTCTTATACACGTGAACAGCAGCCAATTAGGCCATTACGAATATTTCCAAATCCATTCCTTTTGCCAATCTCCCCCCCCATTTCTCCATCAACCAAGGAGGTAAAGATACCATTACATTGGTCCTTTCATATCATTAATCATTATAAAGCCTTTCCAAAGGTTATGCCTACATCAACAGATTTGTGTGCCAAACTTAGGAGTGCAACAGGCCGGAAACACATCACATGTCTTGACATACTATCAACTTTTGAAGTGCGTTGGGTGATGCGTAAAGCAAACCCTTTAAACGCAATCGATCAGACAGAGTAAGAGCTACATAACCATTGGTTTTGGTGTCCATCTGATGAATGCAAGCCCAATGTTCTCCCACTTTTAGGTCTTATTCTTCATGCTGACTTTGTAGTTGGAGAGATTATTTGATAAAAGTGTGAAAGGAGCGAAACAGACCAAAACACCTTCTGTACAAATGATGTGTTTGGAGTTCTTCCAATCAGACTAAAAGTCAGTTTTAATTAAAAAGTTGAGCAAAGCTATATTTACAAAGACCCAGCTCAGAAGCCATCGTTGGAAACTGTTGGGATTCGGGCAGGCAGGTGATCAGATGACCACCTGTCAATCAAGATCTTAACGAAGTCAGTTGGGAACAAATATCGGAAACGTCGAGAAATGCCTTCAGCGGTACGATTTGCTCCTTTCTGAAAGAAGGAATACAAACCAACTGAAGCACACCTATGTCATTGGGACCTTTGTACACATAAGTCACGCCCGTTTGTCCTCAGAGCATAGCATTATTGAAGCCTGACAAGAGGGAGTTAACTGAGATGTGTGAAATCTTGTGGGATTTTGCAAGAATCCAGCAGCTGTGGAAGTTAACAATATTGTACTTGAGCGATCTGATCATCTGTTAGCAGATTTTAGGAGCTTGAATCATTACCTTTGTTCCGACATGTTTTTGTAATTTACCCACAATTCAGTTGGAAGCAGTCCTGCAGAAAAGCTACATCCAGAGCTTTCAACTGTATCCCAACAACTGGATATGCTTCCACGCAAGCTCAATATGTTGACATCATAAGCCCAATTTGACCATTTTGTGTTATTCAAGCATGAACGTTCTTTGGCTTTTGGAAATAATATTAAAAAAACTGTCCCAACTCCGAACTACAGACCCACGTATTTACATACTGTTATAGTATTTAGTCTATTGTGCATTAATTCCTTTAGCTTTCTGTTAAATCTTCTTCTATCTCACATACGTACACTTACATATCTTACTTATCCTGCATCCCTGTACAAACCCCCCAAGTTCTTACACAACATTCCCAATCCCTCGGACCTCGGGCCTTACGGCGAAGAAACTGTGGTGCACATTATTGCGCAATATGAGGCCCAACACACTGCGTGTGTTTTGCGTATAGGGAGAGGCGGCCCTGCTTGCACCATTGTATCACTCCCACTATTTTAATTGCACTATTTGACTATTTTCCTCTGTCTTAAGTGTGCTGTATGTTGCACTGATGGCAGGGCACTGGGACCATTGCCAACACCTACACTCTAGCTTCTGTGCATATGATAATAAAACCCTCATATCTTGAATCCTGACTTTGTTTACCTGTCATGGATCCGTTGACAGTGATGATCGATCAATCATTAACCAGGTGGGTTGGCCGCTGTTTTTTTAAAGGTGTGCTTGTGATATTGCATTCTTGAATCCTGAATTAAGGCCTTGCAAAGATTGTGTCGGGAAACATTTGAAGCGTGCAGTAAGGTGGATATTCTCGGGCAGTAAGGGTGCTGGAGGCTGGGGGTTGGTGCTGATGGTGGGGGTATGATGAGCTGTAGTGCTCATCCATCAAGACCACTTACACGCCATAGGATCTGCTCTATAGCTGAGGGGGGAAATTAAGTTATAGACCCACATCTGCTGATACCCGCTGGTTCATTAGAGGATCCGCCTGCTTAGGCAGCAACTGCGGCTCCGAACACACTGCAAAAAAATCTGCAGCTCCTTTATGTAACCCATCCTTCGTGGTAAGAAATACCTGAAGAAAATTAAATGGATCCCGTCCAAAAAGATGTTTTAATCATAAACACCTTTTTCACATTATATTTTCTCACAATTCTGCTTTTTTTTAGGTGCTTTTCAATTATTTTACACGTTAGTTTAGTCTTTCTATAATAATAATAATGTAATATTTACATATTTGAATGAACTTACGCATTATTTAAATACATCATCTGAGTTTTTAAGCATTAAGAAGAAAAATACACAGTTTTTGCCAATAACACAAAACTGTCCAAAACATTTTCTGATTCCACTTCAATAAACAATCACAATGTTATAAGAAAAAAGGTAAATATTGGCAGGATTTGTTGAGACGTGCATTTCTTATAGTGCATCTCTTTAAGGAGGTTTAGGGAGGAGTAGAAAAAGGAGGAAGGGCAGAGCTTCAGAGTTCATTTTGAACAATAGGCCGCTATCAGCGTGAGTCCGCCACCACAGCCCAACACAAATTAAACTGATTGGAAGCAATTGGTTTGCTGCTCGTGTTGCTGACATTGTCAAAAAAGTTAGTTGGTTGTTGTTTCAATTAGTGGAGACGGGGTGCTGAGCGGTGGGAGCCGGGAGCTAACGGAGGGGTGGGGCGGGGGGCCTGCTTTTACTTATGAGGATTTGGTTGTATTGGAGATAATCAAGTGTGATACAGGTTTGAGTGTATGCTGTACTGTCGCTGCAGGGCAAACACATGTTCAATTAATAGTTGTTCTACTCGTGACAAGCGGGTATTTTTTTAACAGACAACAGTGTGGGTTTTCTTTTTGTATTTCGCCCAATGTGCTTGTTTTGCTCGGCACAGGTGTACAATATTTAGAGTAATAATTAATGCTACTCTGGAATACTTTACTTCATATCTTTAATGTCTTTCTTGATGAATGTCTGCATGCATTTAGGCACACATACTGCATTACTGTGTCACTTTAATGCTTTTTGTACTGAGGAATGACAAATGCATTCATGAATTCAACTAAAGACACAACAACAAACAAGCCACTTTAAAATTCACACATATTTCAACAGCACAGCAAATCAAATCACGTTTGCTTCTTCATCTTCAGCCTTATTTATCTTGGCATTTATTTATTTTTTATCTGTGAACCTGTTCTGTTTTTCTAAATCTGTTGCTGCATAAACTCCTGAATTTCCCCACGGGGATCAGTAAAGGTACATCTAATCTTATCTTGTCTTTATTCAGGGATGATTTCCTGACCATGCATTATCACTTTAGCTTCACTCTGCTTCATGTTTACATCCTCAGCAAGATGCCATTTTAACTTTTGAACAATAGACGCCCAATAGAAACATTGATAAGCATTTCTCAGTTTAATTTACATCTCACATATGAACCCTTTTTGTATTTTTTTGGGGAGAATATTATTATAATAATTTAGTTAAATTAAATTATAAGCTTTTCATTCAATTTTGTTGTCTTATTTTGCTACATGATATTGAGTATTTTTTAATAAAAAGGGTATTAAAGTAAAGTAAACTATTTTTCAGTTTATACAAAGTCAGTTTAGTCTGCTGTTATTATCTTCGTGACACCCTTTCCTCTTAACACATGTTTATAGCAGTGATTGTTTAATCTGAAGAATCTAGAAGCGGAAGAGCAATACTTGGAGAGGAAGTGCCCTTATGAGAGCACAAGTCAAGCAGCCAGCATCGCCCCGCTCTCACATCTCAGACCGCGGCACATCTGAAAACTCAGAGGAGATAGGGGCTGGAGGAAGGCATGTTGGATTGCACATTTGACTAATCGTGTAATCTACTCCGTGAAGGATGGTGGTTAATGGGGTGTGGACGGTAGTTTCTCACTAAGTGCCATCATTCATTCGTTTCAGGCCTCGGTGGCTTTGCTTCAACTGTCAGAAATGAAATGCTAAATTGAAAAAAGATTAACGGTCTGGAGAAACGTTTAAAGATATATGACGAACCGCAGCGAGATTCAAGTGTTTGCATTCACGTATTAAAGGGATGCATTGTTTGAAAATGACATAATTAAAGTCATTTTCATTCCAGATAAAGGACTTAAAACAATAACCCTGGCTCTCTGTAGCAACTTCAGGGAAAGATCATGGAGTATGTGGAGATCTTAGGGTAGTAAGATATAATCACAAGTCATACAAAAACCCTATTTCTGTTATTTGATATGATTTGTAGTATGAAAGTAGATTAATACTAACTTATTTTTACTTAATTTTGCGTACGCCACCTCTGGTTTGAACAGACTTTATTGGAAACACTTAACTATGACTGTTGTTAGAGAAACAGCATGTCGGACAGCAAGTTAGGGAGTCTTAATATCAACCAACACTTCAACATGCCTAAAATGTTGGTATCAAAATAGCTTTTTTTCGCTCTGTAAAGATGTCAATTTTTGTTTCAAAATCCTCCATTAGTTTTGTAAAGCAGTGAAACACAAAGGTTCTGATTTCTTCACATAAAGACCAGCTGTTACACTGTCATCGTGGAGATAAGCTGCAGCGACGTCCTTATCGCCGAAGATCAGAGGCTTCATCAGCAGCACCATCTTCACTGTTAATGGCCATTAACCTGATCTCCCCTCACCCTCCACCAGCTGAGGGTACTGCAGCTCAAGCAGAAGATCACAGATAGGCGGATGAAAGTAAAGCTATGGTGGTGGTATTTGTGTTTCTCCAAACACTCTCAGCTTTGTCTCGGGATTATTATGGGCCGACATGAATGCTTTGAACCCCATACATCATGTCTGCGGCGATGCTGGCTGAGGGCGTTCTCACACGCTGTGAAGGAGACTTCCTGTTTAAACCCAGAGATCTTTTTCCAGCCTCTTTGAAAGTAACAAATCTGCAACCGGTCAGACTTATTTCCCTGTTGATCCAGATGAACGTTAATGACTGCAAATGCTGTCCTGTTTCCCGACGTGTCGAATACACTCATATGAGGTTCTGAGATTTATGTTTGACCCCTGCAGCTTCACATGCTGTGTGATGATTCTGAGACAGCTTAAATAGATGTTTTATGTAGTTGTTTTGTGTCTAATTGTTCTTCTTTTATATGTTGTGTTTTCACTGAGGAACCATGGCAAGGATAATTTACTGTCACCTGCAGAGAGACAGACATTAAAATTCTGCTTATTCTATTTCTAATTATTCCTACATGGAACATTTGGAATAAGACTGCCCTGTAATGCACTTTCTTCATTACTAAAGTTTTGCACCAAAGGTAAATTTCGCTGCTCTAGTACTTTAACTAGGCAATATTTTTCTGTAAAACTACCCCCAGGTGGGTGTCCTGCTTGGTTGGCCTTATCATGTGATCACATGGCATCGCTGCATTTATGTCAGCCTGATCTGCAACAGAGAAACGGGCCCCATTCTTACTAATTGAAATAGTGTAGACCCCGTTGCCCAAATGTAATTATAGCATCAAGTATGGGCACTGGAGGAAACAGCAAGATACAAATTGAAATTTAAGAGTGAAATACAAACTGTCTCCAGCAGTGCCTGAGTGCTGATAGTGCCCACAAGACCTGGCCCGGGAAATTTGATGTATGTTGAAAAGAGATTTTAAAAAAACACCCTGGGTCGATTGCAGCAATAAAACAAAAACAGGAAATTATTTTGAAAATCTTATTTTGGGCACATTTATCCAAGACAACATGCATTGCTATCCTTTCACATATTAGAATGAATGTAGGATTTAAGTTATTATATATAAGGATAGCGAAATATAAACATCCGTACAAATTAGAACAACCGCTCGCTTGGCAACTGAAACACATCGTGTGATTCTGTAGCTCATTTTAGATCCGCTTATTAAAAAAAATGTGCATTAAAATCAGTTTTAAACATTTATTAAAAGCTTTTTCATGTTTTAAATGTGAATCATTTTCCTCCTAAATACCTACAAAACTTAATTTTCCACTTAAATTGATTGTAGTGTTTGTATTATTTTATATTATATTTATTTCTTATACATGCCACTGGACTTAAAGTGGGTTAGACAGAGACGATAGGGAGCATTGTGCATGTCAATGGTGTACAAATGCTAAATTCTCTTTGTTCCAGCTAACCAATCAGAGCAGACTGGGCCCTGGTTTCAGACAGAGGGTGAAAAGAGGTGCTGCAGCACAGGCAGTATGAGAAAAATAAAGAGCTTTTTGAACATTAACGCATGGAGACATGTCCCAGGAGAGACACTTAATACTGATATGAACTTGAAAATGAGCATAACAGGGTTTCTTTAATAAAATCAACTTCTGTCACTTAAAGAAAGATGATTTTCCACAGAAGTTGGTTTTAATTGTGCAGGAATATTGAGCCCTCCATCAGCAGAGCAGCATAATGACAGCTAAATACAGCGTGTTGGCTCTATCAATACACTTCTCCCCCGACGCCGCTGTTGTGACTCCCCTCACGCTCAGGAGCTGTCATCAGGTCGGCCGCAGGGAGCTCAGAGTGCAGATGACAGCTGGAAGAGCAGAGCGGCTGCACAGGAATGAAAATGGCACGGCCTGGACAGCATGGCGACAAAACGTTTCAAGAGGCTGGAGAGTTCAGAGGATCCAGACAAGAGATGCTATCCAGATGCCTCTCTCTCTCTCTCTCTCTCTCTCTGCAGCCTCAGTTCAAGTGCTCATTCCTTCAGTCAGAGTGTCGATCAATGAGATGTTTGGCTGCTTGTTTTTTTCCCCCGAGCTGTGATCTGCAGGCTTCTTCTTTGCCAAGACAATGGCAGATGGGAATGTGTCGATATTAGCAGAGGCCCTGAGCGAGCACGGACACGCCACGCAGAGTTCAACAGTGTCACGCTCCCACCCTGACTCCGGCTGCTGGGTATCGCTTCTGTACGATATCCTTCTCTCTTAAGTAACTCTTGAAAACATGTGCCCGCACGTTTGTTTTTCCTCAGGGTTTGTTCCGATAAAGCATCATTACTCTGACTGATATTTACTTTTACAAACCGCTAATAATCTTTTGGAAGTGAACACAACCTTGAGCGAGTTGTTGTTTCTGGACTCCACAACACCTGCTTCATCATTAACATAAGAAGCAGCAACAGGCTCATTTTAAAGCCGTGACATAAATTAACTCGTGTCCTTCTTAATAAAAGCACCAGATCTGGTTTCCGGAGGACTACAAGGACTAATGCATTTTCCTCCTGCTTGCTGACGAAAGAGACGTTTCACACACACTCGCCCTGTTCTTAATCTAGATATTTAAATCTTGACACTTTTATGGGTGGACAGTCAAAGGAGAGGCGAAGTTGCATCGCTGTGGAACAAAACAATCCCCTTAGTTACAGTAGCAGGAATTTGGAAAGATGTGTAAGATCACATTTCAGATGATACACCAATGCCCCCAACAAGCCTCTGCAGCCGCTCGGTGTAAAGGTATGTGCCACGCTTTCCACGGGCGATGGAGTTTTTGATGACACATTAACAAACTTCATCTTGTTTCCAATAAAAAATAAAAAATGGATCTTTAAATGCCCAGACACGGCCAGACAGCTGACATCTTGGAATAGCTGACATGTCTGCTGTGGCTGTGTGTTTCCCTCCACCTATGGCGCCCTCACCACTAAAATCTAGTCACCGCAAGTGGATTGACCTCGCTTTGTAACCCGAGACGCAGTTGTACTTTGGAATTCACAAACTTTCATCTCTGCAGTCAAAACCTTTCATCGCAAGTGGCTCGGCGTCTTGATCTGCCGTCAGTTATCTGCCAGGAAAAGTAAACAGCGCTCACACTTAAAGAAATACAGGGTAACAGAGACACTGAGAAACATTTTAATTATGGGAAGCCCACGGACGCTTAGTGTGTTTAAGTGATTCTCAGCTATAGCTCAGGAGTTCCACTTCCAGGGTTGGAAGATGTATTAAGGTCCTTTACATAGTAGCTAAGGACACAATGAGACTCCACATACATTTCAGGTCAAATTGCTTTAGGCCTATATAACGTAACTTTTATAAAGAATGCATTTAATAGAAGTCCACTGTTATCTTTTTCACTTGTTCAAATGATCTAAAAAACTTGTGTTTAAGCATAAAAGTGGTAGATTTTTACCTTGAATTGAAGGTCTAGCTGTTTGGAGCTTATAAAGCATCTCCCAGTCCAGCAAAAGTAACATAAGCTTAGTTTAAAGTTGCACTTCATCCATAAAATCATAATTTTCATAACAATGTCCTTCCCCGTTGTCACTTTGAGTTCTGGAAGAAAACTTGAATCAAAAAACAAAGAAAAGTTCTGGTAAATTCTATATCAAAACAACTCATTCAGTTTAACCCAAGTCTCCTTTTTTCCAGTGGTATACTCCTACCTTCCCAAACACATGCATTTTCCACAAAACAAAATACAATTTTCACCACTTCTGTAAAAACGATCTCCAATTGCAGAAGTGTGTGTGAGTCTGGAGGGTCCTAAGGTTATTAAATTGTACAATTAAGTTAAAATAAGTGTTTGGCCATACTGGACAGATAAGGTTTGGGTTGCTGTGGCTAAGCTTTTAAATGGACGTTTTGTTGTTGTCAACCTCAAACCCTTCTACTTCTAACTAGAGGTATTCAAAAAACAAGTGTATCCACAGATTAAATGGAAAATATTCACTTTGTATTGAAGTTGTCCAACACCCCAAAACCTCTTCGAAGGATGTCGGAGTTCGTACAAAGCCAACCTAGGACCTCGACTTCCACATTGAATACCGCTGCCTGTGACCTCTGTACAACCAATCAATCATCATTTCTTTTACCCTTAATACCATCCTTCCCAAACAGTGTAGCTACAGTTGTCTAGACTCCAGGGTTTTTCATAGGGATGTCAAATCAGCATTAGATATTTTAGCAGTAGTCAATAGGAGGCACTGGGACACCACTTATATAAGTATACATACTTCTCCATTTCCACAGACACATAGATGCATGCTCACTGTCTGATTTCAGTTACCTCGGCTCTTAAATAATACACAATCGCATGCACACCGTCATCATCTGCTCAACTTCTACATCAAATACCACTGCCTGTGTTCTTTGTAATACCAATCAATCATCAACTTCTTTCAACCTGAAGACCATCTTTCCCGAACAGTTGTCTAGACTTCAGGTTTTCCATAGCAATGTAAAATCAGCAACGATGACTAGATATTTCAGGAACAGTCAATAGAAACCACCTTTATTAGTCTACCTTCTGCTCCATTCCCACAGACACATAGCCTCATGCTCATTATCTAATTCCAGGCTCTTAAATAACACACAATCACATGCACACTCGTCCTCATTTGTTCTAACTGATTTCCACCACGAGCGAAGCTAGTTTGCAGCGCTGCACACAAGTGGCTCACTGCCTTTAAGACTCCTTCTCTTCCCTCTTCCTGTTCAAAGAGCAATCATTTCTTCATTAGCCTTTTATTTGTTTCTAACTGTTCCACTTCAGGGGTAACACACACAGTTTATTTGGGTACTCTTAATTACAAAAGGGAGATTGTGTGCCCTCTTCGCCAAAATGAATGTCTCTCTCCGCCTCCCAGAGGGCAACAGCAGCTTAGAGTTGGACTGTATCTGATTGCATTTTCCAGGATTGATGAAGTTATCGAAATACTGACCAGACTGACTCGGACCTTATCTCGCTCGTGTTCGGCTGTGAAGTCTTTAACCTGTGTCTTTCACCCTTGAGGTAAGGAGGATTAAGAGGAGAAATGCCTTTATTTCCTATTTGTTAGTTTTTCAGATTTTTTTTACCGTTGGAAGGAGAAGCCCGGGGGCCGTGAGCTCAGTCAAGATAAATTACATTGCATTGCTGTTTCTCTCTCCAGATAGCCGTTCAGGAGGTATAGCTACCTTCAGGATCTTTTCATTTTTCCTGCCGTTATTAAACACAGTGATAGAATCGGCTCCCCCTAGTTGATTCAGAAATGTCAGGCTTGACAACAGAAGAAGAAATGTGGCCTTCTGTTTACGACTCTCTGTCACCTTCAACATCAGACCAGAGACAAGAACACTTTGGAGAAAAAGGAGAAACACCTCCACATGCATGCACACAGAAATCACCTACAAATGCACTTCATTAGAAACTAATTGTGTTCACAGATTGCATTAAATTCAAGGCAGAAAGTAGTCAAGTAGTGCATGACGGCATCAAACTATGCACGATTAAATATGAAGTGTTTGATACGGGAAAAACTCCCAATTGCATGCATTTCTCTCCATATCAATAATCTGATAACAACTCTGCTTCAAAATTGCAGTAAAGACATGGAGGGGTCTATCTTGTCATCTAATACTTTAAAGAAAGTGAATAAGCATCCCTATTGCCCCTAAATATCAAATAATGCAAACTACTTTAGATTAAAGGAACACAAAGGCCTACACCTGGCTATAAGCAGACAAAACCATGGCTCATGACCTGACCTGTTCTGTATTTTTGAACAGTTACTACTTTTCTATCATTGGTGTTTGGTGGGTGGCGTACAACGGTTCATCTGAGGGTTTTTCCAGCTGTATGCTTTTGGCTTTAGTAGCCTAGAGACTGAACAATACAGGAAAGGACATGTAAAACCAAAGCACAACCAAAAAGCTGCCAAAAATGTCTATGGAGCCGTACAGTTGGGTGATCATTATCTGTGGGTTTTAACTGCAAG
Source organism: Eleginops maclovinus (assembly GCF_036324505.1). NCBI lineage: Eukaryota > Metazoa > Chordata > Actinopteri > Perciformes > Eleginopidae > Eleginops > Eleginops maclovinus. The sequence continues at coordinate 4,406,293 of NC_086371.1, forward strand.
TAACATTGGTATTCAATTGTAATTTGACATTTTAAATGAATGCTGTTTTGTCCATAGCTTAACAAAACCATGCTTTAGTCCCCATGACTTGACATTATAGGGGGACACTGAAGTAATTTGCAGTGAATATTTAGCAAATATCTTCATTATGAGCCATTTTCATCTGGAAATACTTTGCATTTTGCTTCAATATGGTTACTTTGTCTTTAAAAACATGGTATCTTGCAACATGTTGTCCATCTAAAATCTTGTTCAGTGTATACAAAATAGTTCTATTTGAACACATTGTATTTTATTATATACACCTAGAGTTTCTTTTTGCACACACATGTGTTTGAAATAAATCCCAAATCTGCGAGGGTGAAGCTGAAAGGCCTTAAATCTCATCCACAATTGATTAAGGACATTGAACTCAGTGTACATTAATCCAGTTTACGGCCATTAAAAGAAGAAGAATGCTGGGGCTTGCAAATGGCAAACTACGACTGTCAGCTGCATGATGTATGGTAGCTTATTATATTCCACTCATTATGATTAATAACATAGGAAGGAATCCTCCATTCTTGTCGAGATGGAAAATGTAATTAGCTGCCTTGGCTGGCGTCGCAAGCCAGGCCTGCTCTTGGCTGCTCACATCCCCAAGATAAAACCGCCAGTGTACAGGGGGAGACTCAGCATCCAGTGCATTAAAAACCTACAGCAGTTTACGTTAATGCACTCTTTTGCCAACATGCTTTTCTCTGATAAATACACTGTAAATGTTGTAAAATTACTTGATTTCCAGATGATATAAACCTTCATGTTTGAAATTCCTTCTATTTTTCCATCCAGCAGGTATTCAGAGGCATGAAACTGCTGATGTATTTGAGAGAAGTGGCTGTGAAAGCAGTAAAACTTATATATATAACAGCATTTTGTTCATATCTGTAGTTGTGTGCCGATTGATGACCACGTACTTGATGTAATAGCTTGTCCACATTTGTGTTTTCCTCTGGGCGGAGGTGTGTGAGAGGTGGGCGGAGGGTTTGGAGGGCATTCTCATCATTTCTGCAGCTGCACCTGCTATCAGCACCTATGAGACTGATCGAGCTAAACATCAATTAATGCCGTGATATCCTCACGGAGACCCGGCTAACCTGGTCTTACAGCAGCAGCCTTCTGATTACAGTGCAAGAGGAACAGGCTGCTTCTGGTGCACTTAGTTTTCTTGAATCAAGAGCCGTGTAAACACAGTTTTTGTTATTGTGGAGCTTAATGCACATCTGCAAATATGCAAGGGTGAAAATACATCTCTTTTCTGGTGTGTTACTGTTTGCTTTGTTCAGGAAAAACAAGTAAACTTGGCATATTCAGTTTTTTAGTTGTGTTTAATGGTTAGATGGTAAAGGACACATGCAAAACTGATTTTAAGAACTGAAGAACAACCATCCTTGTTGCAAGTTATTATCTGATAAGAGACAATAATTAAGATAAGAGATGGTGTGTTGCAGGACTGACATATTTTTGTAGACCAACACAAACTGCCTTACAAAAGCCGATGGTATTTTTGCTCAAAATAATGCAAAGCAAAGTTGATAAACTTACCACCCTTACCCCTTCTCAAGGAAAGCAAGTTCACGTTCAAGTTCAACGAAACAACTTCCTTTGACACTAAAGATGTCCCTACCAACTGTCAACAATGGTGTATGTTAATCTTGACAAAGATCTTTTCTCACTTTGACCAAAACCTTTGGATCGTCAACCCATCAAGCTGTCCATGATAGGTTGACAACAGGTTGGTCCCATCAGAAAGAACCCATTTGGGCTGATGGACAAGAACGTCAATACTGGATGTCTAAGATTAGACTTCAATTAAAGCAAATGTTTCATTTGTTACCGTATACTTGCATGGATACCTTTGGTAATGGCAAGGATCTGGTTAGTGTTAGCCAGCCTAAACACTGACAAACAGCATGTTCAACAGTCTTGTAACACTATAGAAGGCAAGGTCACCAAGAGAGACGTGCATGACCCCACTGAGACGTGCATGGCTCTTCTTAGCTTCGATATGTAGTCTCAGTACGCCCAGTGCAGTCTCAATCCAACATGCCAGGAATTGAGACACACCCCTGAGGTGTTGTAATGTTTCCAACGCTCTGAACCTCCTGACAACATTGGCAGAGTTAGTAAAGGGCCAGTTGTAAGGTGAAAAACGTTGTCGTGTTTAACTAAATGTACTTTCGTGTAGCAATGGAGCTGCTGTCATTTGGCAAGTCAAGGTGACACTCATGGCATCATTCTCCTTGCAATAGCATTTAACTTATTCTTTATTGTTTTCAAAGAGGCCCTATTTTGCTTTTTGTGGTTTTCCTTTTCCTGCCTGAAACTCCTTCATTTGACACCTGTGTTTACTTTCTGAACAGTGAAGTGACGTCACTATGAAACAATGTTGCTTCTATTGGCTAGCGCTGCAACACATTGTGCACGACAGACTACGAAAAAAATACAATTTTTAAATAAAAACAGCATAACAGGCCCCTTTAAGTGCTTTTGAAGGAGATGGAAACCTAGAGACATGGTTGTTCGGAGGGCTAATCTCAAACTAGCTGAATATTTCTCATAAATGTAACACTGACATGTTAGAGAAGGAGACACGACAAAGCAAAATAAAGCTTCATTTACAGCTGGTGTTCACAGAGACACGCTGAATACAAAAACAGATGTGAAACATGTGATTGTTTTTACTCTGCTGGGTGTCTTTTTTGACATTGTAGGGGAATCATTACCAGGTCACATCCAAAAAAAGACGCAGAACAAAATATAAATAAAGCCTGACACTGACAGCACTTATGAACTGAACATGAAGTCCTGCAGTGTGAACATTGGTGCACTTAACACCTTGCTGGCTCTGCAATCACATCTGCCCTTATTGGCCTGGATTCAACTCCCATCAGCCCCCTCTGCACGTTCTCAGCCTTCCTACTGCCTCAATAAAGAAAATATAAAGTGTGTGTGTGTGTGTGTGTGTGTGTGTGTGTGTGTGTGTGTGTGTGTGTGTGTGTGTGTGTGTGTGAGCTGACCAATTCTCCTATTAGAGGAAGGGAGGAAAAACACCACCAGCAATCGACTAACAGCAACTTGAGATGGCAGGCCCTCATCCATCACTCTGCATGTTCGCGGACGCCATATGAAAACACAAACAAGCAATCAATTGTTTTGCGCACAGCTTGAAGCCTCCTAATAGAGCACATTTATCTGACGCCGCGGTGGTAGCCCCAGCAATACTTTAATTTGTGAGACATTATGTTGAGTTAATGCCTACCAGGTTGCCGTTGAACCGGGGGGACTTGGCACATTTGACGGCGTTGAAGAAGCACGGCGTCGTGCCGTATTGTGCTGGGCGTGGCGGTGTAAATGATCTCACCCGCTGTACCTTTAATGGGTTGTGAAATGAATTTATGTGGGAATATTTGCAGAGGAATATTGCATTGTATCATGGCGTAATTAGAGAGCAGGAACTTAAGACTGAAGCTGGTGCGCGGCGGTCAGGCCTCTGTTTTGTCCGTGGACCGCCCCTGTGAGTGGATGGAAAAAGGGGGAGTGAAAGAGAGAAAGAGGGAGGGGAGCCAGGCTCTCTAATAATGATGCGCCCTCAGGCCTAATGTGCCATCTCTCTGCCTCTCTCTTTTCTCCCTCTCTCTCTCCCTATTCTGGTGTAGTAAACACACACACACACACACACACACACACACACACACACACACACACACATTTCATTCTCCCTCAGATGTGAACGATGCCAACAAAGAGCTCATTTACAAAGGCCTGCTCTCCTTCATGCTGCAGATACATTTACCCTTAAAGTCATTATTTGATTTCTTGAATCCAGTCTATAAAATATGTGTCTTCTTCTATCAATAAAGGAATTAAATGACCTAAAAACCGAGAGTTTTGAACGTCCATTATAGCCTATTTTCAAATGTGGCTGACTGATTTTAGACACTACCAGGGCTGTATAACAAATGCAAATATCATTAAGCTTTTCTATATTACTGTTCCTTTGTTTCATAATGACCATCAACTCCAGGTCACACCATTACAGTCCTGCTGCACAACGTCAGTGTCCATTGCATCAAGTGACAAGCCACAAACTGATAGTGACTGAATCCAGTGAGTTTAACTTCCTACAAAATACAGAAATACTGTTAACAATATGTCAGTGTCATTTTAACAAAGCTTCTGTCTTTTGTCTCTTTACTGTTGTTGCTTTCCATCGGATATTGGGGTTTTCCAGTCTCCCATTAAGATATGATGCACTATCATTACCATGTGAGGTGTTAATGAAAAGGCAGACACACTTGGTGATCATCATTAAAATACTAAATTATATACACTCCTAATTTAATGTATTTTAGAAAATCAGCAGGTTTCCCATCCACTTCACAGACCCTGTATCCTTCCAATGATTTCATTCTTCATATCCTTTGGCTTTTATGGATATTGAGCTATGCAAGTCTCACCACCATTAAAGGCGTTAAATGCATTTGCTAATTATTATCACATGAATAACAAAACAATCAAAATCACCCATGCTACTTTCATAAAACTATTTATTTGTGTTTAGGCTCAAACTGGATAATATACAGCTCAATTGTTACTCATAGAGAATTTAGATTATGCTGCACAAAAAAATACAATAACATTAATTATAAAATAAACACCAGTCTAATAAAGTAAAAAAGATAGGAACATTTAGACAAAAATATGGGTAAAAAAATAGAAAATGTGTCAGAATTAAAAGAAATGTAAACAAATAAAACAGAAAGCCAAAAATGGTCAAATATGAACCAAAGGAAACATTAATAAACAGATAGTACTTTAATTAAGAATGCAATAAACTAAAATAAGCCAATGATTATTACTAAATACTATTGAATTATAGATTTCAGCTGAGCCATAGAGACAGGGCTTACCCTGCATTACATCCCATGATATCATTCATACACACTTTTGTTAGCACGCAGATGTCACCCTCCCCTCCGCCTCCGCCTCCTCCTCTCGCCCCGGGTCTCTCTGCTCGCTGCCCGGGGCTGTGCAGCCTGATCCCGGCCTGCATGACAGGCGGCTGGTGGCTCTTCAATGCGGCAGAGGAAATTAAATTACCGCTCCTGTTGCCCGCTTTGTAAACAAGACAAAAGCCAATGATACGGCCAATTACACTTACATACGACGCATGTGTAGAGCAGGCTCAGAGACCAGTGAGAGGAGCAGAATCACAGGAGTGTGCAGACACTTTGCTTTTTGTTCTGTCCTGCAGAGATTTGCTATAGTTTGTCACAATATTTATTTGTATATTTGGATTTACTTCATGTAGGCTATCGTGTGTTTTTGCACACAATGAATGATGCATTGTGAGCGTAATAGGTTTTCTACGTGAGAAAAGGGTACCAAAAACGTAAATATAAATATTATAATATGCTAAGTAAATGCTTTGCCTTCAGACTAAACCAACTATTAACATTTCAGACAATTTTATAATGTCATTAAATATTAAACATATGTATCGAAACAGAACATATCGAATTATTGGTCTTAAAAAAATAAAACACCTGAATTTTCGGCTTATATCTCAATTAAAAACCAGGAAGTAGTCTATAAACCTATAAATAAATAATACAAATATTAAACATGTCCTTTGCTGTGGTGCATCTTGCAGCAGTCGTGCAACTCTGGGAAAAAGTAATGTTGATTGTTGTGACACCTGTAGAGAAAAAAGAGAAAGCATATTAAAATCTATAAATCCTTGAAGGCTAGTTTGTAGAATGTATTGATTGGTTAAAGAGCATTGATTAAGACAATATGACTGATTTTAGTGCAGACATGAGGGACTTAGCATCTGTTGCAAAATGATAGGTAAAATTCAAGCATATTTACACATTTTAGGGAGGATAATAATAACAAAACAATTAATAAAAAAATAATTAATAAACTAAAAGTCTTTATATTTAAAAAAAAACAATAGTTATAATACAAATTGAAAAATACATCAATGATAATACATCTTGTATTCATCCATACAAAAAGACATAATTAATTGGCAGTCTTTATTTTTTAATTCTGTAAAAACAAACCTTTTCTCTCCAGAAATCCTCCATAAACTCTGCCCTCACAGTCTCACAATAAACCCGATGAAAATGGCGATCAGAGTAAATAAAATAGATGGTCTTTATCAAAAGTAAATTAGATTCAACTAAATAGTTCACCGGAGGGCCAGAGCAGTTCCTGTAATTCACTTTAAGGTTCACCAACTTACTCAATAAAGCGCTGGCTAGGAATCTAACTGATGTCTAATCGATAGGTTTATCCGGGGCAAACAGCAGGGAAGAGCCAAATGAATCGGTTTGCATTTAAAAGGAAAAGTGGAAAAGATAAAGTCGGGAAATCTGACGTGGAGTAATGAAATGAAGGGTTTTATTTTACCTTTTTCTGTCGATTTTTCCTCTCCAAATAATCTCACAATGTAGTAGTAAGAGATAAAACACGTGTGCATTATGTAAAATATGTCTGAATTATAGACGAGCATTAATAAGACTAGGTTTCAACCTCATCAAATCAATATTTATGCAAAAATAATTACCTATTTCTTGCAGATGTTGAGGCCTGTATCGCTCAGTGCAGCAGCATGACACCCCTCCATCCTCCCATGTCTAAAGCCTGCATTTCAGCGGTTTTCTCCTCCCTTTTTTTCTCCACTGCTTTGCCTCCCCACCTCCTCCTCCCTTCCTCCCCCTCTCCACCCCTCTCATCCCTTCCACTCCGTCCAGTTCCGAGTCGTCTGATCCGGGCAGGAGGCGCCAGGTTTTCCCCTGAGGGAGGCGAAGAGTCAAGGACTGAACCCTCCAAATGCAGAATAATGTAATTCCACACTCTCAATAAAAAGGGTTCCTCCATGCAGGATGGCACTTCAGTGGGGTTGTGGAGTGTTGCACAGGCTATGAATAAAACGGATCGTGAGGGTAGAGAGGTGATTCCTTTATCACAGAAGCATGTACACTCTTAAGAAAAGAGGTTTCCCAGGCAGCAGAGATAATGAATATTTGCAGGGTTGCAGCATGCTCACTGGTGATTATTCGAAACGTGCTGCAAAGAAGTAAAAAAAAAAGTTGTTTTAAATGCAAATTGGATGTTTACTGTAAGTGGATGTGGTGTATAATATTGGGTTAAAGTACTGTATTATAATAGGGCCGAAAAAGCAAAAATAATGTGCATTTTTAATTAAGAATATAAGATTGTATTCAAACTATTAAGCTTACAGGATATGCCATGCTATGTTTCTTGAAGTGGGGATTAAAGTAAATGCACCTTTTAATAAACGGAATTGTTGCAACAGTAAACTAGGTCAAGTTTAAGATGCTCTGCAGTATCTGTTTTTACAAGTTTGGGTTGCATATTGAATTTTTCTGGAAAGCTGCAACTATTTTTACATGCAATATTAGGTTACTAATTATCAAAAGGACCACATTTCCAGAACAGAATATTTGTGATAGCTACAGAAGACCTTTATATTAGCTGGACGTTAAACCTTAAAGAAGATACAAGTGCACTTAATAATTTAACAGTATAGTACAATGTTAAAATAAATGAATAAAAGAGATTTTTTTTTTTTAAAGTATTTGTGAAAAAAATTGCGGATTATTTTTTGGAGGTCGACAAGGCTCCTTCCCTGACCATTGAACCCTGTTTTTGTTTTTAGTGTATCTTCCAAATTCCCCCTTCACAGCAGCAGAGCGCAGGCCTGAGAGGGAGGAGGATGACATGCTCGTCACACTAATCTCTGACATCCTTGATTGCACAAGCAGTTTTTTTCCTCTTCAGGTCTGAAAGGATCATTTCAGCTGTCAATTTTCATGCGTCCGTTATCAGACAACTTAGCGGCTAGACATCCATTATCGGACGCCCCTACTGTCTAGAGTAGCCTACCTTTTTTTCTTTTTACACTCATTTTGGAAAAGACTCCTAAAAACAACCAGCTGACAGCATGTCACGGAGATAAACCATGCATGGGTATTTTTGTGGAAATATTCATATTTAGTTTGCTCTCAATCTCGGATACTAGTGAGCAAATTCAGCCAAATCTCGAAATAGTTATTGAATCAAAACTTAAATTACATTTATATAGGAACATTTCTCAATCTAAAATTCGTTCAATGTTTTCATCATTGTTTAAAAGACACTTGCAAGTGCGTTTCCCCACATCATTCCTCTTTACAGAAACAATTAGACAACACCAACCAGAGGAAACGTTTTCCACGAGGGACTGTGGAGAAACTCCAACAACAAACACGCTTTACACAAACTCATGACACAAAACTGTGTCTAACGAAATGAAAGCAACAACAGCAGTTAACAGGCTTCATAGTAATAATACAAAGACACTTGCACTGTGCATTTACTCATGTTTCACCACTATTTCTATGTCATGCCATTTTCTTTTCATGCGTAATATTTCTGGAGATACGTTCGTTTTTTTGTCGTATTTTCCTGTTCGTTTTAATTCAATGTTTAGGCCCCTGGTCACCTTAAAAAAAAAAAATCCAAACCGACTCAAGGTCTGTGATATATTGGGGGGGCAACTGTGACAAATTCCTTTTGTCTCCGCTTTGCTGGTACTTTATTACCCAGACGAGCAGCATGGCCTGGAGATAACGATTCATCACGCACAGCCGGCAACCATAGACAACGCCTTTGGGCAAAATCAGCGAGCAGCTTTCATATTGAGGGAGGGAGGGAGGGAGGGAGGGAGAGGGTGTGTGTGTGTGTGTGTGTGTGTGTGTGTGTGTGTGTGTGTGTGTGTGTGTGTGTGTGTGTGTGTGTGTGTGTGTAGGGGGGGGTATACCTTAATTGGCAATTGGGTTTTATTGCATTAGTAAAATTGCTGATTATCCTGCATCATGTCACGTTGGCATTAGAAAGCTATAGACCTCCTATTGGCTTATTTTATACAGCAGCCCATAATAAGTCAGGGATATTTATTTAAATGATAATAATAATAATTTAAATTCCCTCATGCTTTGCAGCTATAGCTTATTAGATAAACTTGTAATGATTCTGATGGGAAAAGTGGGTCATGGTAGCAAAAGGATGTATAAGAATGGAGCCAAAGCCTAATGAAGAAGCAATTGGCGGATTTAAAAACTGCTTTATATCCAGAAACAGGGCTTCCCTACACACAAATTCATACATACATGGTTAATGTTGTGCAGTGAAATATGTTTGAATACATTGAAGCTGAATATGATGTATCTGAGTTCTGTTTTTGGCTTTTTCTGGGGAAGAAAAAAGATGAAAACTTTCAATTAAAAAACACAGAAATAATTACATATTAGCATAAACTGAAAACAGATCATGAAATGAGACATTTTATTATTGTCTTTAAGTTGACATATCAGTCTGAAGAGTCCCAAACTGCGCATTAACTATCTGACATTATTTCTAAATCATTTTAATTCCCTTATTGCTTCTTTAGCTCGTGCAGACTAATCACAGTGAACAGCCTCGATTGTAGAGAATAATGAAACAAGACACCTAGCTTTGGTTGTCAGGCTCAATAAAGAGAAGTGTGATATTGCTCCTGATGATTAAAGGTTTACAGTTTTAGCATTGTGTTCAACATGTTGGCAGGAGCCTCATTCACTCACATGCAGGGAGCTGACTATGTGAACAGGCCATAATGTGTGGGGACATAATGGAGAGATTTCAGCTTCAGGAATACAATCAGTAAAATGTTGTGCTATGGGACACGTTAGTTATAGTTACTACAAAACATCAATCCAATTAAACTTAATTGTCATTTCTGGATTATTTTTGGATTACCTTTGTTGGTCAATTGTAATAAATACTGTTTTTGGGAAAGGAATGAGGCTGACATAACTCTCTGCTCCATAGCTTCACTGTGATAACTGTACTCAAACCATACCGTACATTATACATTTATTATATTAAATATTCCATACACTTATTGTACATGTAATCCTGCTTTATATTTTGTTTTTGTTTATATTTTGTGTACATTTTTAGTCCCAAATGTACATTAAATAGAAAAAATGTAATCTGACGTGGAGTAATGAAATGAAGGGTTTTATTTTACCTTTTTCTGTCGATTACATACAATACAATGCTTTAACCCAATGTACATTTTTTATTTTGTATTTCAATGCTATTTTATTTTATTGTACTTCGCGCTGCTGCAACGGAAAAAAATCCCAATTTGGGATCAATAAAGTACTTCTATCTATCCATCCGTCCATTAAGTCGGTAAACAGTTTCTACCCCTTCAGTGGTTGTATGGAAAGAGGGTGCCCATTGGAAAATGCAAGGTACTGACTAAACGTTGGCACAGTCTATGAGTGTATGAAGAGTCATGGGTGTGATATCTTGCTCAAATTGATAAGAAACATCTTACAATAACTTTAATAACTTGGAGTCAGCCATCAAGAGCCAAACGCTTGAAGGTCTTTCCAAAACAAGCCAGATCAAATCAAGTCAAGTTAAATTGGTGTGAAGTATTAACAATGCCTTTGGTTTGGTTTGGTTTGGTTTATATTCTACTATATTATAACCGTGTTAGACTGACCTGGCAGAAGTTGGGTATCCTAAATGTGGGCATTGATATACAAGGCCGTACGTGACTGCTGCCATGCACACATTTCCACTAATGGCACAAAGAGCAGCCGCTATATAGCCAACACCCTCTGGTGCTACCAACTACAGGGGTGCCGGTGGTCCCACCTGTTCTTACAAAATAGTAACACAGGAGTAAAACAATAATTACATAACTTCAAAATTATCAACATAGATTAATTAACATATTTATAATCAATACATGGAAGATGCACACAAACCTATGAAAATATTTGCAGCATACAGTAATTCCACCCCCCTGCTCCATCATACTTGGTGAAACCCTCCCGGAACCATAAACAGGTGTTTGTTTCCCCGGGGACTGTTTTGACAGTGGAATATAGGATTTGGAGACAGGAGAGCACCGGTAAGTGTTTGTTCTGGGAAACATATCTCTATCCTACAATACGAATAGCAATTGCGTTTATTTAAGAGCCTTATGTTGCACATTCCCTTTCGCAAGGAACGATTGCACCGGGCGCAAATCAAGCCAAAGTAATACTTAATAATTACTACAGGTGGCGCGTGACATAGCCAACCACCTGACATCCAGACTGAAGAATGGATTCAGACAGAAAACCTCCTAAACAAGTTGTTATTTTCGGAACCCTCGCTTGTTTCATTCTCCTACAGATGCGCCAATATGTTTCTGTTGAACATGCTGCAATTTCCGTAGCCTCGCCGCTACTAAGGCGTAAATACAATGGAGACCGAGATCCAAACAGTTGAATGCACTTGCCGTCCAACCTGCACAAACTGTAGTACAATACACGTAAGGCATTACACGTTTAAACAGCCCAACATGATACGACAAAGTAGGATTATACAATGAACTCAACAGTGGGACAGAATAGGCATAGTGTGCCACAACAGCCATTTCTCCACGTGCACTAACCTTTTATTTAGGTCAATCACCACTGAATTGGAGCTAAATGCGAGCAAACGTGGCTGACTGTTTAATCCACACTTATTGTGTTGATATGATGGTTAAGTTTGGGAACCCCTGTGTTGATTTGTCTCGCTAAACGTGGCGCACACTGATCCCAGGCAGAGATGTGTTATCTCAGAGATGCTTTCCAACATTATTCTCCTCCTTCCGGCCCATAGATCTCTCTGGTTTTGCATAAACGGCCAATTACCTTGTCAGTAAACTGATCTGCGGCTCAGTGCATCCTCTCGTCCCTTTTCATTTTATTGTAACGTGCAAATATAAACAGGCCTAATAGCAGCTCCTCTCGTCCCCGCACGTTATTGATATGGCCTCGAATTCACACAATTGATTTTTATGCTTCCCTCTAGCCACCTTGTGCAGTTGAGAGATATCTTTATTCGCACGGAAAGTGAAATAAGTGCGTAATAAAACGGTGATATATTAAATTCGTTTTTCCCCGTGTCGCGCTTTTATTGTGAGCCATTTTTCATTTTTATTGAATTGAGACCCCGGCGATCCGCGTCGTCGCTCCGGGCGGAGAGAGGTTAAATAATTTGTGCAAATCAGCAACACATTTGGCTTCATGATGTCACTCCAGCTGCTATTTATTTGTTTAATTATCTATCTATCTATCTATCTATCTATCTATCTATCTATCTATCTATCTATCTATCTATCTATCTATCTATCTATCTTCATTTTACTCATGGGTCTATATGTTTTTTCGATACACATGCTTATGGTTGCTTTACATTTCATTACTTTGTGATAATGTACCTTGCAGTGCTTTTAACTCAGGCCTGTATATGTGCACGCTTCCCGTCAATATCACTGGATTTATGGCTTCATTGTGTGCAACAGATTATTGCTTCAGCAGCTCTCTCTCTCTCTCTCTCTCTCTCTCTCTCTCTCTCTCTCTCTGTCTCTGTCTCTGTCTCTCTCTCTCTCACACACACACACACACACACACACACACACACACACACACACACACACACACACACACACACACACACACACACACACACACAGTGTTCTTATGTAACCTGCCATTAAAAATGAAGGGGAACCATTCAGGCCCATTGTGCAGCTTGCCGTTTTGTTTTATACTCACTCAGTGTGCATTGATCAGGATAGTGGTACTCTGTATAACTGGTGTGCTGGGAAACTTATGATGGGTGAATATGTGGCTGGTTTAATTGAACAGCCAGTGAAAACACACAGAAATACACCCGTGTTCAATGGATGCTTTCTTAACGGATGTCAAGTTCTGTACCAAATCATGTCCTAAATGCAGGAGCCCTCTCAGGTGGAAAGTCACCAAACGAAATCTTCTCATAGAACATGTGTCCAAGGGCCTAGATGTCAAGGCTATGGCCCAATGCATCACTCCGAAGATTAAAAAACTAGCACTTGTATTATTTTGTGTTTTGTTATTTCCTCTACTTGCTTGTAAAGCGTCTTTGGGCACCAGGAAAAGCTCTTTAGAAATACCATTATTAGTATTTTTAAAAAAACATCCATTTAAATGTCTTGAAAACAGCAAAACTTACATGAAAAAAGGTCAGAAAAGGAACCGAAAATAAAAGTAAAATAACACGAATTTCGATTTCCATACTCATAAAGGACATATAACTACTTAATTAATAACAAACAATTCCTTTGATTCTGATATATTTCTGACATGGAGAGATACATTGATTTCTCGTTGAATATTAAACTGAGAAATAATAAAATAAATATTAGACCTAATTATTTAAGATTGATTCCGTAATCCGTATTGTAACATGTAGACTGGAAACAGTTGGAAAACAGCATGACCCGGAGCTTTGAGCCCCGCTAAAAGGCACACAACCTCCCGTTTGACACCAGAAAAGCTTCAGAAAATAAAAAAAGCTGCGGCTTCTTTAAGACATCCTAGCAAAACAACTGCCCTACAGAGGAGGAGGAGGAGGAGGAGGAGGAGGAGGAGGAGGGAAGGGAAGGGAAGGGAAGGGAGGGAGCGAGGGGATGACCGAATGGCAGCTTTTACGCAGAGGGTTGTCTCACCTGCTGAAACGCACTTCACCATTCAGCACAACAGAGCCATCTTTCGCTCTCACCTCCAATTAATATCCACAGCAGCGAGGTCAGCGCTTCCTCCTCGCCTCTTTGGGTTTGTTTTGTTTTGTCTGTGGTTTTATTTTCATGCGACGAGCTTGGCTATCCCACCATGCCCTCTGCGTATGGATCGTCTCTGCCAGAATAGGCGAACAAAGCGCATCCAGCCTCTCCAGAGAACTGCTTCCCCTCCAAAAAAGCACGGATTTTGTCTGTAAGTACTCAGGATTTTGGCTTTTTGTTTTCCTGCTGATAGGTTGCCGTGTGTGTAGTTCACTGGGAGAAGCACGCTGTTAAAGATGGATACGCTTTTTTCTTAGCGCGATGGATAGGCATTTAATTTAGGGAACACCCGATCCCAATGCTGGACAAAAATAATGGCAATTTTTTGGATAGCACCGGACACGTTATTGGTTTCCTGGGAGTAGATCAGACCTGTGTCGATGCTTGAAAACCAAATACTGCAGCACACACACACATATTTCCCGAGGCGTGTATTATCATATGACAAAATTACACTCATACCGAAACACATCCCCGAATAATAAAAAAAAAAACTATGGAGCACACCGGGATCGAGGAGGTGAACCAGACGCACCAGCAGCAGCATGAGCCCATCAGCTTCGGCATCGACCAGATCCTCAACAGCTCGGATCAGTCCAGCGGCTGCATGCTGCCCAACCGGACTGGAGACCCGGATTACGCGCTGGCTCCAAATGTCTACAGCAACGGGTACAACAGCGTGTACAACCCGGCCTGCTCCATGGCGGCGGGTCTGGCCGGCTCCTACAACGTGAACATGAACATGAACGTCAGTATGAACATGAACATGAACGTTAACGTGAACTCGGGCGGCGCCGGAGGGGTGATCCGGGTTCCGGCGCACAGACCCATGCCTCCTCCGCCGCCGCCCGCAGCAGCAGCACCGCATCCGCCCCCCTCCACACAACCGGGGTGCATCGGACCCGGCATCGCCTCGGTGCCCGGGATGGGGATGGGGAACGCGGGGAACTTCACCTTCCCGTGGATGGAGAGCAGTAGGAGGTTTGCCAAGGAAAGACTAACAGGTAACAACTCTATCAAAGGTCTTTTAGATATCCCAATATCACACATTTTACATTTGTCTCGGGAAAGAAGCCCCACAGTGTTGCAGGTTACAGTTTGTATTAGGTTCAGACACGGTCATACAGCATCTGTTATGCTTTGCATTTATTTCCATACTTTTGTATCTAACATGTAGAAAAATGGTTTCCTTTGTGCTCCTGCAACACCTCTAGTCTGATTTGTGTTTCCCAGAATTGTAAAGTGTTTTTCAAGCACTTTCACACGTTTCCAATCATTATAAATCAACTCAAAGCAGCTTAGCATGGTAGTATATTTTCCGTACGGCCGTACAGGTGTGAATTTCTGACATTCACGTGTAAAACAGGCACTGGAAAAGTAAGTGTTTCCTTGTTTGCCGAGGACAGACTATTACATGGTTTCGTTCGTTATCCTGCAACAACTGTAGACGGATTTGTGTTTCCTATGCAGCTAATTCACAATACATCAACCAAAAGAGAGACATTTATAGCTTCCATTTTTAATGTACTATTATTATTTTTGACTGGCACGGTGCACATTAATCAACCTAACTAATAATGTGGCAGCCAAAATGTCCATTTTCATTTTCGCTTTGCCACATCTTAAGTTAGCTATAGCTACTTTTCTTCCTTGCATATGTCTTAGAAATGGTATGAAAGAATATAGTTTTAAGAGTGATTCCTTAAATTCGTGAGTGAAGGGCCATGTCTGCCTGTGTGAATGAGACTTATTATTATCTATTAATTAATTTAGTTTTGGGAGGAGGGGGTAATGCCTCTGGTCTTTTTCTAATGACCCATGGATTTACGCATCCATGATTTTCCTATCTTGTTTCCTTTTCGTCCAATTCCTAATAAATCAACCCCAGAGCAGAGTAGTAGTATTGTATAGTTCCCGTACGGCCTTACAGGTGTGCATTTCAGATATTACCGCGTAAAACAGGCCCTTTAAAAGATGAAGAGTGCAGGATTAAACTGGGCCTAATAGCTGATTGTATCTTTAGCTTGTAATCTATAACGCACCTCATGCATACACAGAGTCAGTTTTATTAGCTGGAAGGGCAGTGTGATGAACGACAGGACGGATTGACGAGGACATGCTGATGAATCAGTATTGGACCATCACTCTCCATTTACAGCGGATGACGGATAACGACGTTGCCCGGCTTTTCATGAGGATGAATGATTTTTTTTTTGTTTCTCTTCTGCGAGCCAATTGAGAAAACAGGAAGATGAGTCATAATAGTAATAACATATGGCAGGTGTAACTATACAAAGTGGAAGATAACATGTTGTATTATTATTATTATTTACGTTTGACACTTAAAGTAATGTCATTTATTTGCTTCAATTTTTATATAAACACAACTTAAATAATTATGTGTAGTAATATTAATCATATGTGCAATATTTTTTGGTTCTGATAGTTGCTTTTATTTGCCCTGCTGCAACTCAAAAATAAAATTCATAAATGTAACGACAAAGCATTAAAGCAGCTAATTTGAAGACTGTATTACTGCTGATTATATATTTAATTACTTTCTTTTGCTGTTCTTTTAAAAATAATAAAACAACATGACGAACATTACAAAATAAAAAGGAATTGAGATAGTTTGGATGCATTATTTTATCACCAGGAAATCTACTTTGGCTTTAGGCAAGATATCTGTGTTACTCTTAATTGTTATTTGAATAAATTCAACGTCTTACATTTACGCATTATTATTATTATTATTATTATTATTATTATTATTATTGTTATTATTATTATTATTATTATTATTACTATTATTATTATTATTATTATTATTATTATTATTATGTTCATGCTTTTGTATCTTACATATTAAAAATGAGAAATTGAGAAGCATTAAGAACTTCTTTTTTAACGACTAATTATGTTGATAGGTACAGTGCACATTAATCGAAATAACTAATACCGTGGCAGCAAACAATCCCATTTGGTGTTTCCCTTCGCCAGATGTTAAATTAGCCCTCATTTGAGTCTTTGCTTTAGTATATTTAAATACATAAAGATGGTACAGAAAAAGCATCAAATAAGATGTCATTTTAAATAATCATTCCCTAAATTCGTGATTGAAAGCAAGGTATCTTGTGGCAATGGTACTTTATATTATGATCTCTTTTATCCTCTTTATTAATTTAGTTTTGTGAGGAGGGGGTGGTTCCTCTGGTCTTTTTCTCATGACCTCATCCTTATGAAGATGAAAATGAAGAACATCATGGATTTACGCACACCCCCCTCTCCTCACCCATCACCACCACCACCACCACCACCTCTCCACGCATTAAATATTCACTATTCTTTCTAGCTGATTAATTATTTAATACTGGGGGACGATATGTCAACTGCAAAAAGATACAGTGTAAATAGGCTTATCAATTCTGCTCATAGTCACCGAGGGCCTCTCGTTTAATTTCTCCCAGCTTTGTGTCGCTGTAATTATTTCGCAGCTTCTATCTTTCCACTGTATTGATCCTCAGCAACACACACACACACACACACACACACACACACACACACACACACACACACACACACACACACACACACACACACACACACACACACACACACACACACACACACACACACACACACACACACACACCAGTCATAGCCTGCTCTGTTCCCTATAAAAGACCGTAAATCAAGTGGACTATCATCTGTCCTGATGGGCAGAGAACCATTTCATGTCTCTCTGTTTCTTGTTTTTTTTTTTTACTCTCTCCTCGGTTTTCCAGCTGAAACCGGAGGAGAAAATCGGCCCCTTGCAGATTTAAACAGCTAAACATTTTGCCAAAGGCTTCCAGCTCTGGCAGCCGTGTGTGTGTGTGTGTGTGTGTGTGTGTGTGTGTGTGTGTGTGTGTGTGTGTGTGTGTGTGTGTGTGTGTGTGTGTGTGTGTGTGTGTGTGTGTGTGTGTGTGTGTGTGTGTGTGTGTGTGTGTGTGTGGGGATGTAAACGAAACCGGTTAAATTGCAAAACAGACTCGTTTTTCAACCGGCGCGCACGTCCTTGTGGCCTAAATTCAAGTTATAAATCACGAGGAGTTGTTTCAGAGGATTAAGCTTTGGGGCGATGTGAATCATTTAATCCGTCTCACGAAAAATAATAAGACTTGTATAGCCATTACTTGGTTTGTTGATCAGCAACTCCTCCCTGTAATTACTCATGGGCGTATGGCAATTGTTATATATATTATTCTATCTTGTTTCACCGCAAATGTGACGTTTTTATTAACCCATAATTATTATCATTAATTACCAACAATAGGCCTATTAGTAATAGTAGTAGTAGTATTTTGGTGACAGCAGATTAACTGCTCTCTCTAATCTCTCTCTTACCTTCTCATTCTACTTTTAAAAAATGGATTTGATTTTACTCGATTTTTCATTTGTATTTATGCCTATTATTAACCTGCTCGGCTTCAGTTTTGAGGATAAAAAATAACATAAAACATGAACAAATAGCAGCCTATCTGTTTTTAAAATAAAGGCTTTAATAATTGTCAAACAAATGATAATGACAAATGAAAGAAATGTTCAAAAAGTGCGTTAATTCACATATGTAAAGTCGAATATAGTGTAATAATAAGCATAATAACCATAATAACATATCATCCTAATAATAAAAATGGCAGAAATAAACAATACTTTGGAGCGTTTTGGCATATTTATAATAAACAGAGGCATTATAAAGCACGTTTGGCTCTACAGGCCACGTAGCAACAATAAAAACATAATTAAACCCTTTTTCTCTCCAATAAATCTCCTTCTGGCTCTTAATGGCTGCACACAGAAACATGTGATTTTATTTCCTCTTCGTGTTTCCGTTGCTGATTCTCCGTGTGACAGAAGACAGTGTCCCTGCCTTTTGTCCCGCATATAGTGTAATAAATAGCAATATATGTTCATGTTATATTTCAATATCCCCTTTAGAATCCTTCGCGGATATATTTATTAGATTGCTACAAAGGTAATATCCGCAGTGGGGAAGGGAGGCGCTGTCACAGAGAAGTGTTATTAAGTATAGCTGCTTTTATTATGGGAAACATCCTCCATGGTAGCGTTTTATTTTGTGATATGCTAAATTGTGTTACCCAGGCCGCAGATTTAGTATTCTCACCCGTTTTATTTGTCATTGTTAAGAAGGAGAAAGGAAAAGTCGGATTATTATTTTCTGTATGAACAAGTGTGTTCTACTTTTGATCAAATAAATTCGATGCGTTTAGGTTCATATCCAAAACCAGGAATTTAAACCTTTCCCCCCAACACGCTGCTTTTTCACTTAAACTGTTATCCACTGTTAATATGTTGTTATTAAATATAAAATAATTAAAATCCTAACATCTGATTGTTTTTAGAGCAAACAAAAAGACGTTAATGTCCCTATTTGCATTTTTCACCACAATCTCGTTTTATCTCGTGGGATCTCAAATGTCGCTCGCTGTAATTCTGAGATATTTTTCATTTGTCTAACCTAATTTTGTTTTATTTTTTAAACCTTAATTACTTATACTTTTAATGATCATGTTGCCCTTTTCCTTTAATGATAAATTACTGCATTAAAAGAGCAGTTTTCACTTATGATTTAACACAAAATACACAAACACAGGGAAGACACAATGCATACATTTGTGTGCAATATATTTATGAATACAGTAATATTATGGATTATTTTATTTACTTTTTTTTATTATACCTATATGCTATATAGTATAAAGAGTCTCTGATTTGATGGTGATGTAAAATCCAGATTATTTTACTTATGGGACCACAGAAGCTCAAATACCATGTCATCATTCCATGCCATATATAACTACCTTTCAGTTCTTATCATAAACCTCAATGCATATCCTTTTCCTTAGCCTCCTTAAAGCCTTATACTTGCTGATAAAGTGTCCATAGCTTCACTGTATCATATATTTCTCAGCGTTTTGCACTCTGAGGCGAAGCTGTTAGGCAGTTGGCAGGTCTGGAGCCTCCTGCTGCATGTTAGGTTTCCTCTGAACGTGCTTGTATGTGCCTGGTCCATTAGTTAGCTCACAGATGGCCTGAAATAGCCGTCTAATGCAGTATTATTTAGCCAGACCTGCCGCTGGGAGCAACAACAGGCCTCACTCTCAGCATGTGACCCGTAAGGCTACACATAGTTGAAGGCTTCAAAAAGCACCAATTAAACACACACATCTTAGAAAACCTTCCGTAGGAATAGGACTGAGAATCATATGAGGTTTACAAAACATAACATTAAGTGCAATAAAGTCACTTTAAAGTCCCTATAAAGGGCCACAGAGGTACTACAGTTAGCTGTGAGCACCTTATAGGAACATCAGATACATCATGGGGATTTTGTCACTATAAACTCATGATTAAAGCCTGTCCAAGCCCCAAAAGGAATATTATAGAGTGATAAAATTAACATGTTTTACTATTATTGAGCACCAGAGAAACCCATAATGTGAAACATGATAGGAATATTACCATAGCAGATTAAAAATAATAATGAGAGGCAGGAAAATAACACGTATTGACTATAAATCCAGCTCACAACACAATAAAATGTAGTGAGTTTTTTTATTTCAGGCACTAAATTTGCATTGCTAATTTACACTCAGGTAATGTTAACTTTATGTGACCTACTGTAGCTGCTATTCATCTTTATTTTACAAATCATTTGCTCTCGTACGCCTCAATTTGCCACTGGTGTTCAGCACCATCAGGGGACGACGGCAGCTCCCTGGAAATGACTGCAGAGCGCATAATAGCTTCATGTTCCATTTTCCATTCAGATTGTCATCGTCTGTGTGGCAAATGAATTTTCAGGTCGCTGTAACTCCGAGAGCGGCACGTGGCCCCTCCAGGGATACCTATGCAGATGTTTTCAAATTCATTTTGGCTTCTGGTGAGCTTTTCTGACAAAACAAAAACAAATAAACACCCTGTAAGACAGGAGGCAAACAGCTTGCTGGGGAGGAATGACACACAGAGACGGAGCGGTTTTTTTTTTCCTTCCTGTCGTTTGATTTACATTATGCCTCAAAATGAGAATGTGGCTTGGGAGTGGATCTATGGCCAAGAACGATCCCCTTACATTTATCGATCTTCTGTTTACCCACGGCTGACAAAATAGACAGGGTTCATAGATATTTTATGATGCAGGAGATTTCTTGTTATTAATATCCAGATACAGTGATATGTGAACGTGAACCACAGGGCAGAATAAAATGCATGCTCATGGCATAGTGCGAATCATGATTTTTTTAAAGCAATGAAATGACAAAGGTAGTCCCAAAACAGTCCAGATAATACATGTATATATCATTTATTTAGAAGGATAAATCCCTACCTCAAATTCAACGTCAATATATTCTAGGTTTCTACTTTGCAAAAGATGCTAGCTGTATTTAAAGGTTGTGTGATTTTGCATGATCAATCCTGGGATATTTAGTGGAGTTTTATCGACAACTGCTTAATGTTTGATATGTTGTGAAAAATGTAATACCTTTAAATCTCATTTGTCTGAAAACTGCAAACATTTTAATATCTGAAATTGTACTGTGCTAGCGTGAGGGACTGTGAATGGATTTTATATTGCTCTTGGCATTGTTTCAAATAGATAGAAATGATTATACTGTAATAAGTATGCCTTCATCACAGTGCCAATTAATGACATTGATTTCCTTGATTCTGATTGGCTGATGTGATATATTTATCTCTGTTAGATGCTTTGTTTTAAAAATGTAATATCTCAAACATTCTTACAGAATTACCAACATGCTAAAATGTTTCTTTGCTGCATTGAAGGACTGAATGATACCTAGGTTTCTTATGAACATGTTTGAAATAGCTTATCTTAATAGTGAAATATGCCTTCATAACATTGTCAATGGGTGCCCTTGATTCTGATTGGCGAAAAGTCTGTGCCCCATTTATCTTTGTTAGCCTGGTAGTTGTCACTTATGTTTTCTAAATGGTAGATATGTAATTCTGAAGCTAAACCCTTCTCAATGCTAACTTAAGAGAGGAGCAGTAAATTAGATCAGAGCAGCTTCTGCTCATCATTCAGGCTTCCTTCATGTGATTAGCTGAGTATGCATTGGCGCCCGTACTGCTACTGTGCTCCAGATGTGGGACCTGAATGTGTCTCTCTTTCCTTTAGGGGAGCAGGCAGAGGATATCCGAGCCGGAGAGGCCACAGGGGGGCCAGGGCCAGCCGGGTCCCTCTGTCCTCTCCCCAAAGGAGACATCGGCAGGGTCCCTGTCTGGAGCACTGTGGAGACATTAGCTAAATGCTATTACCCCGAGCTCGCTCACCTGCGAGACGGCAATGGCTTTCTAGCAGACTATCCTTTTCCAAAGGGGGCTTGCCCAGGTGAGTCACCCCCTCCCCCCACCACCAACCTCACCTTCCATGCTGATGATTTCTAGATATTAAAAGATTCTTTGTGAAAATGTAAAAAAAGAAGGAGAATTGATCTTTTGGTCATCATTTAACTCCATCTGTTGCAAAAGATGTCTTTCTGGAATTGTTTTAGGAACCTTCTAAATGTCTCCCTATGGCTTTAGTTTTCTGTACAAACAGTTTTCCAAATCTGGCAGGGGAATATTAGTCGTAATTACATTTATCTTCTTCAAATGGCAGCTTAAGGGCCTTCTCTTAGACTCCCCAAACACACTGGCTTTCCCAGAGTTAAGACTAGATGGACAATCATTTCATCTAACCAAAGACTGGAAAACAAAATTGCATTGATAACATGAGTGTAGACAAAAAACCTCAAGGGAAATGAGTTTATGTTTCAGAAGCACAGATCATTGAAGTTTAGAAATGGAAATAACATTTACACTGATGGATATTTATCCTTAACCCTTAAGACTTAGGGTTAAGGTTAGTCCGAACACCTCACTGCTAATGCTAACATGGACTTTTTAAAGGATGCTACAGTCCAACATTTCCCAGAGAATCATCAACTAAATCTTCTTTTTCAGCAGCCCTCTCACCCTTCTCCGTGACCCGTCGTATCGGCCACCCTTACCAGAACAGGACGCCGCCCAAGAGGAAAAAGCCTCGCACCTCCTTCAGCCGGGTGCAGATCTGCGAGCTGGAGAAACGTTTTCATCGCCAGAAGTACCTGGCGTCGGCGGAGCGCGCAACCTTGGCAAAGGCCCTGAAGATGACGGACGCACAAGTCAAGACCTGGTTTCAGAACAGACGGACAAAATGGCGGTAAGTTTCCAGCCACACTTGAACTTTTATCTGTTGTGAAAGCATCATCATTTATATTACACTCATGCAAAACAAAGAGGCTGTGGTGGAGGTTCAGAAGTGTCATGGTGGCAGGATATTCGCTCATGGAGGCGACCGTACTTTCTGACGCTGATGGTGTTAGTATTTTTTACTCTTGGGTCCAAATGATTTGCTTTAAACACCAGTAAAAGGGCCCTAAGCTGAAGGATTCGAGGTGTCGTACAACACAAAAAGCTATTTTGCCCAGACAGATGAAATGGAGATAAGATTCCAGCCAAATTCAGGTGTTATCTGGTATGAAAGTAGACACCAAGGCAAGAGAAAACATCTAATTCTCTCTTCTACGTGCCATATTTTACTCATATCTTCTCCCTTAACCAAAACAATGATGATGTGGTGGATTTTTGATGTGATGATGTGGTGGATTTTTTAGCAGTCTCCTTTTAGCAGTCTCCTCCTCCGTTTTTTCTTGCTCCATAAATCGACACTGTGTTTTGCTCTTGAGTCAAAATGCTTGCCAATATTTAGTTTTAAACACAAGTAAAATGGCCCATCAGTGAGGCATTTGACGTGTCGGTGCACCTATTTTGCTCAGATTGGGAAATATATGTGGGGAAAAAGTAGAGAAAAGGGAAGCATCATAGTCCTGTCTTCTACGTGCCATACTTTGCTCATATCTTCTCCCTCATGATCCACTTAACCAAAACAAAGACGATGTGGTGGAAGGTAGTAGTCACTTGAGAGCTTCTCCCTCCTCCTTATTTTTCTTGTGCCATAAATCCACACTTGAGTTTTGCTGTTTGGTAAATTCTTGCCAATATCTTTGCTTCAAACACGAGTAAAATGTCTCGTCGCTGAAGCATTTCCCATTTTGTCATACGTACAAAATGACATTAAAGATTCCAGCCAAATGAAAAGTGTTATCTGGTGTGAAAGTGGAGAAAAGGGAACATATTTCAATCTTCTACGTGCCATATTTTGCCCATATCTTCTCCCTTATGATCTACTTAGGCAAAACAAAGAGGCTGTGGTGGATTTCTCAGAAGCTGTTTGTCTTTATGAGAGCCACTCCTTCCTTCCGCTTTCTCCTGGGCCATAAATCGACACTGAATGCGTCTGTGTTTTGCTCTCAGGTCCAAAATGCTTACCGATGTTTTACTTTTAACACGGGTAAAATGGCCAGCGGCTGAAGCATCCGCGGCGTCGTACAACACAACACCTATTTTGCTTAGCTTAGCTGCCAGTCGAGGCCAGTTTACTTGACCAAGCACAATTACTCCTGAGCCTCCTGAAAGGCCTTTTTAGAAACCTGCTGTCCAAAGCAATACTGAAACACTCACAGGAGGAATTGACTGCCAGGTCCAAAGACACACACACACACAGACACACACACACACACAGACACACACACACACACACACACACACACACACACACACACACACACACACACACACACACACACACACACACACACACACACACACACACACACACACACACATACTTCACTTCATTCTAACGGTTGTTTATAGCCATTTGGAAGTAAATGAGCAGGAAATCAAATTATGAAGCCCTGCCCTTAGTTAAAGGGACAGGACTCATTTTTCATAAGCATATTATAAACAGCTAAATTGCCTTTTAGAGTTTTAATGTTTAAATGACGCTAAAGCTTTTTTCAATGAGTATTCAATTTAATAACCATAGGAAACACTAAAGAACAAATGTTGGATGGTTAAGATGTGCAAGTATTTGGCTTCTTTGTCTTAAACGAAAATATAATAACATGTGAATATAATACTATGTTCAAAAACATGGTAACACATAATATTGTCATTCAGTTTCATGATCCCTTGTATACATTTAGTTAAGAAATCAAACAACTGCCTCCTGTAGCAGTGAAATATATCGATTCGTTTTACAAAAAGATGTAATAAAAAGGAATTTGCTTGTAAAAACGTAACTAAATCCAGGACTGAACGGCATGTCAGGAGTAACAAGGGAATTGCTTTAACTGGTTTTTCTGATTTTCTACTTTTGCTGAGATTTATGCATTCTCCCTGTAGTGTGCACCTGATAGGATGAGCATGAGGGATGTCTTTGCGTGACGACTACGCTAGTAACAAGAGGATGATCGAATCAACAGCCAGGGAATCAGATTATGATAATGCTGTTAACAATAATGTGTGGCTAATGGATGGAGGTCGGTGTGCATGAAAGAGTGTTTTAGAGGTGTGTTTCCGCCCGTGATTTCTACCTGCCATTTGGATTTTGTAGTTGATTTTTGACGGCAATAATTCGTTTGTTATGGATGGTATTATTAGTCACATTACTATCAATTCAAAAGATTATAGTCATTTCTAATTTGGGCTTTAATTGCAATTGCAGATTAGAACTCAGGGTGGGGTAAAATAAGTATACACACAAATTATAAAATGTTGTATAAACCACAGGAAAATGATGATAGAAACTTCAACTGAGGAGAAGATCACTCATTTGGCTTTTTAATTGCATTTTTTAGTACCTTTTATACTTATTCAAAGTATAAGGATCATGCGCCTTCCCTGTTTTGACTGCTTGCATCTGGAGACGTTCCAAAATAAACCCCTAATATCCCGTTGAAACCACATATCATAAACGGTTTCTGTGTGTTTTTAAGGAAAACCCCCCCTCTGTGCCACTTCTCTAGCGGTATACATTGAAATCAGCACCCTAACGACACCGTGTGTGTTACTGTTAACATATGCCGTTCGGAGAAGAAAACAAAGGAAAGCAGATTTCACCTTGAGGCAGGAAGTGTTAGTACCTCTTCCCGTCACATCCCATTACAAGCATCTGTCACTCAGCCCGATCAGCTGTCACTTTGCCTGAAGCTGACACTGAAGGAACTGGCACAGGTGTTTTATGAATGAGCTGTAAAAGCAGCAAAATGTAAAAATGAATGTCTCACTTCCAAATTCTATTAGAAAACATATAACTGCCAAAGAACGTATCATAAATAATAATGCATATCCTGTTTCAGGCTGGGGTTGTTTCTATTTCTTTATACTTGAATTCATCCACCAGTTTTGACATTAGAATAGCCTTATTATTTATTCTCAATTCCATTCTCAATTCACAATTCAGGTCAACCAGAGACGTTTTTTTTTAAGACCTTGTCGTATCAAAAGTTCAGAAGGTAAAACTATCCAGGAATGAAAAATGTAAAAAACATTTATTATCTCCGATTCCTTCGGATGTAACTTGTGACCACCTGTAGGGTCACGACCCCCGGGTAAAGAACCACTGCTTGAACATGATTTGTACCCTTGAAGAAGGTTCTTCTGCTTCTTTATGAGCATAAGGGAAAACACTGCTGGTGCATGCAGCATTAATAAATCTTGTGTGCATGCTCCATGAAAAACAACTATTATATAGGTCTTATATCTTCCTCTGTCTCCCTTTTGTCTCCCCCCCCGTCCACCCAGGAGACAGACTGCAGAGGAGCGAGAGGCCGAGAGGCAGCAGGCTAACCGGCTGATGCTGCAGCTCCAGCAGGAAGCTTTCCAGAAGACGTTGAGCCAGCCGCTGCAGCCGGACCCGCTCTGCCTGCACAACTCCTCCCTGTACGCCCTGCAGAACCTGCAGCCCTGGGCCGACGACAATAAGGTGACCTCCGTCACCTCTGCAGCATCTGTAGTGTGAGAGTGTGTGTGTGTATGTGTGTGTGTGTGTATGTGTGTGTGTGTGTGTGTGTGTGTGTGTGTGTGTGTGTGTGTGTGTGTGTGTGTGTGTGTGTGTGTGTGTGTGTGTGTGTGTGTGTGTGTGTGTGTGTGTGTGTGTGTGAGGTTGGGAGGGCAGGAGTGAAAGAGGGAGGGACCAAGCTGAGATTGAAACGTGTTGTCAGTGTGAATGGACAAAAGGGAAGAATCTCCTCCCTATTTCTGACATGACTGACGTTCAAAACGCAGCACCATTATGGGATTGTCATAGATACAGAAAGTTGAGTGGACATTGTGTTTCCTCACTTTTTGATCGTTACCAGCAACATGGTGGGGGAGTGTTTGTATCTGTTACTGCCACGACCTACGAAACAATGTTTGCAGAGGAGCCAAATTAAGCAGCTGTTATCTGAAATATCTAAAGTGTGTTGAGTCATTCTCCTGCCTTACACCAAGTTTCCGCTTTCCCTTCAGCTGACGGTCTAAAAGAGAGGAGGGCACTTTATCCATGCGTGCCAGGAAACAAAAGGACACCTCTGTACATGCCCAACTATCAAGACTGTCCCCCCCCCCACTTTTGCCTCTGGATCCCTCACGAGGCAGCAGAGACTCTCTGCCAGTAACGGCAAAAAAAGACCTCCTGTTTTTCGCTTTTGACTTTGTACAACGTAGTAAAAATGCATGTTTCAACCCTTTTCTGTGTGCACTCGGAAGCACCGCACCACCGTGGAGGTGGTGTTCAGGTGGCAGTGGATTGGTGGAACTCCTGATGAAAAATTCCTCAATATGTTCAATTTAAAGGTGTTTTATATTAAATGATATTGTGACTTTTTGAAAATGATGACACATCTCTCTGTTTTTCTTTCCCTTCCTTTGGTTCGTTGGGTTCTTTCGCCCTCTGCCTGTTTGTTGTTTGTCACCATTACGATAACCGTGCAATAATACTTTATGATTTCAGCTAGCTAGTTAGCCTCATGGGATTTAGCTATGATTACACATTAAAGTTTCAAACCACCCAAAGGTAAGATACCATTGAATTGTATCAGAAGGACAGCACAATACCTTTTATCTTATCCATAAAAACTGATGACTACAGCTCCCAGGTGTGAGTGTGAAGGAGGGCGTTGCTCAGCAAAACCCTCCCTGGATAAATAAAGGTTTGAAAACTGATGCCAGCTCAAATTAGACCGAGGGTACATGAGGTGGTACACGTTGTGCAGCTGTCGAGGGAACATTTAAAATGCAGCGGCCTGGTTGTAATTTATTGTTTTGGTTTTATTGTAGTGATAGGACGATGTTTTTGAGTGTGTGTCCCCACCTGAATGTCTTACTAAATGTCTTGCCTTTGTTCTGGCATAGGGTGGAAAACTGCATCAGATGATCAATCATAGCAAGCAAGAAGTGCCTCTATTGAAGTGCATATCGTTACGCTATCCAGTCAGTCAGCTGACACATACAGGAGGAACATATATCACACCCTTAAGCTATCCCTCAAATACCACAAACTTTGAAATGTTTTTCTTCATGTTGACTTTTTTTCCCAGCTAGGTCAAACAACTTCAAACATATGAAGGAAATATGTAAACTATTACTTAATCCTCAGCCTTATCATTGCAAAACCCATCGTTCGTGTTCGTAAGCTCCCACACTATTTTTGGAATCGGCTTCCATTGTTGTCTAGGTGAACTGCGGCCACATAGACACCAGACAGTCATAAACATTTGTTATCGTCACATCCAACCTATCAGGAGAATGCTTATCACGCAAGTCATAACAAAAAGGAGCACAGTAAACACACCATTCAGGTTCTCTGCCAGTAAATGAGCTTCACCACCATGAAATTCACAGGAAACGGGTACCGGTGTGTCGACCTCCGCTCTCCCACAGAGAGGTGTTTTAGAGGTGTGCTTCTGCATGTGATTTCTACCTGCCATTCGGGTTTTGGTTCGGGTTATTCACACCACTGTCATTTCAAAAGAGTAAGCATATTCCTCAAACCGTGCTTATCATAAGGATCAGTCCAAGAGGAGAAAATGTACAGACCAAGAGACCAACAGACCATGCTTTAATGTTCAAAAAGCTCTTTATGTTTCTCACACTGCCTGTGCTGCAGCACCTCTTTTCACCCTCTGTCTGAAACCAGAGCCCAGTCTGCTCTGATTGGTTAGCTGGCCAGCACTCTGGTGATTTTTCTACGGCTTAGGGATGTTCCGCCCCTTAGCACTTATGACGTGTACACTGTGTTGGAGCGCTAGCCAATAGAAGAGCAAGTTTTACATAATGACGTCAGTATGTTTCGGAAGTACACAAAGGAGTCCAATGGAGGCAAAGGGAGAGTGTGGGAGAGGAACTCCCTCTGGAAGGAACTTTGCAGACCAATTTACATGCAAAACAAAACCTTTATAACACACTACAGGAGAGGGAAAACCCCTAAAAGAAAATAGGACCCCTTAAACACTAAAACACTACTATTAAATGCACAAGTGTTGGAGAACCACAAAATTGTATTGCATACAGTGACCATAATGTCAGATTGTTCTTTATATGGACCGTGCATGCTGCTGTCAAATAACTCCTTTTTTAAGATATACTCAAATATGCCAACTCCAGGGTGAAGATCGTTTACCTTTTGTTGGTATATCATCTGCATCTGGCAGCTCTTAGCTGTTGCTCAGAGCAGGTTGGTGTTCTGGTTCGAAACAGCTGTCTGCAACTGCAGCCACCCCCAACAACCCTGGGCTTTCTCTAAAACACAGTGCCTACGTTTAGTCAGGGTTCAGGGCGTCTTGCCTGGTTGGGATCCTGTCAATAGCAGCCAGTTCTCCAGGTAACACCTCCTCCACCCCCATTTCCTCTGCTCCCTTATGCTTTGATCTGTCTGTCTACGAGGCCTTGAAGACGTGACTTGGCCCATTTTGGAGAAATACCTCCCTTTACTGTTTTCAAGGCGGTGCATTGTGTTTTACTACAGGTGCTTAAGATTTTTTGTCATGGTTGTGTATTCGTTTTTCTCACCCCCGCTCTCTAGCCGCCAAAGAGCCCTGTCCTTATCCAATAAAATGTCACCACACAAGATGAACAAGAGAGGCTCAGGTTATATCAGACTTCCTATCAAGCACTGTTATGAACAGGGCCACCACAGAAAAACTATTCACCACATACGTTGTGTTGTGCTCCCTGTCACGCTCCGTCTGCTCCCACAAGATGTTTCCATTCTTGAGAAACGCAGTCAACATTTAAGTCATTATCAGGCAGCTGTTGTGGCTTCAATGAGTGGAGCGCAGTCAGGTTTGAGGCCTGAAGACGGGCTTGATAAACATTACATCAGTTACAAATTTGCTGAATTTCTAGAAATTACCTCACATTAACTTTTAACAGGAACCAAAACCATTACTAAGGCTTCTAGTGGAGAAACCCTAACACTAATCCTAACCCTAGCCTGAAGCAATTCCAACAGAAAGAAACATTACATCATTCAGGTAAAGAGATCTTTCAGTATAAATGGGTTTGTTTTATGACACATGTTACGTTTCATTGCAAAGAGCCTGAATAGGACTGTTTAAATAAAGATTAGCTGCAGTTTACCGAGGACTCTGTTCTATTTACCATGTCTGCTTAACCATGTTGAAAATGTTCAAGGGGGATTATCTGCCTGCCCATTTTCAAGGTACAAAAACCTGACTGATGCAAGGCGTGATAGTGTTTTTCTTCTACGTGATACCACATGTATTAATATCAGTCCACAGTCCTGACGCTCATTCTCAGGCCATGACAGCTGCTGTAGCCACTAGATTTTGGGAGAGACCAACGGCCGCCAAGGTCTATTACATCGCTGCTAATGTGATGACATGTGTGACTTTGTTGATGAAAGCTCCGTTGACTTCAAAATGCTGACCACGCTCAAAACGGAAAATAGCGTTTGCAGATTGCAGACGAATTTTGATGTACAGAGTATGTTTTCATCGGATCTACATCTATAATTCTACAACAATAGTCCTGTATTATGATTTCCCTTGGATGCTTAGTGAAGTATTTATGAGGATGCCACATAAAGAAGGATGAGATTAGCACTAGCATGGGCATTAGCTGTTCTAGGGTGCAAACACATTCAGTCAAACACACTATAGCCATATAAACACAACACACACAAACAAACAAAACACCTCCTATCATGAAATCAATCATTCAGTCAGAGCCACACAAATGACTAACCATTATTTAGCTCAAAACTAAATGAACAATCAAGACATTTCCACTACAAATAAATAGCCATGGCAAACAATAGTCTAACATATTTCATTTTTATCTTATGTATTATTATTATTATTATTATTATTATTATTATTATTATTATTATTATTATTATTATTATTATTATTATTATTATCATCATTATCATTATTATTATTATTATTATTATTATTATTATTATTATTATTGTTATTATTATTATTATTATTATTATTGTTATTATTATTATTATGATCATTATCATTATTATTATTATTATTATTATTATTATCATTATTATTATTATTATTATTATTATTATTATCATTATTATTATGTATCCTGCACTTTCAGATATATTACATTTCAAGGAATTTGGTATTACAATAGAATAAAGATATATAAAACCACCCATAAATTCATACAATTACTTTCTTAATTGCAGATCTCATACAGAAATGTAAAGGATTATACAGACCAACTCTGAAGGAGAAGGGGTATTCAGTCGTCAACATTTTACATCCCAGGTATTTCTGCTTTTCCCTGAGCCATTTCTTTTTGAACATATTAATCACCTAGCATTAGCAATGACTAAGAACCACAGTGATAAATATAATGGTCCTGTAATATTTAGTTTTGTTATGTTGTCTATAAATGTTTTACTGCTCAGGATACAATATACTTCTTTATGATGTCCTGTGGCTTCCTTTATTTAAATAACCTCCTGAGTGGAGACTGTTTCGAATCATGATGGATGGAATGATGCATGTTTTTTAACCAGAGGACCAATCCAATGCTTAGGAATCATCTGACATTCATCAGTCATCATCTAAATATTCATATAGGTGTGTACTATGAATCACCATATTCTTCTGTGATATGGTGATTATTAAATACCTATTTCCTGCTGTAGCCTAGCAGGAAAATACTGGAACATCGAGTCACTTCCATCAAAACAAGTGGAGAAAGAAAACCTCTCTCTGCAGTTTGACAGCGTGACCGAGACTTCAGAGTAACTCAACCTGCTGACAAGACACACTCACACATGCATGTTCTCACTCACATAAACATGTACAAACAATGTTCACATAGTAAATGAAGGCACACTTATTATTGCAGAAAGTTATCTTTCTCTGATGTTGACAGCAGGTTAAGGAACAAATAATGATAAAGAATATAATCAATATCAGTCACATAGATACAAAAAAATTGAGTCAAAATATTGTCATATTAAATGTGGTTAAAGTGAAAATGTGCAAAAAAGGATTTAAAAAAAATTGAATAAATATTTGTAAATAATCACAAGACATTTAAGTAAAAACGGGCAATTAAAAGATAAAAAAATAAAACAATAAAGACATGTATACAAACGTAAGGAGTTCAACTACACATGTCTAATAAAGAGGATAATAATATTTCAATTAACATAAGAAGTAAGAATGTGTACATTGTTCTACAGGATATATCATACAATAGTTATAGTAGTGTAAAAGTATTCATAAGCTATTTAAAAGACAATATACAGTATATAAATATAAATATATAATAAAGATGCTCTGTGGTCAGGTAATTAGTCTATGTAAAAGTAAATATAACGAAAGTTGTAAAACAAACATAAAAAGGCATCTTTACACCTCGATGACTGCAAAGAAATGTGTTGAGTAAGTCCATCTTGTCTTTCATGAGAGCGGCTCTGCAGACGTGTCCTGGCAGCCTGTGACACATTAATGCTTCTCAAGCTCTCAGGCATGCATGAAGACTTCTCATTCCTTCTGGGTGACACCGGTGCTGCGGTTCAGTGACTCGACACATGCTCAATACGGGCCGGCTCCCTTCACACTGTGAGGCAATCATTACAGTTAGGGAGATATTTCACAATTAAACAACTCACTGTTGCACAATTTCAGATTGTTGTCCTATGTTTGCGTAATGTTTTCTTTTGTGAGAAAAACTAAATAAAGTCAACACTGGGAAAGTAGAGGGTCCTATTACCAGAGGAGGAAGGACTCAGATCCTGTACTTCAGCAAAAATTGCAATGAGAAATAATCTGCTACAAGTAAAACTCCTGTGTTAACCATCATACTTATGCAATGGTTTAACACCATTTGCATTCAAATGTACTTAAAGTTAATTAAACCTACTCATTTTGCAGAATGTCCATTTTCCGAATAGCATATCTATTTATATGTTAAATCCCATCCTATCCCTGGGTTATAATTGGTGGCCCATCAATGAACCTCATTTTAATTTTGCAGCTTGTAAATGTGGAGCTACCTTTAATGACTTTTACTATGTTTCTTTTTTCATTAAAGTACATCATCATCTTTTATTTAATTAATTTATTTTGTATTAATTATATGAACCTGCAAATTAACTAGTAACTAAAACTGTCAATAAAATGTAAAAATAATAATAATTGACTCCAAAATGTATATATATGTACTAGAAATGGAAATACAAAATAAAGTAATAGTACTTGAGTAAATGTACCTACTTACTTTCCACTCAGGCAACTACTCTTTTAGCCCTGACCCCCTGCGGATGTGGATTAGGGAAGTATAGTGCGCTAATCTGACAATCAGTGGTTTAATCCCAACCCCTGTAGACAACATGTCAATGTGTCTTTAGGCAATATACTGAACCCCATATTGCTCCAGTACATCACTGTATTGTCTTTGAGGTGCTCTGGATAAAATACACATCATGTGAAAATACAATGTTCACAAAGGAATGGTATAACAAATCAGATATGGGATGTTCCTTACTCTTTGAGCCACATGTATTATTTAAAATCTGATTTATATTGTAGTGTACCAACCCCAAAAAGGAGTTGTGTTTATACACTTAAAGTTGTTTTAAGCTTTTCCCCAGAAACAAACAGTTGATAAAACAATATTGTGTGTGCCGCTTTAGTTTTGATAATGTCTCTTCCCTGTAATATCTGAGATGGCAATGGCTCTCTGTTTTATTATCAATATTTTTAACAACCACAGAAGACGTTTAAAAGCTGCAACAGCCCCCTGGGCTGCACTTTTAATAAAACTGACCAAAGGCCTCTTTTATTTAGTCCAAACAGCACATTAAGTGATGGACATAGGGGGGAATATCCCAGCCTTAATATAAAAGGTGTAAAGCTTTTTCAAGGAAGCCATTAGGAAGAGTACAGCATTAATAACTTGCAGGTGTCTAATTTCATACTTCATAATAAAACAAAAAACTTGAATTACTTTCTCTGGTGCCATCTTGATGCCTCTTATGATGATTATTGCTTTTTCATGCACTTTTATATTTAATTATAGGTAATAGATAGCCACGATATTAATAACAATACACTGTGTTAAATGATAATGCATGAGGTAAAACTTGAGTTTAATTGTTATGACTATAGTTGTTATTGTATGATCATATGTAGGTTTATAGTAAGCTATTTACGTCAAGGATGTCCGCAATGTATATTACGACACCTCCATCTAGTGTTGAAACATAAGAACATATATTTAAAATGGTCCCGCCCATTCCTTATTCTATTGGCTCAAATTTAAGTTAACGTCTGCACGTTCTCTTCTCCATTGGCTCGGTGATGTGTCAATCAAACCAGTTTACGGAAGTGTAACCCACCCACTACAAAGATGGAGGACTACATCTCAAATTTGAGCAGACCTCAAATGTATTTGTTTGGTAAGCATACTTATTAAGGCAAAGTTGGAATTATTTTGCCCTCATAACAAGTGTTACTGTCATATTATCATGCACAAATAGCCATTTGTCATTTTTAACTTGTGGAAGAAAGCTTAATACGTCGCCAACCTGCCTGTTCCAACTCGCGCCAATTCAGCTCTTTTGTTAGCTATCCGAGCAAAGCATAGAGAAACAGCAGCTTTAGCAAAGAGTGAACTTCTGCATGTCAATTTACTGTATGCATGTGTGTGTTGTGTTCAATATAAGGTTATTTACACATTGCACGTATCGTTTTCTGCAGGTTGTACCCTCAAATCCGACAAACGGGAGTTCAGAGTTGACGTAGAGGACGATGAAACGGAGCAGCAGCTGTCACTCAAAGCAGTAAGGAGGGCTGTATTATTGACTTTCCTTTGCACGTACAATCACTGAACAATGTGAATGTTTGAGAGGAAATATCCTAAGGGTTAGTTATATTATTAAGCAGTTTGTTTAGAAAGCTTGAGCTGCGTTATTGGAATGATATGTAGGTGTAGTTTGAAGGAAGCCATTCACAGGGTTTGAGGCAAACTCAAGGTAAAGCACATGCTGAAGTGCTATTCTTCTGTATAATCTTAAGGTACTAGCAGGTATTTCTGAGTTGTAGACCCTTGAAGGATGAAATCATCTTCTAAAAACTATTTTAAATGAAAAGAAACCAGCTTTAGGGATATTAGGAGTTACGTTTGCCTGATGAACCCAACCAGATGCGTTTCTTTTCCAGGTCTGTCTGGGAGCCGAGGCTGAGGATAAGTTCCACATGGTGGAAGTGGAGGGTCTCACTTACGATGGGAAATCAACCAAAGTCCCACTGGTGGCCCTGAAACCGTCCGTCATGCCCTCTGTGAGTGAACAGCATTGTTTAATTTATTCAAGAGACTACAGAATATCATACAAGTTAAAAAAAAGGCACATATATGAGTAGTATGTGGACATTGTAAGGCCCAGTTTTTGAACTGTTGATAGTAACTTCATAGAAGCTTTACGCCTCTTTCATGCTTAAAGAAATTACCGACTAAATGCTTTCATACTGTTTAACGTTCAGAGATTTAACGATGTAAATGCGAATTCTAAAGCCAATTAAAGGATGCAAATGGTACATTGACTTAAATGACTTGTGAAATTTGTGGTGTTGTTTTTTTTGTTCAGATGACTTTAGGAGGATTTGAAATCACACCTCCAGTTACCTTCCGTCTTCAGTCTGGCTCTGGACCAGTTCACATCAGCGGGCAGCATTTTGTTAGTGAGTATCATGTGTACAGTACTATGCTATTTCCTTTTCCTCTTCTAAAATAACATAAAAGGAACACAATATGCTGTGACTCAGACAACATTTCCCCACCTCTTCACACAGTGTCACTCTAAAGTTAGCTGCTCCTTCATTGACAGTGAAGTTTATAGAGCCTAGGTTAAAAGACACACACTTTTTTTACTCTTTTTAGAAGTGTTAATAACAAACAATTATTTTAAAAATGGGTTTGCTTCTAATAAAGCTAAAGTGATCGATAAAGAGAGACAGATGTGGTTTCAAATTGTTCGTTTTTTTAGCATTTCACCGTTTAACTTTTCACAATATCACTCTTTTTGTAATAATGTTTATGGGTCCATTCAATGACTGCCTAGGTGAATCAAACTTATCTCCATACCTTGCTCTAACCAGTGTTTGCTCTACAGGTGTGAAGGATTCAGACGATGAAGAAGAAGAGAACAACTCGTCACCGGTGAAGAGGCCTGCGAGCCTGATGTCGGGGAAGAAGCCTCCTTTGGTAGCTACCTCAGTGTGTTCACTTACTGCTTCAACTCTGAGGGAAAATAATCTCAAAGAAGGAGTTTTACCTTACGTTGATTCCTGTTTACACAATAGAATGATGGCGTGAGCTTTGTTAAAACCTTTCTGTAACAGTGGTGCTTTTCTGCTCGCTGCACGCCTACTACACAAGTGCATGTTTTCACATTGAGGGAAAGAAGTGAGATAAAAATCTGCACAATAAGTCAATATTCAAAAGAGGGTTATAGTTACTTAAAGGTTATTTTAGACCCTGTGTGAACCGTTATTATTTTCAAGATGACAAAATAAATATTTCTGCTTGTAGAAAAAACTGAAGATGGATTCTGACGACGATGACGACAGCGATGACGACGAGTATGTGTTATGCTTAATTCCACTGTGTATGCCTTAAAAACAAAATGAAGGGAGGATTTCTGGCGCTCGTGCAGGATTGTTCTTCAAAGTTCTTTCTTTTCCTATTTTCTAGCGATGACGATGATGACGACAGCGATGAAAATGATGTGAAGCCTCAAAAGAGTGTCGGAAAAGAGCTCAAAAAAGTAAGCCAATATTCCTTTTTGCTTTTCTGGTTGATATTGGTTACTATTTAAATCTGATAGTAGCTGCTAAATAATTTGGACAGTAGCTGAAGGGTACTGTAGAGACTTTTCAAAAGTTAAAAATGTTGCGTCCTGAGGGTTGAACACATATTTGGTACCACAAGTTTACAAAGCCGATAGTAAGAAAATGAGTCTGAGGTGAAGCTCATTTTAAGTGACTGCTTCGTCCTCATGTTTTTTCACAATGGGACTTCCATGTAAAATAAATACTATGAATAATAAATCTGTTCTTTTGGGGTATTTTCTGTTCCAGAAAGAGTCCAGAGGATGATGTAACATTTCAGAGAAAATAAGACATTTTACGCTGTGTTTGAAACAAATCGAACTAAATATCCTTGTAGGTTATCAACCTTTATTACATTACATGAACAACTTGTAGCGTTCCAGTCCCCTGCTGTCCACCAGGTGTCAGGGCGCTCCTTGCGGGGTTTTTTGTGTGGTAAAGGAATTCCTCCACCCGGCCCGCTCCCCTTTTTTTGTTTCTACCAACATCACTTAAACTCCCACCGACTGAATCCTATAGCATTTCATTTCAGCAGGCCCTTCCCATCCATGCACTCGCTGACCGTCCAGCTCTCCGTACGAGACACAACATGGAACTTTTTCATCCGGTTCGCTCACGCACCCACCTGTTTTCCACGAGTAAAACACAGGGTCTGTGTGGCGTAATGATCGGATTTCTTCTCTGTAATCTGCTTAAATTCTCACCGTCTCACCAACAAGACGGCACTGTGTTATCCTATACACACACACACACACACACACACACACACACACACACACACACACACACACACACACACACACACACACACACACACACACACACACACACTCAAAAGTGCATACACTCTGTAGTCATGCACACTTAGTGTAAAAAAGTACAAATGCAAACATTATTAAAACATATCTACAGTAGTTATGCAGACACACACACACACACACACACACACACACACACACACACACACACCAGTTAACATCTTCCCCCATTTTTTTCAGTCCCACTGCATATCTTTGTCCCTCTGTCATCCCACTGTTAATATGATTGCTTCTTTTTATCGTCTCTCATGCCATTTGAGCTTTGCACCTGGCCTTTGCCTTTGAACACTTGTTTTGCGTGTTACCACAACTGTTTGCAAGTGTGTGTGTGCATGTGTGTATCGGCCTCGTTTTTTTACCTCGGTGTCTGTTTGTGATTTCTTTTTCTTTTTTTCGTGCAAACTGTGCCAGCCAAAAAAGATCAAAGCGGGACAGATGCGCATACCTGCGACGTGAGCACGATCCTCGCCTCGGGGTCAGATGACAGCTGAGCGTTTCTGTCACCTGTTGATTTATTCTGTTGTCTTCTCCTCCGATACATCCAGTCTGCCCGTACCCCCCCACCCTCCCCTGCATGACCATAATCCTTTCCTGTACCCTCCTTCTCTTTAGCTCCATAGTTAACCTGTCTCAGTCTTTACTAATGGAAGCACAACACTTTATTTTTGATGGTACCTTTTATACAAAAGAGGATCAGGGCCACAAGGGATTCTTTTTACTTCAAAGTCAGAATTCGGAGATTTTCAGATTTTAAAACAAATATATTTTATCTCAGAATTCTGAACAGTAATTACATAATTAAACTGTAAACATAGATATTTTACAGTATCCTTTAAACAAAATGTCCATAGAGTTGTTTGTGGACAGTTGGCATCACATCCATCCAAGTATAAATCTGATTTATTTGTTATTTTTTCAGATATATTCGATCCAAAAGTGACTCAGCTGAAGTCTTCCTGTGTTTTTTCTCTGTGCAGTGCAAACACGTTTCATGAAGTTTAATCATTTTAATTCTGGCTTGGACCACATTGGATGTGTGTTAAATTGAAGAGCTCGAGGGGTATGGTGCCTTGTATTTATATGTCTGAATTGCAATTTGACAGCTTTGCCATGACAAGTAAATCTAACATTATTATTTGAGACGATTATCATAATTTGTGCGAGTCTTGGCACTGAGAACACACACAAAAAAAGGATGTAACTTCCAGCCTATAGGTCTTAGAAAGCATTACATTGATTATCCCAAACATAAGACCTTGATTACTATCAAAAAGTCTTAAATCAATCTTTCAAAAGTCTTTAAAAGAAATGTATGAATCGCTTTCCCTTTAACATGATTATTGTCAGTCCTTTTTGAACAAATATGAGAAAAAGGCTTTTCCACCACCCTGAAACTGCCTCTCAGCATCTTGTATTACCAGGCATTGCTCGAGGAAATAACATGTGTAATTGCCTTGTAGCAGTTATGTCAACACAGGCAATTACACTGCTAGCCCATTCCAAGGAGAGGGTTGGTGCTCGGTAAATGCAGGTACTTGCCTCGGCTATTACAAGGTAATTACACAGGTGACTGAGAGCAATGGAAACCTGACAGGAAGGCCTCCAGTGTGGAGAGCAACAATGATAAGTTATCGGGTGACTAAGTATCCGATCAGTGACAACTTACTGAGTGTTTCTAGTGCTTCCTCAGTCATTTCATGTAGTATAGATGCAGGGACATGATTTTAGTTTTATTACATATCAAGTCAGATTTGGTTGTCAGTTTTGTTGGACAAACTTTGTTTTTTTAAGGCATTTATTCACAACAGACAAATGTATAGTATGGGTCCCCAACACAAAGAAACTGCCCAATGCTAACTTCCATATGTTGGATAATAGTTAAAGAGTGACTTGGCAGATTTTGACAGTTTTGGAGTGATTGTTGGGGATTATTGAGGATGCCGAGTCCATTTCTGACAACTTCAGGATCAAAGCCGGCAGTTTTAACCAGGAAATGCCAATATTTGTTCTCTTTTTGGACTGATTTTGACACATTTTGGGTCGATTGGCAACATTTAGGGGACTATGGATCATTTGGATTGGACAAATTGGCTATTTATTTGAAAAAGAAATGTCCATGGCTTTCTTCCGGTGATTGTAGGGTGACAATGGCGGCACGCGGCTGAGTGCCTCCAACTCTTCCAAACAGCCAAATTACTTTTGATATAAAAACTATGCTTTAAAAAGAAACAAAGGACAGGGAGGATAGAAGTCGTTGGAACAAAATACCACTGCTTTTTCAATATTGACGTCCGATTCAAAGGACTGTTGATTCACAAACAACAACGTGCTAGCGTGGTTCATTGATTGACTCGAAGAAATGTTGCGCTCAGGTCGGACCGTGACAAAACCAGAAGACATTGTCGAGATAATTCAGCATGCCGTGAGTGAAAGATCTGCTTCTTTCACTGAAACATTACAAGGAGAGATCCGAACGGAAGTCCGACATTTCGAAAGGTATTTCCAAATTGGAACTGTCTAAACTATCTACCAGTCTGAATGCAGTGAGAGAACAGGCTAACGAAAATGTTATGATTGAGCAGTGCATCTCTATAACTGACACGCTCCAGAAAGAACAGAAAAGCTCCAACACATCCTCTGCCGAATGCCTCCGTCAAATTGAAAAACTTAACCTGAAGTTGGCTGACCAAGAGGACCGGGCACGGCCAAGTAACGTTCGAATCAGCGGGCTGAAGGAGGGAGCAGAGGGCAGTAATTTACTCCAGTTTCTTTCAACCAAATTCCCGATATGGATACCTGCTCTCAAGGATATCCCAATGGATTTGGAAGGCGGTCACAGGATATACAGCGAAAATCATAACGGTTATCCCCGGACTGTAATCTTCAAATGCCTGCGATACAGCACCAGAATGGCGATACTACGAGAAGCCCGGCGGGTGAGCCCGATCATGTATGCGGGCAAAGAGCTGCAATTTTTCTGCAGATTACAGTAAACACACAGCGCAGAAGAGGAGATCTTTCAATGAGGTCCGGTATAAACTGAATAAAAAAGGCATCGCAAACTTCCTTCTGCATCCAGCAACTCTCAAAGTAACCATCGGGAAGGAAATCATGTTATTAAGACGACCAGTCTAGGACAGTAGGCCTATATGACTATATGTTTTTGTCCCCCGAACTATTTGAATACACTCTAGTTGTCTAAGGAGAAATAATAATTGGTATGATATTCGATTATGGGCCACTATTGTTCCTTTATTAATATTATATATAGGCCTAGCTTTATACAGGCTATATATCTTGATTCTCCTC
The DNA here is from genome assembly GCF_036324505.1 of Eleginops maclovinus. Taxonomy (NCBI): domain Eukaryota; kingdom Metazoa; phylum Chordata; class Actinopteri; order Perciformes; family Eleginopidae; genus Eleginops; species Eleginops maclovinus. Next base: position 4,447,503 of record NC_086371.1, read on the forward strand.
TTATGTTTGGTACAAAGCGACGTTTGTTTTTGGATGGTGGTTATTTACTTTATTTAGCCCACTTCTTTATTAACTAGGTAATTCAAAACATTTTCTCCTTAAAGTAAGCATTTCTTGGTGGCTGTCAGAAGGGAGTAGGTGCTCACAGGAGCTCGACTCTGCATCCACATATCACGGATGTTAACATGGGTAAAGGGTTTGGGAGGGGAAAGACGGGGAGGGGGGTGAGTGATCGAATACGTGGGGGTGGGCTGGCAAGTGCGCTGGTATCTTACATGGTACTTATGAACCAAGAAGGCTTCTTTCCTTGACTAGTGCTAGAGAATTGCCTGTCTGGAGTATATAGATAGCAAACGTATTGGTATAGCACTGATTCAGGAGTAGCACCTTACTAAGGAGTCGGTGAACAATTTTAGTAACTCTAAATATGAGGTTGTCTTAGTTGTAATCAGGCGTTCTTTAAACATAAGATGCTGGCAATGACACTGAAGGTAGAATTGCCTTTTATCAAAGTAGTAATATCTAATATGAGAATTGTTTTTGTCAGTGCTTATGCTCCAGCTAACTATGATAAAGCATTCTTTTCAATATTATCTAACATGTTAATGACATTTTCTGATTATAATTTAATCATTGGTGCAGATATGAACGTTATAATAAATCCGATATTAGACAAATCAAATCATTCAGTGAGCGGTTCCCAGCTGTCCTGTTCCAGGGCTTTGCAGCAATGCATGTTAGATCTCAACCTGTTCGATATTTGGAGATTTTTTTAATCCAGTGGCCAAAGAGTATACTTTTTCTTCCAACAGACATAAATCATACACAGGAATAGATTACATTTTTGCCTCCAAGACACTTTGCCCAGTAGTACGGACAGCTGATATTATTTTGGCTTCACTGTCCGACCACCGTGCAATCAAAGTAACATTTCTTCTATCAGCTACTAAACAAAAAGCATCCCGCTGGAGGTTCAACACTACTTTAATATCAAATAAGGATTTCTGTTGCCAATTGAAATCAAAACTGCAGGAATTTATCTCTTTCAGGTATATTTGGGAGGCTTTTAAGAGTTTTATAAAAGATAATGTTACATCATTTGCCTCCTTTTTAAATCGCTCTCGTCAGCAAAGAATGGTTGCGTTGGAGCGACGGTTGGCATCTCTGGAGAGAGCACAACAAATATCCTTTTGCTCTTTACGAGCGGGGTGAGTTTAGCATGGACAATCTCCAGGCGGCAATGTAGTAACTACTCCAGCTGAAATTAATGCAGCTTTTTCATGTTTCTATAAGACACTTTACAAATCTGAAATACATTTCAGTAAAGACAGATATAATAATTTTCTCACTGACTTAAAATCTGAAACAGAAGCAGCAGATTTAGGGGCAGACATTTCCTTAAATGAATTATGGGAATCATTACAACAAATGAACTTAGCTAAATCTCCTGGCCCAGATGGTATTCCCATTGAGCTGTATATTCATTTTTGGTCTGAATTGGGTCGCATGCTTCTGGAAATGATAATTAGAAATTAGAAAGGGCTCTTTCCTAAAGCAAACAAATACAGCATTAATGTCATGCTTCTTAAAAAACATAAAGACCCAGCATTATGTGCTAGCTATCGGCCTATTTCATTAATTAATGTAGACATGAAGTTATATGTAGCACATCGCCTTAACAAGTACCTAGGGAAACGTATTCACTGTGATCAAACAGGCTTTGTGAAAGACCGCTTTAGCTCAGACAATCTAAGGAGATTATTTCATATTCTATATTCCACTCCAGATTCGCCAGATTTTCTTACTGCATGCGGAATTTTAACTCTTGACGCTGAAAAGGCATTTGACAGACTAGAATGGGATTATCTCGGGGCCCTATTAGGTCACATGGATCTTGGCAAACAATTTGTTAAATGTATTAAAGTTCTCTACGCAAACCCAGGCGCATTGGTGTTATCAGGCAGAACTTGTTCACCACATTTTCAAATCTCTAGAGGTTCTCGCCAGGGATGCCCACTGTCTCCTCTGTTATTTGTTTTATCCCTAGAGCCTCTGGCTCAAAAAGTGCGCCAATCCACCAATATTGCAGCTATAACAATAAACTCCACCATTCACCATATATCACTTCATGCAGATGACGTACTTCTCTTCATTAGTAAACACTCACAGTCACTTACTCATATCAGTAAGTTATTTTCCGATTTCAGCAGCATCTCAGGATACAAAATAAATCTGCTCTTCTACCTCTCAGTAACTCTGGTGATGATTTGACCCAATTCAATGTCCCAGTTGTAAATCAATTTAAATTTCTTGGAATTTATATGTTCCCAACTGTAGAAACCACAGTTATCAATAATTATAGTACAGTTTAAAAAAAAATCAAAGTAGATTTGGGGAAGTGGATGTCGAGAGCGATATCTTTTGATGCCAGGATCTCAATCATTAACATGATGGGATTACCTCGAATACATTATATTGACTCTGTGCTCCCTTTGAATTCAAAATTGATTATTGGGATGAATTACATAATTTAGTCACTAGTTTCATCTGGAACAACAAAAGACCAAGGATTACATTTACAACTCTTCAAAGAGAGAAATCAGCTGGAGGATGGGCGTCCCAAATTTTAAAATATACTATTGGTCTTCTGTACGGCGTACTATAAAATCGTGGTTGGACCCCACAAATCCCACATCCTGGCGCTCCATGGAACACAAATTGGTTCACACATATAGACTACAGGAACTTATTTATGCAGGAGTCCCTCTCAAACAAGCTGAATTGCGTTTTGGTCCTGTTATTGCAAATGTTCTAATAACTTGGAAACTACTGACTGACTATGCTAAATCGAAAATGAAGTGGCATTACCATACTCCGATATTTCACAACCATAATTTGTTGCTTGGTGGTCGGACAGTAGCCTACCCAAGTTGGTCAAATAATGGAATCTATCTACTTGGACAGCTTTTCAATAATAATGGTCTCCGTACATTCCAGGAACTACAGCTACAGTATAATCTACCAGGGTTTTCCTTTTTTTTCTATACTTGCAGCTCTGTTCCGCCCTGAAAGTGTACAGAGTCCCATGGAATTCTGAACTTCTTAAATATGACCTTACAAAACAACTGTACAATACTAACAATACCAAGCAAACTGTATCAACAATGTATTCCCAAATAATGCAGAGCTCCTATAAACCAATTCAAACATCTTGGCAAAATGAATATAGCTCAATTTCTCTCAAAATAGCTTGGAAAACTATTTGGAATAACATAAAACAAGCTTCAAAGAATCCTAATCATCAAACCATTCAGTGAAGATTTGTACATAGGACTTATACAACACCTGTATTTAGACACCGGATCAAGTTAGTGCCATCTTCTCTTTGCCAATTATGTTCACAACGTTGCATAGGTACTTTTACACATGTGTTTTGGGAGTGCTCTGAGGGACAGTCCTTTTGGGTACAAGTCACTGAATCTTTATCAGAAATTCTCCATAAGGAGATTCCATGTTGCCCCTTAGTATGCCTGTTAAATGACAATTCAGGTCCCTATGTCTGTACATGAAAAAAGAATTTGGCTTTCCGGCCTAACTGCTGCAAAGAAAATCCTGGTAGTACGGTGGAAACCACCACACTTGCTGTCACTAAAACATTGGTGGCATCTGCTGTTAGATATTTTGACTCTAGAGCTCTCGATTGCACGGTGTCATGGTGCCAAGGGAAAGACTATAGAGTCTTGGTCAGAAGCTCTTCTAGCCGTTAAATCTCTTGCCAAAAGAACGAGGGGGGGGCTGAAGATCACTTACCAGGGAGGGAAATAAGGGTACTGAATACACTTGTATTGTGTGTATGTGTGTGCGTGCATGCTTTTGTGCATGCGTACCTTTGTGAGTGTGTGCATATGTAAGTATGTGTGCATGCATGTTTATCAGTATACAGGATTAGGTTTTGTATACGTATGTTCAGGTGTACGTCTGTATCTGCTTGGGTTATGTAGTGCCAATCTAAGTTAATGTATATATGCATATATGGATATTATTTGCAAATTACCGGGTGTATGTACATGCACAATATACCATGAATTTATTTAAGTTGAATTTAAAACAATATCTGTAGACATGCTCTTTTCTGTTACATGAATTAATCAAACATAACAAAAAAAAGAAATGTCCATGGTAGAGATCATAATGTTCATCTTGTGCTCTGTATATCCAATGATTGCAACACTACTCATGGTTGTCAAAATCAGCCCACAGGTAGTACACATATGGCCACTTTCTGGTTACAAACTGCCATTTTTGATGGATTCTGCATCCTTAATAACCCCCAAAACCACTCCAAAATTGTCAAAATTAATACAACTTATGCTAATTATGCTATTTGCCCAACACGTGCAAGATAGCATAAAGCATTTCTATGTGCTGGGGACCCATAATATACATTTTTATCATAAACCGTTTGTACTCAACATTTCCGGGTTCACTCAGCTGGAAACTAGACCAATAATCAGCATGGGCTGCTTTGAAACTACTACGATCTAACGAGGTTGAGTGAGAATGACATGAACAGATCATGGCAAAAAGACTCAAGCAAATCAACCACAATTGCAAACACGTCTACAAATGTGGTTCCCATTATGTTTCATGCCAATTATAATTTGTCAGCTGTGAAATCTGTAATTAGACCTGTGATATGGGAGTTTTCAAAACAACACGACACAACTACCAGAGCTAGATCAAATAATATCTCAAGAAGAAACCACTCTCACAGTTTAAACAACACAACAGGGATATGATGGATGTAAATATTATTTCAAGGGTTGTTAAATACTGTAATTGGCCAGCAATCTGAACTGACGTACCTCAGTGTTTGTACTTTTCATAGAGGGTTAATTCAATTTACAGCTGCTTTGACGTCTGTTTGATTCCCTCCTGCTGTCATCTCCTGTTACAGTTTCTCTGATTACTTTAACAGACATTTTCAAATATTTAATTACAGCTGTTTCCTTAATAATATAATGATGTCATACTGGGGATATTTAATTTATATATGTGTTGTGTTTCTTTGATTTTTTTCAGAGTCAAGATTTTTCAGCAAAGAAACCCAACAAGACTCCGGTGAAACAAAACGGCCCCTCAGGAAAACCATCAGGATCAGGGGTGAAACCACAAGTGAAGGTAGGAAAAGCTGTTTCAACCTCTCAGATTTTTACCCCGTGGTTATTTAGTAGGCTAAGTTGACGGCCATTAAACTGTAGTGGTCAACTAAGAGACATATTTCTAAGCAGACGGGACAACACAAGTCTACAGCTGTAATGAGGTTTGATTCAGATTCAAACAAAATAATGTGACTTTTTTTTGTCACATAAAACCTATGAGGGATATTTAACGCTGTCCACCAATTCATGTGATACTGGATCTACTGGTTAACTTCTAGATGAATTGATTAATATATAAACATATTCCATTTGTAATATTCTGTGTTTCTCCTTAATCTGTTGCTGGCAAGACACGGGAATTTCTCTAAGGGGATAAATAAAGGTCCATCTTATCTTATCTTGATCATTTTAGCTCTGAAGTGTTAAAGAAATGTAGGAGATGTCCATCCCACTCCAATGGGATGTCTTTAAATGTTCAAAAACCCAAATATATTCAGTTAATTATGATACAAATGAGAGACAACAGGAAGTCTGCTTACCTGACAATTAGGCATTTAAACTTACCTGCATTTAAACATTTTTTAGATGAACGGCATACTTAGCAATCATCGCTTTTTGGTAAGGAAGAAACAGCTTTAAAGAGCAGTGTAGAGCATCACATGGAACACCTTGCACTTTTTTTTATGAACAGATGTGAAACTTCCCCCTTTTAACAGTATCCAACAGTAAGGCCTGCGAGACAAGTGCATTGCACAATGTAATGCACTTCAAAATGAATCCTCTGGAAAAACGTTCTTGTGTGTTAAATAAATGTTGAAGAGAAAAGATGTCTACGACCAAGGGTTTTGGCATTCTCAATTTAAATATACCAAAGAAGCCTTGGAGAGCCGTCCCATCCCAGAGCCCAGGAATGTGATAAATGCTCATTGCAATTAGCTCCACCTGATAGTTAATTTCTCCGATGGAATGTGTTGGACGGCCGCCTCTCAAAACCCACAGCTTGAACTCTGGCTCTCTTTAAGCAAACACACCTGACCTCTAACGGGTTTTCCCGGGGGCGAGGTTTAAACCCGCGACCCCTCGACCTGACCCCGCCAGATAGAGTTGCGACCAGCTTTTGATGCCCCCCCCAATGCCCCAAAGCTCCAGCACACACAAGGGAATACAAATTGGAAAGATCCTCTACAAGTTTACTCATTTCACAAGGCGTGAGTCTGTGATAAAGATGACTTGATAGAGAGTCTGTTTGGATAAGGCATCATGTGTTGGCCTGCAGAATGAAACATCTGAGTTAGGTTTCGGTTTATTGCCAAGTAGGTTTACACTTTGGTGTATAACAGTGCATAGATAAACAGAATGAAAAGAATAAGGTTTTAAAACGGAGCAAATTAAGAAGTATTATGAAAAAAAATTCGCAAAAAATATACAGAAAAGTAAGTAAAGTAAAAAACTAAAAAAGGTGACAAATTTCTACGGAAATACAATATGTGCATCAGACCAGCATTTCAAGTGTAACAGCTGTGCACATTTTAAATGGTAATGTGCAAAATATAGTAGAATCTGCAAGGTATTTCTAAAAGCAATAGCTCACAGGATGTGTGTTTAAGTTACGTATAGTGCCTGTAAATGGGGTTAAGGTTCTGCTACATACTCTAAAGAAACAACATCTCACACACTCGCAAACCTAGTGGTCATTGTGAGCAAAAAATCACTCATTTTAATACTAGAACCCTGCACACTCCTTGGAATATTTTGCACATTTCTGTTCAATACTACCTCTTCGAAAATCTGCACAGATCTCCACTTTAAATCAGAGTTGTTTTGTCGTCTTTTGACTGTACTTGGCCTTTTTTGGTGGACATATTTCTTTGTTATAGCACAGTGTTGTCCAAACTTTTTTCACCGAGGGCCAAATACAGAAAATATACGAAGGGCTGGGCCCCTTACTAGAGGTGAGGTATATGGCCTCTTAAGTTAGGTTATAAGTTAGCAAAATCAAGCAAATGTAGGTAAGTTATGCTTGATATCACAGCTCTCCGTAGGGCTCGCTCAGAGTGCTTATAATACGGGGGAAAATAAATGGTATACTTCAAGCTTGTGATGTAAATAAGTTATTGGGCTTCTTCAACCTCGATTTATTAGAAAATGTTTTCAACTTTAATTGCCAGAATTTCTTTGAAAAGTGGGCTCTTTAACTCATGAAAACGGTGTAATATATGTTTACATATTGTCTTGTGCTTGTCTTATATTTAAGTACAATATAAGACAAGCACAAGTTACATTTGTGGGCCTTATGACTTAATCCTTTTGAATTAGCTGAGGGCCCATTTAAAATAGCCTACGGGCCGCATTTGGCCCTCAGGCCGTAGTTTGGACACCCCTGTTATAGTAGCTTTTAAAATAGTTTTTATAAAAGTACTATTTTTGCTCCTTTTTCTACACAAAAGCAAATCCCATGTATATGTAAACCTCATTCTGATTCTGAAGGATTCTTTCTTTTCGGACAGCTTTGAAGAAACACTCTTTCATTTTTTTGCCGGTGGATTTCTGAATTCCTGAGGCGGGAAAGTGATTTCCCCCCCCAGGCCAGGGTCCTCTCTGAGTGGGAGCTAATTCTTTAGTGGCCGTTGTCCAGACATAACACGGTGGCTCTTGAAATGCTCTCGGGGATTAGCCGATCGGCAGCTCAACCGCTGAAACCATCCCGCCAGTTTAACTCTCTGGCCCCGTGGAGCTGAAACTGCCCCCATCCCCTCTCCTCTCCACTTCCACACAACAACTGTTCCCTCTCTACAACCCTTTCACACCCCTTACTTCCTGGACACACCTTCTCCCAATTGCTCCCATTACCAGCGTTTGATGTCTGGTGCAGCTTGCGCTTCCAGATGCCCCTGAGCAGCGAGGAAGCGGGCGTGTGCGTCTGTTTTTTCTTTACTAAACGCAGGTGACTGGTCATTAGATTGGCTTGTCAGATCTGTTGCCAGTTGCCGCAGTTCTCACCTCTCGCAGCCCAGCGTGGAGCTGCACCTTCTCGTGTAAAACAGGCTCGACATGAGAACCAGATAACTAGAGATGTGCCGATCCAAAGTCACTTTATCTTGCAGCTGGTGAGTTGTGATTGATGGGTTTTAGAGACGCTGATGCCTTCGAGCACACGTCACAGTCGTAAAACTATATACCACTTCACTCAGGCTTATCCCAAAAGGGTGTGAGTCATTGTTTTAGCGACTGATTGACATGTGTTACAGCAGGTGCTTGCTTTGTTAGCGTTAGTTACTTTCCCGTAAGTGTAAGCATGCTGGCTCCTAACAATTAATCTCCTGAATTGAGCTGGAAAACATCCCAAAAACTCACATGTGCAATTTATGGGACTAAAGTCACAGTTTCCACTGAGCTGATACTCTCCCAGATGAGGGCCTCTGAACACTCTCATTCCAACAAAATGACATCCGTGGACAGACCTGATGAGCAAAGGTGTCCCACCATGTGTTTGCACTGGATTGAAGACAAGACATCAAATGATAGTGTGCTTGTGATTAAGTTCCATGTCTCGTGGCATCTGTAATCATTGTCTGGTCCAGATCAAAAAGCTGTGTTGTGTGTTTATCAGCTGTTTCAGGTCCACAGCTGTCCCTTGGAAGTAGAGAGCTTCCCATAAATAATAAATACGTAGTACATTTGTCTGGCCCGGAGCCAGCAGCATATGCGCTCTTTTTTTTCTCTCAGAGTGTGGTATGTGTGCGTCAGGGTTTTCTTCACTTTATGCCTTTTGATCTGCGCTATAAAACGCAGATCTCTTGGGGACAGGGACAGATGATTGCATTTTTCAAACCAGAATCTTTATTTTCTCCAGATGATTCCACCTGCTTTTAACTGTTTCAAGTCTTACTGCGGGTTTTTACAGCCTGACGTTGCTGAAGGGGTTTGAAGTACCGAGTAGTTACACATGACTTTTGTTACTTGCTTTTATCAAAACAAGTTCAAGGAGGAGATTGTTAAGAAACCAGCTTTCTTGGATCACACTTGTCCTATAGCACTTCAAGCTTTATCTAACCACTTATGACAAATCACTCTGTATGGCAATGTTTCAAGTTTTAGCTTGCAGCTTATTTTGATACAATAATATGACGGTAAGTATAAATCTGGATCAAAATTGCTTCAGAATCTAATGCAAAATCCTACAATGCATGCTTTTTTCCAGTAGGAATGGAGATCTTTACCCTTATGGTTTATGCTAGTGTAGAATTATAGATAATAATTCTATTTGTATAGCATCTTTTTTGCAAGGACGCAGCCCAAAGTGCCTTATAGAACAAGCAGAAACACATAAAAACGATATCATAAATACAATAAAACATGAACAATGATACCAGTAACATGTTCCCAAATGTAAAGTCACAACAACTCAATAAAAATAAGTAAAACTAAATGGAAAGGTTGATTTTACATTACAAAAAATGCTAAGATCCAAAGGGAAGCTTTTCCACAGTTTAGGGACATGAAATAAGGAAAGAAGCCTCCCTGGAATATATTGTTCTGAAGTATGAACAAATGATTAAACTAGAGTCCATTTGCTGCTGAACTTTTACTGTATTTGTTTGCCTCGCAGGCTCAAAAGTTGCTTTATACATGGCCCCTCTTTCCTCTGAAATGTGTGTCTGGCTATCAATGAAACCCTGCAATTTCCCTGGATTCCACTCTGGCTTTACATGTAGGGACAGGCTCTGTGTCTTGTGTGTGTCTGTGTGTGTGTGTGTGTGTGTGTGTGTGTGTGTGTGTGTGTGTGTGTGTGTGTGTGTGTGTGTGTGTGTGTGTGTGTGTGTGTGTGTGTGTGTGTGTGTGTGTGTGTGTGTGTGTGTGTGTGTGTGTGTGTGTGTGTGTGTGTGTGTGTGTGTGTGTGTGTGTGTGTGTGTGTGTGTGTGTGTGTGTGTGTGTGTGTGTGTGTGTGTGTGTGTGTGTGTGTGTGTGTGTGAGTGATATTCAGACACTTCCTAATTGAGGCCTGGGCTGCACGGCTCTGAACACACCTGTGGCCCCGATGGTTCATGCTGCTCTCCTTATTGTGGCTCTTTTTACATCACATCTTGTATTTTGATAAATCAGATCAACTTGCAAGTGATCTCAGTATCATAATGACTTTCAAGTGACCATTTGTGATCACATAATAGGATTTGCTCACATTGATTGTATCTGTTCCAACAAAAAACGTGTATTTATGAGCTGTCTGGGCTCAAAGAGGCCCTAATAGGGACATTTTCAGGTTCATATTAGTATATAGTGTCTCTACTGGGACAGGTCTCCATGCTTTAATGTTCAAAAACTCTTTATTTTCCTCATACTGCCTGTGCTGCAGCACCTCTTTTCACCCTCTGTCTGAAACTAGAGCCCAGTCTGCTCTAATTGGTTAGCTGGCCGGCTCTGTTTTGATTGGTCAACCGCTTAGAGATGTCCCGCCCCTTAGCCGATCACGTACAATGTGTTGGAGCGCTAGCCAAAAGAAGCTCAAGTGTTGTGTGTCACGGAAGTAATAAAAGAAGCCTCAGCCGAAGGAGGAAAGTGTGGGTGAGAAACTCCCTCTGGAGGGAATTTCAGCCTTTGTAGACCATTTACATGCACACAAACCCATATAACACGCTATAGGAAAGGGGAAACCCTGGAAAGCATTATAGTACCCTTTTGTAAATTGTGCTTGCTTGTCACAGTATTGATTGTCTTGACCAGCCAGACCTGTTTAGTAGAGGGAAAAAAAGTGTTATCTTTTCTGTGGAAGTCATTAATTTTATGTCTGCGTTACTTTAATGAAGAAAGAAAAACACATTATGAGTTTCCCTTTATTTCCTTTGGTTCAGTCGTTAGGATTTGACATCAAGGGCAAAAAACACATTTGACAAACAATCTCTTATTACTCATGGGAGAGTAAGGGCTTGCCCTCTCATGCTTGCAAACATTAAAAACATAATTTGTACCTGATGTATTTGTACAGAAAAGATGGTGTAATTGGGCTAGCATTTGTTGTCCTTTCTGGTGCTTTTATCTCCGTCCAGCTGGTTCCTCACGCCAAGCCTGTAAACACAGACCCAGACAGAGCGGGTCACGATAGGGCTGCAATCCCTGTCGGTCAGCAAGTGGATTCATAACTAACAAGTTGTGTGTTGAGTTCAAACGAGAACATAGAAAGATACCGGGTAAAAGAACCAGAGGAGAATAAGAAATACTGCGGCCTAATATGAAGCTATCTCTCCATCTACAGCTCTATAAATCTCTCTCTATTTGACACGTGAATCAGTTTTTCTTATCTAGTTGTTTTATTTTCCAAGACACCTGCTCCGGGAAAAGACAAACCCCAGGCTGGCCCGTCTAAAGCTCCCACCCTGACTGAGATTAAGAGCAAGTTGTCAACGGCCGCCAAGGAGGTAAGGCTGTCATCCTCTCTTTGCAAATGACCGCTCTTAATTGAATGTGTGACGCGCGGCTAAGCTGATGATTTAACGGCCCGTTTTCCATCAGGGGAAACCACTACCGAAGAACGAGCAGAAGTTTGAAAATTACCTGAAGAGTGCTTTTAAAATCTCAGACAAAAAGGTAAGTAATCACAAGTCATTTGATGTATTGTGTATAGTTATTGCACATGGGTTTTGAGAGCACTGATTACGGGGCATCTGGATTGGTCTTTGTTTATTTCTAAGACCTATGTTTTAACTTGTATCATATGTGCAATTTATACTGCTTTTTTCCCTATTCGATCTTAGCATAAAGTCTCATAACCATCAGAAGTTTGGTTTGAAGCCACGCTCACATTTATATCAACCTTCGTCTTGAGCTTTTTCACCTTGGAAGATGCCCAGGAATGCATCCTGGTTCCTCACACTGTCCATTTTGCCCCAAATGTCTCCGCAGCACAGCGTGTTCTTCTCTTTGAATTATATTCATTTAGTGTCAGCGGGCTCTCTGGAGATGAAATGGGAGTACACCTGCCAACTCTTTCTCCGTGATTTACTGCAGTGTGTGTCTTTTTTGTAGCCTTAATGAAGGGACTGCCGGTATGTGGATGGTACCAGTCTCTTTCACATTCAAGGCCTTTTGACCAACCCGACTGAAAGAGGGTTTTTTTTTTTTTACTTCTTAATGCAGGACTTAAATCTTTTCTAATGCTGCTTGTCATTTCAGAAGAAAAACAAGAACCCCCTGCACTTTGTTTTGCAGAGCGTGAATGAATCATCCTTTTAGATTATCACCACAAACTCTATAATTCAAGCCGTGAGTCGGATAACAAAGCATCAGAACATCTGTGAGAAGGCAACTACTTTAAAACGTTTGTGTGTATAAAATGTACAGTTGTGGGAGCAGGTGAAAGCTCTTTAGTGCAGCACGAGGGCTCGGTGGACAGGGGGAAGAGTGGGGGGGGGGGGGGTGTGTGCTTGTTGATCCCAGTGTGTAGAAACATCTGTGGAAGTGCTTTGGTTTCATCAGCCAAGCCTGAGATCTGTCAGACCTGGAGCACCTAGTCATATACTCTGGTATGTACTGTTGCCCCCACCCAACCCCTCGTCGTTCCCCAGCAGCCCCGGCTAAACTCAGCGTTCCCACAGGCGAGACGCACAAAAGCATGCTCGAGTTAAAGTGAGTCATAACTCTAATGCGCTGTAGCACTTCATTTGGAAGATTTATAATTGTATTTTCTATTCTGCTTCTACCCCCCCTTCCCTCTTCCCCCCCCCCCCCCCTTCTCTCCATATCTTCCTCAGGTGGTCAAGGACCTTTGGAGTTTTGTAAAAACACTGAAGACTGAGAAGAAGTAGCAAGCGTTTTTCTTTGAAGCATTTGTATGTTTTTGCCTCCTGCAAGACATTTAAAGGCACAGTCTGCGAGATTTCCTCGGCCTTATTATGTCATCGTAAGTGTTACAGAGTGCTGCAGAATGGGTAAAGCCGATAATGATTCAGGTGTCATTTTCATTTGGTTTTCTAGCACCTTTTTAGACCTGGTTCTTAAATAACTCCCAAACTCGCTCATTCACTTTTAGCAGACAATCTGTCCATCGCAATCTGCACCACCTATAGGCAAGGAAAGGAACTGCTCAGCTTTAACAACCTGCACATGCATGTTGCTTTCGTACTTAATGAAATAGATCTCATTTATTCATATATGCGCCGCATGCATGTAATAAATGTTGCACATGCATGATTTTATAGATGCCATAAATAAGACGTCATTAAACATTCAGAACCAAAGATAAAACCTGGTCAAGTAAGAAATTGCTCATATTTTTTATGCCGCTTCTGTTCCCCAAACAGTACATTTTTGAAAGACATCCAATCTGATGCCCGTGGATGCAGCAAAGAGTCTCGATGTGCAGCTATAAAAAGGAAAGCCACTGCACAAAGTGAAACTGTCAACTACAGAGGCTGTTCCTTTCCTTGCCCGTAGAAAGTGAGATGCCTTCATGTATAAGAGACGCATGTTGCAGACTGCTGCTGCTGCTGCTGGTGCTTTGTGTGCATGACACTCGCTAAGTGTGTCTTTGTTGTTAAGTCAACAATGCAATAGGAGATATTGCAGAATGTGCCTTTAAATATCTCTACTGTAAACTGAGATAAGTCAGATCAAATGTGAATTAGAGCAGCAGTATAAGGATGGTGGAGACAGCCGATGCGGAGGGACTGACGATGTGTTTTCCTTTCTAAAGTGTTTTGTTATTTTCGGTTCTGTCAGGCTTTATGAAACATATTTAGCTTGCAAAACGTGCGTACAGATTGTGCTTTTAATTAGTGCAGTATAATTGCTTTATACATATCGTTTTAAAACATGTATTGGAGTAGGATGAGTCACTCTTTTTCTCATTCAGTTTGGTCATAACAACTCCTGCAGCTAAACCGTTTTTATTTTTAACACCACCAAGGGTTACCTTTTTCCTGCAAGGTAAATATCTGTTTCAAATCATATCACTTTATGTCCATATCAAACAGGTAAGATTCATGTACGTTAATGGGTAACATATATTCTCCAGTTTATCCGTCCATTGTTTATTTGTGTTTTCACTGGGAAGTCCTGACATTTCTGGAGGAAAGTCTGTCATTTGTTGTTCTTTTTTTTACTTTCAATTTTAATGTAGTTCAGCTTAAATGAGGGTCATGTGAACGTGCAGAACCTATCATTGGACATACTTTAAATGGCATTGTGTGGCGTCTAAATTCATATCAGTCCCTTTCCCTTCTGTGGTAACCTGAGAGGGTTTTATTGACACTGATATAACAGAATAAAGGACACAAAGCATTCTTGGTAATATTATGAGCTGTGTAAAAGCAACACAGCTGCCCCAACTCAAACGCTTTTCTTTAAAGCAATGTACTTTAAATACAGATAGATTTGTTAACTAGCTCCAGGAGTACATTTACGACGTGCTAATCACACCTCTTCAGTGCATTCAAATGTACACTAAAAGCTGGTTACAAGCCTATGAAGCCGAATTATCTGATTTATTACAACATAATCATAAGGTATAGATCAGAAAATTACATCAGAGTTGCATCACGTCACATTTACGGTAAAACGCCGTAAAAAGACTCAACCCCATAATTGCTTGCGCTCGTGTATATGGGTGCCCTGATGAGCATCCATCGCCCCGTGCTTATGTGTTTATGATCCTGTATAATGTCTTTTATGAGACAAACGTTGGCAGCAGGAGAACATTTTTAACCAATCAAATCGCTCGGTTCCACCCTGTAAAGGATATTTCAAATTCCTGAGCTGTAAACGTCTTCTAATGCTCCTAAATATCAGAGTATATATATTATCTTTCAATAGCAGCGAGATCCCCAGGATTCATTCATTGTTTTACGTTCTTCCCTTCAAACTAAGCAGACTTCTTCCTGTACATAAATTTCGTTATGTTTTATTTACTAGTATGGCAGCTGAACAAATATATTTTTATGTGTATGATTAATCCGCCCTTTGCTAAAAGCTGGTTTTCGGCTCGGATCTGTTTTCCTGATCTTTATTTGACGTGTTTTAATTAGGTGGTGTTTTTAAATGTTTGGATTACTATCCTTTTTTTGTTTTACTTTCACTTTAATCCTACTGTTGTCCTTTTTTATTATTATGTGATTTTGAAGCCATCACCCTAAATGTATTGTAGGACAAAGAGAGTGTAGTCTGTGTTGATAACCAGGTTTTATTTTAGAAATAACATGAGGTTGTTTTACAAAAATGTATTGAAATGTTCTGACTAGTAGGGAATATCTATCGTAGCATCAGATTAAAGTAGTTCTGATACATGAGTTTATATTGGTTAAACCCCTCTCTATTGCCCTCTGTTAAAGCTCTCTGTGGTGAGAGGATTCTTCAGTTTCAGGAATTGACAAGAAATAATTATTACTGCATATGTCAAAGCCAATTAAATTGTTATACACTGTACTATTGGTTTGAGTAGATGATGTTTAAAGGATGTGAAAGAAAGTGCATTTTGTCCATTTAGTTAATGCATGAATGATCCCGGTGGCTATTTGTTTAATCATTGTTTGTGAGAAATATCCATCCAGTGATTTCTTTTTTTTTATTTGGCTGAATAAAGTGAATCCCAGTTGGTTTTGAGTCACGTTTCCAAGTGTTTAACCGATGTGAAAAGTATTAGTCCTCTAAATGATGTAACTATGGGAAAACAGGTGCTCAACATACTGTATTCTGTGTATTCCACATTAAGTTAATGTCCTGATCAACGAGATTAATGAAATGATATCAGGTGAGTGTTTTCACAGCTATGTTTTCAGTCTGTAGTCAGGGTAACTTCATCACTTTTATTTTGCTCCTTTTTAAACAGAGGTGGATCATTACAGCAGCTGACCTGTGTTTCTGAGACAAAAGAAGAAACAGTCCACTCTATGTGAGTGGACAGGCTGCTGAATATGTATGACTTGGAGGCTCACTCAGCACGAGTCCAACGGAGGTTATTGAGCACTTTTTTATCTCCTGTATGACAGATGCAACGCAAGCAAAGCCTAAGCTCAGACTGGTAAGGTTGCTTATCACTTAGGTTAGGTAGACTTAAGATACATGTGCCGTTGACCTATTTTGTGAAATTTCATGCCGTTTTAAGCTCGTGTTTTGCAGTTTATTTGATAAATAACTGCATTATTCTGGTGCTTACACTTCACAGAGTTACAAGCAGGTGAGAAGTGTAAATGCAGCACAACACAACTGTTAAAAAGCACACTCTCTATGAAGTGGATAAACCATTGAAGCAACCGTCTTTGATTTAAATGTATAGATCATTTTAAGACATACTTGAAAAACAGTGAACCTTCCCTTTAATTTCAATCAGCACCCATGTCTGATGTCACCACTGGATGGCACTGAAGTCCAGGCGTTGACTTCAAAGACTCCTTAATGATATAAAATTGATTAAGCGTTTACCTGAAGTGTGAGTCAGCTTCATTACTTCACAGCCAGCTGAACGCGTAGCCGCGAGGAAGTGAGGCGGATGCAGCCACGGGATGACGCATGATTTTATGATCCAAACAAGACGTCTGAGAGGCACGTGGAAATCCCCCCTTTGTGGTTGATTCGAATTCCAGTTTAGGGTTTGACTGAACCAGCCTGGAGGTAATATCACACACACACACAAAGCGCACACAGGTATATATGAAGAATAATAGGCCTGCAAGTTGACCTGTGGGCCTCAGTGATGCATTAATAAAAAAAACTGTTTTGAGACTTGCAGAGTTTCACTCTATTTGAGAAAATACTACTATGTGCATGTCTTCATACAAGAGGAGAGTATGATTTTCTTTTGGTGACTGCATTTGTAAAGTATTTTACATTTACAAGTCAGGATTCACACATTCACACAGAGGCTGCCACATGAGGTGCCTCCTGCTCAGGGAGAGTCACGCTCACAAGTAGGCCCAAATCCAAACCGACCCCTACACACTTCCACTCTGAGACTAAACCACCGTTAAAGCTCACTTTTTTAACGTGTAGGATGTAAATACAGCGGCAAACTTTGGTACGAACTCTCCTCTCTTTCGCCAAAACACGTAACTTTTCCTAACCATGGTTAACAATCTGGATTTCTCTGACGGAAAACATTGGAATTGGGCCAAATTTACACATGTTTAGCCATGCTACGATTTGGGGCTAAGTATCTTGCCCAAGGACACATGCTGACTGCTGAGGATTGGGATCTAACCAAAGACTTCTTGATATAGGACGACTATCTACTTCCTGAGCCACAGTTTCTCTGGCCTGTGTATTTCAGGGATAAAAAGTACTAAAAGCTGTGTGAGAGAATATGTGTTTCTTTTGTACTTCTTATGAACTGACCCTGTAATGGTGCTTCTTATTCTGCCTTGGTGTAACAGTAAAAGCACAGAGGGACAGAGCAGTAGTGATGAAAGGTAGCAGGGTCGTACATGTGGCAGCCAAACACAACATTAGGGAAATATCGACCTTTTCTCTAATCCTGCAGTCACACGATACGGGACAGGACAGTCTGCTCTCAGCCAGAGAGGCCACCATCTGAGGACCATCTCTTCCTCGTGTGTGTGTGTGTGTGTGTGTGTGTGTGTGTGTGTGTGTGTGTGTGTGTGTGTGTGTGTGTGTGTGTGTGTGTGTGTGTGTGTGTGTGTGTGTGTGTGTGTGTGTGTGTGTGTGTGTGTGTGTGTGTGTGTGTGTGTGTGTGTGTGTGTGTGTGTGTGTGTGTGTGTGTGTGTGTGTGTGTGTGTGTGTGTGTGTGTGTGTGTGTGTGTGTGTGTGTGTGTGTGTGCTCTTAGAACAGGTGTGTTTTGTTTGTGACTGTGTTTATGCCCCCTATGAAGAATGTGGGATTAAAGTGCAGTTTGTTTATAAAATAGCCTCATTTAACCACCTGCCTTATTAAAAGCGTGGATAATGTGTATGTGTGTGCAGAGGGGGGGTGGATTAAATAGTCTTTCATCCACAGTGAATCATTTGTAATCTTCAAGGGCGATTAAGGCAATAACAAAACATAATTTGCATGTGATTTTTACTAAAAGTTTAGGCACAGAAACAACCGCAAACCAGATACTCTCACACAAAAACATTCCTGGGGGGAAAGAGGAGAAGAAATATTGTTTTCATACATGTAAAATCCCTGTGTTCCTTCCCAGAGGGAGTTTCTCTCCCACACACTCCCCCCGCTGCCTGAAACGCATCCATTGGACTCCTTTGTTTACTTCTGTAACATAGTGACATCACTCGCGCTTCTACTGGCTAGCGCTCTAACACATTGTAGGCTAAGGGGCGGGACATCTCTAAGCGGCTGAATCACAACAGAGCCGGCCAGCTAACCAATCAGGGCAGACTGGGCTCTGGCTTTAGACAGAGGGTGAAAAGAGGTGCTGCAGCACAGGCAGTATGAGAAAAATAAAGAGCTTTTTGGACATTAAAGCATGGAGACATGTTCCAGAACAGGCACACAATCTAAACATGAACCTGAAAATTAGAAGAATAGGGCCCCTTAAAATAATTGTCTGGCTAAAACGTTTATCCCAATGCAAAACAAACCAGAACAGAATGATATGAAAGTGACTGATGATATATGCTTATGTGAAAAAAGCTAACTAGACTAAAGGAACACGAAACTTTGTATAATGCGATTTGTAACATGTTTATATAAACGTGTATCCGGGTCAAAGGTCATGTACCATTGCGGCTTTGTAATTTATAAATTGAATTAAAACAAATAGACAATGTATTCCCACTATTCACATGTGCTTGAAGGAACATGCTCTCAAAATTAATAATAACATTCAGGCGTGTTTTGTCACCACTTCTTCCTCACCTCCTTTTGTTAATACGGCTTGTAGCAACTAGTATCAATTAAGCCACACATTACTATTTGATACAATCACCTGTGTTGCTGCCAGGAGTATTACTCCACATGCTTCTCCCAGACGTCTTGGAAGTGTCAGTATATCTTTCCTTAAGACCAGGCCCTCTTTTCCATGAATCCGAGGCAGAGATTATGCAACCTCATCCTACACTGTTCTTTAAACTGCCTTCGGGGAATGCTAACACTACTGTCAGACTGACACTCCACTCACAACGCCTCAGCCTGCATTTTTACTACTCCAGTTTTGATAGCTAAAAGCAGTGCTGGATGTCAGACTAAACCTACTGTACTTACGGTGTTTTCTTAAGTAATGTCACCTTATAAATCTTTTGGTTGTGATATGTTTATTTGAGTGTGAGCTCTTTTTGTTAGGGTGTTGTTTTACTGCATTGGTAGTTCTGTAAAAAGGGTTTACCTGCAGGAAGTCTAATTGAGGACAATATTTTCATCTCTGGTGGAAAGAAATGTAAGGTCATGTCTCTGCAGGTATGTACATTTCCGCCCTCTTTTTTCTCACGACCCGAAAGTCTGTAAAACCCTCACTTCACGACAACAGGTGTTGTTAACACGTGTTAATACTATATAATAATTCTGCGGGTAAGGCATGCGGTCAGTACAGTAACAGGTGAAAAGTGTTATTATGAGAAAGAGTGAAGCTGGAAAGCATACCAGTATTTGTCCGCCAAAATGGGACCTGCAGATGTGTAGAAAAATGTTTCTTAATGTTGTCGGATATGCACTCTGGCGGCTCCAAGTGGCAGTGAAGGATAACGTGGATTTTAGGGACTTAAATACCCGTTGTCAGCCATGTGCTGTGAGATTATAACATGTAATGAGCCTGTTTGTGTCTTCAAACAAGCCAGCTAAAATTAAGTTAACACACAAACAGTCGAATGATTTATTGAATTATTTCTGTGCAGCCAAACTATGGAATTCAAAATGATAAGGAACGTTTTACTATCCTTCAAACAGTCCTGGATCTCTCAGAAAATGTCTGAAAATATGTCCAAACGTCTCTCATAGGCATGTTCGAGTGAGCATGTTTTTTTTAAGTGTCTGTTCCCTCGGGTAGTTTGTAACCCATCAAACTAAAACTAGTCCGCCTACCCCCCCCCCCCCCACACACACACACGTAGACGCCCATCCCTACCATGACAATTGTTTTGACCTTTGCTCTGAGGAAATAAGGCCGTCTGTGCTTGATGTGACAGGTTGGCACATCACCTGGATACAAGCAAATAAACGAACAGAGGGGAAAAAATATCAAGGGAACATTTCAAGCATTCAGAGAGAGCTTTCAAAATGGAACAATGACTTTGCCCTGAGGGGGAAAAAGTGATCATGCTGGTATGTTTATATTAGACGAAAAGGAAGCCATCATTGTCATCACCAGTGATTTTCTCTTTCACGGCAAGATTCTGACAGTTGACTGTATCTTAATACAATTCCTTCTATGTGTAAGTCAATTGTCACGGGTTGATGCACTTATGTAAACATGTTCCTTAACAGGAAAACAGACAACTCTTTACCTGTCAGGATTTACGAGCTATTTTTACTTATTAATCATCTATTTATATGGGAATTAAGTCCTTGTTCCACTATTGTTCAAATCCCTCCAATGCTGCCTTCATATCTTTTTAGCTGCTATTGTCAACATGTAGGGGATGACAGGGTGTGGAGGTGCGAGGGCTGTTCAGGGATTGAGAGCACTTCAACGAAACAGACATCAGGGGAAGTAATTGCGTAAATTAGAGGAAGAGGTGGGGGAGTTCAGCATCTACCTTCCCGTAAGCAAAAACCCTGGCCCAGTAAAACACAGCCCAGTTGGTACAGCAATAGGACATGCGGTTATTAATACAGAAGAGGGAGGTGCGCTCACCTCGACAAGCGCCAACATGCGAGCGCATTACCTCTTCGGCTGCTATGGCAAAGATGTGAGCTGCATTCCTCTGCCCACAAACCTTTTTTCCTCCAACATAGAGGAGAGGCTTCTCGGAGTTAGGATCAGATCAGGGGGAGTTCGAGGGCTTAGTCGTTGCTAAATACAACTCAACTAAATGTTCTTCTGTGGCCTCATCTCCCACGTTTTATACAATTTGTCTTGCCATGTGTAGCGACCTAAAAAACATCCGTGTCGATATTTAGTGGGAAAACATGTTGTTATTTGTGTTACCTGTTCCGTAAAGGTGGAATCACAAAGCCTATGACTAATGATGACAGCTCAGATTTCCTAAAAGATATTCTGGTATTCCAAAATCTCAACTAAATTGCCAAATTGCATTAGACCCTATGTCATGGTTGGCAACCATCACTCTGACTTGTACCATGCATTGAAAGACTTGACTGAAAACCTTTGAAAACAACCCACGCAAATAATCACATTGAAGCCTCCAAACGGGAAATTAGAAAGGAGACATTCTAGCTCAATACCTCATGTTCTGCAAGCAAAATGATAAAACCACAAGAGCTTTTGAGGATTCTGCAGTAATTACTATCATTTTTTTTTTTGTAAATTCCCTTTTCCTTTAGATAACTGTCTACCTTGCTGTAAAGAATTATACCGTGAAATCTTTGGACGGTAGACGTCAATCAATATATTTTTGTTTCATTATATTTATCCATTCTCAAACATCTAAGACTGATTCAAAATGGACACTCATGAAACCTTACAAAACTGTATTTTCTCTGCATTCTCGAGGAAGTTTTTAACCTCTGTCTTGCTTTTAGTAATTAATAGATGCCTTATTATCAATAAGGTACCTTACTTTTTAAAGAATGCCATCATGAAGCCTCTTACCCTGATCCCATTGTCCTAAGAGGCTACAGCAGCTCTTAAGCTAGGTGTGAAACTCGCTCAGAAAAAGTGAAACCTGGCCTCCCTTCTGCAGTCAGGCTTAGGAGGGGGGCCAGGGCGGGGTAAACCCAAAGGAACTAGAAGTGGCTGCTAACCTGTAAAAGCTTTCCTGACCTTTGATCAGGTGTGGGTGTTGGACGGGTTGCAAATCTGGTTGCAGGCACCACCGGAGGCTTTGCTGTGCCACTGCGACCACTGGATTTGGGACTTAGTAAGTTACTTTCACAGTGGTGGTCAGGCCAAATTACTGTAAGTGTGAAACATGGAGCAAAACCAGTTCTGGAACTTCATTTGTCCAGTACAAGATGCACCAGGCACGGTTTCAAAAGGTCCTGGCTCATGACTGCAGTAAGAACTAATAGGGTCATACGTGTTTGAGGGGGACTTTTGGTTGGCCTCGCTGGACTTCTACCAAACTGTAATATGACTCAGTTTTGTGAGAAAGGACATTGCTTGGATGCTCTCAGTAGAGAAGTACTGAACTTGATGTTACCTCACCAGAAGGCCACTGTGGAGGAGCAGAGCCAGTATACTCAGGGGATCCTGTCTCTCTTTCTGTCAGAGGTCACTATCCAAATGCTCTGCATTAGGATTAGGGTCAGGGTAAGGTAGCAGGGTGGGAAAACATGTCTGAGCTGACTCTGAATATCCTACGTCTTGCTTGTTTGACATGCCTTTGAATTGCCTTGTGTTGAAATGTGCTATATTAATAAACCCGCCTGTAAAGTGTTTAGTCAGGACAGGGATCATGGAATACAAGAAAGGTGGTGATAATGAATTAATGAAAACAGTTCTGACTAATTATTGGATTCACATTGCTCAAACAAAGCTTTCTGCAAGGACTGAACAAATCTGCTGGCTTTTTCACACTTGACCATAGTAAATATCCCCTCCAGGAAGGGTTCAGGTAGTGACAGGGCTAAAATTGTCATGACTGGTTGCCTCCACCTTGCAACCAATGAGATATTTAGTCCCTCTCAGTTGGTAGTGACCCTGGTTGTGTGCCTTTACCTTTAATTCTGATCCTAGCGTGACCCACCTCTTGTCTTAGGTCGCACAACCGATTCAGTCAACATTGAACACAAAACCAACAGTTTTAAACCTGGTTAAATACTTGGTTTGAGAAGTGAATGAATGGATGAAGAAATAGGGTATGTAATGGGTATTTTTGGATCCATTATCTTGTTTGAATGTCCCGTTTTTGTTGCTGCCAGAACAAATGTCATCTCACCCCTTGTTGCTTGCTGGTAAATGCTGGGTATCATGTTTGTCTTTATTTTACAAACAGTTACATGATGGTGACCACAAGTTTAAATGTAACTTCCATTGTAATCTACCAGTTTATTTCAGCGGAAGTCACATTTATCTTTTTCACACTTATCTGTCCACGATCAGTTGAAGCCCTAGGCGGCACTTCTATCGTGATTTGACAGACAAGCCTCACTCAAACCAGTGTGGTTCAACAAGGTAATTTGTCAGTTTCCTAACTTCAAAAAGCTGATATCTTGTAATGACTTTAGCCCCCGAGCTCTGTGAGGCTGTTATGCACCTTGCAGGTTGTCTCACTTAACATCTCTTCCAGCTTCCCTTTTATTCTCTACAAAGTTTTAACAAGAGACAACGCTTCCATTTGAACTAACCTCACTAAAATGTGCTTTTCTATCATTTTATCTGTCTGGGTACAAGCGTGACGTGCAATAAGAGATAAAAGCAAACAAAAAATGCTACTCAGATTCCTTATTTGAGAAAAAGGTATACTTCAAATATTCGATTGTCACTGTATGTCCTTTCCACATAAGTAGGAGGAAATGCACCAATAGGATTATTACTTCATGCCAAGTGTCTCAGCCTATATAAGTTTTGAGTGCCTCTAGAAAACGCAGACACAATAGATCAACCATGTGTTCCTCCCCTGCACTGGTAGGCAACGCTGCAGGGCTGTAGACGGTTGTTCACATTAAAAAATGGATTTCACAAGAGGAGTACGGAGGAGGGATGACTTACAATTGGCAATGCAAAACTTCCCACACTTGATTTTGGTTGAGCTAATGCATTTCTTGACCCACAACACATTTTTTACCAACACTGCATTTTGCTTCAACCTGATGGACTGGTTTGACTGCTTTTATATAAGCTTAGCTACTCCTTTTTTATTTTCTTAATGTACTTATTTATCCTACCAGATATGGTTAGGAGACTCACATTTCCAGCACCATACATCGTTCCGTTATCCTCAGACAGAGTAGTCTAAAGATGTTAAATAACGGAAACAACATCAACGTTTAGTCTTTTTTGCAAATTGATCACTGGGAAATTCTTAAAATCCCCTCAATATTCTCAATTTCAAGGTTCATTGGTTTAGTCAATATTGATTTGAAATCTCATGCAAACAATTAAAAGAAAAATGTGTTTCTTTGCAGACGACAACACCCTATTTACAGGTAACCAGCCCTCGCACAATAAACAACCCTCACTGACCCATGTGAGTTTTGTTGACAGGCCCTGCCTTGCTTATTGTGGACCAGGGTGAAACTAAGTGAACCTAGTACACAAATGCAACAAAGCAACCTATGCAATCTAGGTTCAAAGCAAAAGCCATCTTACACTTCACAAGTGCATAGACCCAAGTTGGTGGAAGATGTTGGAATACCTAGCTAACTTATTATTACAGTTATTACACATAAACAATATACGGAAAATGTTCTCATATTTGACTTTTCAGGGTTTATGAATGAATAGACATTGACTGAATTTCAAACAAAGCCTTTTTTAAAGTGTTTGGTTTTTGCCAGGAATGGATGATACCCTCTTCAAACCATTTATACGATTATTTTTTTTACAGGAATAAATGCCCCAGAAACATTTCCAGGTGAAATTCAGCGCCACGTGATCCATTATGATCTCAGCATGCTTTGACAGTGAGACTGCATCAATCATATTTTATTTTATCTCTCACACTGTCTAAATTTAGCATAAGGTGACGCAATGCCCCGTATATTTCTTTGAAAGAAAATGCCGTATGCAAGAGCAGAAACAGCCATATCAAAAGCTGGATGGGTGTGGAAGGGTCGGGCCTTTTTCTTGGTGGGTGGAGGTACCAGCCTGCCTTCCCTTTGTACATCTTACATCTGGAACGGGCACATTTTTTCCCCTCTATTCCAAATAACATCTGCAGCTAAAAAGCCAGACAGGTAGTTAGAGTTGATTGGTCATGGTTGGATTTTCTCTCTCCCTCTTCTTTTTCTATGTTGCTCTCTCTCGCTCCCTCCCTTTTTTCTTCTATTCTACAAAGCCCAGAGGCTAGTATTTCACTGATTACAGAGTCCCTCCATTTGAATGGTCGTTTGTGTATTGTCAGAACAAAGGGGCGAGCGGCCTCTGAAGAGGTGCTAGACAGGGGAATGGATTGGGCTCAGCGATTAGGATGAGTGGAACTGCAGGTTCAGGCTAGCTTAGCAGAGCACAGGCAGCTCAAGGAGGGACTCCACTCAAAACTGCTGTGGGACCTTTCGTGACTGGGAAAAAAGGACTTGTGTGCGGCAGCTGCACTCCAGTGCGACTTATTGTTGAACTTAAATTGTAAGGGGGCGCATCGGGAGTTTTATCGTGGACTTACTGACCCCTTGTATTGCTCCCAATTGGGGTTGTCTCTGGGTAAAACAGAAACGTGGGTCCTTGTGTCAAATGTGTATTATTAACCGAAAGCAAACCTTACAAAAATGAAGTCGACAATAAAGTGAAACCGTCCAAATGAGAGGCATTACATTTGTCCCGAGGCTTTGTTCTCATGTTTGGACAGTTTTTGACAAAAAGGAAGTCATTAATTTGCAGCAAAATCTAAATTATCTTGCAATTCCTCTTCTTTCATTGAAACAATTAGCTAAAAACACACAGTCTATAATATAGATGCAAAGAAGTTGCTTTTTCTTAAATTAAAAGCATGATTGCCTTAATCAAAAAGGGAAAATGGTAGGATTTATTCCCAAAAAATATAAATAAATAGAATAATTAATTTTATAACGATGCAATGTCTTCTGCAATTTTCAAAATGACATTGTTATTATTGAATTTGATGAGTTACACAAGATGAGACCAGTGTGTTGCCACAATAAGCCCCACAACAGACCAGTTGCACCTGAGGAAGTGCTTCTCAGACACACAGTAATCAGATAAACATTAGCCTGACAGGTTTCGCCTTTGAACACTCACTTAGTACTTCTCACCCCTAACATGAAGGTAATGACTTAAAATCAAAGTCCTCATCAAATCATGTGGGTGAGTCCGGGTCACACTCTTGGTGGGCTTCGACATCCTTTTGATTCTAAAGTGTCACCTTTTCAAAGCTGATTTTTGATTTACGACGGGCCTTTGTGTCATTAATGAGATCTATAAACTGCCATTCATCAAGGCTGGAAGATGCAGGGCAGGGCAGTTAAGTGTTTTTAATAACTGTTTAATGATAACCAGCGGTGGAAGAAGTACTCAGATCTTTTACTCGAGTAAAATTCATCAATGCTAAATGTTACGCAACACAAGTATTATCAGCTAAATGTAAAAAGTAAAAGTACTCTATATGCAGAATGACTCTTTTTGTCATGGCATTTTATGTTGTAGTTTGTCAATGTGGAGCCAATTTGTGATACTTTTCAGAATACTGGTTTTAATTTTATATGATATTGTACCGCACTGCATCAGCATATCAGCTGTTATTATATGGATGAGTGTTGAATGAATGTAGTGGAGTAAAAAGTACTACGATTGCCTGTTAAATGTATTGGAGTAGAACTATAAAGAAGCATAAAATGGTCTTAGAACTTGAGTGCCTTAACTTGGTTACTTTCTACCTCATTTCATGTGAATGAGTCAAAACCTCTGGCCAGTTTGTGAGTCTCAAAGCAATTTTATGCCACGTTACAAAACAATCAGCCCCTTAATTTGGTAATTACAGCAGTCCTAGAAAACAATTATGGGGTTGTTCAATTCAGGGAGGAAAAAAAAAAGAGCTGACAAAGAACACTTACATCATTTGACTTCCCAAACTTTCACCACCAGTCCACCCCGCTCTGAAGGCTTATTATGTCATTAAGGCACGAGTCCGAGAAGCGAAACAAGACTTTTCGATTACCTCTGCTCATCCAGGAGATCTGATATTTATCTGTCAACCGCAGGCCAAAATCCTAAAACTCAGGGGGTCTGTCGGCTGATTGTTATTCAATTGTAGCGCTGTGACACATTTTGGCAGTTACTCTGTACTGAACAATGGCCAAAGATCTCATCCAAGCGAGAATAGTTTAGTGATGTCTTCCAAACTCGTGTAGTCACATAAAGTTGTTTCACGTGTTAGCAACTAGCAACAAGAGAGCAACAACTTTCAACTCCCCGCTGGACGACATGGAGCAAATCATCATTAATGTCAAACAGGCAACTGAAGTCAATGGAAACAGTCATATGTTCTGCATGTACCGTGGTGCTTACAGAGATGATTTGTTGAAGTGCGACGCTTTAATTTTCACCCTTCACTCCCACGGCCTCTCTCCCAAAGAGCAACCCGCACCCAAATTCTCCTTCAAGGCAGAACCTAAATGGCCCTTAATGACTCCATGCAAACAACCTGTGACGGGGGACAAATTACTAAAACACTTCCCGCTTTTTTTTTGTTTCCTCCTCCCTCTCCTTTAGGTAAGACTTGAAAGGTCTCCGAGGTAGCAGGCGATAGCTTCCTCCCCACCCCCCACCCTCCTTCCTCTGGCTCCTCTCTCTGTCACCCTCTGCAATGTCAAGGTGTCGCGACCCCGTTACGACCCAAACCCACGTTAACCGTTGGACTTCAGTAGCCCCGCAGAAGGGCATCGCCCACAGTGTGAAAAGGGATGTGGGTGTGTGTTTGGAGAGGGGGGGTTGGGGTGGGGTTCGCATATACTAATGGGGTGAGGCTGATTTCAGTGAGATGAGAGGAAGAGGGCCGTCCCGCTTGGGTCTCACACGCTTGTCGGCCTGTGACTTCTAGTTAAAGAAAAAGGCTTCTGGGTGGCTTATATGAGTCAGTGGTCACCCCTCGGCATCAATCGCCTCACCTTGAGATCTGAATGGGACACATATACCCCCCCCCTGACACCCACCACAACTACCCACCCCTCCTCGGTGGGCCCTGGCACCCCTCCTTTCCTTTAAGTCAATATGTCCGTGTCAGAGATGAAAGTGCAAAGTGGGAGGGACGCGGAGGGGGTCCTGACACTAATGTAGTACATTGGGCTTCACTTACTGATCTGCCAAGTTCTTTTGTGGAGCCCTAAATGCCTGCTAGGACCCTTTGAACCGCTGAGCGCTCGCCCGCCTTCAGATGCCTCCTCCTTTAGCTTCAATGAGATATCCTCGGTGACATTCCCACAGTCCCGTCGCTGCGGACAGACACGCATAGCTGCACGGGGACGCGGCGAGGTTCAAATTCAAAGACTTGAAAGGAGTCTGGGAGTCGTCGAAATAACATCATTCGCCACTCTGTAGCACCAAATTTGTATTCATGAAATTTTAACAGAATTGGCAAATGTGGCTGCTGAGGATCGTCGCAGAATCTGTGGTTTCAGAGCACTTTCATTGGCTGCCAAGCACAGCAGGCCAGGTAAACTAAGACCTTTAACTTGCTTGCTTGTTTTTCTCACTCCCTCACTCTTGTCAGCTAATCTCTGTGGGTAACCTTATCCCAACTCTTGAGTGGCTGCCCCCCCCCCCTCCTCCTTCCACCGAGCCTCAGAAACTGGACTGTGAAACAGCTCTCCCCATTCATAAAGCTCACTCTTGTCATGCTCGACCAGCAGCATACTGCTTTTGATTGATTCTCGCTGTTTTATCTTTTTTTCTTCTTCATATAGTGTCAGCGGGCAATTTGCAATTTGTCGGAGCACCAACTTTTTTGAGTGATGGTGTGAAAATGTAGTTTTCAATCCACATCTGAACCCTCTTCCTTTTTCAAAGGGTCAGTTCTCACATATGTAAAGAAAATATAGATTTGTTTTCCTCAATTTTATTCCAACAGTATCTTCCACTGCATATAGTGTGTATTAAAGTTGTCCTATTTTGAGAGGTTGTAACACCACACCCTTACAATTGGTGAATTGAACCGACTTTGTGGTGTCCAAAGCATTGACAGAATATAGTTCCAATTACTTTGAATAATACAAAGTCAACCACTTAAAATACTTTGCTTGTTTGGTTTGAAAAAAGACAAATAAACCAATCTATAACCTCTACATAGTGTCCTACAGATGAAGTGTTTTGTTAGCACCTTGTATGAGACTTAATTTCACTTTATTCTGTTCTCCAAATGATGGTTGTTCTACCTGTGGATGTGGTGCAAAACCCTTCAGCAGCTTAAAAACTAAACAGTGATGGATATGGATAAACAAAGTAAACAATCAGGTTCTCAGAGGAGACAGTGCAAGACAAAGGCAATGCAGTCCTTCCATTTAGGTCCTTTTAAATCCCTTTTGTCAGTCAGATTTCATGTATGAAAAGAGTTTTTTTGGTCCAGTGGGTTTTCTTTTGTGCCATAAATAAGTTTACATTTCTAAAATAAATCTTTCCCTCTGACTCCTGATTGGCCAGCTGCCAATGTGACTGGTTGTCCAGACAAGTGCATGGCTGAAACATCCCAAATTTGGCCTGAAGCCATTTGTTATTTATTTCCCTATTCTTCGGACTCATACATGATAAATTCCTCTTTAGAAAATACTGTATCTTCCCTTTTTGCCATGAGCAGAGATACATTTTTGCCTCCTGGTGAGTCACAGGTGGCCACCTCAACCCCGCTACAGCGCTCTCCCCTCAGTGGTGGATTTACAGTCATGCTCCGAGAAGTTTGTCACAAACATGTGCTTAAGAGGCGATGAGTGACTCCACAATGCTGGCTGTATCACAGTCGGCGTGGTAATTGCTGTTTATCATCCTGCCTTCTTTAAATCAGTTGTCAGGTGCTTTGGTTTTGAACTTTCAGGAGAAACCTTTATCGTTGGTTAGCAGCAGCTAATGTAAGCCTTACTCGATCAAATGGAAACAAAGCATCATATTAGTGAAGAAACCATTAAATGATCTTCCTCGATAATTATTATTTGCCCAATTTCTGCTGTGATTTCCCCTCCCTTGAGGCGGACATGGCTAAATTAGTCATGCTTTAAATGACATTATACCCCAGTTGTGTTACAGGGATTATTAAAGTGCAGTGTGGTTGTCAGGATCAAGCCTTCTTGTTAGGCAGACAGCCATGAATCACAGGGTAAACACCACATTAACCCACTTTATCCACTTTACAACATGCACAAAACACACATGACTCAACTTGTCGTTATAAATCATAAACACTTAGATAAATTAAACCCATACTTTTATATTTTTCCACATAAATAATTGATTTTGTGTGTGTTTGCCTTATGCTGATCAGCAGCTAGAGCTCTTAGTTAAACACTCCTTTCAGTCCCCACTAAACTCACTGCAGGAGGCCCTTTGAAATCCCCAACATGGGAAGTTTTGTATGTAATCATTTAGATTCATTTTGAATATCAATGGGGCAGGAATGCCGAGGATCCAGTTTTAATGGGACAATAAAGGCGAACCACAAAGCTTTTTCTCTTTTTTTTTTTAATGGCAGCAGGGATGTGGGCTCGCTTTACTGCTGCCAGCTCGTAAACAGATTCACACCTCTCTTTCATTTAAATTCGGGATAAGTTATAGCACATTATTGAAAAAATCGAGGTCGACAACAACCTGCATTTGAATGCTGTCTGGAGGAGACGAGGCCAATCCACAAACCGGCAGTAGCTTTAAAAACACGACAGAGAGGGGAGCAGTTTCTGTGGTGGCTACACGCAGCCACTGGTTAATCTACACCCACCATGACAATGTAATAATGACAATAATGATACGTGTTGATATGTATTTATTATTTAAGTCCTGCAGGGGTTAAAGTAATAAAAACTGGCCAGATGATTTGACGCAAAAATAATACTTAGCCTATATAATGAAGGAAAAAAAAGGAGATCGTCAAATGTCAACTCTTATCAGGTGGTCTTTGCCCATATCCGAACACAAATTAAAAAAAATCCCAAACTGACGAAGGGAAAAAAACA
Organism: Eleginops maclovinus; assembly: GCF_036324505.1. NCBI lineage: Eukaryota > Metazoa > Chordata > Actinopteri > Perciformes > Eleginopidae > Eleginops > Eleginops maclovinus. Next base: position 4,478,487 of record NC_086371.1, read on the forward strand.
TTTTATTAATAAAAAAAACGAAAAACAAACAAACCAAAGAGCTCTTTATCTCCTTGCTCTTGTTCTCCTCTGCGCATCGCTTTGCCCACCGAGAGGAAAAAACCCTCTCCAGGCTGATGGTCTCTCCAGGATTACCCTATCAGGTGCAAACCGCTGACATGTTTCCTCCCACCAACAACAAAAAAGCCTCTCTGTGCCCAAATCTCAAGCCGCAGACGCACAAACACCACAGACAGGCACTGCTGCGCCATCACCAGCCCCCCCAAACCTCTCCAGGGACTGCGATTTCCACACTACTTTTCTTTTTGAAAAACATAACTTTTTTTATGCTTGGATAAGATTGCTTGCCCACTTTTTAGCGAGTGGTGGAAGGGCGTTTTATTATCACCGCTTTAACTTTTTTTCCCCCACCGTAGCACTTGGTAGAATAAAATGACCCATGCAAGGTGTAGAAATCCCCCGCAGGTACGGACGGAGTTGAGGAGCCTGTGATCTCTGGAGCAGGATTTGGATAGTGGGAAAACTTGGCTATAGGTGCGCCAAACTCGAAGGATATTTTTTTATGAGCGAAGGGGATTTTTGGAGAGGTTGACTTGTGAATCATTTCCACGCTTGGCACCGATTTACGGAGACGTTTCGGGATTTCGGGGAGCTGAGCTGAGCAAAAAAAAATCTGGATAATTCCCCCCAACAAGGAAACACCTAATGTTGCACTCAGTGACTCTGTTGCTGCTGCTCTCCAGTGATCTATCCTTACACTGGGATTCAATCTCCTACTTACCCCCGGAGTTGTGTGCGTAAAGGACGCGCCAGGGAGCGAAAGCAAGAGAGAGGGGGGCGATTTCGCCAACCTTTCTAAATCTGTGGAAGCAGGTGTATTTCAGGTGTATTTCTGCGAGTCAAGATGTCTGTGCTGCCTTCGAGGTTCATATACCTGTAAGTGTTCCACATCTCCGTTTGCCTTTCTCACATAGAACCATGCATTCTTACCAATAGAAGTCGCTAAAAGCTTCATATTTGAGCATTGCTTTAATCCAGGTAGGCTGCGTTTATTCCTCACGCAATTGCCTGTGTGATTTACTCCCCTCCTCCCTTTTCTCTCCTTCTCTCTCCACATAGGTGTTTACATTTTCTGGTACTCTATTTCCAGCTACAGGTATGTTTACTCCCTCGTTCAACTCCCTTTGTGTGTGTGTGTGTGTGTGTGTGTGTGTGTGTGTGTGTGTGTGTGTGTGTGTGTGTGTGTGTGTGTGTGTGTGTGTGTTTGCATGTCACTGTGCTTCTTTTTTAATGTGGAAATGCTGATGACAGGTTATTTTCAAAGTGGTCGCTCAAAAATCTGAGCTAGATGTGCTAATGCGCACATCTAGCTCCATATTCCATATTCATTCATCGTAATTTGGTTCCTGAAAAGAGAATTGGTCTATAATTTTAGAAGAAAAGCACGTGCTATGCGAAAAATAAATGGTTAAAATCAAGAAGGATGTAAAAAAATAATAATTAAAGAGCTAGGATATTTTAGCATTTTTAACATACCATGAAAACAAAAGCTAAATGGAAGAAAAAATACAAAAAAAGTTCCCTGCAATGTTATTATAATAACAGCCACCTCACGAAATACAAATACACAATTATAGCCCCCATAAAATAACCAATGCAAAAATAATAGAACCGGTAGTGATAAAGAAAAAAACGTAGATATTTGGCGTTAGGGAAACTCGTTTCTGAAGCGTTTGCCATGCAGATAAATATCCTATAGGCTGCAACACTGTGAATAAATTATAAAAAGAATCGTGTTCAACCTCAAGATAAAGTAGCTGGTTCTTTATTTAACTACAGAATTGTGTAATACGTATTTTTGATGCCTGGGGCTAAAAGTTGTCCTTTGAACAGATTGGCTGGTTTGTGCGCTTGTTGCTTTAGTTTTGTTTTATTAGTCGCGTCTCCCTTTGAACAGTAATGATTTGCAGGCATCCACTCACCTAATTGCGCGCAGTGATTCACATAAGAGGCAGAGAGCACGCTCCTTCTCTCATAAAGTTATCTGATCACTTTATAGCTATGACGTGTTGGATCATAATTTTTCCACGTGCTGATGTTTTAAATTGTTCCCTCAGATCTCAAATATTGAAACAGGATTTTTTAAAGAGTTGTTTAGGTTTTATCCATTACTGGGGTGTATTTTATCCTGAATAAGCACCCCATAGCTGGCAACATATTGGTATTTTCTTTAAATGTCATTTTATTTTAGGTATATTTTAGTCAATGAACCCGAAAAATACCAATATTCGGGGCTGAGATTAGACCTCGTTGTACAATAAAACCCTGCTAGATGGAAAGTTACTTAGTAAACTATATAAAATAAATGGTATGGTTGCACAATTCTGTTTTACAATCCTGCTACGTTTTATATTTCACTTCACGGTCAGGGCCTGTAGCTCTCAGGGACAAAAGAACAGGTCTAACCTGAGAGTCAATTTTCTGATCCAGATTTATTTTTAATGAATCAAAACTAGAAAAACTGCAAAGTTATATAAGTGTATGGGCTCTGATTATTCCAACAGAGCTGGCACAAACAAAGCTATAGTGTCGACTGACCACTCCTCAAACGTAAGTGAGGATGAACTGCATTGCAGAATGTGACCTTACAGACATAGGAGGTGCACGGATGAATAATATTTTATGTTTGTTATGTGTGTTTGCATGTTTGATGTGGTTATGAAAGTAATCTGATTAAATAAAGGCATTTATCAATCAAAGGAAATACATCGTGGCTCTGAGTGCTTTCAGGATAATGATCAAACTGAAAAAGTGCAGGAATAGTCCTTTAATGCCCCCCTTTCACATTCCCCCCTCTGTGTTGTTGACCCATTCTGCGGCTAATGGCTCTTACGTGTCATGCTGTGGTTGTGATTTCACGAGGAAAGACAACTGAAGCGACCACAGTTGGAAGTAAACTTTGAATGCACTGCCAACATGTGAGAGTGTGTGTGTTTTCCTGTTTGTGTGTGTGACCCTGACAGATAGCAAGGTGTATCTTAGATGGATGCGACAACTAAGCTTCCTGGGTGAAGATGAGTGCCAGACTTTTGAAGTTTCAACCGTATCCGTTTTCATGCTGTGTCTTTGAAGAAAGGAGACGGCGTGATAAAAAAATAAAAAAGCTGTTGTCGCTGGTGT